>NW_027361829.1:17942500-18542500 GCF_039654945.1 Dendrobates tinctorius | reverse complement strand
CACTCCTGTACATTACCGGGACCATGTCGCAAGGTATTTACTCTGCTATTTACAGTCTTTATTAACCATTCACTTGCGCTCATCAGCATAGGGTCTTATTATAAACTTGCTGTTATGCCGCATTAACTATTTCTACCCAGATTATTGCCTGTTTCTGGATACTGCCATTTTATGGCTTAGGATTTTTTTGCTATCATAACTCTTATTTATTATCTAGACCTATCCTGTGATTACCTTTTTTATTGATACTTCTTGCCCGGTAAAGTGCATTTTTGACCAGTGAGATGTTTTTTTTCTTGTCTGGCACTCTTATCAACCTTTACTGTGCCATTATCTCTTAGCTGCTATATGTTTTTCATCTACCTCACTATTAATACTTATGTATTGTCTAAATTATATGTGTAATAAAATTATTTTTGTTATGTACCTCTCTATCTATGTGGCTTATTTCAAGCATATTAATCAATCATAATTGATTGGTATTATCTCATATGATATTAATTATCTTATTGAAGTATATGTATCTCTAGTGTTTCGGTGCAATATAAGGGACATTTGTTTGGCAGCAGGGGAAGAAAATGTTGAATACATGAAACCGAACCCTAGACATTTTAAGGATTTTCACTCATGTGATCCTACGGGACTACGTTTCATAGGTATTGATTGTGTGCATTCGGAATATCGTGGGGGCAACCTTAGCAAGATTCTTGCTCAAAAAGAATCCAAGTGGATTTGGACTTTGTGCATTTTACAACCATTAGGCCTTAATGAGAATTTAAATTGTGCTCCATTTCTCTGATCCTTAGATTCTCTTTGTTTTTATTATGCTTTTTAATTGATTATATTATATATATGAAAATAAAGATATGTATTTTTATTTTTATCTTTTGCATTTTATATATTTCTTACTAATTTTTACTTTTTCTTTTTAAGATATTTGATCTTCAGTGTCCATCCTCTTGGGACCGGCTATTTACTTTGGACTTATTTCCTTGATTTGAACATCTGACTATTTGGATTTTTTTATATATATATATTTTTTCTATATATATAAGAGGCATCGTGATTACTCGCTAATCCCGCCCTCTGCACAGTAGCTCCACCCCCACCACATCACCTCACATAATCCAGCCCCCCACCCCATTACCACACACAATCCCGCCCCCCACCCCATTACCACACACAATCCCGCCCCCACCACATTACCACACAATCCCGCCCCCCACTACATTACCACACACAATCTCGCCCCCCACCACATTGCCACACACAATCCCGCCCCCCACCTCATCACCACACATAATCCCACCCCCCACCACATCACCACACATAATCCTGCCCCCCCACTTTACCACACATAATCCTGCCCTCCACATTACCATACGAGGCTCCATCCCCCCACATTACCACACGAGGCTCCGTCCCCACACATTACCACACGAGGCTCCGTCCCCACACATTACCACACAAGGCTCCGTCCCCACACATTACCACACGAGGCATTACCACACATAACCACACATAATCCCGCCCCCCACCCCATTACCACACACAATCCCGCCCCCACCACATTACCACACAATCTCGCCCCCCACTACATTACCACACACAATCTCGCCCCCCACCACATTACCACACACAATCCCGCCCCCCACCTCATCACCACACATAATCCCGCCCCCACCACATCACCACACATAATCCTGCCCCCCCACATTACCACACATAATCCTGCCCTCCACATTACCATACGAGGCTCCATCCCCCCACATTACCACATGAGGCTCCGTCCCCACACATTACCACACGAGGCTCCGTCCCCATACATTACCACACAAGGCTCCGTCCCCACACATTACCACATGAGGCTCCGCCCCCCACATTACCACACGAGGCTCCGTCCCCCCACATTACCACACTAGGCTCCGTCCCCACACATTACCACACAAGGTGCCATCCCCACACATTACCACACGAGGCTCCATCCACACACATTACCACACGAGGCTCCGTCCCCATACATTACCACACGAGGCTCTGTCCCCACACATTACCACACGAGGCTCCGTTCCCCCACATTACCACACAAGGCTCTGTCCCCGCACATTACCACATGAGGCTCCATCCCCACACATTACCACACGAGGCTCCGTCCCCCCACATTACCACACGAGGCTCCGTCCCCACACTTTACCACACAAGGCTCTGTCCCCACACATTACCACACGAGGCTCCGTCCCCACACATTACCACACGAGGTTCCGTACCCACACATTACCAAACGAGGCTCCGTTCCTCCACATTAACACACAAGACTCCGTCCCCACACATTACCACACGAGGCTCCGTCCCCACACATTACCACACGAGGCTCTGTCATCACACATTACCACATGAGGCTGCATCCCCACACATTACCACACGAGACTCTGTCCCCACACATTACCACATGAGGCTCCGTCCTCACACATTAACACACGAGGCTCCGTCCCCACATTACCGCACGAGACTCCGTCCCCACACATTACCACACGAGGCTCCGTCCCCACACATTAACACACGAGGCTCCATCCCCACATTACCGCACGAGACTCCGTCCCCACACATTACCACACGAGGTTCCATCCTCACACATTACCAAGCGAGGCTGCATCTCCACACATTACCATACGAGGCTCTGTCCCCACACATTACCACACGAGGCTCCGTTCCCCCACATTACCGCTCAAGGCTCCGTCCCCCCACATTACCACACGAGGCTCCTTCCCCACACATTACCACACAAGGCTCCATCCCCACACATTACCACATGAGGCTCTGCCCCCCCACATTACCACACGCAGCACTTCTTTTCTATGTAATTCAACCACTTCAGCCAAGGTAAATGTACATTTAGTTGCATCTGCATTCTCCCAAACAAAATGAGCCAAGAAGAGTCACCAGGTCCATCTCACAGGCCACAGGAAAATCCGGACAACGATACAATAGCTGATCAACAACAACAATATTGACAAAATCGTAGGATTGGTTATCAACAACGAACACCTGAGCAGATTGATAAGGACAGAGAGAGATATCACAAGGTTTATATCAGCCGAGTGACAGAAAGAAGAGAAGCTGATATATATAACCAGCGTCAACGAAGATGGAATTTGACACCTGCGGAAGTTGAAAGCAACAATGCCCGTCAACGTAAACTGCCACCACCTTCGAGGTATGCAGCGAGAAATCCAGAGAATATACCCAGCGAACACCATGTGGGAAAGCGAGACATTACGTGTAGTGATTGCGGTGCATATCTGGAAAGAAAAATTACACAGTGCAAAGTTTGCGTCGTGCTGCGGAAGTGGTATTATACACTTACGTGAAGTAAATGAATATCCTCAGCAGTTTCAAGCATGGTTAACTGAAGATACGAGCGAGTCAAAACATTTTAGAAAGAACACCAGAAAGTACAACAGTGCTTTTGCCTTTGCATCCTTTGGATTTCAGTCAATGAAATTTTCCGGTGGCCCACCCATTTTAGTCATTCATGGACAAGTGTACCACTGTACATCAACTTCTCTAAGGTAAAAGACCTGAATACAATTAAATGTACATTTTTAATTCATTCCTACTCTTTTTTAATAATTAAAAATATATTTGTGCTTTCTTTAGATCTGATACTACTTCATATTCACAACTCTACATATTGGATCCTGAATATGCAAACATTCAACGATTAAATAACGAGCAAAATGAAGGATGCAAGAGGGACATAGTGAATACTATTGACTGTTTACTCAGCGATATCAACCCATTTGCTCAGGCTTTCAAGATGATGAAGGATTTGATTGATCAGCGTGGCTGCGACCAGCATAAAATCAAAATGTGGATAACCAAGGATAGACAACACGATCCTCGCCGATACAACTTGCCGAAAGCCAATGAAGTTGCAGCTGTGTTTGTCTTCGATGATGGAGAGCCACCGATCAAAAGAGACATTTCCGTTCATCCCATTGGGCAGCGAGGACTACAGAATATTGTGTACCATAGCCCAAACTGTGATCCAATGGTGTATCCATTCCTCTTTCCGTATGGTGAACACGGATAGCAACCTGGAATACGGAAGCAAGGGAGAACTGCAAAAAGGAAAAGTCATGAAATGGAGGAAGGTGACGATGAAGAACAGGAAGATATCAGTCACGATGCAGGGGAACAAGAAAAAAAAGAAAGAAATGTGTCGATGAGGGAATTCTATGCGTACCGCCTTCAGGATCGACAATCCTTCAACCCGCTGTTACATTCTGGCAAGGTGACACAACAATACATAATTGATGCCTACCTAAAGGTTTAAGCGCAGCGACTGGACTGGAACAGACAAAACCAAAAGAAACGCAGAGTAGAATTATATGTCTGGCTTATGGATTATATCAACAGTAGGGCTGAACAACAAGATCTGAGACCGTCACAGCCCCCCGACGAAGCCCACGCGAAACGCGCGTAGGGGCTACACGTGTGGCATACTAATGAGCTATGGGTAAGCGCTTTTGAATAGGTTTTCATTGTGTGGCCTCTAAACTATGATTTCGAGCTATTATGCCGTGATGGTTCATTACTACGAGGGGGTCACTCGGTGGGACTCTTTGGATATCTGAAAGAAAGACTTGAAGCACTGGCACTTTATTTATCTCTGTATATCCATTATATACATTCCATTGCCCTTAGTATTGCTGCATGTGTGTTTTTTCTGTACCTGAATTCCTTATCATATGGAGCTCTGCTATTATGTGACCCGTCTTTATGTACTTTTTTGTTTATATTATTAATCTTTGAGAATAAAACTATTTTAATTATTTTCCTTGGTGGATGTTTTTACTCCAAGTGTTTTTGTATACAAAGATCTGAGACCGGGTTGCATCGTCATACTTCCCTCTTCTTTTACTGGTGGAAAACGTGCCATGACACAGAATTACCAAGATGCGATGACTTTGGTAGCAAAATTTGGAAAGCCGGATTTATTTATTACATAAAAATGACAGACCACAAGGCTGAAACAGTATAACATCATATATTGCATGTGGGTGCAGATGAAACCAACACAATCAGCCCATGGAAAATCAGTGTAGGACACACTGTAATCAATAAGAAACAACAAGAGGAAATCAGTGCATAGATGTCCAAAGTATGATAAAATCACAAATCCTTATTAGATAACACAGGTAGAAAAGCACAAACAATGACAAATAAAGGGTGACACAAGCAGAAGCAGAGCAAAGGGGTATACAGTGTCAAAAACCTCACTCTGACCCTTATCATAAGTAAACACCTGGTGGTAAAGATTCAAGTATACACACCCGATATATAACAGGCAGACCAGTGAAAAGCAATAAGGGGTAAAATCCCCAGCTGGACAGCCATATAATCAGGGGTGAAATTACAAAGACACAAAAGTAAGGTAAACATACCAGGAGGGGAGAGGGGAGAGACACTGGATCCCAAGCTCAGCTGACCCCCATTACGTTCACTTGCAACCCAAATTGGGAAGAAATTCTGTCCGGCCTTTTACAACATGAAACAGAAATAAACCGCCCAGATTTGGTATCTACCATATTCCACTTAAAGCTACAAGAGTTACTAAATGACTTGAATGCAAAAAAAGGTGGAGTGATGGGACAAGTAAAGGCATACACCTACGTCATTGAATTTCAAAAAAGAGGTATTACGTACATTCATCTGAATGTTCGTAACAGTAATGTTAAGAATGTAATGATTAATAATGCATATTTAATGCATCCTTTTATTGTTTCAGGTCTTCCTCATTGCCATATGCTCTTAATTCTGGACGGCGAAGACAAGTTTCGAGAAGCTATCGATTGTGACAATGCTGTTTGGGCAGAAATTCCTGACCCAGATATTAACAAGGAGCTTAGCGATGTTGTCACCAGCTGCATGATTCATGGGCCCTATGGAGAACACAGAAATTCACCGTGCATGGAAGATGTAAAAGGAATCCGGACATGTTCCAAAAAGTTTCCCAAAGACTTCAGCGAAGAAACAAATATTAATGTGGATGGTTATCCAGTATACCGCAGACGAAAAGATGGCATTAAGCTCAAGATTAGGGATGTGGAAGTTGACAGCCGCTGGGCTGTACCATACAACCCCTACCTCTCTCAGAAATACAGCGCACACATAAATGTGGAAATCTGCTCTTCCATCCAGACCGTCAAATATATTTTCAAGTACGTGTACAAAGGACATGATGCAGCCATTGTTCAAGTGAACGAAGTCAGCAACACCGGCACCTACCACTGGGACGAGATTAAGACTTACATCGACACACGATATCTGGCATCGCCTGAAGCAATGTGGCGGCTGTGAAAATTTGAGATGTCTGCACGTTCCCATGCTGTAGAAAGACTTCCAGTACACCTACCTTTCCAACAATCAGTTTACTTTGAGGATGGAACGGAGCAGCTTTCTGTGGAAAAAGCTTACGAAATGGTTCGTTCTAAACCAAACTGATCCATCAGCACATCAGTAATTATATTGTGAAATACCCTACCATTATGTCTGGTCAAATAAGTTTTGGAAGACAAGAAAAAGAGGTGCTGACAAGATCCTTCCAAGAATATACTCTGTCTCTCCACAAGATATGGAAAGATTTTCCCTGCGCCTACTCCTGATGCATATCAAGGGTAAGTCATATTCATCTTATTGTACGTTATTAGATCGTCCTGACTTTTTTATAATTTTTAATTATTTTCTTTATGTTGTTTACAGGTGCTACATCATTCGAAGGTCTGAGAACAGTGGAAGGACACACATATGAAACTTATATTCTGGCAGCAAAGGCCATGGGATTATTGCATGACGATTCAGAGTGGGACAAAACAATGGAAGAAGCATCTTTATTTAGAATGTCCGGTGAGCTTCGACAGCTATTTGCTGCAATCCTGAACCACGCCAACATCACAAGTGGACTTGATTTATACAACAAATTTAAAAATAACATGACGGAAGACTTCCTCCTGACTCATAACGAATACATGGCCGAGCAGCAAACCCTTGCCGATATCCAAGACAACTTACGAAAGTTTGCTAAAGATTGCAAAAATTGTGGACTATCTTCCCCATCAGATGCGTATAAAATGTGTGACATTGTTGATGTGGAAAGGGAGTGACAAGAATCTGAACGACTGCAGTTTCTGATGAACCTAGAACAACGAGGCACCTTTGAAACAATCATGAATGCAGTTAGTAATCCTACCACATCACAAAAATGCTTTTTTTTATCTGGTGCAGGAGGTTGTGGAAAGACTTTTGTGTACAAGGCTTTGACATCTACTATACTTGGGAAAGGTGTCATCATTGTAAAAACAGTTGCTCCTACCGGTTTGTCAGCTACATTACTAAAAGGTAATTTTAATTGCGATTACAGAATACCGAAAAACGTAAATTTAAGATGTCTGTATTGAAGATTTTTTTTTTGTTTTACACAGGCGGTTAAACAGTCCACTCCGGATTTGGAATTTCAATTCATTTGAATGAGAGAACTGTATCAAGTATTAAAGAAGGAACCTCAGTCTGCCGAGAGCTTCGGGATACTAAACTTATTATATGGGATGAAATTTCAATGTCTCACGTTCATCTTTTCAATGCCGTTGATAGAAGCTTACATATTCTCCTTCACAATGAAGAACCTTTTGGTGGGATCCCGATTGTTGTTGGAGGAGATTTTTGTCAGCAAGCTCCAGTTGTACTTCATGGAAATCGCGTTAGTATTGTAGAGGCGTGTGTCAAGAGCAGTCCAGTCTGGAAATCCTTCAAGGAATTGAAATTAATCAGGAACATGCGAGTCAATCCTGATGAGGTTGAATTTTGTGAGTGGCTGCTAACTGTTGGATCAGGAGTTGAAGATGGGAATCTGGTGGATTTTGTGAAGCTGAGCAAAGACATTCTGACTCATGATGTCGTGACGAGCATATTTGGGAATGACCTGAACTCTCTCACTCCTGCTGATCTTGCTTCCAGAGGAGTACTATGCCCTAAAAACTGTGACACGCTGACAGTCAATGAACAAGTGTTGAACATGCTTAGAGGTCAGACTAAATCATACTTCAGTGTTGACAATATTTCATCCTGTGAGACAGAAGAAGAAAGAGCTCAGTACCCCATTGAATTTGTACATTCCCTAACTCCTATGGGCCTCCCTCCTCATATGCTGAACCTTAAGAAAGGCTGCTGTGTCATGCTACTCCGCAATCTAAATCCAAAGAAAGGACTGTGCAATGATACTCAATTAATTGTAGAAACTCTTGGCACAAATCTCATCGGCTGCAGTATTTTTTCTGGGGGCGTCGTGGTCAAAAGATTCTCATTCCAAGAAAACCTTTGGACACTAGCGAAAATTGCGATATCCCGTTTAAGTTAACAAGAAAACAATTCCCACTTCGTCTGGCTTATTCCATGACAATTACAAAATCACAAGGACAAACATTCAATAAGATTGTCGTTCTCCTACCTGATCGTGTATTCACACATGGTCAATTATACAATGCATTCTCTAGAGTAACAAGTTGTAAAGGTCTTTCAGTTCAAATTGTACCTGGTAGAAGTCAAGGAAAGATCTTTGAAAATGACGAAAATGACTATACATTTAATTGTGTTTACAGAGAAATTTTAACTTAATTTATGTTTCGTTATGAAATTTGTTTAGATGCTGGAATGAATAAAAAGCGCACATCTTACTGAATCCAGTTTGTTTTTGATTTTACACTGTGAATAAAATGTATCATTAGTATTATTCAGATTTTTAATGATTATTATTATTAGCTTCATTTTAATTTAATTTACCACCTGCGTAAGCGCTATTGAATATTGTCATTATTTACTTTAGTTTAATCACTAGCAGCGTTAATTATATAGCAATGAGCGTGCCGAGCGTTAGCTGGCTGGAAACAGCTAGTATTTTATATACCCATGTATGAAATATGTGTATGTATTTTTTGAGATTTTTGGGGGGGTATATAAAAATAATTGATATTGTACACTGTTTATTATATTTTTATTATTATATATATATATATTTTTTTGCTGCACTGTCACTTTAATTGATATTTATTTATTTGATCAACTAAATATTTGATAAAATGTGATTCACGTATAGTTTTTTATGTATGTATTTATTGTGCACATGTAGTTTATTTATTTTTATATGTATATATTATTTATTGTTAGATTTATTTTGGATCTCTAAAATGGCTATGTATATGTAATTATTGTAATATATGTATTTATATATGCACTGTCACTTTTATATTTTGTTAATATATGCACAATTAAGTGTAGTTTTGTACAATATTGCACTGTCACTTTTGCTATTTTTAGCACCACTGTATACTTTCTATTTATTGTCACTTGATATCTATATTAACTACTTGAGCACACATATATATTTTCAGCGGTTTTTGAACATGTCCTTTTGCTGGTCCGTGATCTAAGTTATAAGCAGGGCTGTAACTACAACTGGGGCAGCCGGGGCACTGCCCCGGGGCCCCAACCACCCAATGTGCCCCAAACTAATGGTAAAAAATTGTATTTTAATACTTTAATTTCTCATAAAATACCCAGCTCCTATATTATTCGAGTTTAAAGTTAATAAAAATAACGAAAAGATCCATGAAAGTGCAAGCGTAATGTTTTTTGTTTGTTTATACTTTAAACGGGGCAACGCTATTTCGCTTAGTAACAGGACCTCTATGGCAGACAGTAGACTGTTAGCTGATCGTGTGGTGTCGCACCAGGTGGTGACTAAGCCAATAGTTCAGGCAGCGGACACAACGCGACGTGCACTGACACTGAGGTCTTGTTTACCCCAACTGCTGAACTGCTCATTGGCCATTGCTCATCGGTCAGTGTCGGATCATCAGTGCAGTCTGTGTCGCATATAGTAGTTGTAGTGCGTGTGTAGGTAGATAGTATTTAGTATTACCGTATTTTCCGGCGTATAAGATGACTGGGCGTCTAAGACGACCCTCAACTTTTCCAGTTAAAATATAGAGTTTGGAATATACTCGCCGTATGAGACTACCCCTCTTCTAGGGTTTGATCCCCATTGTGAACCCCACACAACCCTTCATACAGTATAATGGCCCCTACATCTCTTCACACTGTATAATGGCTCCCACACAGCCTTAAAGGGACACTGTCACCAGGATTTTGCCATCCCATCTAATAGCAGCATAATGTAGAGATAGAGACCCGGATTCCAGCGATGTGTCACTTACTGAGCTGCTTGCTGTAATTTTAATATAATTACTGTTTTCCCTGCTTCATATTTAGCAGTAAATGAATGTGCTGGACTATTTGATTAGTCCTACAATGTTAATCTCAAACTGATTGAACAGTGATTTTATCAAAACTACACTGAGCAAGCCCAGTAAGTGACACTGGTGACAGTGTCCCTTTAAATCACCCTCCATAAAGTATAAAAGGTTCCTCATAGTCCTTCAAGTATTATCATGCCCCCCACAGAGCCCTCCCAGTATTATAATGGCTTTCACATAGTATAATTGGCTCCGTATATTATAGTGCATCATCCATAGTCACACATTATAATGCACCGTCATAGTGCTCCATATAGTATACTGCACCCCCATAGTCCTCCATATACTATAAACATGGAGAGGGGTGATGTGCCAGCATTGTGTGGAGGGGGGTGGAATATGGGGATTGGGATGTGCCAGCACCGTGAGGGGGTAGGTGACATGAAGAGGGCTTTGTCCCTGTTTCAAGATGGGGGGGTGGGGGAGTACCGGGGGCAAACCTTCCTGTCAGACAATGTCACCCGGAGGACAGGACACTCTCATTTCAATAATTTCCATTAGCTCTGCCAGCTATCAATGAATGGAAACCTGCACTGGCCTGGAGAGTCACATAGCACAAGATTTGTAACAATATGTTAGTCTGGAGATCACAGAGAGTTGGCAAGGCAGGCACAGTGCACACTGTAACAAACTCTCAGCATTGAGAGAAGACAGTCTCAGCAGACACAAATATCTCTGTGACAAACTGTGAGAAGCCCTGCCCCTCTCCAGTCTGCAGGTCTATACTGCTGCGAAGGGGAGGGGAGGAGGTCAGGAGGAAGTCTCCATAATCACACATTCCTCCCGACTCTGGGTCATGCAGTATCTATCTTCTCAGTGAGTCATCTGCCTCTTGTTTTCAATAATCAGAGCTGTGTACAACCCCCACTCAGTCTCTCCTCACAACCGGAAGGGAGCAATAGTGACTGCTGTACCTGTGGTCAGGGGTTGTAGTATTTTATGTCTGGCACCTGCTGGGGGAGGCAGAAATGTCAGCTCCAGTCTCTCTCTTGTCCTGGAGAGAGCGGCTGGACACAGTGCACATATCCTGGGCAGCCGCACTGTCTCTTTGCCAGTAGGTGGCGCCCTGCACCTGGCGTATAAGACGACCCCTGACTTCTGAGAAGATTTTCTGGGGGTTAAAAAGTAGTCTTATATGCCGGAAAAGGAAAATACGGTACTGTGATTATGTGTGTTAATAAAACCGTTTATTATGAAATGAATTCAGCACCAGCCAAGTGGAAATAAAAAAAGACAGACTGCGAAAAGAAGAAACTTGGAGACTGAACAAAGTTCAAAGAACTTAGCAGCATGGCTGGATGTTGAAAACCACTCGACAGGGAATGATATTGAAATCTCACAAAAATTAAATTCAGATACGTCGGAACAAGACAACCTTAATAATGATAATGACTCGAAAAACCAAAACTTTATAGGCGAAGAAGATATAACAGACCCAACCAATGATACACCTAATTTTTTGGAAGATGAAGATTCTGCCTAATACAACACCTTTCCTACTGTGATTGAAAATCAAGATAAGAAATGTAGGCTGATAGCGTCTGGTCCAATACAGCCTGACGGACCATTTCCCAAGGAAATAAATCAACAAGGTCGATCTTTTTCAAGTAACTATTATTTTATCAACACAAAGTCAGGGTTGAAGCTTAAAAGAAGTTGGTTATGTTACTCAACAAAATTAGATTGTGTTTACTGCTTGCCATGTTGGCTATTCCCTCAGTCACAGTCGGAAGCACTTGAATACAGAAATCAGGTATTACCGTTTTCAACAACCGGAGTTCGAGACTGGAAGCATATTTCAGAACGTATTTCAGTTCATGAAGCATCCAAAAGCCATACACATGCTTGTGTAGTTTATGAGCAATGGCGGAAACGTGGTACTTTATAAGATGTTTTCGACAAAAATGTAGAGAGTGAAAGAAGCTTTTGGCGTAAAGTTCTTGAAAGAATTCTGAATGTGACATTAACACTTGCAACGTGTAATCTTGCGTTTCGTGGATCTATTGAAAAGTTAGAATATAGTAACAAAGGAAACTTTCTCTCGATAGTTGAGCTTTTGTCAAAATATGACCCAGTACTACAAGAATTGCTTCAGCGTACGAAAGGGACTGTGAAATACCTCAGTCCTAAAATTCAGAATGAGCTTATTAATCTATTAACCTTACAAATCAAAGATGAAATTGTAGTTGAGCTTCAAAATTCCTTGTTTTTTTCATTGATCCTAGATACGACCCAGGACATAGCTAAAATTGATCAGATGAGTGACATTTACCGGTATGTCAAAATAGTTAATGATGAAGAGGGGAAACCTATTGAAATCAAAATATGTGAAACTTTTGTATCCTTTAGAGAGATAAAAGATCAGTCTGCGCAAGGTCTTGCAGAAGAAATAATAACTTCATTGAAAGAGAAAAACTTGGATTTGACCAAATGTCGGGGACAAGGCTATGATGGTGCTGCAGTCATGAGTGGGGTATACAATGGAGTGCAGCAGCGTATTAAAGAAAAAGCCCCACATGCATACTTTGTGCACTGCGCTGCTCATAACCTTAATTTAGTGTTGAAGGATGCTGTGGAAGAGAACCGAGTGGTGAGCCAGTTTTTTGAAACAATTCAAAGTGTATATTGCTTTTTTGGTAATAGTATTGTTCGCTGGCAAGATTTGAAATCCGTGTACTGCATCGAAGCTCAGCCCGATTCACTGAATTCGAAATCGAAAGTAACACTGAAAACTCTTAATCCAACTCGTTGGTCTGGCAGACATGATGCAGTGTATGCACTGAAACACAGGTTTTGTGATGTGGTGTAAAGTCTTACTAGCATAACTTTGACTTCCAAGAAAAGCAAGGAAAGAAATAAAGCACAGCAGCTAAAGAACAAACTTGAAAGTTTTAATTTTGTATTACTTTTGGTTGTGCAGTGTGAAGTCTTAGAGACTCTCAACCTCGTATCGAAATCCTTACAATCTGAAACCATGGACCTCTTGTCTGCATATGAGTTATTGGGTAATGCATTGTTAAAGATAACCGAAATGCGTGAAAGGTTCGAAGCACTTGTTTCTGAAGCATCAGATGTGTGTAGTCGATGGGGAATAAAAAATGAATTTCACCAGAACAGAGTAAGGAAAGTAAAGAAACACTTTGATGAGTTGTGTGAAGACGAGAGATTAGCAGACCCAAAAACTTGTTTCCTAGTTACTGTGTTCTATCCAATGGTAGACACACTTTGTACTCAACTTCATCGCCGCTTTGAAGGGATGAAAGCTGTTCTTGACTCTTATGAAGTAATACAACCTGATTTTTTGGCCAGTGCAAGTGAAAGAGATATTCACAAAAAAGCTGTTGATTTTGTTAACAAGTTTGCAGATTATGTAACTCCAGCCTTTCCTTCACAGTTATGTTCAGTAAAAAATTTGTTTCAAAAGCAGCTGGAAAAAATGAAAAGTGTTAAGGAATTTGCTGATTTCCTAATAGCTAATAGTCAAGCATTCTTCACTTTCACCAAGCTATCCAGACGTTTGCACAGCGTGCATCATGTATGTGACTGTTCCTGTGACTGTGTCTAAGGCTAAATGATCCTTCTCTAAGCTTAAACTCATAAAAAACTACTTGATAAGTACTATGACTCAAGAAAGACTCAGCAGCTTAGCTTTACTTTCAATTAAGAATGATCGCGCTCAACAGATCAACTTTGACAAAGTAATTGATGAATTCGCTTCTCTGAAAATTAGGAAACAAATGTTTAAGTAGCTGTTTAAAACTGAACAAATTGGTAATGTTTAAGTAATGTTATGTTTAAGTGAGCAAAGTTTAGAGATATACTGCTTAAAACTACTTAATATTTAATAAATATATACCGTATTTTCCGCTTTGTAAGATGCACTTTTTTTTCCCCAAACTTGGGGACTGAGATCTCGAGGGATGAGATCACCATCAGCGCATGCGCCGTCCCTGGCGGCGACCGCCATATTGTCGGAGCCAGCCAATACAGAGGGAACCGAGAGGGAGCCCCGGGGCTCTGGCCTGTCGCAAAATGTCGGCAGAGCCCCGGGATGGGAACCGGAGACACCACTGGGCACGTGGAGACATGGCTGGGCACCCGGCGACACCCACAGCGCCGATGGACACCCGGAGACGCCCGGACACCCCTGCGGCTTACACCCGGTAAGTGTCGGCAGAGCCCCGGGCTGCTGCACAGACCCCCCTGGCAGCAGCACAAGCCCCCCTGATAGCAGCACAGACCCCTGGCAGCAGGACAAGCCCCCCTGATAGCAGCACGAGCCCCCATGGTAGCAGCACAGACCCCTGGCAGCAGCACAAGCCCCCCTGATAGCAGCACGAGCCCCCATGGTAGCAGCACAGACCTGTTGTGAGTTCATTTTCCCCTTCACCATTGAGGTCTGATGAACTCCCTCTTCTGGTGAAGGAAGGTACTGAGGCTGATTACCAAGCACCTGTGCAGGATGATGATAACTGGGTGACTGGAATTGCTGACTGGATATAAGGCAGCCGACACCCTTCTGCCTTGCTGGTGATCTCTCTGAGGGATTCTTGGAGACCAGTCTGATTCTTGCTCCTCAAAAGCTAAGTTTTCTGCTCTGCTTTTTGCATTTGTGTTTTGGTTTTGTTTTGCCTTGTTTTTCTGGATTTCTGCCATTCCCTGCTGGGGTTAGCTGAATTCCTTTTTGCTCTGTCTTCAGAAAATACCTGGGTACTGATATAGTCTTTTTGAAGCCTAGCGTCTTCAGGGCTTTTTTCCCTATCAGTCTGTTGGCTCTTGTTTTGATAGGGTTTTGGCGGATTGCAGACAGCAGCTTTTCTATCCTTTCCTATTTAGTTAGCTTGGGCCCCATCATTTGCTCAGCCTATCTTTCTATCTGTGTGAGTGTTTTTTCATCTTGCTTCACCGTCATTATATGTTGGGGGCTGCTATTGCTTTGGGGTCTGCTCTGGGGTAGTTTAGATTTCCCTTTCTGTCTTTAGGCTATTTAGTTCTCCGGCTGTGATCTAGGGGTCTAGGGCACCGTAGGAACCCCCCACGGCTACTGCTAGTTGTTGTTGATAGGTTCAGGGGTCTGCAATCCGATAGCTGCCAACTTCTCTGGTTTTCTGGACTTAGCTAGTATTTCTGTTTGTGCCTCCTACGGTGACTCATTCATAACACAGACCCCTTGCAGCAGCACAAGTCCCCCTGATAGCAGCATGAGCCCCCCTGATAGCATCACGAGCCCCCCTGGCAGTGCGCTGCACATCGGAGCACCCTCTCATCCCTTCCTGTGGCCTGCAGTATCACCCCACTCCTGCCTCCTCCAGCAGCGACCCTGGGACCCCGCTTCACCGCAGCCACCACCCCCGGTAAGCAATAAGACACCTGGATTATAAGAGGCACCACCATTTTATTAAACAAAGTATTTCCTATTTTTCTCCTCAAAATATGTGGTGCGTCTTATAATCCGGAGCATCTTATAAAGCGAAAAATACGGTAGTTATTTGAAAATTGAGTAAAATTTGGAATTATTATTCACCTTATTAATTTTCCAAACATATTCACTGAATATTTAACTTCTAAAACTTGCATCATTAACAAAATCTATTAAAGGTCTTGCGGAACGTGGTGAAGCCTGTGTGTTGTATACAACAATGTGTAGCAGGCTTCACCACGTTCCGCACAATCTCTAGTAATTGAAATTTTGAGGGGCCTCACTATGAAGTTTTGCCCTGGGGCCCCGAAGTTTATAGTTACGGCATTGGTTATAAGTAGCCCGGTGTGCGCATGCGGGCCCGTTTTCTCCTCTCACACATCCCCTGGCGCGTCTCCCTGGCGATGCGGCGGTTTGTTTCCTGGATCGCACTCACGTGATACGTGGGTGTGGTTTCAGGTCACATGACCGCTGTGTCTCCATGACGCTCTGATGGATGGGGGCGATGAGATCATAGCGGGTGTCCGCATGCGCCGCTTAATACTGGCGCGATTGTGAATCACTGGGCTCTATATTCTCAGGTGGATGGGGGTAATGTGGTCATATTGTGTGTCCGCATACGCCGCTTAATACCGGCGCACCTGTGAGTCATTTGGCCCTGCAATCTTATTGGACACATTTATATACAAAAAGAGGTTACTTCAACACTATAGACACTCCCCTGGAAGAAAGCTATATATGCTGAAACGTATGTAGGGACTCTAGGCGCTGCTGCACATTGCACTTTGTAGGTATAAGCCTAATAATTTGCGTTTTTGCACATTTCTTTGTGTGTTGTATATTTTTACTTGAACAGGGCACTTTTTTTTTACCTTTAATCAACTATATTTCATAGCATTTGTACTAGTTTCACTTTCACATGTTGTTCACTAGTTCCAGTCACATGTGCTAGATATCTATCTGCAGCGCCACCTTATGGCTAACTTTGGTATTTATTGTATCTGTTTTTAATAATATACAAAAAAACTTTTTGCTTTAATAAAGATACATATTTATATATAATCATTATTATCTTGGTTTTATTTATATCGTATCTCTATATGCTTATGTGTATTGTGGTGTAAAACCATATTTTGTCCATAATTATTTATTTTATTTTATTTTATTTATTTTTTTTTAATATTATTTTATTTTCATTTTTAATTTTCACATTTTTGCTTTATCTTCGGATTTATTATGTGATACTTATAGTACATGTGGTACAATAAAAAATATCATGTGATAAACCCACTACAATATACAATATGTATAGTGAACCCACCAAAGTGGTGGCAACAAAAAACGTTGACTTTTTGATGTAACAAAATAGAAAACACAAAAACAGACCAGTAGAATTATATTTGACTGACGCTATACAAAAAAAAGTACCGGACAAAACTGTGTATTATGTCCTATATGTCTACAACTGAAGGGCTGCTCAGGGATAAGAAAAGCACCATAGGGTGAAAAATATATATATATATATATATATATGTCAGTATTTGAGGCCAGAAATATACAGTATATATAATGGCGATCAGACCAAATGGATGGAAAACACCAGAGAGCTAACCCCAAATCAAGAATGCATGAGTTAAGTGCAGCTCTCAAAGAAGAACCCCAAATGTGTAAGGCATAATGTCAGTGCAAAAGAGCAGGGTTTACCAAACGGGAATCATCCGTGCAGGAGCTGTAGCAGGCAGGACCCAGAGTGGGAGCCTGAAAAGGTGACCCCACGCGTATCGCCGTAGCAGGTACGGCTTCTTCAGGGGAAGTACCAGTATGTGGCCAGCTGGCTCTTAAATACCTGAAGACATTAGGTGCATGACGCATCGATGTAGGCGAGCAGAGCTGCGGTAAGGGTGGAAGTAGGCCGGGCAGGCAGCAAGGAGGGCGGAAGTGGGGGTGGAGCGATAATGAGATGAGCAGATGTCTCTGCAACACCCTATGAAGAGATCATGCGTCCAGTGGAACGCATGTCGCATCCCCTGGAATGCAAGAGGGCAAAGAAGCATACAAAATAGAGAGAATTCCTCATAACACACATGTGTTGTACTGTATAGAAACAAATAAACATGATAAAGAATAGTATTAGAATGCATGCGTATACCGAGGGACTGAAAAGGAGTCCAGACAATTATGCACATGAAAAACAATACAAAAACAAACACAATCAGAAAACATGCATACAAGGACACAAGGAACATACAAACCCAGACCACATGGGGGGCAGAAATACACACATGATATACATAATATGAAAAAAAAACTTTTTAATAATTTATTTGTTAATATATCATTAAAGAGATAAAATGCAAGCCAAGAAAATTCCAAGTGAACAAAATACATCAATTATATCAAGTAAAAAGGAGAATAAAATCACCTAAAGTCATAAATGACAAAAGTAGCAGCATAGTCTTTGTCCAATAAAGTGCAGACCAATAACATCATATAGTAGTAAATATGAAAAATATGCACAAAAAAATTGCCCTAAAAAGACCTGAAGCAGCCCAGCAGTTATTATAATAAAGTAAACCACCTAATGAGGAATATATCCAACTAAATTGGAAAGATGAGAACATGAGAAAGGTCCATAACCATATAAGGTCACAAAGGCCATATGTCTAAAAATCAAGCCAAGGTTGAACTGACCTGATTAGATAGAACATAGATAACATTATTCCAGAAGGAATAATGAATTGAAACATCCTAGGTATATAAGAATAGAGACCCTAGGGTCAAAAAAGACAATACCATGAGTCCGACCATAAATATCATATCATATACTGTATGTCAGAGAAAAATCAGATAGTCCCAACCCCAAAAAGACAAGGACATGTCAGTGATTATCATCTGAAAGTATAGTCCTAGTTTAAGCCAGACCCTATAGGACGATAAAATGCAAATCAAAATAGCAAAATACACCTCCTATAAAATAATTATCCCAAAGGGATATGAATAGTGTCAAGAAGATGAAAAATCAAGTCCATGTAGATCTTCGGTATAGGTCAATCACCACAAAGAGGTTCCACCCAAGTCCAAAGTGACCAAGAGATGTAGCTTGCCAGAATTTGCACAAAGACTGATTATAAAGGATTGTCCATTAACCCAAGAATCCTGTAAATAGGAGCTCTTCATTCAGACCTGTTGATGTAATGGAACCCAAGTTAAAAATCCAACGAGACTCAGTTTGCAAAAGTTGCCTCTTAGGACAACCGCCCCTATTAGAGACCCTACTACTTGTAACCACCAAAACCAAGATCAAGGAATTGGAAACTAAGTTAGCCACTTTTGATGATGCCACTCAGGTACAACCATTCAAATTAAAACTAAGAGATATTTTGGCTAAATTTGACAAGTAGGTTACACATAAGTAGAAATCCAAGTTCCAGAGAGATCTGAGGGATTTTGAATTGCAACGTGCCTTCCAGTGGTAACATCAGGGTAATCAAAGAACTGTGGCTCCATTTCGGAAACGAGTGGAGGACACACGGGATTCCGGACGGACTGCCGGCTACACAACAGGCAGTGATTTTTTGTCATCGGCCGAAAGCCAACCTGATCCCGGGTCAGAAGGGGGCGGAGACGGCAATCAAACCTTTACAAGAACCACCAGATACAGAGGACGCAGGCCCCCATTTCAAAATTTCTCATTCTCTTTAATGATATATTAACAAACAAATTATTAAAAAAGTGAACCTTCTCTTTAATGATATATTAACAAATAAATTATTAAAAAGTTTTTTTCATATTATGTATATCATGTTTGTATTTCTTTGTATTTCTCCCCCCCCATGTGGTCTGGGTTTGTATGTTCCTTGTGTCCTTGTATGCATGTTTTCTGATTGTGTTTGTTTTTGTATTGTTTTTCATGTGCATAATTGTCTGGTCTCCTTTTCAGTCCCTCGGTATATGCATGCATTCTAATACTATTCTTTATCATGTTTATTTGTTTCTATACAACACGTGTGTTGTGAGGAATTCTCTCTATTTTGTATGCTTCTTTCTCCTCTTGCGTTCCAGAGGATGCGACATGTGTTCCACTGAACGCATGATCTCTTCATAGGGTGTTGCAGAGACGTCTGCTCACCTCATTATCACTCCACCCCCACTTCCGCCCTCCTTGCTGCCTGCCCGGCCTACTTCCGCTCTTACCGCGGCTCTGCTCACCCACACCGGTGCGTCATGCACCTAATCTCTTCAGGTATTTAAGAGCCAGCTGGCCACATACTGGTACTTTCCCTGACGAAGCTGTACCTGTTACGGCGATACGCGTGGGGTCACCTTTTTGGGCTCCCACTCTGGATCCTGCCTGCTACAGCTCCTGCACGGATGATTCCCGTTTGGTAAACCCTGCTCTTTTGCACTGACATTATGCCTTGCACATTTGGGGTTCTTCTTTGAGAGCTGCACTTAACTCATGCATTCTTGATTTGGGGTTAGCTCTCTGGTTTTCCATCCATTGGGTCTGATCCCCATTATATATATATATTTCTGGCCTTAAATACTGACATATATATATTTTTCACCCTACGGTGCTTTTTTTATCCCTGAGCAGCCCTTCAGTTGTAGGCATATAGGACATAGCATACAGTTTTGTCCGGTACTTTTTTTGTATAGTGTCAGTCAAATATAATTCTACTGGTCTGTTTGGTGTTTTCTATTTTGTTACATCAAAAAGTCAGCGTTTTTTGTTGCCACCACTTTAGTGGGTTCACTATACATATTGTTTATTGTAGTGGGTTTATCGCATGATATTTTACATTGTACCACATGTACTATAAGTATCACATGTATTTTCTCTCTCCGTGCTTGGGCAAGTGCCTGGTTTTGGGCCCCTGCTTTTAATTATGTTTTATCATGCACATGTTTGTATTGTGTGCCAATAAAGATTGTTTAACTAATTCTTTACATATTATGGTGTAGCGTGCATTTCTATGGTAGTGCTTTCTCCCTTTTTCCTTATTGTTGCAGTGTCTACTATCCATTTTTGCACCTCCCTTTATCTATGTGACAATTAGTGTGCCCCTTTTTCACATATACAGAGCTCTGTGCAACGTGACCCCATAAAGATACTGTGACCCATGGTAACAACTTTATCACATGTCTCCGCCGTTGGATGCTGAGGGACTGCTACTCCTATCAGGCTATTTCTGCGGTCACTCATAACAGTAATAGCAGGTGCTGCTGATGGGAGAAGTAGTCTCTTGTCAGCCGTTGCCAGTGCTCAAACTTAAAATGAATAAATAAAACATTTAAATAATAAAATAAAAATAAAAACACATTATACTCACCTAACACCAAATCCCCAATGCCCTTGTCTCCTATAAAAAACTAAAATAAAAAAAATACCTTAACGCCCAAACCCCAGTGCCCAAGTCCCCTGTAAGCAATCAAAAATAATAAACAACCATGTACTCTCCTTCTGCTGTAATGCACATAATCAATAGTGTCCCACGGCGATCTCACGTGTAGAACAGTCACATCGGGAGATGTGACTGCTCTAACCAGCCACTGGCTACACATTGACAGGAGCATTATGGCTCCCACAGTGTATAGCACTGAGCTGCTGTGAGAGAGGTCACTCGAGTTCATCAGCTGATGTGCTATAGTGATCTCTCAGCACAACCACTGAGTGAGAGAGTCCTCATGCACCGGTTGTGCCATAAGTGAGATCGCCTGAGCTTATCAGCTGATGAATTCTGGTGAAATTTCTCACTGCAGCTCAGCGCTATAACACTCCTAGAGTGATTAGATCCTGTGTCAGTGTGTAGCTGGCTGTCCTTGAGTGCAGTCACATTGGTGATTTCTCTCAAAGTTTTCAGAATTGTTGTGCAACATTATGGATTATCTTCTCAGTGGACACATGACGAATATTGTTGTTTATTATTTTAATTCTGTTACAGGGGACCTTGGCTTCAGTGGATTGGGTGATGATGTGAGTATATTTAGGTTCAATAAAGGAGTCTCTGTCATTATTTCAAATAAATGACTTTATTCTGGGCGTGTGTTTTTTATAATATCACTTTGGGGTTAGTAATGGGGGCATCTTATAAACGTTTTTCCATTACTAACCTCTGGGCTTGATGTCACCTGGCAATACAAAGGTAACAAAAGATGGAAGTAAAGGTTTGTGGATGATCTCTGCACTTGCAGACAGTTAATGAGACGTATATCCCAGAATATAAAATGAAATGGTGGTTTATTCTACGCGTTTCAAAGTACATATGATTTCTTTATCAGGAAAGACCAGAAGTATACAGCAAAAACAGCAAAGGTATCATTTAAATAGCAATGGAGGTTTCAAACATGGATGCTAAAAACACATGACAGATGTCAAAGTTCGGTCAGATACCACATGGGATGGCACATAACATACATATGACATGCATAGAGAAAAAAAATAGTTCAAATGTGTAGGTATATATTGTAACTCATCTAGGCATCTTTTTAATTGTAAGATAAATATTTATGAAAATGAGAAGAAAATGAAAAAAAAGGGGAAAATAAATAAATAAAAGAAAGAATGGAAATGAACTCATCCCGACTTGAATCCCAAAAAAAGCTGTGTTTGGATAGCCCCTCTATCCAGTGGACCATCTCATCAGAGGGAGAAGAGATTATTATTTGATTGAATGCTGTTTATTTAAATGCTATGGAAAGAGTTAAAGAAGAAATTATTTTCAATTCTTAATAATTTTATAGTATTTATCGAAAAGCATCTTTAATTGTTTTGTTTAAAATTGTGGTGATAAAAAATATGTATGTGTGAGAAAAAGTATCTATGTATTTGAACATTAATAAAAAATGGGGCTAACGGAGAAAAAAATAAGTGTTGTATTAAATCCAGGGACAAGAAAATCCATAAAACTACCAGAAAAAACTTTTGTCTTTGGTTTAAGTAAGAGAATAAATAAATTGATAGTGGTATGAAGCTGGGAATGAACTTTGGATGTGGGAGAAAGAAATTGCCAAACTAATATGACAACGTGATGGGAAGTCTATCAAAGCACTGGGATACATGTGAGCTGCTTCTCAGAGGAGTGATATAGTGTTTATTATTTAAAAAAAATAGTCTTTTTAGAGTGAAAAATGCTTGATAATTATTCCAACAGACTATAACTTGGGTGTACGGCGCATTCCCACAGTGTATTGAAAAGAGTGCTGGACTCATGCGCTGTCATTTTGAGCCACAGCAAGAAACAATGAAGAAAATGAGAACCAAGGAAACTGTCATCTCATGGATTCAACAACTTCCAATGTGGAATTGAAAGTACATGGAATGGGTGGAAGGTATGATGTAGTGCAGGAGTGGGCAATTAATTTTCCCGAGGGGCCTCATGAGAGACAGACCATGACTGTTGTGGATGGCTGAACCAATAGCTTGAAATTAATTCTACTCAATATTAATTTATTCATATTAATTGTATCACTTAATATTGAGCAGAATTAAGTATGATGACACCCCCTATATATCTTTAACCCCCCCACAGCCCCTTATATACACTATGAGCCTCACACAGCCTACTACATATGTGGCATGAGCCTCACACAGCCTACTACTTATGTGGCATGAGCCTCACACAGCCTCCCCATATACGTCATGAGCCAAACACAGCCTCCCCATATACGGCATGAGCCCCACACAGCCTCCCTATATATGGAATTAGCCCACACTGCCTCCTTACATATGGCATGGTCCCCAAACAGCCTCCCTATATACAATATGAGCCCCACACAGCTTGCCCATGTACGGCATGAGCCCCACACAGCCTCCCCATGTACGGCATGAGCCCCACACAGCCTCCCCATGTATGGCATGAGCCCCACACAGCCTCCTCATGTATGGCATGAGCCCCACACAGCCTCCCCATGTACAGAATGAGCCCCACACAGCCTCCCCATGTACAGTATGAGCCCCACACAGCCTCCCCATTTACAGCATGAGCCCCACACAGCCTCCCCAAATACTGCATAGGCCCCAGTCTTCCCATATACTGCATGAGGCCCCACCCAGCCTTCCCATATACTGCATGAGCCCCACACAGCCTTCTTATATTCTGCATGAGCCCTACAGTCTCTCCACATACTGAATGAGGCCCCACACAGCCTCCCATATACTGCATGAAGCCCCCACAGCCTCCCCATATACTGCTTGAGCGCCATACAGCCTCCCCATGTGCTGCATGTCACTCCCATAGAATCCCCATGTGCTGCACATCACCCCCATAGAATTACCATGTGCTGCACGTCACTCCCATAGAATCGCCATGTGCTGCATGTCACCCCCATAGAATCCCCATGTGCTGCACGTCACCCCCATAGAATCCCCATGTGCTGCACGTCACCCCCATAGAATCCCCCTGTGCTGTACGTCACCTATAGAATCCCCATGTGCTGTGCATCACACCCATAGAATCACCATGTGCTGTACGTCACCCCCATAGAATCCCCATGTGCTGTACGTCACCCCCATAGAATCCCCATGTGCTGTACGTCACCCCCATAGAATCCCCATGTGCTGTCACCCCCATAGAATCCGCATGTGCTGTCACCCCCAAAAAACCCCTATGTGCTGTCACACCCATAGAATCCCCATGTCCACTCCCCATAGAATCACCATATTCACCCCATATAATCCCCATGTTCACCCCCATAGAATCCCCATGTTCACTTCCACAGAATCTCCTTGTTCACCCCCATAGAATCCCATGTTCACACCCATAGAATCCCCATGTTCACCCCCATAGAACCCCCATGTTCACCCCCATATTCATACACATGAAAAAGAAAACAAAAAGAACACCACATACTCACCTTGTCCCGTTCCCAGGTGCCCTGCTTGTGACTCTGCCTCCGGAGCTCTGACTCTCCGGCGGTACACAGCTGATGTGATGATATGACGTCATCGCATCAGCTGTTTCACATGCTGATTGTTGGAGGAAGTGGCCGGAGGCCCCTCCTCCACCAATATTGACAGCGGGCGGGAGACAGCGACTGGGCGGGCACAGTGCGGCCATGGACCTCAGGTTTCCAGACTCACGGCTGTCTTGGTCCGCGGGCCAGACTGAAACAGCCAGAGGGCCGGATGTGGCCCACGGGCCACACTTTTCCCAAGTCTGGTGTAGTGGATGAAAGCCACAAGGTGATGAGTTGCAAGATGGGGTTGAATCCATCAAGCAAAAGGGGCATCGTGGATGCACAGATTTAAAAAAAAAGGATGTGAGTACAGAAAATTGGGGAGCATAATCCATCTATTTTGGGAAAGGATAAATCATTAAAAAATGGGAGGGTAGCTCTCAATTTGAGAATAGTGACAGTGTGCATATAGGGCAATAGGGTGTTATTGAGATATGCAATTGATAGATTCAGAAGACTGGAAAAGGAACATAAATAATTTGCCTGTATACTACTGAACTTGGGTAAAACAATTGATTAATGAGCATAAAAAGTTTATCATGATTTGGAAGGGAACAATTACCATATGATACTTCTATTGCACAAAACCTTTTATGGCACATCCATTCAATATAATAGAAATATATGAATATTTTATAGACTAAACATACATATATACAGTGCTGTGCAAATTAATTGGGACAAAGCATCTTTTTAAGTAAAATCATAAGTTGTTTACCAGTCAGTGATTCAAACCAGTTTTAACTGCTTTGAACAGGTGTGAGTGCCTGTTCAAAGCAGTTAAAACTGGTTTGAATCACTGACTGGTAACCAACTTACGATTTTACTTAAAAAAATGCTTTGTCCCAATTAATTTTCACTGCACTGTACCATTATATAATAAAAATTATGATAAAAAATAGATATTTAATTAGTTACTAAAAGGGTAATAAAAGAAGAATAAAATGATTAAAAACAATAAGAATTATGAAAAGACCTCTGTGATTTCATTCAGTCCATGTGGTTTCAGAGTATTTAATCTATAAATGCAATAGATTTCTTTCCTGTTTATCTTTTGAATTTGATAGGTGTATTTGCTGGAATCTGCTCTATAGGGTTGAACCTCAAATTGTCAAATTTAGAGTTGAGCGAAACGAGTCGAAAAAATTCAAAAGTCGCCGACTTTTGGCAAAGTCGGGTTTCATGAAACGAAACCCGACCCTAGGATGAGGTCGGCCACGAGGTCGGCGACTCACGCGCCAAAGTCGGGTTTCAAAAGTTTGTTTTGCGCTCTTTTTCAGCCAATCAGGATCCACGGACACTGTGGGCAACGTGATGACATAGGCACGGGTCACCACCATCTTTCAGAAGGGCATGCAAGTGATTGGCTTGCTTTGGTGGGCGTCACAGGGGGTATAAAAGGGCGTGCACGCCGACCGCCATCTTACTTCTGCCGATCTTAGTATAGGGAGAGGTTGCTGCTGATTCTGTAGGGAGAGCGTTAGGCAGGGAAGAAGACAAAAAAACTGCTTCTGCTGCTAGCGATTTGGCCTGCACAACACACCAGTCACTGTGTGTGCAGTGCAAGGGGAGGCTATATAGTGGTGTATCAGTGGTGTTGGTTGTTGGGCTGCCTTCTAAGGCTTCCTGACATTCCTGCATTGCTGTTTACCCACTGCTCCGCAAACTGCTTTTTTAAAAGCAATCCCAATTTTTTTTTTTTGTCCTGCTGAGAAGACAAAAAAACTGCTTCTGCTGCTAGCAATTTGGCCTGCACAACACACCAGTCACTGTGTGTGCAGTGCAAGGGGAGGCTATATAGTGGTGTATCAGTGGTGTTGGTTGTTGGGCTGCCTTCTAAGGCTTCCTGACATTCCTGCATTGCTGTTTACCCACTGCTCCGCAAACTGCTTTTTTAAAAGCAATCCAATCTCCCTTATCCTCTAGTCACTTTTGTCACAGCTGTGCCATCGAGCCTGTCACATAGCGCTCAGATATTCATTGGGCCTCACACAATCCAAAAGTGTCCAGTGTCCAAAAGTGTGTGCAGAGATTCAAAATCTCCCTTATCCTCTAGTCACTTTTGTCACAGCTGTGCCATCGAGCCTGTCACATAGCGCTCAGATATCAGTAGGCCTCACACAATCCAAAAGTGTCCATCCAGTGTCCAAAAGTGTGTGCAGAGATTCAAAATCTCCCTTATCCTCTAGTCACTTTGGTCACAGCTGTGCCATCGAGCCTGTCACATAGCGCTCAGATATCAGTGGGCCTCACACAATCCAAAAGTGTCCATCCAGTGTCCAAAAGTGTGTGCAGAGATTCAAAATCTCCCTTATCCTCTAGTCACTTTGGTCACAGCTGTGCCATCGAGCCTGTCACATAGCGCTCAGATATCAGTGGGCCTCACACAATCCAAAAGTGTCCATCCAGTGTCCAAAAGTGTGAGCAGAGATTCAAAATCTCCCTTATCCTCTAGTCACTTTTGTCACAGCTGTGCCATCGAGCCTGTCACATAGCGCTCAGATATTCATTGGGCCTCACACAATCCAAAAGTGTCCAGTGTCCAAAAGTGTGTTCAGAGATTCAAAATCTCCCTTATCCTCTAGTCACTTTGGTCACAGCTGTGCCATCGAGCCTGTCACATAGCGCTCAGATATCAGTGGGCCTCACACAATCCAAAAGTGTCCAGTGTCCAAAAGTGTGTGCAGAGATTCAAAATCTCCCTTATCCTCTAGTCACTTTTGTCACAGCTGTGCCATCGAGCCTGTCACATAGCGCTCAGATATTCATTGGGCCTCACACAATCCAAAAGTGTCCAGTGTCCAAAAGTGTGTGCAGAGATTCAAAATCTCCCTTATCCTCTAGTCACTTTGGTCACAGCTGTGCCATCGAGCCTGTCACATAGCGCTCAGATATCAGTGGGCCTCACACAATCCAAAAGTGTCCATCCAGTGTCCAAAAGTGTGTGCAGAGATTCAAAATCTCCCTTATCCTCTAGTCACTTTGGTCACAGCTGTGCCATCGAGCCTGTCACATAGCGCTCAGATATCAGTGGGCCTCACACAATCCAAAAGTGTCCATCCAGTGTCCAAAAGTGTGTGCAGAGATTCAAAATCTCCCTTATCCTCTAGTCACTTTGGTCACAGCTGTGCCATCGAGCCTGTCACATAGCGCTCAGATATCAGTGGGCCTCACACAATCCAAAAGTGTCCATCCAGTGTCCAAAAGTGTGTGCAGAGATTCAAAATCTCCCTTATCCTCTAGTCACTTTTGTCACAGCTGTGCCATCGAGCCTGTCACATAGCGCTCAGATATTCATTGGGCCTCACACAATCCAAAAGTGTCCAGTGTCCAAAAGTGTGTGCAGAAATTCAAAATCTCCCTTATCCTCTAGTCACTTTGGTCACAGCTGTGCCATCGAGCCTGTCACATAGCGCTCAGATATTCATTGGGCCTCACACAATCCAAAAGTGTCCAGTGTCCAAAAGTGTGTGCAGAGATTCAAAATCTCCCTTATCCTCTAGTCACTTTGGTCACAGCTGTGCCATCGAGCCTGTCACATAGCGCTCAGATATCAGTGGGCCTCACACAATCCAAAAGTGTCCAGTGTCCAAAAGTGTGTGCAGAGATTCAAAATCTCCCTTATCCTCTAGTCCCTTTTGTCACAGCTGTGCCATCGAGCCTGTCACATAGCGCTCAGATATTCATTGGGCCTCACACAATCCAAAAGTGTTCAGTGTCCAAAAGTGTGTGCAGAGATTCAAAATCTCCCTTATCCTCTAGTCACTTTGGTCACAGCTGTGCCATCGAGCCTGTCACATAGCGCTCAGATATCAGTGGGCCTCACACAATCCAAAAGTGTCCATCCAGTGTCCAAAAGTGTGCGCAGAGATTCAAAATCTCCCTTATCCTCTAGTCACTTTGGTCAGAGCTGTGCCATCGAGCCTGTCACATAGCGCTCAGATATCAGTGGGCCTCACACAATCCAAAAGTGTCCATCCAGTGTCCAAAAGTGTGTGCAGAGATTCAAAATCTCCCTTATCCTCTAGTTACTTTTGTCACAGCTGTGCCATCGAGCCTGTCACATAGCGCTCAGATATTCATTGGGCCTCACACAATCCAAAAGTGTCCAGTGTCCAAAAGTGTGTGCAGAAATTCAAAATCTCCCTTATCCTCTAGTCACTTTGGTCACAGCTGTGCCATCGAGCCTGTCACATAGCGCTCAGATATTCATTGGGCCTCACACAATCCAAAAGTGTCCAGTGTCCAAAAGTGTGTGCAGAGATTCAAAATCTCCCTTATCCTCTAGTCACTTTGGTCACAGCTGTGCCATCGAGCCTGTCACATAGCGCTCAGATATCAGTGGGCCTCACACAATCCAAAAGTGTCCATCCAGTGTCCAAAAGTGTGTGCAGAGATTCAAAATCTCCCTTATCCTCTAGTCACTTTTGTCACAGCTGTGCCATCGAGCCTGTCACATAGCGCTCAGATATTCATTGGGCCTCACACAATCCAAAAGTGTTCAGTGTCCAAAAGTGTGTGCAGAGATTCAAAATCTCCCTTATCCTCTAGTCACTTTGGTCACAGCTGTGCCATCGAGCCTGTCACATAGCGCTCAGATATCAGTGGGCCTCACACAATCCAAAAGTGTCCAGTGTCCACAAGTGTCTGCAGAAATTCAAAATCTCCCTTATCTTGTAGTCACTTTTTTCACACCTGTGCCATCGAGCCTGTGACATAGCGCTCTGATATTCAGTGGGCCTCACACAATCCAAAAGTGTCCAGTGTCCACTAGTGTGTGCAGAAATTCAAAATCTCCGCTATCCTCTAGTGACATTTTTCACACCTGTGCCATCGAGCCTGTGACATAGCGCTCAGATATCAGTGGGCCTCACACAATCCAAAAGTGTCCAGTGTCCACAAGTGTCTGCAGAAATTCAAAATCTCCCCTGTCCTATAGACACCTTGTACCTTGTTTTACATTACTATATAGTTTGTTGGATTTTGTCTACATTTCTACCAAAAATGAGGAAGGCTGGTGGAAGAGGCCGTGGAATTGGGCGGGGGTTGGCAGCTGGTAATGATGGTGTTGGTGGTGGATCTGATGGTAGTGGCAAGAGCAAAATAGGACCGAATGCAGGAGGTGCTGACCCTGCGTCATCGTCTGGCTACATAAGGCCTCGAACGCTTAGTTTTCTACGAGTTGGCAAACCGCTTTTAAAGCCAGAGCATCAGGAAAAAGTTTTGTCTTACATTGCTGACTCAGCCTCCAGCTCTATCGCCTCCTCTTCTTCAGTTGTAAAAAGTAAAAGCACTGAGTCGTCATTGGAGGCTCATGTTCATGAACCACACCTTTCCTTGTGTCCTTCACCCCAACCAAGATTGAAGGATGACGCAGGCCATACTACTGATTACTCCATGGAGCTGTTTTCACATACCATGCCTGGATTATCAAGTCAAATGGTGAATTACCCAGGCCAAGATGAATCTGACATGGAGTGCACTGATGCACAGCCGCTGATGGATGATTCTGCTGGTACATTCACTCAGAGCACTACATTGTCCTCGCAGTGTACAGAGCCAGATTCTGACCCTGATGAGACTCAGGTGCCCCTTCCCGCACACTATACCACCATACACGGTGACACAGAGGAAGGTGCATATGACATAGAAGAGGAGGTGATGGATGACCCAGTTGTTGACCCAGATTGGCATCCATTGGGGGAAGAGGGTGCTGCTTCCAATAGCTCAGATGAGGAGCATCCACAGCAGACATCGACATCGCAACAGCTGTTATCTGGCAGGCCCGGAGCACTCCAAAGACAGGTTCCAAACATCAAAAGAGTTGCTGGACAGCTTGTCCAGAGGGTCAAAAGATCACAGTGTGCTAGGCCGCAAAATGTCTGCCAAAGTAGGAAGAGTGCAGTGTGGCACTTTTTTGAACAAAATCTTCATGATCAGGCCAAGGTTATCTGTAAGAAGTGCGCAAAGACCTTTAGCCGAGGGAAAAATCTGAAAAATTTGAATACCAGTTGCATGCTTAGACATTTAACCAGCATGCACTTGCAAGCGTGGACACAACACCAAACCTCAAGTGCCACATGTGCAACTGATCACAACGAAGGTAGTCAGCAACGCTACATTGTTTCCCCCACTGTAAGCCCACCGGTTAGCACAGCAGCAAATGTTGAGGTGTCGTTGCAAGGCCACAGCAGTCAGGGAATCCCACTGTTCTATCAACGAAGGACTGATTCTAGGCCATCAGAAAGAACACCAACTCCATCACCATCATCAACCCTCTCTCAGTCCGCCCTGTCCACCGCTACTTCCACCATATGCAGCTCTCAAGTCCAGCTCACCCTCCCAGACACTATGAGTAGGTCAAGAAAGTACTCAGTCTCTCATCCACGTACACTGGGTTTGAACGCCCACATTGCCAAACTAATCTCGTTTGAGATGATGCCCTTTCGGTTGGTGGAAAGCACAGCTTTCCGCGAACTCATGGCCTATGCAGTACCACGCTATGACCTACCCAGTTGCCACTTCTTCTCTCGCAAAGCCATCCCAGCCCTCCACCATCATGTGAAAGACCGCATTGTCCATGCACTCAAGCAGTCAGTGAGCGGAAAGGTGCACCTCACAACTGATGCATGGTCCAGTCGGCATGGCCAGGGCCGTTACGTGTCCATCACTGCGCACTGGGTTAATGTGGTGGATGCAGGGTCCACAGGGGACAGCGGTGGTGGGACAGTGCTGCCTAGCCCACGGTATAGGAAACAGTTGGCTGTAGGCGTTCGACCCTCCTCCTCCTCCAGAAGCGAAAGCTCGTCCACAGAGCGCAGTCGTACGAGCACTCCATCTGCAGCTGCCACTGTTGCACACGAGGTGTCCCCCTATCGAGCAGCTAGTGGAAAGCGTCAGCAGGCTGTGTTGCAGATGATGTGTTTGGGCGACAGACACACCGCCGAGGTGCTGGCCGAGTACTTGAAGCGACAAACTGAGTCATGGCTGGGCAGTGTACATCTTGAGGCAGGCAAGGTAGTTAGTGATAACGGCCGTAATTTTGTGGCAGCCATAGCCCTTTCAAAACTCAGCCACATACCTTGCTTGGCTCACACCTTGAACCTGGTGGTGCAGTGCTTCCTCAAAAATTATCCGGAGTTAACAGCCCTGCTACAGAGGGTGCGAAGACTGTGCGCGCACATCCGCCGGTCGCCTGTACACTCCGTTCGTATGCAGAAGCTGCAGCGATTGCTCCACCTTCCCAACCACCGCCTCATTATCGACATTGCAACAAGGTGGAACTCCACCCTGCACATGGTGGAGCGGCTGTGCGAGCAGAGGCAGGCCATAATGCATTTGTGGGAGGATACACGGCCAGGCACTTTGAGAGCAGACATGGAGTTGACAGGTGTGCAGTGGTCGAAGCTGAAAGACCTTTGTAAAGTCCTTCAGTGTTTTGAGGAATGCACACGGCTGGTAAGCGCAGACGACGCCATCCTAAGCATGAGCATCCCACTTATGCGTCTGCTCATGCAAACTTTGACGCACCTTAAGGAGCAGGCGTCTGCAGCCAATGTTGATGAGGAGGAAGAGGAGGAGGGAATCCTTGATGACATTCAGCCATTGTCTGCTCAGGGACCTCTCCTGGACGAGGTGGAGGAAGAAGAGGAGGAGGAGGATGATGATGGGGATGATTACTTAGGGGAGGAGGATGCATCTCGTGGGGCAAGTGAAAATGTTGGCATGGCAAGGTCTGGTACAGGGTTTGTGCGTGACTGGAGGGATGTGGATTTGCCAGAAAGTGCTCCTCCAACCAGCACTCGCAGTGCATCATTGACACCGGGAACATTGGCCCACATGTCAGATTATGCCTTGCGGATCCTAAAAAGGGACCCCCGCGTTGCCAAAATGATGAACGATGACGACTACTGGTTGGCCAGCATCCTGGATCCACGCTATAAAGGCAAATTACAAAACATCATGCCACAGGAGAACCTTGACCTAATATTGGCTAATAAACAAGCAACTCTGGTAAATCGGTTGCTTGAGGCATTCCCAGCACACAGCAGCGGTGATGGTTCTCACACGAGCCGTATGGGCCGGGGGCAGCTTGGCAGAGGTGTTCGTGGTGCACACAGCAGAAGTGGCGTTGGAGACAGGGGTTTCATGACAATGTTGTGGACTGATTTTTCAAATACCGCTCACACAACTGGTAATACTGCATCGATGGAAAGTGACAGGAGACAGCAGTTGTCAACTATGGTTACAAACTACTTTTCCTCCCATATCGATGTTCTCCCACACAGGTCATTCCCCTTTGACTATTGGGCCACTAAACTGGACACCTGGCCTGAATTGGCCCAATATGCCTTACAGGAGCTCGCTTGCCCAGCTGCAAGTGTGCTATTGGAAAGAGTCTTCAGTGCAGCTGGATCAATCCTGACAGAAAAAAGGACCCGTCTGTCAACCCAAAATGTGGATGATCTAACCTTCATTAAAATGAACCACGCATGGGTTTCCAAGGATTTTGTCCCACCTTCCCCTGATGACACATAGGGTGACAGAAAAATGTCTTGCTTTGGTCCACCTCTTCCTGGTACTTCACCTATTTTGCCAACATCAACATATGCCACTTTCTAAAACTCCCTAACTGTGCTGCCTCCCCCCCCATGGCCGGGGTCACCACCTAGCGCACAACACCGTGCGAGTGCCGTTGCCCTGGACAGGTGGGTAGGCCGACTCTTGGGCGCGGGCACTGGCACAGGGTCCCTCATAGTGCAATAAAGTGTCTCTGACGGTGGTGGTGCACACCCGCCGTCAGACACACCGCTGTACTATGAGGGGCCCAGTGCCAGTACCGACGCCCACGAGTGGGCCCCCCTTGCTTGGGCAGGGCCCCAGCATTTGCAATCTTTACCTCTCCCTGCTCTCCCTCTCAGATTATTATTTGATTGAATGCTGTTTATTTAAATGCTATGGAAAGAGTTAAAGAAGAAATTATTTTCAATTCTTAATAATTTTATAGTATTTATCGAAAAGCATCTTTAATTGTTTTGTTTAAAATTGTGGTGATAAAAAATATGTATGTGTGAGAAAAAGTATCTATGTATTTGAACATTAATAAAAAATGGGGCTAACGGAGAAAAAAATAAGTGTTGTATTAAATCCAGGGACAAGAAAATCCATAAAACTACCAGAAAAAACTTTTGTCTTTGGTTTAAGTAAGAGAATAAATAAATTGATAGTGGTATGAAGCTGGGAATGAACTTTGGATGTGGGAGAAAGAAATTGCCAAACTAATATGACAACGTGATGGGAAGTCTATCAAAGCACAGGGATACATGTGAGCTGCTTCTCAGAGGAGTGATATAGTGTTTATTATTTAAAAAAAATAGTCTTTTTAGAGTGAAAAATGCTTGATAATTATTCCAACAGACTATAACTTGGGTGTACGGCGCATTCCCACAGTGTATTGAAAAGAGTGCTGGACTCATGCGCTGTCATTTTGAGCCACAGCAAGAAACAATGAAGAAAATGAGAACCAAGGAAACTGTCATCTCATGGATTCAACAACTTCCAATGTGGAATTGAAAGTACATGAAATGGGTGGAAGGTATGATGTAGTGCAGGAGTGGGCAATTAATTTTCCCGAGGGGCCTCATGAGAGACAGACCATGACTGTTGTGGATGGCTGAACCAATAGCTTGAAATTAATTCTACTCAATATTAATTTATTCATATTAATTGTATCACTTAATATTGAGCAGAATTAAGTATGATGACACCCCCTATATATCTTTAACCCCCCCACAGCCCCTTATATACACTATGAGCCTCACACAGCCTACTACATATGTGGCATGAGCCTCACACAGCCTACTACTTATGTGGCATGAGCCTCACACAGCCTCCCCATATACGTCATGAGCCAAACACAGCCTCCCCATATACGGCATGAGCCCCACACAGCCTCCCTATATATGGAATTAGCCCACACTGCCTCCTTACATATGGCATGGTCCCCAAACAGCCTCCCTATATACAATATGAGCCCCACACAGCTTGCCCATGTACGGCATGAGCCCCACATAGCCTCCCCATGTACGGCATGAGCCCCACACAGCCTCCCCATGTATGGCATGAGCCCCACACAGCCTCCTCATGTATGGCATGAGCCCCACACAGCCTCCCCATGTACAGAATGAGCCCCACACAGCCTCCCCATGTACAGTATGAGCCCCACACAGCCTCCCCATTTACAGCATGAGCCCCACACAGCCTCCCCAAATACTGCATAGGCCCCAGTCTTCCCATATACTGCATGAGGCCCCACCCAGCCTTCCCATATACTGCATGAGCCCCACACAGCCTTCTTATATTCTGCATGAGCCCTACAGTCTCTCCACATACTGAATGAGGCCCCACACAGCCTCCCATATACTGCATGAAGCCCCCACAGCCTCCCCATATACTGCTTGAGCGCCATACAGCCTCCCCATGTGCTGCATGTCACTCCCATAGAATCCCCATGTGCTGCACATCACCCCCATAGAATTACCATGTGCTGCACGTCACTCCCATAGAATCGCCATGTGCTGCATGTCACCCCCATAGAATCCCCATGTGCTGCACGTCACCCCCATAGAATCCCCATATGCTGCATGTCACCCCCATAGAATCCCCCTGTGCTGTACGTCACCCATAGAATCCCCATGTGCTGTGCATCACACCCATAGAATCACCATGTGCTGTACGTCACCCCCATAGAATCCCCATGTGCTGTACATCACCCCCATAGAATCCCCATGTGCTGTACGTCACCCCCATAGAATCCCCATGTGCTGTCACCCCCATAGAATCCGCATGTGCTGTCACCCCCAAAAAACCCCTATGTGCTGTCACACCCATAGAATCCCCATGTCCACTCCCCATAGAATCACCATATTCACCCCATATAATCCCCATGTTCACCCCCATAGAATCCCCATGTTCACTTCCACAGAATCTCCTTGTTCACCCCCATAGAATCCCATGTTCACACCCATAGAATCCCCATGTTCACCCCCATAGAAGCCTCATGTTCACCCCCATAGAATCTCCATGTTCACCCCCATAGAACCCCCATGTTCACCCCCATATTCATACACATGAAAAAGAAAACAAAAAGAACACCACATACTCACCTTGTCCCGTTCCCAGGTGCCCTGCTTGTGACTCTGCCTCCGGAGCTCTGACTCTCCGGCGGTACACAGCTGATGTGATGATATGACGTCATCGCATCAGCTGTTTCACATGCTGATTGTTGGAGGAAGTGGCCGGAGGCCCCTCCTCCACCAATATTGACAGCGGGCGGGAGACAGCGACTGGGCGGGCACAGTGCGGCCATGGACCTCAGGTTTCCAGACTCACGGCTGTCTTGGTCCGCGGGCCAGACTGAAACAGCCAGAGGGCCGGATGTGGCCCACGGGCCACACTTTTCCCAAGTCTGGTGTAGTGGATGAAAGCCACAAGGTGATGAGTTGCAAGATGGGGTTGAATCCATCAAGCAAAAGGGGCATCGTGGATGCACAGATTTAAAAAAAAAGGATGTGAGTACAGAAAATTGGGGAGCATAATCCATCTATTTTGAGAAAGGATAAATCATTAAAAAATGGGAGGGTAGCTCTCAATTTGAGAATAGTGACAGTGTGCATATAGGGCAATAGGGTGTTATTGAGATATGCAATTGATAGATTCAGAAGACTGGAAAAGGAACATAAATAATTTGCCTGTATACTACTGAACTTGGGTAAAACAATTGATTAATGAGCATAAAAAGTTTATCATGATTTGGAAGGGAACAATTACCATATGATACTTCTATTGCACAAAACCTTTTATGGCACATCCATTCAATATAATAGAAATATATGAATATTTTATAGACTAAACATACATATATACAGTGCTGTGCAAATTAATTGGGACAAAGCATCTTTTTAAGTAAAATCATAAGTTGTTTACCAGTCAGTGATTCAAACCAGTTTTAACTGCTTTGAACAGGTGTGAGTGCCTGTTCAAAGCAGTTAAAACTGGTTTGAATCACTGACTGGTAACCAACTTACGATTTTACTTAAAAAAATGCTTTGTCCCAATTAATTTTCACAGCACTGTACCATTATATAATAAAAATTACGATAAAAAATAGATATTTAATTAGTTACTAAAAGGGTAATAAAAGAAGAATAAAATGATTAAAAACAATAAGAATTATGAAAAGACCTCTGTGATTTCATTCAGTCCATGTGGTTTCAGAGTATTTAATCTATAAATGCAATAGATTTCTTTCCTGTTTATCTTTTGAATTTGATAGGTGTATTTGCTGGAATCTGCTCTATAGGGTTGAACCTCAAATTGTCAAATTTAGAGTTGAGTGAAACGAGTCGAAAAAATTCAAAAGTCGCCGACTTTTTGGCAAAGTCGGGTTTCATGAAACGAAACCCGACCCTAGGATGAGGTCGGCCACGAGGTCGGCGACTTACGCGCCAAAGTCGGGTTTCAAAAGTTTGTTTTGCGCTCTTTTTCAGCCAATCAGGATCCACGGACACTGTGGGCAACGTGATGACATAGGCACGGGTCACCACCATCTTTCAGAAGGGCATGCAAGTGATTGGCTTGCTTTGGTGGGCGTCACAGGGGGTATAAAAGGGCGTGCACGCCGACCGCCATCTTACTTCTGCCGATCTTAGTATAGGGAGAGGTTGCTGCTGATTCTGTAGGGAGAGCGTTAGGCAGGGAAGAAGACAAAAAAACTGCTTCTGCTGCTAGCGATTTGGCCTGCACAACACACCAGTCACTGTGTGTGCAGTGCAAGGGGAGGCTATATAGTGGTGTATCAGTGGTGTTGGTTGTTGGGCTGCCTTCTAAGGCTTCCTGACATTCCTGCATTGCTGTTTACCCACTGCTCCGCAAACTGCTTTTTTAAAAGCAATCCCAATTTTTTTTTTTTGTCCTGCTGAGAAGACAAAAAAACTGCTTCTGCTGCTAGCAATTTGGCCTGCACAACACACCAGTCACTGTGTGTGCAGTGCAAGGGGAGGCTATATAGTGGTGTATCAGTGGTGTTGGTTGTTGGGCTGCCTTCTAAGGCTTCCTGACATTCCTGCATTGCTGTTTACCCACTGCTCCGCAAACTGCTTTTTTAAAAGCAATCCAATCTCCCTTATCCTCTAGTCACTTTGGTCACAGCTGTGCCATCGAGCCTGTCACATAGCGCTCAGATATTCATTGGGCCTCACACAATCCAAAAGTGTCCAGTGTCCAAAAGTGTGTGCAGAGATTCAAAATCTCCCTTATCCTCTAGTCACTTTTGTCACAGCTGTGCCATCGAGCCTGTCACATAGCGCTCAGATATCAGTAGGCCTCACACAATCCAAAAGTGTCCATCCAGTGTCCAAAAGTGTGTGCAGAGATTCAAAATCTCCCTTATCCTCTAGTCACTTTGGTCACAGCTGTGCCATCGAGCCTGTCACATAGCGCTCAGATATCAGTGGGCCTCACACAATCCAAAAGTGTCCATCCAGTGTCCAAAAGTGTGTGCAGAGATTCAAAATCTCCCTTATCCTCTAGTCACTTTGGTCACAGCTGTGCCATCGAGCCTGTCACATAGCGCTCAGATATCAGTGGGCCTCACACAATCCAAAAGTGTCCATCCAGTGTCCAAAAGTGTGAGCAGAGATTCAAAATCTCCCTTATCCTCTAGTCACTTTTGTCACAGCTGTGCCATCGAGCCTGTCACATAGCGCTCAGATATTCATTGGGCCTCACACAATCCAAAAGTGTCCAGTGTCCAAAAGTGTGTGCAGAGATTCAAAATCTCCCTTATCCTCTAGTCACTTTGGTCACAGCTGTGCCATCGAGCCTGTCACATAGCGCTCAGATATCAGTGGGCCTCACACAATCCAAAAGTGTCCAGTGTCCAAAAGTGTGTGCAGAGATTCAAAATCTCCCTTATCCTCTAGTCACTTTTGTCACAGCTGTGCCATCGAGCCTGTCACATAGCGCTCAGATATTCATTGGGCCTCACACAATCCAAAAGTGTCCAGTGTCCAAAAGTGTGTGCAGAGATTCAAAATCTCCCTTATCCTCTAGTCACTTTGGTCACAGCTGTGCCATCGAGCCTGTCACATAGCGCTCAGATATCAGTGGGCCTCACACAATCCAAAAGTGTCCATCCAGTGTCCAAAAGTGTGTGCAGAGATTCAAAATCTCCCTTATCCTCTAGTCACTTTGGTCACAGCTGTGCCATCGAGCCTGTCACATAGCGCTCAGATATCAGTGGGCCTCACACAATCCAAAAGTGTCCATCCAGTGTCCAAAAGTGTGTGCAGAGATTCAAAATCTCCCTTATCCTCTAGTCACTTTGGTCACAGCTGTGCCATCGAGCCTGTCACATAGCGCTCAGATATCAGTGGGCCTCACACAATCCAAAAGTGTCCATCCAGTGTCCAAAAGTGTGTGCAGAGATTCAAAATCTCCCTTATCCTCTAGTCACTTTGGTCACAGCTGTGCCATCGAGCCTGTCACATAGCGCTCAGATATCAGTGGGCCTCACACAATCCAAAAGTGTCCATCCAGTGTCCAAAAGTGTGTGCAGAGATTCAAAATCTCCCTTATCCTCTAGTCACTTTTGTCACAGCTGTGCCATCGAGCCTGTCACATAGCGCTCAGATATTCATTGGGCCTCACACAATCCAAAAGTGTCCAGTGTCCAAAAGTGTGTGCAGAAATTCAAAATCTCCCTTATCCTCTAGTCACTTTGGTCACAGCTGTGGCATCGAGCCTGTCACATAGCGCTCAGATATTCATTGGGCCTCACACAATCCAAAAGTGTCCAGTGTCCAAAAGTGTGTGCAGAGATTCAAAATCTCCCTTATCCTCTAGTCACTTTGGTCACAGCTGTGCCATCGAGCCTGTCACATAGCGCTCAGATATCAGTGGGCCTCACACAATCCAAAAGTGTCCAGTGTCCAAAAGTGTGTGCAGAGATTCAAAATCTCCCTTATCCTCTAGTCCCTTTTGTCACAGCTGTGCCATCGAGCCTGTCACATAGCGCTCAGATATTCATTGGGCCTCACACAATCCAAAAGTGTTCAGTGTCCAAAAGTGTGTGCAGAGATTCAAAATCTCCCTTATCCTCTAGTCACTTTGGTCACAGCTGTGCCATCGAGCCTGTCACATAGCGCTCAGATATCAGTGGGCCTCACACAATCCAAAAGTGTCCATCCAGTGTCCAAAAGTGTGCGCAGAGATTCAAAATCTCCCTTATCCTCTAGTCACTTTGGTCACAGCTGTGCCATCGAGCCTGTCACATAGCGCTCAGATATCAGTGGGCCTCACACAATCCAAAAGTGTCCATCCAGTGTCCAAAAGTGTGTGCAGAGATTCAAAATCTCCCTTATCCTCTAGTTACTTTTGTCACAGCTGTGCCATCGAGCCTGTCACATAGCGCTCAGATATTCATTGGGCCTCACACAATCCAAAAGTGTCCAGTGTCCAAAAGTGTGTGCAGAAATTCAAAATCTCCCTTATCCTCTAGTCACTTTGGTCACAGCTGTGCCATCGAGCCTGTCACATAGCGCTCAGATATTCATTGGGCCTCACACAATCCAAAAGTGTCCAGTGTCCAAAAGTGTGTGCAGAGATTCAAAATCTCCCTTATCCTCTAGTCACTTTGGTCACAGCTGTGCCATCGAGCCTGTCACATAGCGCTCAGATATCAGTGGGCCTCACACAATCCAAAAGTGTCCATCCAGTGTCCAAAAGTGTGTGCAGAGATTGAAAATCTCCCTTATCCTCTAGTCACTTTTGTCACAGCTGTGCCATCGAGCCTGTCACATAGCGCTCAGATATTCATTGGGCCTCACACAATCCAAAAGTGTTCAGTGTCCAAAAGTGTGTGCAGAGATTCAAAATCTCCCTTATCCTCTAGTCACTTTGGTCACAGCTGTGCCATCGAGCCTGTCACATAGCGCTCAGATATCAGTGGGCCTCACACAATCCAAAAGTGTCCAGTGTCCACAAGTGTCTGCAGAAATTCAAAATCTCCCTTATCTTGTAGTCACTTTTTTCACACCTGTGCCATCGAGCCTGTGACATAGCGCTCTGATATTCAGTGGGCCTCACACAATCCAAAAGTGTCCAGTGTCCACTAGTGTGTGCAGAAATTCAAAATCTCCGCTATCCTCTAGTGACATTTTTCACACCTGTGCCATCGAGCCTGTGACATAGCGCTCAGATATCAGTGGGCCTCACACAATCCAAAAGTGTCCAGTGTCCACAAGTGTCTGCAGAAATTCAAAATCTCCCCTGTCCTATAGACACCTTGTACCTTGTTTTACATTACTATATAGTTTGTTGGATTTTTTCTACATTTCTACCAAAAATGAGGAAGGCTGGTGGAAGAGGCCGTGGAATTGGGCGGGGGTTGGCAGCTGGTAATGATGGTGTTGGTGGTGGATCTGATGGTAGTGGCAAGAGCAAAATAGGACCGAATGCAGGAGGTGCTGACCCTGCGTCATCGTCTGGCTACATAAGGCCTCGAACGCTTAGTTTTCTACGAGTTGGCAAACCGCTTTTAAAGCCAGAGCATCAGGAAAAAGTTTTGTCTTACATTGCTGACTCAGCCTCCAGCTCTATCGCCTCCTCTTCTTCAGTTGTAAAAAGTAAAAGCACTGAGTCGTCATTGGAGGCTCACCCCAACCAAGATTGAAGGATGACGCAGGCCATACTACTGATTACTCCATGGAGCTGTTTTCACATACCATGCCTGGATTATCAAGTCAAATGGTGAATTACCCAGGCCAAGATGAATCTGACATGGAGTGCACTGATGCACAGCCGCTGATGGATGATTCTGCTGGTACATTCACTCAGAGCACTACATTGTCCTCGCAGTGTACAGAGCCAGATTCTGACCCTGATGAGACTCAGGTGCCCCTTCCCGCACACTATACCACCATACACGGTGACACAGAGGAAGGTGCATATGACATAGAAGAGGAGGTGATGGATGACCCAGTTGTTGACCCAGATTGGCATCCATTGGGGGAAGAGGGTGCTGCTTCCAATAGCTCAGATGAGGAGCATCCACAGCAGACATCGACATCGCAACAGCTGTTATCTGGCAGGCCCGGAGCACTCCAAAGACAGGTTCCAAACATCAAAAGAGTTGCTGGACAGCTTGTCCAGAGGGTCAAAAGATCACAGTGTGCTAGGCCGCAAAATGTCTGCCAAAGTAGGAAGAGTGCAGTGTGGCACTTTTTTGAACAAAATCTTCATGATCAGGCCAAGGTTATCTGTAAGAAGTGCGCAAAGACCTTTAGCCGAGGGAAAAATCTGAAAAATTTGAATACCAGTTGCATGCTTAGACATTTAACCAGCATGCACTTGCAAGCGTGGACACAACACCAAACCTCAAGTGCCACATGTGCAACTGATCACAACGAAGGTAGTCAGCAACGCTACATTGTTTCCCCCACTGTAAGCCCACCGGTTAGCACAGCAGCAAATGTTGAGGTGTCGTTGCAAGGCCACAGCAGTCAGGGAATCCCACTGTTCTATCAACGAAAGACTGATTCTAGGCCATCAGAAAGAACACCAACTCCATCACCATCATCAACCCTCTCTCAGTCCGCCCTGTCCACCGCTACTTCCACCATATGCAGCTCTCAAGTCCAGCTCACCCTCCCAGACACTATGAGTAGGTCAAGAAAGTACTCAGTCTCTCATCCGCGTACACTGGGTTTGAACGCCCACATTGCCAAACTAATCTCGTTTGAGATGATGCCCTTTCGGTTGGTGGAAAGCACAGCTTTCCGCGAACTCATGGCCTATGCAGTACCACGCTATGACCTACCCAGTCGCCACTTCTTCTCTCACAAAGCCATCCCAGCCCTCCACCATCATGTGAAAGACCGCATTGTCCATGCACTCAAGCAGTCAGTGAGCGGAAAGGTGCACCTCACAACTGATGCATGGTCCAGTCGGCATGGCCAGGGCCGTTACGTGTCCATCACTGCACACTGGGTTAATGTGGTGGATGCAGGGTCCACAGGGGACAGCGGTGGTGGGACAGTGCTGCCTAGCCCACGGTATAGGAAACAGTTGGCTGTAGGCGTTCGACCCTCCTCCTCCTCCAGAAGCGAAAGCTCGTCCACAGAGCGCAGTCGTACGAGCACTCCATCTGCAGCTGCCACTGTTGCACACGAGGTGTCCCCCTATCGAGCAGCTAGTGGAAAGCGTCAGCAGGCTGTGTTGCAGATGATGTGTTTGGGCGACAGACACACCGCCGAGGTGCTGGCCGAGTACTTGAAGCGACAAACTGAGTCATGGCTGGGCAGTGTACATCTTGAGGCAGGCAAGGTAGTTAGTGATAACGGCCGTAATTTTGTGGCAGCCATAGCCCTTTCAAAACTCAGCCACATACCTTGCTTGGCTCACACCTTGAACCTGGTGGTGCAGTGCTTCCTCAAAAATTATCCGGAGTTAACAGCCCTGCTCCAGAGGGTGCGAAGACTGTGCGCGCACATCCGCCGGTCGCCTGTACACTCCGTTCGTATGCAGAAGCTGCAGCGATTGCTCCACCTTCCCAACCACCGCCTCATTATCGACATTGCAACAAGGTGGAACTCCACCCTGCACATGGTGGAGCGGCTGTGCGAGCAGAGGCAGGCCATAATGCATTTGTGGGAGGATACACGGCCAGGCACTTTGAGAGCAGACATGGAGTTGACAGGTGTGCAGTGGTCGAAGCTGAAAGACCTTTGTAAAGTCCTTCAGTGTTTTGAGGAATGCACACGGCTGGTAAGCGCAGACGACGCCATCCTAAGCATGAGCATCCCACTTATGCGTCTGCTCATGCAAACTTTGACGCACCTTAAGGAGCAGGCGTCTGCAGCCAATGTTGATGAGGAGGAAGAGGAGGAGGGAATCCTTGATGACATTCAGCCATTGTCTGCTCAGGGACCTCTCCTGGACGAGGTGGAGGAAGAAGAGGAGGAGGAGGATGATGATGGGGATGATTACTTAGGGGAGGAGGATGCATCTCGTGGGGCAAGTGAAAATGTTGGCATGGCAAGGTCTGGTACAGGGTTTGTGCGTGACTGGAGGGATGTGGATTTGCCAGAAAGTGCTCCTCCAACCAGCACTCGCAGTGCATCATTGACACCGGGAACATTGGCCCACATGTCAGATTATGCCTTGCGGATCCTAAAAAGGGACCCCCGCGTTGCCAAAATGATGAACGATGACGACTACTGGTTGGCCAGCATCCTGGATCCACGCTATAAAGGCAAATTACAAAACATCATGCCACAGGAGAACCTTGACCTAATATTGGCTAATAAACAAGCAACTCTGGTAAATCGGTTGCTTGAGGCATTCCCAGCACACAGCAGCGGTGATGGTTCTCACACGAGCCGTATGGGCCGGGGGCAGCTTGGCAGAGGTGTTCGTGGTGCACACAGCAGAAGTGGCGTTGGAGACAGGGGTTTCATGACAATGTTGTGGACTGATTTTTCAAATACCGCTCACACAACTGGTAATACTGCATCGATGGAAAGTGACAGGAGACAGCAGTTGTCAACTATGGTTACAAACTACTTTTCCTCCCATATCGATGTTCTCCCACACAGGTCATTCCCCTTTGACTATTGGGCCACTAAACTGGACACCTGGCCTGAATTGGCCCAATATGCCTTACAGGAGCTCGCTTGCCCAGCTGCAAGTGTGCTATTGGAAAGAGTCTTCAGTGCAGCTGGATCAATCCTGACAGAAAAAAGGACCCGTCTGTCAACCCAAAATGTGGATGATCTAACCTTCATTAAAATGAACCACGCATGGGTTTCCAAGGATTTTGTCCCACCTTCCCCTGATGACACATAGGGTGACAGAAAAATGGCTTGCTTTGGTCCACCTCTTCCTGGTATTTCACCTATTTTGCCAACATCAACATATGCCACTTTCTAAAACTCCCTAACTGTGCTGCCTCCCCCCCCATGGCCGGGGTCACCACCTAGCGCACAACACCGTGCGAGTGCCGTTGCCCTGGACAGGTGGGTAGGCCGACTCTTGGGCGCAGGCACTGGCACAGGGTCCCTCATAGTGCAATAAAGTGTCTCTGACGGTGGTGGTGCACACCCGCCGTCAGACACACCGCTGTACTATGAGGGGCCCAGTGCCAGTACCGACGCCCACGAGTGGGCCCCCCTTGCTTGGGCAGGGCCCCAGCATTTGCAATCTTTACCTCTCCCTGCTCTCCCTCTCAGATTATTATTTGATTGAATGCTGTTTATTTAAATGCTATGGAAAGAGTTAAAGAAGAAATTATTTTCAATTCTTAATAATTTTATAGTATTTATCGAAAAGCATCTTTAATTGTTTTGTTTAAAATTGTGGTGATAAAAAATATGTATGTGTGAGAAAAAGTATCTATGTATTTGAACATTAATAAAAAATGGGGCTAACGGAGAAAAAAATAAGTGTTGTATTAAATCCAGGGACAAGAAAATCCATAAAACTACCAGAAAAAACTTTTGTCTTTGGTTTAAGTAAGAGAATAAATAAATTGATAGTGGTATGAAGCTGGGAATGAACTTTGGATGTGGGAGAAAGAAATTGCCAAACTAATATGACAACGTGATGGGAAGTCTATCAAAGCACAGGGATACATGTGAGCTGCTTCTCAGAGGAGTGATATAGTGTTTATTATTTAAAAAAAATAGTCTTTTTAGAGTGAAAAATGCTTGATAATTATTCCAACAGACTATAACTTGGGTGTACGGCGCATTCCCACAGTGTATTGAAAAGAGTGCTGGACTCATGCGCTGTCATTTTGAGCCACAGCAAGAAACAATGAAGAAAATGAGAACCAAGGAAACTGTCATCTCATGGATTCAACAACTTCCAATGTGGAATTGAAAGTACATGGAATGGGTGGAAGGTATGATGTAGTGCAGGAGTGGGCAATTAATTTTCCCGAGGGGCCTCATGAGAGACAGACCATGACTGTTGTGGATGGCTGAACCAATAGCTTGAAATTAATTCTACTCAATATTAATTTATTCATATTAATTGTATCACTTAATATTGAGCAGAATTAAGTATGATGACACCCCCTATATATCTTTAACCCCCCCACAGCCCCTTATATACACTATGAGCCTCACACAGCCTACTACATATGTGGCATGAGCCTCACACAGCCTACTACTTATGTGGCATGAGCCTCACACAGCCTCCCCATATACGTCATGAGCCAAACACAGCCTCCCCATATACGGCATGAGCCCCACACAGCCTCCCTATATATGGAATTAGCCCACACTGCCTCCTTACATATGGCATGGTCCCCAAACAGCCTCCCTATATACAATATGAGCCCCACACAGCTTGCCCATGTACGGCATGAGCCCCACACAGCCTCCCCATGTACGGCATGAGCCCCACACAGCCTCCCCATGTATGGCATGAGCCCCACACAGCCTCCTCATGTATGGCATGAGCCCCACACAGCCTCCCCATGTACAGAATGAGCCCCACACAGCCTCCCCATGTACAGTATGAGCCCCACACAGCCTCCCCATTTACAGCATGAGCCCCACACAGCCTCCCCAAATACTGCATAGGCCCCAGTCTTCCCATATACTGCATGAGCCCCACACAGCCTTCTTATATTCTGCATGAGCCCTACAGTCTCTCCACATACTGAATGAGGCCCCACACAGCCTCCCATATACTGCATGAAGCCCCCACAGCCTCCCCATATACTGCTTGAGCGCCATACAGCCTCCCCATGTGCTGCATGTCACTCCCATAGAATCCCCATGTGCTGCACATCACCCCCATAGAATTACCATGTGCTGCACGTCACTCCCATAGAATCGCCATGTGCTGCATGTCACCCCCATAGAATCCCCATGTGCTGCACGTCACCCCCATAGAATCCCCATGTGCTGCACGTCACCCCCATAGAATCCCCCTGTGCTGTACGTCACCTATAGAATCCCCATGTGCTGTGCATCACACCCATAGAATCACCATGTGCTGTACGTCACCCCCATAGAATCCCCATGTGCTGTACGTCACCCCCATAGAATCCCCATGTGCTGTACGTCACCCCCATAGAATCCCCATGTGCTGTCACCCCCATAGAATCCGCATGTGCTGTCACCCCCAAAAAAACCCTATGTGCTGTCACACCCATAGAATCCCCATGTCCACTCCCCATAGAATCACCATATTCACCCCATATAATCCCCATGTTCACCCCCATAGAATCCCCATGTTCACTTCCACAGAATCTCCTTGTTCACCCCCATAGAATCCCATGTTCACACCCATAGAATCCCCATGTTCACCCCCATAGAACCCCCATGTTCACCCCCATATTCATACACATGAAAAAGAAAACAAAAAGAACACCACATACTCACCTTGTCCCGTTCCCAGGTGCCCTGCTTGTGACTCTGCCTCCGGAGCTCTGACTCTCCGGCGGTACACAGCTGATGTGATGATATGACGTCATCGCATCAGCTGTTTCACATGCTGATTGTTGGAGGAAGTGGCTGGAGGCCCCTCCTCCACCAATATTGACAGCGGGCGGGAGACAGCGACTGGGCGGGCACAGTGCGGCCATGGACCTCAGGTTTCCAGACTCACGGCTGTCTTGGTCCGCGGGCCAGACTGAAACAGCCAGAGGGCCGGATGTGGCCCACGGGCCACACTTTTCCCAAGTCTGGTGTAGTGGATGAAAGCCACAAGGTGATGAGTTGCAAGATGGGGTTGAATCCATCAAGCAAAAGGGGCATCGTGGATGCACAGATTTAAAAAAAAAGGATGTGAGTACAGAAAATTGGGGAGCATAATCCATCTATTTTGGGAAAGGATAAATCATTAAAAAATGGGAGGGTAGCTCTCAATTTGAGAATAGTGACAGTGTGCATATAGGGCAATAGGGTGTTATTGAGATATGCAATTGATAGATTCAGAAGACTGGAAAAGGAACATAAATAATTTGCCTGTATACTACTGAACTTGGGTAAAACAATTGATTAATGAGCATAAAAAGTTTATCATGATTTGGAAGGGAACAATTACCATATGATACTTCTATTGCACAAAACCTTTTATGGCACATCCATTCAATATAATAGAAATATATGAATATTTTATAGACTAAACATACATATATACAGTGCTGTGCAAATTAATTGGGACAAAGCATCTTTTTAAGTAAAATCATAAGTTGTTTACCAGTCAGTGATTCAAACCAGTTTTAACTGCTTTGAACAGGTGTGAGTGCCTGTTCAAAGCAGTTAAAACTGGTTTGAATCACTGACTGGTAACCAACTTACGATTTTACTTAAAAAAATGCTTTGTCCCAATTAATTTTCACAGCACTGTACCATTATATAATAAAAATTACGATAAAAAATAGATATTTAATTAGTTACTAAAAAGGTAATAAAAGAAGAATAAAATGATTAAAAACAATAAGAATTATGAAAAGACCTCTGTGATTTCATTCAGTCCATGTGGTTTCAGAGTATTTAATCTATAAATGCAATAGATTTCTTTCCTGTTTATCTTTTGAATTTGATAGGTGTATTTGCTGGAATCTGCTCTATAGGGTTGAACCTCAAATTGTCAAATTTAGAGTTGAGCGAAACGAGTCGAAAAAATTCAAAAGTCGCCGACTTTTGGCAAAGTCGGGTTTCATGAAACGAAACCCGACCCTAGGATGAGGTCGGCCACGAGGTCGGCGACTCACGCGCCAAAGTCGGGTTTCAAAAGTTTGTTTTGCGCTCTTTTTCAGCCAATCAGGATCCACGGACACTGTGGGCAACGTGATGACATAGGCACGGGTCACCACCATCTTTCAGAAGGGCATGCAAGTGATTGGCTTGCTTTGGTGGGCGTCACAGGGGGTATAAAAGGGCGTGCACGCCGACCGCCATCTTACTTCTGCCGATCTTAGTATAGGGAGAGGTTGCTGCTGATTCTGTAGGGAGAGCGTTAGGCAGGGAAGAAGACAAAAAAACTGCTTCTGCTGCTTGCGATTTGGCCTGCACAACACACCAGTCACTGTGTGTGCAGTGCAAGGGGAGGCTATATAGTGGTGTATCAGTGGTGTTGGTTGTTGGGCTGCCTTCTGAGGCTTCCTGACATTCCTGCATTGCTGTTTACCCACTGCTCCGCAAACTGCTTTTTTAAAAGCAATCCCAATTTTTTTTTTTTGTCCTGCTGAGAAGACAAAAAAACTGCTTCTGCTGCTAGCAATTTGGCCTGCACAACACACCAGTCACTGTGTGTGCAGTGCAAGGGGAGGCTATATAGTGGTGTATCAGTGGTGTTGGTTGTTGGGCTGCCTTCTAAGGCTTCCTGACATTCCTGCATTGCTGTTTACCCACGGCTCCGCAAACTGCTTTTTTAAAAGCAATCCAATCTCCCTTATCCTCTAGTCACTTTTGTCACAGCTGTGCCATCGAGCCTGTCACATAGCGCTCAGATATTCATTGGGCCTCACACAATCCAAAAGTGTCCAGTGTCCAAAAGTGTGTGCAGAGATTCAAAATCTCCCTTATCCTCTAGTCACTTTTGTCACAGCTGTGCCATCGAGCCTGTCACATAGCGCTCAGATATCAGTAGGCCTCACACAATCCAAAAGTGTCCATCCAGTGTCCAAAAGTGTGTGCAGAGATTCAAAATCTCCCTTACCTCTAGTCACTTTGGTCACAGCTGTGCCATCGAGCCTGTCACATAGCGCTCAGATATCAGTGGGCCTCACACAATCCAAAAGTGTCCATCCAGTGTCCAAAAGTGTGAGCAGAGATTCAAAATCTCCCTTATCCTCTAGTCACTTTTGTCACAGCTGTGCCATCGAGCCTGTCACATAGCGCTCAGATATTCATTGGGCCTCACACAATCCAAAAGTGTCCAGTGTCCAAAAGTGTGTGCAGAGATTCAAAATCTCCCTTATCCTCTAGTCACTTTGGTCACAGCTGTGCCATCGAGCCTGTCACATAGCGCTCAGATATCAGTGGGCCTCACACAATCCAAAAGTGTCCAGTGTCCAAAAGTGTGTGCAGAGATTCAAAATCTCCCTTATCCTCTAGTCACTTTTGTCACAGCTGTGCCATCGAGCCTGTCACATAGCGCTCAGATATTCATTGGGCCTCACACAATCCAAAAGTGTCCAGTGTCCAAAAGTGTGTGCAGAAATTCAAAATCTCCCTTATCCTCTAGTCACTTTGGTCACAGCTGTGCCATCGAGCCTGTCACATAGCGCTCAGATATCAGTGGGCCTCACACAATCCAAAAGTGTCCATCCAGTGTCCAAAAGTGTGTGCAGAGATTCAAAATCTCCCTTATCCTCTAGTCACTTTGGTCACAGCTGTGCCATCGAGCCTGTCACATAGCGCTCAGATATCAGTGGGCCTCACACAATCCAAAAGTGTCCATCCAGTGTCCAAAAGTGTGTGCAGAGATTCAAAATCTCCCTTATCCTCTAGTCACTTTGGTCACAGCTGTGCCATCGAGCCTGTCACATAGCGCTCAGATATCAGTGGGCCTCACACAATCCAAAAGTGTCCATCCAGTGTCCAAAAGTGTGTGCAGAGATTCAAAATCTCCCTTATCCTCTAGTCACTTTGGTCACAGCTGTGCCATCGAGCCTGTCACATAGCGCTCAGATATCAGTGGGCCTCACACAATCCAAAAGTGTCCATCCAGTGTCCAAAAGTGTGTGCAGAGATTCAAAATCTCCCTTATCCTCTAGTCACTTTTGTCACAGCTGTGCCATCGAGCCTGTCACATAGCGCTCAGATATTCATTGGGCCTCACACAATCCAAAAGTGTCCAGTGTCCAAAAGTGTGTGCAGAAATTCAAAATCTCCCTTATCCTCTAGTCACTTTGGTCACAGCTGTGCCATCGAGCCTGTCACATAGCGCTCAGATATTCATTGGGCCTCACACAATCCAAAAGTGTCCAGTGTCCAAAAGTGTGTGCAGAGATTCAAAATCTCCCTTATCCTCTAGTCACTTTGGTCACAGCTGTGCCATCGAGCCTGTCACATAGCGCTCAGATATCAGTGGGCCTCACACAATCCAAAAGTGTCCAGTGTCCAAAAGTGTGTGCAGAGATTCAAAATCTCCCTTATCCTCTAGTCACTTTTGTCACAGCTGTGCCATCGAGCCTGTCACATAGCGCTCAGATATTCATTGGGCCTCACACAATCCAAAAGTGTTCAGTGTCCAAAAGTGTGTGCAGAGATTCAAAATCTCCCTTATCCTCTAGTCACTTTGGTCACAGCTGTGCCATCGAGCCTGTCACATAGCGCTCAGATATCAGTGGGCCTCACACAATCCAAAAGTGTCCATCCAGTGTCCAAAAGTGTGCGCAGAGATTCAAAATCTCCCTTATCCTCTAGTCACTTTGGTCACAGCTGTGCCATCGAGCCTGTCACATAGCGCTCAGATATCAGTGGGCCTCACACAATCCAAAAGTGTCCATCCAGTGTCCAAAAGTGTGTGCAGAGATTCAAAATCTCCCTTATCCTCTAGTTACTTTTGTCACAGCTGTGCCATCGAGCCTGTCACATAGCGCTCAGATATTCATTGGGCCTTACACAATCCAAAAGTGTCCAGTGTCCAAAAGTGTGTGCAGAAATTCAAAATCTCCCTTATCCTCTAGTCACTTTGGTCACAGCTGTGCCATCGAGCCTGTCACATAGCGCTCAGATATTCATTGGGCCTCACACAATCCAAAAGTGTCCAGTGTCCAAAAGTGTGTGCAGAGATTCAAAATCTCCCTTATCCTCTAGTCACTTTGGTCACAGCTGTGCCATCGAGCCTGTCACATAGCGCTCAGATATCAGTGGGCCTCACACAATCCAAAAGTGTCCATCCAGTGTCCAAAAGTGTGTGCAGAGATTCAAAATCTCCCTTATCCTCTAGTCACTTTTGTCACAGCTGTGCCATTGAGCCTGTCACATAGCGCTCAGATATTCATTGGGCCTCACACAATCCAAAAGTGTTCAGTGTCCAAAAGTGTGTGCAGAGATTCAAAATCTCCCTTATCCTCTAGTCACTTTGGTCACAGCTGTGCCATCGAGCCTGTCACATAGCGCTCAGATATCAGTGGGCCTCACACAATCCAAAAGTGTCCAGTGTCCACAAGTGTCTGCAGAAATTCAAAATCTCCCTTATCTTGTAGTCACTTTTTTCACACCTGTGCCATCGAGCCTGTGACATAGCGCTCTGATATTCAGTGGGCCTCACACAATCCAAAAGTGTCCAGTGTCCACTAGTGTGTGCAGAAATTCAAAATCTCCGCTATCCTCTAGTGACATTTTTCACACCTGTGCCATCGAGCCTGTGACATAGCGCTCAGATATCAGTGGGCCTCACACAATCCAAAAGTGTCCAGTGTCCACAAGTGTCTGCAGAAATTCAAAATCTCCCCTGTCCTATAGACACCTTGTACCTTGTTTTACATTACTATATAGTTTGTTGGATTTTGTCTACATTTCTACCAAAAATGAGGAAGGCTGGTGGAAGAGGCCGTGGAATTGGGCGGGGGTTGGACGCTGGTAATGATGGTGTTGGTGGTGGATCTGATGGTAGTGGCAAGAGCAAAATAGGACCGAATGCAGGAGGTGCTGACCCTGCGTCATCGTCTGGCTACATAAGGCCTCGAACGCTTAGTTTTCTAGGAGTTGGCAAACCGCTTTTAAAGCCAGAGCATCAGGAAAAAGTTTTGTCTTACATTGCTGACTCAGCCTCCAGCTCTATCGCCTCCTCTTCTTCAGTTGTAAAAAGTAAAAGCACTGAGTCGTCATTGGAGGCTCATGTTCATGAACCACACCTTTCCTTGTGTCCTTCACCCCAACCAAGATTGAAGGATGACGCAGGCCATACTACTGATTACTCCATGGAGCTGTTTTCACATACCATGCCTGGATTATCAAGTCAAATGGTGAATTACCCAGGCCAAGATGAATCTGACATGGAGTGCACTGATGCACAGCCGCTGATGGATGATTCTGCTGGTACATTCACTCAGAGCACTACATTGTCCTCGCAGTGTACAGAGCCAGATTCTGACCCTGATGAGACTCAGGTGCCCCTTCCCGCACACTATACCACCATACACGGTGACACAGAGGAAGGTGCATATGACATAGAAGAGGAGGTGATGGATGACCCAGTTGTTGACCCAGATTGGCATCCATTGGGGGAAGAGGGTGCTGCTTCCAATAGCTCAGATGAGGAGCATCCACAGCAGACATCGACATCGCAACAGCTGTTATCTGGCAGGCCCGGAGCACTCCAAAGACAGGTTCCAAACATCAAAAGAGTTGCTGGACAGCTTGTCCAGAGGGTCAAAAGATCACAGTGTGCTAGGCCGCAAAATGTCTGCCAAAGTAGGAAGAGTGCAGTGTGGCACTTTTTTGAACAAAATCTTCATGATCAGGCCAAGGTTATCTGTAAGAAGTGCGCAAAGACCTTTAGCCGAGGGAAAAATCTGAAAAATTTGAATACCAGTTGCATGCTTAGACATTTAACCAGCATGCACTTGCAAGCGTGGACACAACACCAAACCTCAAGTGCCACATGTGCAACTGATCACAACGAAGGTAGTCAGCAACGCTACATTGTTTCCCCCACTGTAAGCCCACCGGTTAGCACAGCAGCAAATGTTGAGGTGTCGTTGCAAGGCCACAGCAGTCAGGGAATCCCACTGTTCTATCAACGAAAGACTGATTCTAGGCCATCAGAAAGAACACCAACTCCATCACCATCATCAACCCTCTCTCAGTCCGCCCTGTCCACCGCTACTTCCACCATATGCAGCTCTCAAGTCCAGCTCACCCTCCCAGACACTATGAGTAGGTCAAGAAAGTACTCAGTCTCTCATCCGCGTACACTGGGTTTGAACGCCCACATTGCCAAACTAATCTCGTTTGAGATGATGCCCTTTCGGTTGGTGGAAAGCACAGCTTTCCGCGAACTCATGGCCTATGCAGTACCACGCTATGACCTACCCAGTCGCCACTTCTTCTCTCACAAAGCCATCCCAACCCTCCACCATCATGTGAAAGACCGCATTGTCCATGCACTCAAGCAGTCAGTGAGCGGAAAGGTGCACCTCACAACTGATGCATGGTCCAGTCGGCATGGCCAGGGCCGTTACGTGTCCATCACTGCACACTGGGTTAATGTGGTGGATGCAGGGTCCACAGGGGACAGCGGTGGTGGGACAGTGCTGCCTAGCCCACGGTATAGGAAACAGTTGGCTGTAGGCGTTCGACCCTCCTCCTCCTCCAGAAGCGAAAGCTCGTCCACAGAGCGCAGTCGTACGAGCACTCCATCTGCAGCTGCCACTGTTGCACACGAGGTGTCCCCCTATCGAGCAGCTAGTGGAAAGCGTCAGCAGGCTGTGTTGCAGATGATGTGTTTGGGTGACAGACACACCGCCGAGGTGCTGGCCGAGTACTTGAAGCGACAAACTGAGTCATGGCTGGGCAGTGTACATCTTGAGGCAGGCAAGGTAGTTAGTGATAACGGCCGTAATTTTGTGGCAGCCATAGCCCTTTCAAAACTCAGCCACATACCTTGCTTGGCTCACACCTTGAACCTGGTGGTGCAGTGCTTCCTCAAAAATTATCCGGAGTTAACAGCCCTGCTACAGAGGGTGCGAAGACTGTGCGCGCACATCCGCCGGTCGCCTGTACACTCCGTTCGTATGCAGAAGCTGCAGCGATTGCTCCACCTTCCCAACCACCGCCTCATTATCGACATTGCAACAAGGTGGAACTCCACCCTGCACATGGTGGAGCGGCTGTGCGAGCAGAGGCAGGCCATAATGCATTTGTGGGAGGATACACGGCCAGGCACTTTGAGAGCAGACATGGAGTTGACAGGTGTGCAGTGGTCGAAGCTGAAAGACCTTTGTAAAGTCCTTCAGTGTTTTGAGGAATGCACACGGCTGGTAAGCGCAGACGACGCCATCCTAAGCATGAGCATCCCACTTATGCGTCTGCTCATGCAAACTTTGACGCACCTTAAGGAGCAGGCGTCTGCAGCCAATGTTGATGAGGAGGAAGAGGAGGAGGGAATCCTTGATGACATTCAGCCATTGTCTGCTCAGGGACCTCTCCTGGACGAGGTGGAGGAAGAAGAGGAGGAGGAGGATGATGATGGGGATGATTACTTAGGGGAGGAGGATGCATCTCGTGGGGCAAGTGAAAATGTTGGCATGGCAAGGTCTGGTACAGGGTTTGTGCGTGACTGGAGGGATGTGGATTTGCCAGAAAGTGCTCCTCCAACCAGCACTCGCAGTGCATCATTGACACCGGGAACATTGGCCCACATGTCAGATTATGCCTTGCGGATCCTAAAAAGGGACCCCCGCGTTGCCAAAATGATGAACGATGACGACTACTGGTTGGCCAGCATCCTGGATCCACGCTATAAAGGCAAATTACAAAACATCATGCCACAGGAGAACCTTGACCTAATATTGGCTAATAAACAAGCAACTCTGGTAAATCGGTTGCTTGAGGCATTCCCAGCACACAGCAGCGGTGATGGTTCTCACACGAGCCGTATGGGCCGGGGCAGCTTGGCAGAGGTGTTCGTGGTGCACACAGCAGAAGTGGCGTTGGAGACAGGGGTTTCATGACAATGTTGTGGACTGATTTTTCAAATACCGCTCACACAACTGGTAATACTGCATCGATGGAAAGTGACAGGAGACAGCAGTTGTCAACTATGGTTACAAACTACTTTTCCTCCCATATCGATGTTCTCCCACACAGGTCATTCCCCTTTGACTATTGGGCCACTAAACTGGACACCTGGCCTGAATTGGCCCAATATGCCTTACAGGAGCTCGCTTGCCCAGCTGCAAGTGTGCTATTGGAAAGAGTCTTCAGTGCAGCTGGATCAATCCTGACAGAAAAAAGGACCCGTCTGTCAACCCAAAATGTGGATGATCTAACCTTCATTAAAATGAACCACGTATGGGTTTCCAAGGATTTTGTCCCACCTTCCCCTGATGACACATAGGGTGACAGAAAAATGGCTTGCTTTGGTCCACCTCTTCCTGGTACTTCACCTATTTTGCCAACATCAACATATGCCACTTTCTAAAACTCCCTAACTGTGCTGCCTCCCCCCCCATGGCCGGGGTCACCACCTAGCGCACAACACCGTGCGAGTGCCGTTGCCCTGGACAGGTGGGTAGGCCGACTCTTGGGCGCGGGCACTGGCACAGGGTCCCTCATAGTGCAATAAAGTGTCTCTGACGGTGGTGGTGCACACTCGCCGTCAGACACACCGCTGTACTATGAGGGGCCCAGTGCCAGTACCGACGCCCACGAGTGGGACCCCCTTGCTTGGGCAGGGCCCCAGCATTTGCAATCTTTACCTCTCCCTGCTCTCCCTCTCAGATTATTATTTGATTGAATGCTGTTTATTTAAATGCTATGGAAAGAGTTAAAGAAGAAATTATTTTCAATTCTTAATAATTTTATAGTATTTATCGAAAAGCATCTTTAATTGTTTTGTTTAAAATTGTGGTGATAAAAAATATGTATGTGTGAGAAAAAGTATCTATGTATTTGAACATTAATAAAAAATGGGGCTAACGGAGAAAAAAATAAGTGTTGTATTAAATCCAGGGACAAGAAAATCCATAAAACTACCAGAAAAAACTTTTGTCTTTGGTTTAAGTAAGAGAATAAATAAATTGATAGTGGTATGAAGCTGGGAATGAACTTTGGATGTGGGAGAAAGAAATTGCCAAACTAATATGACAACGTGATGGGAAGTCTATCAAAGCACAGGGATACATGTGAGCTGCTTCTCAGAGGAGTGATATAGTGTTTATTATTTAAAAAAATAGTCTTTTTAGAGTGAAAAATGCTTGATAATTATTCCAACAGACTATAACTTGGGTGTACGGCGCATTCCCACAGTGTATTGAAAAGAGTGCTGGACTCATGCGCTGTCATTTTGAGCCACAGCAAGAAACAATGAAGAAAATGAGAACCAAGGAAACTGTCATCTCATGGATTCAACAACTTCCAATGTGGAATTGAAAGTACATGGAATGGGTGGAAGGTATGATGTAGTGCAGGAGTGGGCAATTAATTTTCCCGAGGGGCCTCATGAGAGACAGACCATGACTGTTGTGGATGGCTGAACCAATAGCTTGAAATTAATTCTACTCAATATTAATTTATTCATATTAATTGTATCACTTAATATTGAGCAGAATTAAGTATGATGACACCCCCTATATATCTTTAACCCCCCCACAGCCCCTTATATACACTATGAGCCTCACACAGCCTACTACATATGTGGCATGAGCCTCACACAGCCTACTACTTATGTGGCATGAGCCTCACACAGCCTCCCCATATACGTCATGAGCCAAACACAGCCTCCCCATATACGGCATGAGCCCCACACAGCCTCCCTATATATGGAATTAGCCCACACTGCCTCCTTACATATGGCATGGTCCCCAAACAGCCTCCCTATATACAATATGAGCCCCACACAGCTTGCCCATGTACGGCATGAGCCCCACACAGCCTCCCCATGTACGGCATGAGCCCCACACAGCCTCCCCATGTATGGCATGAGCCCCACACAGCCTCCTCATGTATGGCATGAGCCCCACACAGCCTCCCCATGTACAGAATGAGCCCCACACAGCCTCCCCATGTACAGTATGAGCCCCACACAGCCTCCCCATTTACAGCATGAGCCCCACACAGCCTCCCCAAATACTGCATAGGCCCCAGTCTTCCCATATACTGCATGAGGCCCCACCCAGCCTTCCCATATACTGCATGAGCCCCACACAGCCTTCTTATATTCTGCATGAGCCCTACAGTCTCTCCACATACTGAATGAGGCCCCACACAGCCTCCCATATACTGCATGAAGCCCCCACAGCCTCCCCATATACTGCTTGAGCGCCATACAGCCTCCCCATGTGCTGCATGTCACTCCCATAGAATCCCCATGTGCTGCACATCACCCCCATAGAATTACCATGTGCTGCACGTCACTCCCATAGAATCGCCATGTGCTGCATGTCACCCCCATAGAATCCCCATGTGCTGCACGTCACCCCCATAGAATCCCCATGTGCTGCACGTCACCCCCATAGAATCCCCCTGTGCTGTACGTCACCTATAGAATCCCCATGTGCTGTGCATCACACCCATAGAATCACCATGTGCTGTACGTCACCCCCATAGAATCCCCATGTGCTGTACGTCACCCCCATAGAATCCCCATGTGCTGTACGTCACCCCCATAGAATCCCCATGTGCTGTCACCCCCATAGAATCCGCATGTGCTGTCACCCCCAAAAAACCCCTATGTGCTGTCACACCCATAGAATCCCCATGTCCACTCCCCATAGAATCACCATATTCACCCCATATAATCCCCATGTTCACCCCCATAGAATCCCCATGTTCACTTCCACAGAATCTCCTTGTTCACCCCCATAGAATCCCATGTTCACACCCATAGAATCCCCATGTTCACCCCCATAGAACCCCCATGTTCACCCCCATATTCATACACATGAAAAAGAAAACAAAAAGAACACCACATACTCACCTTGTCCCGTTCCCAGGTGCCCTGCTTGTGACTCTGCCTCCGGAGCTCTGACTCTCCGGCGGTACACAGCTGATGTGATGATATGACGTCATCGCATCAGCTGTTTCACATGCTGATTGTTGGAGGAAGTGGCCGGAGGCCCCTCCTCCACCAATATTGACAGCGGGCGGGAGACAGCGACTGGGCGGGCACAGTGCGGCCATGGACCTCAGGTTTCCAGACTCACGGCTGTCTTGGTCCGCGGGCCAGACTGAAACAGCCAGAGGGCCGGATGTGGCCCACGGGCCACACTTTTCCCAAGTCTGGTGTAGTGGATGAAAGCCACAAGGTGATGAGTTGCAAGATGGGGTTGAATCCATCAAGCAAAAGGGGCATCGTGGATGCACAGATTTAAAAAAAAAGGATGTGAGTACAGAAAATTGGGGAGCATAATCCATCTATTTTGGGAAAGGATAAATCATTAAAAAATGGGAGGGTAGCTCTCAATTTGAGAATAGTGACAGTGTGCATATAGGGCAATAGGGTGTTATTGAGATATGCAATTGATAGATTCAGAAGACTGGAAAAGGAACATAAATAATTTGCCTGTATACTACTGAACTTGGGTAAAACAATTGATTAATGAGCATAAAAAGTTTATCATGATTTGGAAGGGAACAATTACCATATGATACTTCTATTGCACAAAACCTTTTATGGCACATCCATTCAATATAATAGAAATATATGAATATTTTATAGACTAAACATACATATATACAGTGCTGTGCAAATTAATTGGGACAAAGCATCTTTTTAAGTAAAATCATAAGTTGTTTACCAGTCAGTGATTCAAACCAGTTTTAACTGCTTTGAACAGGTGTGAGTGCCTGTTCAAAGCAGTTAAAACTGGTTTGAATCACTGACTGGTAACCAACTTACGATTTTACTTAAAAAAATGCTTTGTCCCAATTAATTTTCACTGCACTGTACCATTATATAATAAAAATTATGATAAAAAATAGATATTTAATTAGTTACTAAAAGGGTAATAAAAGAAGAATAAAATGATTAAAAACAATAAGAATTATGAAAAGACCTCTGTGATTTCATTCAGTCCATGTGGTTTCAGAGTATTTAATCTATAAATGCAATAGATTTCTTTCCTGTTTATCTTTTGAATTTGATAGGTGTATTTGCTGGAATCTGCTCTATAGGGTTGAACCTCAAATTGTCAAATTTAGAGTTGAGCGAAACGAGTCGAAAAAATTCAAAAGTCGCCGACTTTTGGCAAAGTCGGGTTTCATGAAACGAAACCCGACCCTAGGATGAGGTCGGCCACGAGGTCGGCGACTCACGCGCCAAAGTCGGGTTTCAAAAGTTTGTTTTGCGCTCTTTTTCAGCCAATCAGGATCCACGGACACTGTGGGCAACGTGATGACATAGGCACGGGTCACCACCATCTTTCAGAAGGGCATGCAAGTGATTGGCTTGCTTTGGTGGGCGTCACAGGGGGTATAAAAGGGCGTGCACGCCGACCGCCATCTTACTTCTGCCGATCTTAGTATAGGGAGAGGTTGCTGCTGATTCTGTAGGGAGAGCGTTAGGCAGGGAAGAAGACAAAAAAACTGCTTCTGCTGCTAGCGATTTGGCCTGCACAACACACCAGTCACTGTGTGTGCAGTGCAAGGGGAGGCTATATAGTGGTGTATCAGTGGTGTTGGTTGTTGGGCTGCCTTCTAAGGCTTCCTGACATTCCTGCATTGCTGTTTACCCACTGCTCCGCAAACTGCTTTTTTAAAAGCAATCCCAATTTTTTTTTTTGTCCTGCTGAGAAGACAAAAAAACTGCTTCTGCTGCTAGCAATTTGGCCTGCACAACACACCAGTCACTGTGTGTGCAGTGCAAGGGGAGGCTATATAGTGGTGTATCAGTGGTGTTGGTTGTTGGGCTGCCTTCTAAGGCTTCCTGACATTCCTGCATTGCTGTTTACCCACTGCTCCGCAAACTGCTTTTTTAAAAGCAATCCAATCTCCCTTATCCTCTAGTCACTTTTGTCACAGCTGTGCCATCGAGCCTGTCACATAGCGCTCAGATATTCATTGGGCCTCACACAATCCAAAAGTGTCCAGTGTCCAAAAGTGTGTGCAGAGATTCAAAATCTCCCTTATCCTCTAGTCACTTTTGTCACAGCTGTGCCATCGAGCCTGTCACATAGCGCTCAGATATCAGTAGGCCTCACACAATCCAAAAGTGTCCATCCAGTGTCCAAAAGTGTGTGCAGAGATTCAAAATCTCCCTTATCCTCTAGTCACTTTGGTCACAGCTGTGCCATCGAGCCTGTCACATAGCGCTCAGATATCAGTGGGCCTCACACAATCCAAAAGTGTCCATCCAGTGTCCAAAAGTGTGTGCAGAGATTCAAAATCTCCCTTATCCTCTAGTCACTTTGGTCACAGCTGTGCCATCGAGCCTGTCACATAGCGCTCAGATATCAGTGGGCCTCACACAATCCAAAAGTGTCCATCCAGTGTCCAAAAGTGTGAGCAGAGATTCAAAATCTCCCTTATCCTCTAGTCACTTTTGTCACAGCTGTGCCATCGAGCCTGTCACATAGCGCTCAGATATTCATTGGGCCTCACACAATCCAAAAGTGTCCAGTGTCCAAAAGTGTGTGCAGAGATTCAAAATCTCCCTTATCCTCTAGTCACTTTGGTCACAGCTGTGCCATCGAGCCTGTCACATAGCGCTCAGATATCAGTGGGCCTCACACAATCCAAAAGTGTCCAGTGTCCAAAAGTGTGTGCAGAGATTCAAAATCTCCCTTATCCTCTAGTCACTTTTGTCACAGCTGTGCCATCGAGCCTGTCACATAGCGCTCAGATATTCATTGGGCCTCACACAATCCAAAAGTGTCCAGTGTCCAAAAGTGTGTGCAGAGATTCAAAATCTCCCTTATCCTCTAGTCACTTTGGTCACAGCTGTGCCATCGAGCCTGTCACATAGCGCTCAGATATCAGTGGGCCTCACACAATCCAAAAGTGTCCATCCAGTGTCCAAAAGTGTGTGCAGAGATTCAAAATCTCCCTTATCCTCTAGTCACTTTGGTCACAGCTGTGCCATCGAGCCTGTCACATAGCGCTCAGATATCAGTGGGCCTCACACAATCCAAAAGTGTCCATCCAGTGTCCAAAAGTGTGTGCAGAGATTCAAAATCTCCCTTATCCTCTAGTCACTTTGGTCACAGCTGTGCCATCGAGCCTGTCACATAGCGCTCAGATATCAGTGGGCCTCACACAATCCAAAAGTGTCCATCCAGTGTCCAAAAGTGTGTGCAGAGATTCAAAATCTCCCTTATCCTCTAGTCACTTTGGTCACAGCTGTGCCATCGAGCCTGTCACATAGCGCTCAGATATCAGTGGGCCTCACACAATCCAAAAGTGTCCATCCAGTGTCCAAAAGTGTGTGCAGAGATTCAAAATCTCCCTTATCCTCTAGTCACTTTTGTCACAGCTGTGCCATCGAGCCTGTCACATAGCGCTCAGATATTCATTGGGCCTCACACAATCCAAAAGTGTCCAGTGTCCAAAAGTGTGTGCAGAAATTCAAAATCTCCCTTATCCTCTAGTCACTTTGGTCACAGCTGTGCCATCGAGCCTGTCACATAGCGCTCAGATATTCATTGGGCCTCACACAATCCAAAAGTGTCCAGTGTCCAAAAGTGTGTGCAGAGATTCAAAATCTCCCTTATCCTCTAGTCACTTTGGTCACAGCTGTGCCATCGAGCCTGTCACATAGCGCTCAGATATCAGTGGGCCTCACACAATCCAAAAGTGTCCAGTGTCCAAAAGTGTGTGCAGAGATTCAAAATCTCCCTTATCCTCTAGTCACTTTTGTCACAGCTGTGCCATCGAGCCTGTCACATAGCGCTCAGATATTCATTGGGCCTCACACAATCCAAAAGTGTCCATCCAGTGTCCAAAAGTGTGTGCAGAGATTCAAAATCTCCCTTATCCTCTAGTCACTTTGGTCACAGCTGTGCCATCGAGCCTGTCACATAGTGCTCAGATATCAGTGGGCCTCACACAATCCAAAAGTGTCCATCCAGTGTCCAAAAGTGTGCGCAGAGATTCAAAATCTCCCTTATCCTCTAGTCACTTTGGTCACAGCTGTGCCATCGAGCCTGTCACATAGCGCTCAGATATCAGTGGGCCTCACACAATCCAAAAGTGTCCATCCAGTGTCCAAAAGTGTGTGCAGAGATTCAAAATCTCCCTTATCCTCTAGTTACTTTTGTCACAGCTGTGCCATCGAGCCTGTCACATAGCGCTCAGATATTCATTGGGCCTCACACAATCCAAAAGTGTCCAGTGTCCAAAAGTGTGTGCAGAAATTCAAAATCTCCCTTATCCTCTAGTCACTTTGGTCACAGCTGTGCCATCGAGCCTGTCACATAGCGCTCAGATATTCATTGGGCCTCACACAATCCAAAAGTGTCCAGTGTCCAAAAGTGTGTGCAGAGATTCAAAATCTCCCTTATCCTCTAGTCACTTTGGTCACAGCTGTGCCATCGAGCCTGTCACATAGCGCTCAGATATCAGTGGGCCTCACACAATCCAAAAGTGTCCATCCAGTGTCCAAAAGTGTGTGCAGAGATTCAAAATCTCCCTTATCCTCTAGTCACTTTTGTCACAGCTGTGCCATCGAGCCTGTCACATAGCGCTCAGATATTCATTGGGCCTCACACAATCCAAAAGTGTTCAGTGTCCAAAAGTGTGTGCAGAGATTCAAAATCTCCCTTATCCTCTAGTCACTTTGGTCACAGCTGTGCCATCGAGCCTGTCACATAGCGCTCAGATATCAGTGGGCCTCACACAATCCAAAAGTGTCCAGTGTCCACAAGTGTCTGCAGAAATTCAAAATCTCCCTTATCTTGTAGTCACTTTTTTCACACCTGTGCCATCGAGCCTGTGACATAGCGCTCTGATATTCAGTGGGCCTCACACAATCCAAAAGTGTCCAGTGTCCACTAGTGTGTGCAGAAATTCAAAATCTCCGCTATCCTCTAGTGACATTTTTCACACCTGTGCCATCGAGCCTGTGACATAGCGCTCAGATATCAGTGGGCCTCACACAATCCAAAAGTGTCCAGTGTCCACAAGTGTCTGCAGAAATTCAAAATCTCCCCTGTCCTATAGACACCTTGTACCTTGTTTTACATTACTATATAGTTTGTTGGATTTTGTCTACATTTCTACCAAAAATGAGGAAGGCTGGTGGAAGAGGCCGTGGAATTGGGCGGGGGTTGGCAGCTGGTAATGATGGTGTTGGTGGTGGATCTGATGGTAGTGGCAAGAGCAAAATAGGACCGAATGCAGGAGGTGCTGACCCTGCGTCATCGTCTGGCTACATAAGGCCTCGAACGCTTAGTTTTCTAGGAGTTGGCAAACCGCTTTTAAAGCCAGAGCATCAGGAAAAAGTTTTGTCTTACATTGCTGACTCAGCCTCCAGCTCTATCGCCTCCTCTTCTTCAGTTGTAAAAAGTAAAAGCACTGAGTCGTCATTGGAGGCTCATGTTCATGAACCACACCTTTCCTTGTGTCCTTCACCCCAACCAAGATTGAAGGATGACGCAGGCCATACTACTGATTACTCCATGGAGCTGTTTTCACATACCATGCCTGGATTATCAAGTCAAATGGTGAATTACCCAGGCCAAGATGAATCTGACATGGAGTGCACTGATGCACAGCCGCTGATGGATGATTCTGCTGGTACATTCACTCAGAGCACTACATTGTCCTCGCAGTGTACAGAGCCAGATTCTGACCCTGATGAGACTCAGGTGCCCCTTCCCGCACACTATACCACCATACACGGTGACACAGAGGAAGGTGCATATGACATAGAAGAGGAGGTGATGGATGACCCAGTTGTTGACCCAGATTGGCATCCATTGGGGGAAGAGGGTGCTGCTTCCAATAGCTCAGATGAGGAGCATCCACAGCAGACATCGACATCGCAACAGCTGTTATCTGGCAGGCCCGGAGCACTCCAAAGACAGGTTCCAAACATCAAAAGAGTTGCTGGACAGCTTGTCCAGAGGGTCAAAAGATCACAGTGTGCTAGGCCGCAAAATGTCTGCCAAAGTAGGAAGAGTGCAGTGTGGCACTTTTTTGAACAAAATCTTCATGATCAGGCCAAGGTTATCTGTAAGAAGTGCGCAAAGACCTTTAGCCGAGGGAAAAATCTGAAAAATTTGAATACCAGTTGCATGCTTAGACATTTAACCAGCATGCACTTGCAAGCGTGGACACAACACCAAACCTCAAGTGCCACATGTGCAACTGATCACAACGAAGGTAGTCAGCAACGCTACATTGTTTCCCCCACTGTAAGCCCACCGGTTAGCACAGCAGCAAATGTTGAGGTGTCGTTGCAAGGCCACAGCAGTCAGGGAATCCCACTGTTCTATCAACGAAGGACTGATTCTAGGCCATCAGAAAGAACACCAACTCCATCACCATCATCAACCCTCTCTCAGTCCGCCCTGTCCACCGCTACTTCCACCATATGCAGCTCTCAAGTCCAGCTCACCCTCCCAGACACTATGAGTAGGTCAAGAAAGTACTCAGTCTCTCATCCGCGTACACTGGGTTTGAACGCCCACATTGCCAAACTAATCTCGTTTGAGATGATGCCCTTTCGGTTGGTGGAAAGCACAGCTTTCCGCGAACTCATGGCCTATGCAGTACCACGCTATGACCTACCCAGTCGCCACTTCTTCTCTCGCAAAGCCATCCCAGCCCTCCACCATCATGTGAAAGACCGCATTGTCCATGCACTCAAGCAGTCAGTGAGCGGAAAGGTGCACCTCACAACTGATGCATGGTCCAGTCGGCATGGCCAGGGCCGTTACGTGTCCATCACTGCGCACTGGGTTAATGTGGTGGATGCAGGGTCCACAGGGGACAGCGGTGGTGGGACAGTGCTGCCTAGCCCACGGTATAGGAAACAGTTGGCTGTAGGCGTTCGACCCTCCTCCTCCTCCAGAAGCGAAAGCTCGTCCACAGAGCGCAGTCGTACGAGCACTCCATCTGCAGCTGCCACTGTTGCACACGAGGTGTCCCCCTATCGAGCAGCTAGTGGAAAGCGTCAGCAGGCTGTGTTGCAGATGATGTGTTTGGGCGACAGACACACCGCCGAGGTGCTGGCCGAGTACTTGAAGCGACAAACTGAGTCATGGCTGGGCAGTGTACATCTTGAGGCAGGCAAGGTAGTTAGTGATAACGGCCGTAATTTTGTGGCAGCCATAGCCCTTTCAAAACTCAGCCACATACCTTGCTTGGCTCACACCTTGAACCTGGTGGTGCAGTGCTTCCTCAAAAATTATCCGGAGTTAACAGCCCTGCTCCAGAGGGTGCGAAGACTGTGCGCGCACATCCGCCGGTCGCCTGTACACTCCGTTCGTATGCAGAAGCTGCAGCGATTGCTCCACCTTCCCAACCACCGCCTCATTATCGACATTGCAACAAGGTGGAACTCCACCCTGCACATGGTGGAGCGGCTGTGCGAGCAGAGGCAGGCCATAATGCATTTGTGGGAGGATACACGGCCAGGCACTTTGAGAGCAGACATGGAGTTGACAGGTGTGCAGTGGTCGAAGCTGAAAGACCTTTGTAAAGTCCTTCAGTGTTTTGAGGAATGCACACGGCTGGTAAGCGCAGACGACGCCATCCTAAGCATGAGCATCCCACTTATGCGTCTGCTCATGCAAACTTTGACGCACCTTAAGGAGCAGGCGTCTGCAGCCAATGTTGATGAGGAGGAAGAGGAGGAGGGAATCCTTGATGACATTCAGCCATTGTCTGCTCAGGGACCTCTCCTGGACGAGGTGGAGGAAGAAGAGGAGGAGGAGGATGATGATGGGGATGATTACTTAGGGGAGGAGGATGCATCTCGTGGGGCAAGTGAAAATGTTGGCATGGCAAGGTCTGGTACAGGGTTTGTGCGTGACTGGAGGGATGTGGATTTGCCAGAAAGTGCTCCTCCAACCAGCACTCGCAGTGCATCATTGACACCGGGAACATTGGCCCACATGTCAGATTATGCCTTGCGGATCCTAAAAAGGGACCCCCGCGTTGCCAAAATGATGAACGATGACGACTACTGGTTGGCCAGCATCCTGGATCCACGCTATAAAGGCAAATTACAAAACATCATGCCACAGGAGAACCTTGACCTAATATTGGCTAATAAACAAGCAACTCTGGTAAATCGGTTGCTTGAGGCATTCCCAGCACACAGCAGCGGTGATGGTTCTCACACGAGCCGTATGGGCCGGGGGCAGCTTGGCAGAGGTGTTCGTGGTGCACACAGCAGAAGTGGCGTTGGAGACAGGGGTTTCATGACAATGTTGTGGACTGATTTTTCAAATACCGCTCACACAACTGGTAATACTGCATCGATGGAAAGTGACAGGAGACAGCAGTTGTCAACTATGGTTACAAACTACTTTTCCTCCCATATCGATGTTCTCCCACACAGGTCATTCCCCTTTGACTATTGGGCCACTAAACTGGACACCTGGCCTGAATTGGCCCAATATGCCTTACAGGAGCTCGCTTGCCCAGCTGCAAGTGTGCTATTGGAAAGAGTCTTCAGTGCAGCTGGATCAATCCTGACAGAAAAAAGGACCCGTCTGTCAACCCAAAATGTGGATGATCTAACCTTCATTAAAATGAACCACGCATGGGTTTCCAAGGATTTTGTCCCACCTTCCCCTGATGACACATAGGGTGACAGAAAAATGGCTTGCTTTGGTCCACCTCTTCCTGGTACTTCACCTATTTTGCCAACATCAACATATGCCACTTTCTAAAACTCCCTAACTGTGCTGCCTCCCCCCCCATGGCCGGGGTCACCACCTAGCGCACAACACCGTGCGAGTGCCGTTGCCCTGGACAGGTGGGTAGGCCGACTCTTGGGCGCGGGCACTGGCACAGGGTCCCTCATAGTGCAATAAAGTGTCTCTGACGGTGGTGGTGCACACCCGCCGTCAGACACACCGCTGTACTATGAGGGGCCCAGTGCCAGTACCGACGCCCACGAGTGGGCCCCCCTTGCTTGGGCAGGGCCCCAGCATTTGCAATCTTTACCTCTCCCTGCTCTCCCTCTCAGATTATTATTTGATTGAATGCTGTTTATTTAAATGCTATGGAAAGAGTTAAAGAAGAAATTATTTTCAATTCTTAATAATTTTATAGTATTTATCGAAAAGCATCTTTAATTGTTTTGTTTAAAATTGTGGTGATAAAAAATATGTATGTATGAGAAAAAGTATCTATGTATTTGAACATTAATAAAAAATGGGGCTAACGGAGAAAAAAATAAGTGTTGTATTAAATCCAGGGACAAGAAAATCCATAAAACTACCAGAAAAAACTTTTGTCTTTGGTTTAAGTAAGAGAATAAATAAATTGATAGTGGTATGAAGCTGGGAATGAACTTTGGATGTGGGAGAAAGAAATTGCCAAACTAATATGACAACGTGATGGGAAGTCTATCAAAGCACAGGGATACATGTGAGCTGCTTCTCAGAGGAGTGATATAGTGTTTATTATTTAAAAAAAATAGTCTTTTTAGAGTGAAAAATGCTTGATAATTATTCCAACAGACTATAACTTGGGTGTACGGCGCATTCCCACAGTGTATTGAAAAGAGTGCTGGACTCATGCGCTGTCATTTTGAGCCACAGCAAGAAACAATGAAGAAAATGAGAACCAAGGAAACTGTCATCTCATGGATTCAACAACTTCCAATGTGGAATTGAAAGTACATGGAATGGGTGGAAGGTATGATGTAGTGCAGGAGTGGGCAATTAATTTTCCCGAGGGGCCTCATGAGAGACAGACCATGACTGTTGTGGATGGCTGAACCAATAGCTTGAAATTAATTCTACTCAATATTAATTTATTCATATTAATTGTATCACTTAATATTGAGCAGAATTAAGTATGATGACACCCCCTATATATCTTTAACCCCCCCACAGCCCCTTATATACACTATGAGCCTCACACAGCCTACTACATATGTGGCATGAGCCTCACACAGCCTACTACTTATGTGGCATGAGCCTCACACAGCCTCCCCATATACGTCATGAGCCAAACACAGCCTCCCCATATTCGGCATGAGCCCCACACAGCCTCCCTATATATGGAATTAGCCCACACTGCCTCCTTACATATGGCATGGTCCCCAAACAGCCTCCCTATATACAATATGAGCCCCACACAGCTTGCCCATGTACGGCATGAGCCCCACATAGCCTCCCCATGTACGGCATGAGCCCCACACAGCCTCCCCATGTATGGCATGAGCCCCACACAGCCTCCTCATGTATGGCATGAGCCCCACACAGCCTCCCCATGTACAGAATGAGCCCCACACAGCCTCCCCATGTACAGTATGAGCCCCACACAGCCTCCCCATTTACAGCATGAGCCCCACACAGCCTCCCCAAATACTGCATAGGCCCCAGTCTTCCCATATACTGCATGAGGCCCCACCCAGCCTTCCCATATACTGCATGAGCCCCACACAGCCTTCTTATATTCTGCATGAGCCCTACAGTCTCTCCACATACTGAATGAGGCCCCACACAGCCTCCCATATACTGCATGAAGCCCCCACAGCCTCCCCATATACTGCTTGAGCGCCATACAGCCTCCCCATGTGCTGCATGTCACTCCCATAGAATCCCCATGTGCTGCACATCACCCCCATAGAATTACCATGTGCTGCACGTCACTCCCATAGAATCGCCATGTGCTGCATGTCACCCCCATAGAATCCCCATGTGCTGCACGTCACCCCCATAGAATCCCCATATGCTGCATGTCACCCCCATAGAATCCCCCTGTGCTGTACGTCACCCATAGAATCCCCATGTGCTGTGCATCACACCCATAGAATCACCATGTGCTGTACGTCACCCCCATAGAATCCCCATGTGCTGTACGTCACCCCCATAGAATCCCCATGTGCTGTACGTCACCCCCATAGAATCCCCATGTGCTGTCACCCCCATAGAATCCGCATGTGCTGTCACCCCCAAAAAACCCCTATGTGCTGTCACACCCATAGAATCCCCATGTCCACTCCCCATAGAATCACCATATTCACCCCATATAATCCCCATGTTCACCCCCATAGAATCCCCATGTTCACTTCCACAGAATCTCCTTGTTCACCCCCATAGAATCCCATGTTCACACCCATAGAATCCCCATGTTCACCCCCATAGAAGCCTCATGTTCACCCCCATAGAATCTCCATGTTCACCCCCATAGAACCCCCATGTTCACCCCCATATTCATACACATGAAAAAGAAAACAAAAAGAACACCACATACTCACCTTGTCCCGTTCCCAGGTGCCCTGCTTGTGACTCTGCCTCCGGAGCTCTGACTCTCCGGCGGTACACAGCTGATGTGATGATATGACGTCATCGCATCAGCTGTTTCACATGCTGATTGTTGGAGGAAGTGGCCGGAGGCCCCTCCTCCACCAATATTGACAGCGGGCGGGAGACAGCGACTGGGCGGGCACAGTGCGGCCATGGACCTCAGGTTTCCAGACTCACGGCTGTCTTGGTCCGCGGGCCAGACTGAAACAGCCAGAGGGCCGGATGTGGCCCACGGGCCACACTTTTCCCAAGTCTGGTGTAGTGGATGAAAGCCACAAGGTGATGAGTTGCAAGATGGGGTTGAATCCATCAAGCAAAAGGGGCATCGTGGATGCACAGATTTAAAAAAAAAGGATGTGAGTACAGAAAATTGGGGAGCATAATCCATCTATTTTGGGAAAGGATAAATCATTAAAAAATGGGAGGGTAGCTCTCAATTTGAGAATAGTGACATTGTGCATATAGGGCAATAGGGTGTTATTGAGATATGCAATTGATAGATTCAGAAGACTGGAAAAGGAACATAAATAATTTGCCTGTATACTACTGAACTTGGGTAAAACAATTGATTAATGAGCATAAAAAGTTTATCATGATTTGGAAGGGAACAATTACCATATGATACTTCTATTGCACAAAACCTTTTATGGCACATCCATTCAATATAATAGAAATATATGAATATTTTATATACTAAACATACATATATACAGTGCTGTGCAAATTAATTGGGACAAAGCATCTTTTTAAGTAAAATCATAAGTTGTTTACCAGTCAGTGATTCAAACCAGTTTTAACTGCTTTGAACAGGTGTGAGTGCCTGTTCAAAGCAGTTAAAACTGGTTTGAATCACTGACTGGTAACCAACTTACGATTTTACTTAAAAAAATGCTTTGTCCCAATTAATTTTCACAGCACTGTACCATTATATAATAAAAATTACGATAAAAAATAGATATTTAATTAGTTACTAAAAGGGTAATAAAAGAAGAATAAAATGATTAAAAACAATAAGAATTATGAAAAGACCTCTGTGATTTCATTCAGTCCATGTGGTTTCAGAGTATTTAATCTATAAATGCAATAGATTTCTTTCCTGTTTATCTTTTGAATTTGATAGGTGTATTTGCTGGAATCTGCTCTATAGGGTTGAACCTCAAATTGTCAAATTTAGAGTTGAGCGAAACGAGTCGAAAAAATTCAAAAGTCGCCGACTTTTTGGCAAAGTCGGGTTTCATGAAACGAAACCCGACCCTAGGATGAGGTCGGCCACGAGGTCGGCGACTTACGCGCCAAAGTCGCGTTTCAAAAGTTTGTTTTGCGCTCTTTTTCAGCCAATCAGGATCCACGGACACTGTGGGCAACGTGATGACATAGGCACGGGTCACCACCATCTTTCAGAAGGGCATGCAAGTGATTGGCTTGCTTTGGTGGGCGTCACAGGGGGTATAAAAGGGCGTGCACGCCGACCGCCATCTTACTTCTGCCGATCTTAGTATAGGGAGAGGTTGCTGCTGATTCTGTAGGGAGAGCGTTAGGCAGGGAAGAAGACAAAAAAACTGCTTCTGCTGCTAGCGATTTGGCCTGCACAACACACCAGTCACTGTGTGTGCAGTGCAAGGGGAGGCTATATAGTGGTGTATCAGTGGTGTTGGTTGTTGGGCTGCCTTCTAAGGCTTCCTGACATTCCTGCATTGCTGTTTACCCACTGCTCCGCAAACTGCTTTTTTAAAAGCAATCCCAATTTTTTTTTTTTGTCCTGCTGAGAAGACAAAAAAACTGCTTCTGCTGCTAGCAATTTGGCCTGCACAACACACCAGTCACTGTGTGTGCAGTGCAAGGGGAGGCTATATAGTGGTGTATCAGTGGTGTTGGTTGTTGGGCTGCCTTCTAAGGCTTCCTGACATTCCTGCATTGCTGTTTACCCACTGCTCCGCAAACTGCTTTTTTAAAAGCAATCCAATCTCCCTTATCCTCTAGTCACTTTTGTCACAGCTGTGCCATCGAGCCTGTCACATAGCGCTCAGATATTCATTGGGCCTCACACAATCCAAAAGTGTCCAGTGTCCAAAAGTGTGTGCAGAGATTCAAAATCTCCCTTATCCTCTAGTCACTTTTGTCACAGCTGTGCCATCGAGCCTGTCACATAGCGCTCAGATATCAGTAGGCCTCACACAATCCAAAAGTGTCCATCCAGTGTCCAAAAGTGTGTGCAGAGATTCAAAATCTCCCTTATCCTCTAGTCACTTTGGTCACAGCTGTGCCATCGAGCCTGTCACATAGCGCTCAGATATCAGTGGGCCTCACACAATCCAAAAGTGTCCATCCAGTGTCCAAAAGTGTGTGCAGAGATTCAAAATCTCCCTTATCCTCTAGTCACTTTGGTCACAGCTGTGCCATCGAGCCTGTCACATAGCGCTCAGATATCAGTGGGCCTCACACAATCCAAAAGTGTCCATCCAGTGTCCAAAAGTGTGAGCAGAGATTCAAAATCTCCCTTATCCTCTAGTCACTTTTGTCACAGCTGTGCCATCGAGCCTGTCACATAGCGCTCAGATATTCATTGGGCCTCACACAATCCAAAAGTGTCCAGTGTCCAAAAGTGTGTGCAGAGATTCAAAATCTCCCTTATCCTCTAGTCACTTTGGTCACAGCTGTGCCATCGAGCCTGTCACATAGCGCTCAGATATCAGTGGGCCTCACACAATTCAAAAGTGTCCAGTGTCCAAAAGTGTGTGCAGAGATTCAAAATCTCCCTTATCCTCTAGTCACTTTTGTCACAGCTGTGCCATCGAGCCTGTCACATAGCGCTCAGATATTCATTGGGCCTCACACAATCCAAAAGTGTCCAGTGTCCAAAAGTGTGTGCAGGGATTCAAAATCTCCCTTATCCTCTAGTCACTTTGGTCACAGCTGTGCCATCGAGCCTGTCACATAGCGCTCAGATATCAGTGGGCCTCACACAATCCAAAAGTGTCCATCCAGTGTCCAAAAGTGTGTGCAGAGATTCAAAATCTCCCTTATCCTCTAGTCACTTTGGTCACAGCTGTGCCATCGAGCCTGTCACATAGCGCTCAGATATCAGTGGGCCTCACACAATCCAAAAGTGTCCATCCAGTGTCCAAAAGTGTGTGCAGAGATTCAAAATCTCCCTTATCCTCTAGTCACTTTGGTCACAGCTGTGCCATCGAGCCTGTCACATAGCGCTCAGATATCAGTGGGCCTCACACAATCCAAAAGTGTCCATCCAGTGTCCAAAAGTGTGTGCAGAGATTCAAAATCTCCCTTATCCTCTAGTCACTTTGGTCACAGCTGTGCCATCGAGCCTGTCACATAGCGCTCAGATATCAGTGGGCCTCACACAATCCAAAAGTGTCCATCCAGTGTCCAAAAGTGTGTGCAGAGATTCAAAATCTCCCTTATCCTCTAGTCACTTTTGTCACAGCTGTGCCATCGAGCCTGTCACATAGCGCTCAGATATTCATTGGGCCTCACACAATCCAAAAGTGTCCAGTGTCCAAAAGTGTGTGCAGAAATTCAAAATCTCCCTTATCCTCTAGTCACTTTGGTCACAGCTGTGCCATCGAGCCTGTCACATAGCGCTCAGATATTCATTGGGCCTCACACAATCCAAAAGTGTCCAGTGTCCAAAAGTGTGTGCAGAGATTCAAAATCTCCCTTATCCTCTAGTCACTTTGGTCACAGCTGTGCCATCGAGCCTGTCACATAGCGCTCAGATATCAGTGGGCCTCACACAATCCAAAAGTGTCCAGTGTCCAAAAGTGTGTGCAGAGATTCAAAATCTCCCTTATCCTCTAGTCACTTTTGTCACAGCTGTGCCATCGAGCCTGTCACATAGCGCTCAGATATTCATTGGGCCTCACACAATCCAAAAGTGTTCAGTGTCCAAAAGTGTGTGCAGAGATTCAAAATCTCCCTTATCCTCTAGTCACTTTGGTCACAGCTGTGCCATCGAGCCTGTCACATAGCGCTCAGATATCAGTGGGCCTCACACAATCCAAAATTGTCCAGTGTCCACAAGTGTCTGCAGAAATTCAAAATCTCCCTTATCTTGTAGTCACTTTTTTCACACCTGTGCCATCGAGCCTGTGACATAGCGCTCTGATATTCAGTGGGCCTCACACAATCCAAAAGTGTCCAGTGTCCACTAGTGTGTGCAGAAATTCAAAATCTCCGCTATCCTCTAGTGACATTTTTCACACCTGTGCCATCGAGCCTGTGACATAGCGCTCAGATATCAGTGGGCCTCACACAATCCAAAAGTGTCCAGTGTCCACAAGTGTCTGCAGAAATTCAAAATCTCCCCTGTCCTATAGACACCTTGTACCTTGTTTTACATTACTATATAGTTTGTTGGATTTTGTCTACATTTCTACCAAAAATGAGGAAGGCTGGTGGAAGAGGCCGTGGAATTGGGCGGGGGTTGGCAGCTGGTAATGATGGTGTTGGTGGTGGATCTGATGGTAGTGGCAAGAGCAAAATAGGACCGAATGCAGGAGGTGCTGACCCTGCGTCATCGTCTGGCTACATAAGGCCTCGAACGCTTAGTTTTCTAGGAGTTGGCAAACCGCTTTTAAAGCCAGAGCATCAGGAAAAAGTTTTGTCTTACATTGCTGACTCAGCCTCCAGCTCTATCGCCTCCTCTTCTTCAGTTGTAAAAAGTAAAAGCACTGAGTCGTCATTGGAGGCTCATGTTCATGAACCACACCTTTCCTTGTGTCCTTCACCCCAACCAAGATTGAAGGATGACGCAGGCCATACTACTGATTACTCCATGGAGCTGTTTTCACATACCATGCCTGGATTATCAAGTCAAATGGTGAATTACCCAGGCCAAGATGAATCTGACATGGAGTGCACTGATGCACAGCCGCTGATGGATGATTCTGCTGGTACATTCACTCAGAGCACTACATTGTCCTCGCAGTGTACAGAGCCAGATTCTGACCCTGATGAGACTCAGGTGCCCCTTCCCGCACACTATACCACCATACACGGTGACACAGAGGAAGGTGCATATGACATAGAAGAGGAGGTGATGGATGACCCAGTTGTTGACCCAGATTGGCATCCATTGGGGGAAGAGGGTGCTGCTTCCAATAGCTCAGATGAGGAGCATCCACAGCAGACATCGACATCGCAACAGCTGTTATCTGGCAGGCCCGGAGCACTCCAAAGACAGGTTCCAAACATCAAAAGAGTTGCTGGACAGCTTGTCCAGAGGGTCAAAAGATCACAGTGTGCTAGGCCGCAAAATGTCTGCCAAAGTAGGAAGAGTGCAGTGTGGCACTTTTTTGAACAAAATCTTCATGATCAGGCCAAGGTTATCTGTAAGAAGTGCGCAAAGACCTTTAGCCGAGGGAAAAATCTGAAAAATTTGAATACCAGTTGCATGCTTAGACATTTAACCAGCATGCACTTGCAAGCGTGGACACAACACCAAACCTCAAGTGCCACATGTGCAACTGATCACAACGAAGGTAGTCAGCAACGCTACATTGTTTCCCCCACTGTAAGCCCACCGGTTAGCACAGCAGCAAATGTTGAGGTGTCGTTGCAAGGCCACAGCAGTCAGGGAAGCCCACTGTTCTATCAACGAAAGACTGATTCTAGGCCATCAGAAAGAACACCAACTCCATCACCATCATCAACCCTCTCTCAGTCCGCCCTGTCCACCGCTACTTCCACCATATGCAGCTCTCAAGTCCAGCTCACCCTCCCAGACACTATGAGTAGGTCAAGAAAGTACTCAGTCTCTCATCCGCGTACACTGGGTTTGAACGCCCACATTGCCAAACTAATCTCGTTTGAGATGATGCCCTTTCGGTTGGTGGAAAGCACAGCTTTCCGCGAACTCATGGCCTATGCAGTACCACGCTATGACCTACCCAGTCGCCACTTCTTCTCTCGCAAAGCCATCCCAGCCCTCCACCATCATGTGAAAGACCGCATTGTCCATGCACTCAAGCAGTCAGTGAGCAGAAAGGTGCACCTCACAACTGATGCATGGTCCAGTCGGCATGGCCAGGGCCGTTACGTGTCCATCACTGCGCACTGGGTTAATGTGGTGGATGCAGGGTCCACAGGGGACAGCGGTGGTGGGACAGTGCTGCCTAGCCCACGGTATAGGAAACAGTTGGCTGTAGGCGTTCGACCCTCCTCCTCCTCCTCCTCCTCCTCCAGAAGCGAAAGCTCGTCCACAGAGCGCAGTCGTACGAGCACTCCATCTGCAGCTGCCACTGTTGCACACGAGGTGTCCCCCTATCGAGCATCTAGTGGAAAGCGTCAGCAGGCTGTGTTGCAGATGATGTGTTTGGGCGACAGACACACCGCCGAGGTGCTGGCCGAGTACTTGAAGCGACAAACTGAGTCATGGCTGGGCAGTGTACATCTTGAGGCAGGCAAGGTAGTTAGTGATAACGGCCGTAATTTTGTGGCAGCCATAGCCCTTTCAAAACTCAGCCACATACCTTGCTTGGCTCACACCTTGAACCTGGTGGTGCAGTGCTTCCTCAAAAATTATCCGGAGTTAACAGCCCTGCTCCAGAAGGTGCGAAGACTGTGCGCGCACATCCGCCGGTCGCCTGTACACTCCGTTCGTATGCAGAAGCTGCAGCGATTGCTCCACCTTCCCAACCACCGCCTCATTATCGACATTGCAACAAGGTGGAACTCCACCCTGCACATGGTGGAGCGGCTGTGCGAGCAGAGGCAGGCCATAATGCATTTGTGGGAGGATACACGGCCAGGCACTTTGAGAGCAGACATGGAGTTGACAGGTGTGCAGTGGTCGAAGCTGAAAGACCTTTGTAAAGTCCTTCAGTGTTTTGAGGAATGCACACGGCTGGTAAGCGCAGACGACGCCATCCTAAGCATGAGCATCCCACTTATGTGTCTGCTCATGCAAACTTTGACGCACCTTAAGGAGCAGGCGTCTGCAGCCAATGTTGATGAGGAGGAAGAGGAGGAGGGAATCCTTGATGACATTCAGCCATTGTCTGCTCAGGGACCTCTCCTGGACGAGGTGGAGGAAGAAGAGGAGGAGGAGGATGATGATGGGGATGATTACTTAGGGGAGGAGGATGCATCTCGTGGGGCAAGTGAAAATGTTGGCGTGGCAAGGTCTGGTACAGGGTTTGTGCGTGACTGGAGGGATGTGGATTTGCCAGAAAGTGCTCCTCCAACCAGCACTCGCAGTGCATCATTGACACCGGGAACATTGGCCCACATGTCAGATTATGCCTTGCGGATCCTAAAAAGGGACCCCCGCGTTGCCAAAATGATGAACGATGACGACTACTGGTTGGCCAGCATCCTGGATCCACGCTATAAAGGCAAATTACAAAACATCATGCCACAGGAGAACCTTGACCTAATATTGGCTAATAAACAAGCAACTCTGGTAAATCGGTTGCTTGAGGCATTCCCAGCACACAGCAGCGGTGATGGTTCTCACACGAGCCGTATGGGCTGGGGGCAGCTTGGCAGAGGTGTTCGTGGTGCACACAGCAGAAGTGGCGTTGGAGACAGGGGTTTCATGACAATGTTGTGGACTGATTTTTCAAATACCGCTCACACAACTGGTAATACTGCATCGATGGAAAGTGACAGGAGACAGCAGTTGTCAACTATGGTTACAAACTACTTTTCCTCCCATATCGATGTTCTCCCACACAGGTCATTCCCCTTTGACTATTGGGCCACTAAACTGGACACCTGGCCTGAATTGGCCCAGTATGCCTTACAGGAGCTCGCTTGCCCAGCTGCAAGTGTGCTATTGGAAAGAGTCTTCAGTGCAGCTGGATCAATCCTGACAGAAAAAAGGACCCGTCTGTCAACCCAAAATGTGGATGATCTAACCTTCATTAAAATGAACCACGCATGGGTTTCCAAGGATTTTGTCCCACCTTCCCCTGATGACACATAGGGTGACAGAAAAATGGCTTGCTTTGGTCCACCTCTTCCTGGTACTTCACCTATTTTGCCAACATCAACATATGCCACTTTCTAAAACTCCCTAACTGTGCTGCCTCCCCCCCCATGGCCGGGGTCACCACCTAGCGCACAACACCGTGCGAGTGCCGTTGCCCTGGACAGGTGGGTAGGCCGACTCTTGGGCGCGGGCACTGGCACAGGGTCCCTCATAGTGCAATAAAGTGTCTCTGACGGTGGTGGTGCACACCCGCCGTCAGACACACCGCTGTACTATGAGGGGCCCAGTGCCAGTACCGACGCCCACGAGTGGGCCCCCCTTGCTTGGGCAGGGCCCCAGCATTTGCAATCTTTACCTCTCCCTGCTACTCCGCTGTGTAATCTGGGCCGTCAAATCCATACTGTGCCTGACACCGTCTGAGCCTGCCTCCTGATGTATAGACATATATTTTGAATGTGTACGCTATCCATACATGTTATCCGGGGATACGGTACCCTTTCTAACCTTTGTGCAATCACGTGCAATCCATACTGGGCCTAACACCGTCTGAGCCTGCCTCCTGAGACATATATTTTGAATGTGTACGCTATCCATACATGTTATCTGGGGATACAGTACCCTTTCTAACCTTTGTGCAATCACGTGCAATCCATACTGGGCCTAACACCGTCTGAGCCTGCCTCCTGAGACATATATTTTGAATGTGTACGCTATCCATACATGTTATCCGGGGATACGGTACCCTTTCTAACCTTTGTGCAATCACGTGCAATCCATACTGGGCCTAACACCGTCTGAGCCTGTCTCCTGAGACATATATTTTGAATGTGTACGCTATCCATACATGTTATCCGGGGATACGGTACCCTTTCTAACCTTTGTGCAATCACGTGCAATCCATACTGGGCCTAACACCGTCTGAGCCTGCCTCCTGAGACATATATTTTGAATGTGTACGCTATCCATACATGTTATCTGGGGATACGGTACCCTTTCTAACCTTTGTGCAATCACGTGCAATCCATACTGGGCCTAACACCGTCTGAGCCTGCCTCCTGAGACATATATTTTGAATGTGTACGCTATCCATACATGTTATCAGGGGATACGGTACCCTTTCTAACCTTTGTGCAATCACGTGCAATCCATACTGGGCCTAACACCGTCTGAGCCTGCCTCCTGAGACATATATTTTGAATGTGTACGCTATCCATACATGTTATCCGGGGATACGGTACCCTTTCTAACCTTTGTGCAATCACGTGCAATCCATACTGGGCCTAACACCGTCTGAGCCTGCCTCCTGAGACATATATTTTGAATGTGTACGCTATCCATACATGTTATCCGGGGATACGGTACCCTTTCTAACCTTTGTGCAATCACGTGCAATCCATACTGGGCCTAACACCGTCTGAGCCTGCCTCCTGAGACATATATTTTGAATGTGTACGCTATCCATACATGTTATCCGGGGATACGGTACCCTTTCTAACCTTTGTGCAATCACGTGCAATCCATACTGGGCCTAACACCGTCTGAGCCTGCCTCCTGAGACATATATTTTGAATGTGTACGCTATCCATACATGTTATCTGGGGATACGGTACCCTTTCTAACCTTTGTGCAATCACGTGCAATCCATTCTGGGCCTAACACCGTCTGAGCCTGCCTCCTGAGACATATATTTTGAATGTGTACGCTATCCATACATGTTATCTGGGGATACGGTACCCTTTCTAACCTTTGTGCAATCACGTGCAATCCATACTGGGCCTAACACCATCTGAGAATGATAGATGGGGCCCACCATACACTGGAACATTCCAAAGGTGGACATCAGACACTGGAGCAGCATTTACAGGGCCCATTATACACTAGAGCATTAGAAATGGGGCCCATTATGTTTGGAGCATTATTTGGGCCCATAAGACAGTAGAGCTTCATCCATGGGGACCAACATATACTGTAGCATTATTTGGAGCTCATCATATACTGTTTCAAACATTATATGGGTCCAATGATTCTGTATGGAGAAATAGATGGGCCTCGTCATGAGATGTAAAAAGTGAGGTATTTTTCATTGTACTATACCGCTATTTCTCTGCCGTATCGGAGCATGATGAGTTGTGGTATGTGTTAAAGGGGCGCTCTTTCGCCCAGGGCACATGAAAACCTGGAGCCAGCCCTCCCCCCCCACAGTCTGTAGCCAAATAACCCCCATTTTTCAGTGCGTAACTTGTATTATGAAGTTAATTAAGGTTGACAAGCTTAAGTAAGAAGAATTGATGCTTTTGGCATTCAAATGGGCACTGTTGGTGTGTTTCCTGTCCTCCTCTCACTGCCGACTTTTATTCCCCATTGACTTACATTGGGTTTCGTGTTTCGGGATGACCCCGACTTTTCCCTATAATCGGACGATCTTGCTCGACCCGACTTTTGGAAAAGTCGGGTTTCACGAAACGAAACGCGACCCTAAAAAAACAAAAGTCGCTCAACTCTAGTCAAATTCTTTATCATGAACTAGAGAGCAACGTCTGGATAGATCGTGTAAAATGTAACCTTTACAGATATTGTGTCTATGAGAATTCAATCTACAATACAATGGTTGTGTGATTGTACCAACATATTGTTTTCCACATTTGCAATCTATAACATAGATAACAAATACTGTGCTACAGTTTAGAACCTGTTTAACCCCTTAGCGACCGCTGATACGCCTTTTAACGGCGGTGATTAAGTGTACATAAACCACAGCGCCGTTAATTCACGGCGCTGTGGAGAAAGTGAATAGCGTCCCCCAATGTCCGATTTTCTCCGGGGTCTCGGCGGCCAGGAGTAGCTGAGACCCCAGAGAACATGAATCGGTCAGTTTTTACCGACCCCGCTATTGCGATCGCCACTATTAATCCTATAACGGTGACCGCAAAAAAAAAAAAGCCACAATTTTGCATTAAATTTCTCTTTCCTCTGATGTGATCGCACATCAGAGGAGAGAGAACTAGGGTCTCCGATCCCCCCCGGTACCTCTCCATGGTCCAGGGTCCCCTCCCGGTGGTCCCATGTCCCGCTCGCATCCTCCGGTGGGTGCCGCCATCTTGGATCTGGAAGAAAATGGCAGGCGCATATGCAGTGCGCCCGCGGGGAATTTGCCGACTCCGGCTGGCAGATTCCATTCATTCATTTTGATCACTATGATAAACTATCATAGTGATCAAAATAAAAAAATAGTACCTTAGCCCCCCGTTCATCACCCCCTTAGTTAGGCCAACATAACGAAATATAGAAAATATTTTTTTTTTCAATTTTCCAATAGGGTTAGGGTTAGGGCTAGGGTTAGAGCTAGGGCTAGGGTTAGGGCTAGTGTTAGGGTTAGGGCTAAGGTTAGGGTTAGGCTAGGGTTAGAGCTAGGGCTAGGGTTAAGGCTAGGGTTAAGGCTAGGGTTAGGGCTAGGTTAGGGCTAGGGTTAGAATTAGGGTTAGGGCGAACTAGGATTAGGGTTAGAATTATGATTAGGGATTAGGGTTGGGATTAGGGTTAGGGTTGGGATTAGGGTTAGGGTTGTGTTGGGGTTAGGGTTGGAGCAAGAATTGAGAGGTTTCCACTATTTACCAACTTTAGGGGTCTAAAAATTGGGGTCTAAAAAATCACTTTTGTGGAAATAAAAAAGACTTTTTATTTTCACGTCTCTGCGTTTATAAACTTCTGTGAAGTTCTTGGGGGTTAAAAGTGCTCACCACACATCTAGATAAGCTCCTTGGGGGGTCTAATTTCCAAAATGGGGTCACTTGAGGGGGGTTTCCACTGTTTAGGCCCATCAGGGGCTCTGCAAACGCAACATGATGCCCGCAGACCATTCCGTCAAAGTCTGCATTCCAAAATGGCACTCCTTCCCTTCCAAGCTCACACATGCGCCAAATAGTGGTTCCCCCCCTCATATGGGGTATCAGCATAATCAGGACAAATCGCACAACAACTGTGGGGGTATGATTTCTCCTGTTACCCTTGTAAAAATAAAAATTTGGGGGCAAAAAGATCATTTTTGTGGAAAAAAATGGATTTTTTATTTTCACGGCTCTACGTTATAAGCTTCTGTGAAGCACTTGAAGGTTCAAAGTGCTCACCACACATCTTGATAAGTTCCGTGGGGGGTCTAGTTTCCAAAATGAGGTCACTTGTTGGGGGTTTCCACTGTTTAGGCCCATCAGGGGCTCTGCAAATGCAATATGATGCCCGCAGACTAGAGTTGAGCGAAACGGGTCGAAAAATTTCAAAAGTCGCCGACTTTTGGCAAAGTCGGGTTTCATGAAACGAAACCCGACCCTAGGATGAGGTCGGCCACGAGGTCGGCGACTTACGCGCCAAAGTCGCGTTTCAAAAGTTTGTTTTGCGCTCTTTTTCAGCCAATCAGGATCCACGGACACTGTGGGCAACGTGATGACATAGGCACGGGTCACCACCATCTTTCAGAAGGGCATGCAAGTGATTGGCTTGCTTTGGTGGGCGTCACAGGGGGTATAAAAGGGCGTGCACACCGACCGCCATCTTACTTCTGCCGATCTTAGCATAGGGAGAGGTTGCTGCTGATTCTGTAGGGAGAGTGTTAGGCAGGGAAGAAGAAAAAAAAACTGCTTCTGCTGCTAGCGATTGTGCCTGTACAACACACCAGTCACTGTGTGTGCAGTGCAAGGGGAGGCTATATTGTGGTGTATCAGTGGTGTTGGTTGTTGGGCTGCCTTCTAAGGCTTCCTGACAGCTGCATTGCTGTTTACCCACTGCCCTGCAAACTGCTTTTTTAAAAGCAATCCCAATTTTTTTTGGTCCTTCTGAGGTACTGAGCTGCAAACTGCTTTTTTAAAAGCAATCCCAATTTTTTTTTTTTGTCCTGCTGAGGTACTGAGCGTGCATTTTTTCACACCATACAGCGGTGTACGCTCCTCACACAGTACCGTGTAACGGCTGTTATCACAGCCACAGTGAAGCTATCTGTGTCACTCTGTGAGAATAAGTCGAGGACATGTTCCGTTCTTACAGACCTGCACTCTAGGGAGATTCCTACTCTGCCCAATTCTACAAACACCTTGTAGTTTGTGATACACTAGCCAATTTCTGCCTGTGACATAGCGCTGTGATATTCAGTGGGCCTCACACAATCCAAAAGTGTCCAGTGTCCACAAGTGTCTGCAGAAATTCAAAATCTCCCTTATCCTCTAGTCACTTTGGTCACCGCTGTGCCATCGAGCCTGTGACATAGCGCTCAGATATTCAGTGGGCCTCACACAATCCAAAAGTGTCCAGTGTCCACAAGTGTCTGCAGAAATTCAAAATCTCCCTTATCCTCTAGTCACTTTGGTAACAGCTGTGCCATCGAGCCTGTGACATAGCGCTCAGATATTCAGTGGGCCTCACACAATCCAAAAGTGTCCAGTGTCTGCAGAAATTCAAAATCTCACTTATCCTCTAGTCACTTTGGTCACAGCTGTGCCATCGAGCCTGTGACATAGCACTCAGATATTCAATGGGCCTCACACAATCCAAAAGTGTCCAGTGTCCACAAGTGTCTGCAGAAATTCAAAATCTCACTTATCCTCTAGTCACTTTGGTCACAGCTGTGCCATCGAGCCTGTGACATAGCGCTCAGATATTCAGTGGGCCTCACACAATCCAAAAGTGTCCAGTGTCCACTAGTGTGAGCAGAAATTCAAAATCTCACTTATCCTCTAGTCACTTTGGTCACAGCTGTGCCATCGAGCCTGTGACATAGCGCTCAGATATTCAGTGGGCCTCACACAATCCAAAAGTGTCCAGTGTCCACAAGTGTCTGCAGAAATTCAAAATCTCACTTATCCTCTAGTCACTTTGGTCACAGCTGTGCCATCGAGCCTGTGACATAGCGCTCAGATATTCAGTGGGCCTCACACAATCCAAAAGTGTCCAGTGTCCACAAGTGCCTGCAGAAATTCAAAATCTCACTTATCCTCTAGTCACTTTGGTCACAGCTGTGCCATCGAGCCTGTGACATAGCGCTCAGATATTCAGTGGGCCTCACACAATCCAAAAGTGTCCAGTGTCCACAAGTGTCTGCAGAAATTCAAAATCTCACTTATCCTCTAGTCACTTTGGTCACAGCTGTGCCATCGAGCCTGTGACATAGCGCTCAGATATTCAGTGGGCCTCACACAATCCAAAAGTGTCCAGTGTCCACTAGTGTGAGCAGAAATTCAAAATCTCACTTATCCTCTAGTCACTTTGGTCACAGCTGTGCCATCGAGCCTGTGACATAGCGCTCAGATATTCAGTGGGCCTCACACAATCCAAAAGTGTCCAGTGTCCACAAGTGTCTGCAGAAATTCAAAATCTCCCTTATCCTCCAGTCACTTTGGTCACAGCTGTGCCATCGAGCCTGTGACATAGCGCTCAGCTATTCAGTGGGCCTCACACAATCCAAAAGTGTCCAGTGTCCACAAGTGTCTGTAGAAATTCAAAATCTCCCTTATCCTCTAGTCACTTTGGTCACAGCTGTGCCATCGAGCCTGTGACATAGCGCTCAGATATTCAGTGGGCCTCACACAATCCAAAAGTGTCCAGTGTCTGCAGAAATTCAAAATCTCACTTATCCTCTAGTCACTTTGGTCACAGCTGTGCCATCGAGCCTGTGACATAGCACTCAGATATTCAGTGGGCCTCACACAATCCAAAAGTGTCCAGTGTCCGCAAGTGTCTGCAGAAATTCAAAATCTCACTTATCCTCTAGTCACTTTGGTCACAGCTTTGCCATCGAGCCTGTCACATAGCGCTCAGATATTCAGTGGGCCTCACACAATCCAAAAGTGTCCAGTGTCCACAAGTGTCTTCAGAAATTCAAAATCTCACTTATCCTCTAGTCACTTTGGTCACAGCTGTGCCATCGAGCCTGTGACATAGCGCTCAGATATTCAGTGGGCCTCACACAATCCAAAAGTGTCCAGTGTCTGCAGAAATTCAAAATCTCACTTATCCTCTAGTCATTTTGGTCACAGCTGTGCCATCGAGCCTGTGACATAGCGCTCAGATATTCAGTGGGCCTCACACAATCCAAAAGTGTCCAGTGTCCACAAGTGTCTGCAGAAATTCATCTCACTTATCCTCTAGTCACTTTGGTCACAGCTGTGCCATCGAGCCTGTGACATAGCGCTCAGATATTCAGTGGGCCTCACACAATCCAAAAGTGTCCAGTGTCCACTAGTGTGAGCAGAAATTCAAAATCTCCCTTATCCTCTAGTCACTTTGGTCACAGCTGTGCCTTCGAGCCTGTGACATAGCGCTCAGATATTCAGTGGGCCTCACACAAACTAAAAGTGTCCAGTGTCCACTAGTGTGTGCAGAAATTCAAAATCTCACTTATCCTCTAGTCACTTTGGTCACAGCTGTGCCATCGAGCCTGTGACATAGCGCTCAGACATTCAGTGGGCCTCACACAATCCAAAAGTGTCCAGTGTCCACTAGTGTGAGCAGAAATTCAAAATCTCACTTATCCTCTAGTCACTTTGGTCACAGCTGTGCCATCGAGCCTGTGACATAGCGCTCAGATATTCAGTGGGCCTCACACAATCCAAAAGTGTCCAGTGTCCACAAGTGTCTGCAGAAATTCAAAATCTCACTTATCCTCTAGTCACTTTGGTCACAACTGTGCCATCGAGCCTGTGACATAGCGCTCAGATATTCAGTGGGCCTCACACAATCCAAGAGTGTCCAGTGTCCACAAGTGTCTGCAGAAATTCAAAATCTCCCTTATCCTCTAGTCACTTTGGTCACAGCTGTGCCATCGAGCCTGTGACATAGCGCTCAGATATTCAGTGGGCCTCACACAATCCAAAAGTGTCCAGTGTCCACTAGTGTGTGCAGAAATTCAAAATCTCACTTATCCTCTAGTCACTTTGGTCACAGCTGTGCCATCGAGCCTGTGACATAGCGCTCAGATATTCAGTGGGCCTCACACAATCCAAAAGTGTCCAGTGTCCACTAGTGTGAGCAGAAATTCAAAATCTCCCCTGTCCTATAGACACCTTGTACCTTGTTTTACATTACTATATAGTTTGTTGGATTTTGTCTACATTTCTACCAAAAATGAGGAAGGCTGGTGGAAGAGGCCGTGGAATTGGGCGGGGGTTGGCAGCTGGTAATGATGGTGTTGGTGGTGGATCTGATGGTAGTGGCAAGAGCAAAATAGGACCGAATGCAGGAGGTGTTGAGCCTGCGTCATCGTCTGGCTCCATAAGGCTTCGAAGGCTTAGCTTTCTAGGAGTTGGCAAACCGCTTTTAAAGCCAGAGCATCAGGAAAAAGTTTTGTCTTACATTGCTGACTCAGCCTCCAGCTCTATCGCCTCCTCTTCTTCAGTTGTAAAAAGTAAAAGCACTGAGTCGTCATTGGAGGCTCATGTTCATGAACCACACCTTTCCTTGTGTCCTTCACCCCAACCAAGATTGAAGGATGACGCAGGCCATACTACTGATTACTCCATGGAGCTGTTTTCACATACCATGCCTGGATTATCAAGTCAAATGGTGAATTTCCCAGGCCAAGATGAATCTGACATGGAGTGCACTGATGCACTGCCGCTGATGGATGATTCTGCTGGTACATTCACTCAGAGCACTACATTGTCCTCGCAGTGTACAGAGCCAGATTCTGACCCTGATGAGACTCAGGTGCCCCTTCCCGCACACTATACCACCATACACGGTGACACAGAGGAAGGTGCACATGACATTGAAGAGGAGGTGATGGATGACCCAGTTGTTGACCCAGATTGGCATCCATTGGGGGAAGAGGGTGCTGCTTCCAATAGCTCAGATGAGGAGCATCCACAGCAGACATCGACATCGCAACAGCTGTTATCTGGCAGGCCCGGAGCACTCCAAAGACAGGTTCCAAAAATCAAAAGAGTTGCTGGACAGCTTGTCCAGAGGGTCAAAAGATCACAGCGTGCTAGGCCGCAAAATGTCTGCCAAAGTAGGAAGAGTGCAGTGTGGCACTTTTTTGAACAAAATCCTCATGATCAGGCCAAGGTTATCTGTAAGAAGTGCGCAAAGACCTTTAGCCGAGGGAAAAATCTGAAAAATTTGAATACCAGTTGCATGCTTAGACATTTAAACACCATGCACTTGCAAGCGTGGACACAACACCAAACCTCAAGTGCCACATGTGCAACTGATCACAACGAAGGTAGTCAGCAACGCTACATTGTTTCCCCCACTGTAAGCCCACGGGTTAGCACAGCAGCAAATGTTGAGGTGTCATTGCAAGGCCACAGCAGTCAGGGAATCCCACTGTTCTATCAACGAAAGACTGATTCTAGGCCATCAGAAAGAACACCAACTCCATCACCATCATCAACCCTCTCTCAGTCCGCCCTGTCCACCGCTACTTCCACCATATGCAGCTCTCAAGTCCAGTTCACCCTCCCAGACACTATGAGTAGGTCAAGAAAGTACTCAGTCTCTCATCCGCGTACACTGGGTTTGAACGCCCACATTGCCAAACTAATCTCGTTTGAGATGATGCCCTTTCGGTTGGTTGAAAGCGCAGCTTTCCGCGAACTCATGGCCTATGCAGTACCACGCTATGACCTACCCAGTCGCCACTTCTTCTCTCGCAAAGCCATCCCAGCCCTCCACCATCATGTAAAAGACCGCATTGTCCATGCACTCAAGCAGTCAGTGAGCGGAAAGGTGCACCTCACAACTGATGCATGGTCCAGTCGGCATGGCCAGGGCCGTTATGTGTCCACAGGGCCGCCATCAGGGCATGACAGCCCTTACAAGTGTATGGGGCCCCAGTGATTAGGGGGGCCCGCCCGGCGCCCGGCGCCCGAGCACACTGGCAGCCCGAGCACTGTCTGCTGTGTGCGCACAGGACCTGTGATGAGGTCACAAAATGGGAGGAGTCTGGTGTCACATGATCAGGGCCCTGGACGTATTCAGGACTCTGCTGTGCTTGTTGTCGTGTACTGCTGGATGAGGTAAAGTTTCTGTGCGGGGACCCCGGTGATTAGGGGGGCCCGGTGCCCGCCCGGCGCCTGAGAACAATGGCAGCCCGGTCCACGCTTGGCTCCGGGCCCCCCTACATTTTGTTCAGGCTCCTCCAGCTCCGTCTGCTGTGTGCGCACAGGACCTGTGATAAGGTCACAGGAGGGGTGGAGTCAGGGGTCACATGATCAGGGGCCTCATGTCTGCAGGACTCTGCTGTGCTGGTTGTCATGGTGTACTGCTGGATGAGGTAAAGTTTCTGTTTGGGTTCAGGAGGGGTTTACAGGGTGGATGTAGCAGAGCTGTGTGTGTACGAGGTGTACGGAGCGGAGCCGTGTGTGTACGAGGAGTACGGAGCGGAGCCGTGTGTGTACGAGGTGTACGGAGCGGAGCCGCGCGCGTACGAGGTGTAGGAAGCGGAGTTGCGCGTGTACGAGGTTTACGGAGAGGAGCCGCGCGTGTAAGAGGAGTACAGAGAGGAGCCGCGCGTGTAAGAGGAGTACAGAGAGGAGCCGCGCGTGTACGAGGTGTACGGAGCGGAGCCGTGCGTGTACGACGAGTACGGAGAGGAGCCGTGCGTGTACGACGAGTACGGAGAGGAGCCGTGCGTGTACGACGAGTACGGAGAGGAGCCGTGCGTGTACAACGAGTACGGAGAGGACCCGTGCGTGTACGAGTACGGAGAAGAGCCGAGCGTGTACGAGGTGTACGGAGAGGAGCCGCGTGTACAAGGAGTACGGAGCGGAGCCGTGTGTAGGAGATGTACGGAGCGGAGCCGTGTGTACAAGGAGTACGGAGCGGAGCCGTGTGTATGAGTTGTGCGGAGAGGAGCCGTGCGTGTACGACGAGTATGTAGAGGAGCCGTGCGTGTACGACGAGTACGGAGAGGAGCCGTGCGTGTTCCATGTGTACGGAGCGGAGCCGTGTGTATGAGGTGTACGGAGTGGAGCATCGCGTGTACGAGGTGAGCGGAGAGGAGCCGTGTGTACGAGGTGTACGGAGCGGAGCTGTGTGTGTACGAGGTGTACGGAGCGGAGCCGTGTCTGTACGAGGTGTACGGAGCGGAGCCGTGTGTGTACGAGGTGTACGGAGCGGAGCTGTGTGTGTACGAGGTGTACGGAGAGGAGCCGCGTGTGTACGAGGTGTACGGAGAGGAGCCGTGTGTACGAGGTGTATGGAGCGGAGCCGCGTGTGCGCGAGGTGTACGGAGAGGAGCCGCGCGTGTACGAGGTGTACGGAGAGGAGCCGCACGTGTACGAGGTGGACGGAGAGGAGCCGTGTGTGTATGGAGTGGAGCCATATGTGTACGGGATGTACGGAGCGGAGCCAAGTGTGTACAAAGCGGGCTTTTCCCACGGACACAGGAGTACACGGCGGAGCCCCGAGGAGCATTTTAAAACACACACATGACGTTCCACCTGAAGTGATGTGCTGGAGGCTGACCGGAAATGAGATAATTTCTTGAGGAGATTGTGACTGAACCAGGAATGCTTCAGATCCATCACCGTGTCCTCCTCCAACAGCGCAGACAGCAGGATCGCCTTGGAATCGGGGATGTCGGCCATGTGAGCGGATCATGATAGGTCCTGCACCGGGAGGCTCAGGTGGGCACTACAAAGGGAGCCGGGCTGCTATAGTATCTTTGTAGAATCTTTCTTTATTTCTTTCTCTCTTTTTCTTTCTTTCTCTGTTCTTTCATTCTCTGTTCTGTCTTTCCCTCATTTTCTTTCTCTCTCTGTTCTTTCTTTCTCTCTCTGTTCTTTCTTTCTCTCTCTAATCTTTCTTTCTTTCTCTCTCTGTTCTTTCTTCCCTCTCTTTCTCTCTGTTCTTTCTTTCTTTTCTTTACTTCTTTCTTTCTCTCTCTGTTCTTTCTTTCTTTCCCCTTTCTTTCTCGCTCTCTCTGTTTTCTCTCTTCCTTAGTGCCAGTCAGTGTGCCCATAATGCCAGCTACTGTGCCCTCAGTACCAGTCAGTGTGATCAGCAGTGCTAAATGGGTGCGATTAGGTGTGGACATGGGTGTGACTAGTTGTGAAATGGGTGTGGCTGGGCGTGGCCAAAAATTTGCAGCGGCGCGCTCAGCGCGCCGCAGTCTTTGTCCGTCTTTCCCTTCTTCAAAAGTTGGGAGGTATGATAGGGGCGGCTATGACCAGGGGGTCTGGTTGCCCAATAAAGAGCAGTTCTGCCAGGAATTCTGTAATCAAGCATACAAAAGGGGACAGAGATTTGGGAGGAGTACTGTACCTAAAAGCAATAAATAGGACTGAGCTGAAATACTGGGCACAGCTGTGACTACATGTTATATAGTCATGTTAATCTCCTCTCACTTCTTGTAACCTACAAGTGTACAAAGATATTATATAGTCACCATGTGACTAGTGGGCCTGTGTAACTTCAAATGCCAGGGCTGAATTTTAGTCCCAGTCTGGCCCTGCAGACCCCTGATCCTATCCACACAACTAGCAGTAGCCGTGGAGCGTACGTACGATGCCCTAGACACCTCGGCACGGCCGGAGAACTAACTCAGCCTAAAGCAAGAAAGGTGAAATCTAAACTGCCCCAGAGCAGACCCCAAAGGAATAGACAGCCCCCAAACATATATTGTCGGTGAGACAAGATGAAAACACAAACGCAGGCAGAAAAATAGACTGAGCAAATGATGGGGCCCAAACTGACTAGACAGGAAAGGAAAGACATTGTCTACAATCACGCAAAAAACCCTGAAAAATCCAACACGTCTGATGCACAAAGACACTGAAGTCGCACGACTTCACCCCCACTATATCAGCACTCTGGTATATACTGAAAGCAAGGCAAAAAGAGACCAATATAACAGGGGACACAACAAACTGACACAAGCAGCAACATATGGGCGGTGATCCAGCACAGCCCCAGCAGGAGCAAGCTGACCCGCACAAAGCAGAGATAGACAAAACCGAATCAAATGCAAAAAGATTAGCAAATCAGTCACTTAGCTGAACCATACAGGAACAGAGCAGGAGACATCAGACCTCAGAAGGCACAGGAAGAAAATCACCAGCAGGGATTGAAGGAAGTCAGCTGTCTTAAAAACACCAGTCAGAAACCCCAGATCTCCAGTCATCATCATCATTATCAGGTGGCAAGCCTCTGTCAATCTGACTAGCTCCACTACCTCCAGTAACCAGAGGGATCCCAGAAAGAGAACTCTCAACACCTCTGTCAATCTGACCAGCTCAACTGCCTTCAGTAACCACCAGAGGGATCCCAGAAAGAGAATTCACAACACTTCTCCCTCTGATGGGATGGTCCACTGGATAGAGGGGCCATCGAGACACTCTGCTTTTTTTGGGATTCATGTCGGGATGTGTTCTTTTCCATTTCCCTTCTTTCTTTTAATAATTTATTTTTTTCCCTTCTTTTATAATTTTTTTCTCATTTTCTTAAATATTTATCCTACAATTAAAAAGATGCCTAGATGAGTTATAGTATATACCTAAACAATTGAATGATTTTTTTCCGCTGTGCATATCACACACACAGGGCCTTGCGAAAGTATTCACCCCCCTGGAACTTTTCAACCGTTTCCCACATATCATGCTTCAAATATAAAGATACAAAATTTTTGGTGAAGAATCAACAACAATTGGGACACAATTGTGAAGTTGAATGAAACTTATTGGTTATTTTAAATTTTTGTGGAAATTCAAAAACTGAAAAGTGGGGCGTGCAATATTATTCAGCCCCTTTAACGTAATACTTTGTTGTGCCACCTTTTGCTGCGATTACAGCTGCAAGACGCTTGGGGTATGTCTCTATTAGTTTTGTACATCGAGAGACTGAAATTCTTGCCCATTCTTCCTTGGCAAACAGCTCGAGCTCAGTGAGGTTTGATGGAGATCGTTTGTGAACAGCAGTTTTCAGCTCTTTCCACAGATTCTTGATTGGATTCAGGTCTGGACTTTGACTTGGCCATTCTAACACCTGAATATGTTTATTTGTGAACCATTCAATTGTAGATTTTGCTTTATGTTTGGGATCATTGTCTTGTTGGAAGACAAATCTCCGTCCCAGTCTCAGGTCTTTTGCAGACTCCAACAGGTTTTCTTCAAGAATGGTCCTGTTTTTGGCTCCAGCTACCTTCCCATCAATTTTAACCATCATCCCTGAACCTGCTGAAGAAAAGCAGGCCCAAACCATGATGCTGCCACTACGTTTGACAGCGGGGATGGTGTGTTCAGGGTGATGAGCTGTGTTTCCTTTACGCCAAACATATCGTTTGGCATTGTTGCCAAAAAGTTCGATTTTGGTTTCATCTGACCAGAGCACCTTCTTCCACATGTTTGGTGTGCCTCCCAGGTGGATTGTTGCAAACTTTAAACAACACTTTTTATGGATATCTTTGAGAAATGGCTTTCTTCTTGCCACTCTTCCATAAAGGCCAGATTTGTGCAGTGTATGATTGATTGTTGTCCTACCTCAGATGTAGATCTCTGCAGTTCATCCAGAGTGATCATGGGCCTCTTGGCTGCATCTCTGATTAGTCTTCTCCTTGTTTGACATGAAAGTTTAGAGGGACGGCCGGGTCTTAGTAGATTTGCAGTGGTATGATACTCCTTCCATTTCAATATGATCGCTTGCACAGTGCTCCTTGGGATGTTTAAAGTTTTGGAAATCATTTTGTATTCAAATTCGGCTTTAAACTTCTCCACAACAGTATCACGGACCTGCCTGTTGTGTTCATTGGTCTTCATGATGCTCTGTTCTTCAAACAGAACCCTGAGACTATAACAGAGCAGGTGCATTTATACAGACACTTGATTACACACAGGTGGATTATATTTATCATCATTAGTCATTTAGGACAACATTGGATCATTCAGAGATCCACAATGAACTTCTGGAGTGAGTTTGCTGCACTGAAAGTAAAGGGGCCGAAAAATATTGCATGCCAGACTTTTCAGTTTTTGAATTCCACGAAAATTTAAAATAACCAATAAATTTTGTTCAACTTCAAAATTGTGTTCCAATTGTTGATTCTTCACCAAAAATTTACATTTGGTACCTTTACGAGCATTGTGCTCATAATTGCGGCATGCACAGATATTACAGTGAATGCACTGCAACTGAAATGAAGATCCAGATATTATGATTTCCCGAAGGGATGTTGGACCCACACTTCATTCGCTACGGGATATAACATACCATTATCTACAAAGAAATATATTTACACACGATACAACACTGAGGGACCACAATACATAGTTCATAGCGATAGAAATGAGTCCCAAGCCTTGTTTGTAGTATCAGGTGTCAATCATCTTGATGGTGTATCCTCCAAAGGCCAATCTCATATCCCAAAATAGAATCAACCAAAGTGGATCACACTTAGAAATGAAAAACACTGCAAAAAGAAAAAACATATTAAAACTCTTAAAATAACCTAAAACCACATTACAAGGAGGGGGCAAAGCTAAGGATCTCATTAAATCAGAAAACAGCATTTACCACCCCAATGGGTCTCTGTGAGTTCAACTATATGCCATTCGGGCTCTGCACTGCCCCAGGAACATTTCATCGGCTGATGGAGTGCTGCCTGGGACACAAGAACTTCGAGACGGTCCTGTTGTACCTTGATGATGCCATTGTTTTCTCCAAGACTTATGAAGACCATCTGAAGCACATGGCTGAGGTGTTTGAAGCCTTGTCCAACTTTGGCCTGAAGGTGAAACCTTCCAAATGCCACCTCCTGAAGCCCAAGGTTCAGTACCTCGGTCATGTAGTGAGCACAGAAGGTATGGCACCAGATCCTGACAAAGTCACGGTCATACGGGACTGGCCGGAGCCCAGCAACCTCCATGAAGTACGGGCTGGTGGGCTACTACTGAAGGTTCATCAAGGGCTTCACTGAAATAGCCACTCCTATGCAAAATCTTCTTGTGGGGCAGTCCAAGAAGACCAAACAGAAAAGTTCCACCTTTGAACGGACTGAGGAGTTGGAGAGATCCTTCACTCGACTGAAGATGGCTCTCACAGGGGATGAAGTTCTGGCCTACCCAAATTATGACAAACCATTTGTGCTGAATACTGATGCCAGCAACGTGGGACTTGGAGCAGTACAGTACTGTCACAGGTACAGAATGGCAAAGAAAGTGTGATCTCCTACGCCAGCAGGAAGCTTCGTCCCACTGAAAGGAACCCTGACAACTACAGTTCCTTCAAGCTGGAGTTCCTCGCCATAGTCTGGGCTGTGACTGAAAGATTCAAGCATTACCTAGCTTCAGCCAAGTTTACCATCTTCACGGACAACAACCAGTTGACTCACTTGGAAACTGCAAGACTAGGTGCACTGGAACAGCGATGGATGGCTCGGCTGTCTAACTATGAGTTTACCATCAAGTACCGGGCAGGGCATAAGAATGCCAATGCTGATGCACTGTCCAGAATGCCTAATCTGCCAGATGCAGGAGAAGACCCTGAGGCTCTTGAAGAAATAGAGTTACCTTCCTTCCACCGGCCAACTACGACCCAACATGCTCAAGGAGTGAGAAACACACGGTCTGGCTTGAAAGAGGTCACCCTAAATCCATTGCCCCATCACGATTGGGCAGAAATGCAGGATAGTGACCCCGCAGTCCGCATGGTGAAGGAGCTACTGTCACAAGCTGACTCACGCCCAGAGCCGGGTGCTCCTGAAGAAACTCAGCAGTTGTGGAAGGAGAGAGGCCGGCTGTTCATCTATGAAGGAAAGCTGTGTCGGAGGAGTATCAATGCCCGCACTCATGAGTTGGTCTGGCAGGTGGTAGTCCCAAAGAGAGAGACATCAATGGTCCTGGAAGCATACCACAATGGAGCTGGCCACTTCGGATGGAAGAAGTTGGAAGCATTGCTCCGGGAGAGGTTCTACTGGGCTGGTATGAGGAAAGCAATTGAAAAGTGGTGCTGGGAGTGTGGACACTGTAACCTGCGCAGAAAGGATCGAAACAGCCAGAGAGCTCCTCTACAGCCAATAATAACCAAACAGCCACTTGAGTTGGTCGCCCTGGACCATGTGAAGCTCGTCCCAAGCCGTTCAGCCTACATTTATGCTCTTACCATCGTTGACCACTACTCAGGATTCCTGGTAGTTGTACCTGTCAAAGATCAAACAGCCAGGACAGCAGCCAGAGCCTTTCAACAGCACTTCTGTCGACCACACGGATATCCCGAGCGAGTGCTTACAGATCAAGGTCCCGCTTTTGAGGCAGAAGCGTTCCAGGAATTCTGTAACTTGTACGGTTGCAAGAAGATCAGGACAACCCTGTACCATCCACAGACCAATGGCATGTGTGAAAAGATGAACCAGGTAGCGATTGACCTACTGAAGACCTTGCCTTTGGACGAGAGGAATCTGTGGCCAGAAAAGTTGCCAGATCTTGTAAACCTCTACAACCACATTCCTGTGAATTCCACCAACTGCATTCCAGCCTACCTAATGAGAGCGAGACCTGGTAAGCTGCCTATTGATTTAGATATTTGAGTCCTGACACCTGAAGTGACATCACCAGATGCTGACTGGGATACAGAGAGGCAGCAACAGTACAGAAGTGTACAAGAGTGTGTGGAAAAGAGTCTAGCTCAGGCAAGACAAAAGCAAGAGAGGAACTACAATCAGCATGCACCTGCAGTTCCCTTGTCACCAGGAGAACAAGTCCTCAAGAGGAAAAGAAGACTGCATAAATTGGATGACCAATGGGAAGCTGAACCCTACACCATTCTACCCTCAAATTTTGTCAATACCAAGGTGTGCCTTATTAGTAAAGATGGAGGAAAACCTCAGCAGCAGTATCAAGGGATCATTTGAAATTATGCCCTGACCAGTTAAGAGAAAGAATGGAAGAACAAAATAACATCCAACCTATAGAAGAAGAAAAGGTCAGCACTATTCTTGGAGAATTCCCTGCCAATTGGACTAAAGTAAATGATGCCATAGTGGAGCCAGTGTTGACATTTCCCAACTGGTAGTACAAGAAGAAGTGACTCATGAGAACTCTAAAAATCAGGAAGTTCAGACAGCAGATGCCACACCAGCAGTGGAGCCAGAGAATCCTCACTCTGCCAGTGGTGAATCTGTCATACCCATGGTGAGTCTAAGAGTCCATAGATGGCTACTACCCAGTTTACCCACACCAGAGCTACGTCGGTCTGTCCGTAGTAACCAAGGCATACCACCCCTCAGGTCTCTCATCTAAATAAGTTATGCAAATAATGTAAATGTTAACCGTACATGTATATATGTAACGTTTAAGTTTTGTGCCTACAGAGACTCTGTAAGAAATCCCCTTTTTTTTTAATTTTCCAGTTTGCTTTGATGGACAATTGGGCCACAGGACTAGGTGTGGTCAAAAACTTCTTTTGTACATAGTTCACCATTTGTCCAGAAATGGACCATGGACATTGACACATGGACTAATCGTCTCAGGACTATTTTTGGAGCTTTTGGTTTTTGAATTTTTCATTTTTCTTAAATCTTGTACATTTATCATTGTTCATTTGTTTATATGTTTACATGTTGATTTTATCAGTCCAGGAGTACTGAATTGCACTAGCGGGAAATGTAGCGCCCCCAGGAGTATGGTCGCCACAGTGGCATTGCCTTCCTCCAGGGAGGGTGATGTCAGGCTTGGAAGCAATGAAGTGTCTCTCTGGCAGTTAACCATAACATGCAACACAGTTGTCACTCCAGGCCAGTAGAGGGAGCTCTGAACCAAACCTGGGGGAAGAGCTACTCTCTGGGGGCCAGGAAGGGGAAATTTAGTCAGTTAGTGTGAGGAGGGCAAAGAGTGTAGATGTGTGGAGAGAAGCTGGGAGACTGAGCAGAGTTGAGAGCTCATTCCCAGCTGGAGCGCATGATCTGGAGCCTGGTCTCCACGGTTGCATGGATACTGACGGTCCTGCAACAGAAACAAGAGGAATAGGAAGCTGTAAATGCTCTATTCCCATCTAAGACTCGGAGGCACAACAGTGACGTGTGAGCCAAAGGAGATAGAAGGCTACAGCTGTCTGCCATACGAGGTAGATCCAAAAGGGAAGAAGAAGGAGGAACGTCAGTGTAACACAGTGCTGCATGTACCTCAAGTAAGCGCTAGAGAGGAGACTACACAACCTATATCTGCATAGAAAGATTCCTGAGTTGCTTCCCGGCTAATCAGCTCCTGTGCCATCTGTAATCTAGACCCTGGACTGCATTTGCCAAGCAAAGTAAAGGTAAAGAAACTGCACCCTGTTGTGTCCTTGCCTCCTTCCTGCAACCACTTCAGCACTGCTACATCTCTGTGCCAAACACTGCACCCTCTTCCTAAACACCTATCCTCACTGCCCTGGGACTACAGCCCTGCCTGTGGAGGGCTACAACATCATTGCTGCACTACACCATCTGTCCCAGAGGATCTGTCTGCAGCGTCGGCTTAACACCTCCCTTGCCGAACACCACAGGTGGCGTCACGAATCATCCACTCATAAACTTTATTCCCATCACTCAACCCCTTTTACATGCGCGCCCAGGGCCATGGACCGGGTAACCACTGCTGTGACACTTCCCTCTGAGATACCGGCCCGGTACCGAGTACCCCACAGCCCTGAGAGGGCGACCCACATGCATGGTTCATTTTAATGTAGGTTAGATCATCAACATTTTGGGTCGACAGACGGGTCCTTTTTTCTGTCAGGATTGATCCAGCAGCACTGAAGACTCTTTCAGATAGCACACTACCAGCAGGGCAAGCGAGCTCCTGTAAGGCATATTGTGCTAATTCAGGCCATGTGTCCAGTTTTGAGGCACAATAATCAAAGGGGAATGACCTGTGAGGGAGAACCTCGATATGGGAGGAGAAGTAGTTTGTAACCATAGTTGACAACTGCTGTCTCCTGTCACTTGCAATCGATTCTGTATTAGCTGTCGTGTGCGTGGGACTTGAGAAATCAGTCCACAACATGGTCAGGAAACCCCTGCCTCCAACGCCAGTTCGGCTGTGTGCCCACTACGGCTCGTGGGAGAACCAGCTCCGCTGCTGTGTGCTGTGAATGCCGCAAACAAACGGTTTACCAGAGTTGCATGTTTGCTAGCCAATATTAGCTCTAGGTTCTATTGTGGCATGATGTTGTGTAATTTGTCATTATAGCGTGGATCGAGGATGCTTGCCAACCAGTAGTCGTCATCCCTCATCATTTTGGCAATGCGGGAGTCCCTTTTTAAGATCCGCAAGGCATAGTCACACATGTGGGCCAATGTTCCAGGTGTCAATGCTGCACTGCCACTGGTGGTTGGAGGAGCACTTTCTGGCAAATCCACATTCCTCCAGCCATGCACAAACCCTGTACCTGACCTTGGCACGCCCACATTTTCTCTTTCCCCCTGAGAAGCATCCTCCTCCCAATGATAATCATCCCCTTCATCCTCCTCCTCATCTTCCTCTTCTTCCACCTCATCCACGCCAGTTCCCTGAACAGACAATGGCTGACTGTCATCAAGGCTTCCCTCCTCCTCCTCCTCCTGTTGCTCCTCAGCTGCAGACGCCTGATTCTTAATGTGCGTGAAAGTTTGCATGAGCAGACGCATAAGTGGTATGCTCATGCTTATGAAGGCGTCGTCTGAGCTTACGAGCCGTGTGCATTCCTCAAAACACTGAAGGACTTTACAGAGGTCTTTCAGCTTTGACCACTGCACACCCGACAATTTCATGACTGCCCTCAAACTGCCTGCCCGTGTATCCTCCCACAAATGCATTACAGCCTGCCTCTGTTCGCACAGCCTCTCAAACCATGTGCATTGTAGAGTTCCATCTTGTAGCAACGTCTATGATTAGGCGGTGCTTGGGGAGGTTGAGTGATCGCTGCAGCTTCTGCATACGACTGGAGTGGACGGTTGAGTGACGGATGTGCGAGCACAGTCTTTGCACCTTATGGAGCAGGACTGTTAACTCCAGATAATTATTTAAGAAGCACTGCACCACCAGGTTCAAGGTGTGAGCCAGGCAAGGTATGTGTGTGAGTTTTGAAAGGACTATGGCTGCCACAAAATTCCTCCCATTATCACTGACTACCTTGCCTGGCTCAAGATGTAGACTGCCCAGCCATGACTCAGTTTGTCGATGCAAGTAGTCGGCCAGTACCTCCGCGGTGTGTCTGCTGTCGCCCAAAGACATCATTTTTAAAACAGCCTGCTGCTGCTTACCACTAGCTGTTTGATAGTGGGACACCTCGTGTGCAACACTGACAGATGTGGATGGAGTCCTCGTGCGACTGCGCACTGTCGACAAGCTTTCGCTTCTGGAGGAGGAGTAGGGTCAAATGCCTACAACCAACTCTTTCCTATACCATGGGCTAGGCAGCACTGTTCCACCGCCGCTGTCCCCTATGGAGCCTGCATCCACCACATTAACCCAGTGCGCAGTGATGGACATGTAACGGCCCTAGCCATGCCTACTGGCCCATGCATCTGTTGTGAGGTACACCTTTCCACTCACTGATTGTTTTAGTGCATGGACAATGCGGTCTTTCACATGCCGGTGGAGGGCAGGGATGGATTTTCGAGAAAAGATGTGCCCACTGGGTAGGTCATAGCATGGGACAGCGTAGGCCATGAGCTCTCAGAAAGCTTTGCTTTCTACCAAACGGAAGGGCATCATTTCTAATGAGATCAGTTTGGCAATGTAGGCATTCAAAGCCAGTGTACGCAGATGAGAGGATGAGTACTTTCTTGTCCTACTCAGAGTGTCTGGTAGGGTGAGCTGGACTTGAGAGTTGCATATGGGGGAACTAGCATTGGACATGACGGACTGAGAAGGGGTTGGTGATAGTGAGGGTGTTGATGGCCTAGATTCAATGTTTCCTCGCGAAAATATTGTGATTGCCTGACTGCTTTGGCCAGCGACGACACCACAACATTTCTTGATGGTGGTGTGCTTAGCGTTGGCCTTACAGTGGGGGAAGCAATGGAGCGTTGCCGGCTAACTTCAGTCGGACCAGGTGCACATGTGCTACCTGAGGTTTTGTAGTCCGTCCACGCTTGCAAGTGCATGTTGGTTAAATGTCTAAGCATGCAACTGGTATTCAAATTTTGTAGATTTTTCCCTCTGCTAAAGGTCCTTCACCACTTCTTACAAATAACCTTTGCGTTATCAGTAGGATTTTGTTCAAAAAAGTGCCACACTTCATTCTTCTTACTATGGTACAAATTTTCAGGGCTTGCACGCTGTTCTAATTTGACCGTCTGGCCAAGCTGTCCTGCAACTCTTTTAGTTTTCTTGCCAAGTTTTTTGACAGCTACGGGCCTGCCGGATAACGGCTGCTGCGATGACTATGCCTGCTGGGGATCCTTCTCCTGTTCTGACCTTATTGTCACCAGCACCCTCTTCCCCCAATGGATGCCAATCCGGGTCAACAACTGGGTCTTCCATGACCTCGTCTTCAATGTCATCTGCACCTTCCTCTGTACCTTCCTCTGTGTCACCGTGTAAGGTGGTACAGTATGCGGGAGGGGGCACCTGAGTTTCATCAGAGTCTGATTCGGGCTCAGTAGACTGCGAGGGCAATGTAGTGCTGTGGGTGAATGTACCAGCAGATTCATCTAGCAGTGGCTGTGCATCAGGGCACTTCATGTCAGGTGCATCAGGGCACTCCATGTCAGATTCATCTTGGACTGGGAAATTCAGGATTTGACTTGATAACCCAGGAATGGTATGTGAAAAGAGCTCCATGGAGTAATCTGAAGTGTGTGCTGCAGCATCCTTCACTTTTGGTGTGGGTGAAGGACACAAGGAAAGGTGTTGTTCCTGAACAGAGGCCTGCACTGACAACTCTGTGCTTGCTGTTTTTGTCACTTCAGAAGAGGAGGCAATAGAGCTGGAGGCTGTTTTGGCAATGTAAGCCTAAAACCTGTTCCTGATGCTCCGGCTTTAAAAGCGGTTTACCTACTCCCAGAAAAGGGAACCTAAAAGGCCTTCTTGTGCCAGATGATAACGCAGGCTCTACACCTCCTGCCTTAGCTGCTATTGTGCTTTTGCCAGAACCAGCCGATGCACCACCACCATCACTACCAGCTGCGACCCCCCCGCCCACGTCCGCGGCCCCTTCCACCAGACTTTCTCATGTTTGGGAAAATGTGCCAAAAATGCCAGCAGAGAAATGGTACTGTATGAGTAGCGTACAGCTGTGTAAGGTGTATGTAAGAAGTGAAATCTCCATATATATTTTGTGAGTCACAGACGCTCACCCAGCATGTATTTCACTGTAATCCAACAAGCAGATATGCGGTACTGTATCAGAGGTGTACAGCTGTATACGTTGTTGGTGAAACTGTCAATCTCCCTATATGTAATTACGGAATGTCACACACACGCTGACTCTGTGTAGATGTGACAGTAATACGAACTGCAGATATCCGATACTGTTTGAGAATCGGACTGCTCAATACGGCGTACGGAGAAATGGAAATGTCCGTATATGTATTTATGGATTGTCACACACACGCTGACTCTGTGTAGATGTGAAAAAATGTGGAATCAAGGTCCTACTTGCACTCGTAAAAAAAGGGCACAGCAGAGAGTGGTGCTCAGAGGAAAATAATAGAATGAATAATGTCAAAACACCTCTAGCACTCAGAACAATATCAAAAATGAAGTTGCTTCCAGAAATATATTAATTTATTTCATCTTTTTATTTCATCTCTTTATGCACTGGGAATTCACAGCCAATATATAAACTTGTACAGCAGAGTATTAAAGCCCAACGTTTCGGCCCATCTGGCCTTTATCAAGGGTTAATTTTGCACCTTGCCATACGTGCACGTGGTGAATCCCAAAGATGTGACCGTAATAAGAACACCGGATATCCGATACTGTTTGAGAATCGGACAGCAGCTCAATACGGTGTATGGAGAAAAGGAAATGTCCATATATGTATTTACAGAGTCTCACAGACACACGCTGACTCTGTGTAGATGTGACCGTAATAAGAACACCAGATATCCGATACTGTTTGAGAATTGGACTGCTCAATATGTGTATGCAGAAATGGAAATGTCCGTATATGTATTTATGGAGTGTCACACACACACGCTGACTCTGTGTAGATGTGACCGTAATAAGAACACCAGATATCCAATACTGTTTGAGAATCGGACAGCAGCTCAATACGGTATATGGAGAAATGAAAATGTCCGTATATGTATTTACAGAGTCTCACAGACACACGCTGACTCTGTGTAGATGCGACCGTAATAAGAACACCAGATATACGATACTGTTTGAGAATCGGACTGCTCAATATGGTGTATGGAGAAATGGAAACGTCCGTATATGTATTTATGGAGTGTCACACACACACGCTGACTCTGTGTAGATGTGACCGTAATAAGAACACCAGATATCCGATACTGTTTGAGAATCGGACAGCAGCTCAATACGGTGTATGGAGAAATGGAAATGTCCGTATATGTATTTACAGAGTCTCACAGACACACACTGACTCTATGTAGATGTGACCATAATAAGAACACCAGATATCCGATATGGATGGTGTATGTATGGAAAATTGTTAATCTCCGTGTATTTTTTTATGGAGTCACACACATATAGCATGTATTTGTCCGTGATACCAGCCGGTACACGGTAGTGTGTGAGGAGCGTACACCTCTATACGGTGTGTGAAAAAATTTACGCTCAGTATCTACTGTGCAGAAAAAAAGGAATAAAAGGATTTTTGCTTTTATAAAAGCAGTCTGCACAGCAGTGTGCAAACAGCAATGCAGCTATCAGGGAGCCTTATAAGGCAGCCTAATCACCAACAGAGCTGCTGCACACAAATATATCCTCCCCGTCACTGCACACTGTTGTGTTGTACAGTGAAAATCGCTATCAGCAGAAGCAATTGTTTTTTTTTTTTGGCCTGCCTAAACACTCTCCCTATTGAGAACGAGCAGCAGCAACCTCTCCCTATGCTAAGATCGGCAGAAGTAAGATAGCGGTTGGCAGTCACGGCCTTTTATAGGCACTGTGACGCCACACAAAGCCAGCTAATCACTTGAGTGCCCTTCTCTAACATGGTGGCAGCCGCTGCCTATGTAATCGCATTGCTCACAGTGTGCGTCCTTGATGATTGGCTGTGAAAAGGCACTGGAAGCATTGTGGGTAACACGGCTTTGGCGCTCAAGTCGGCGACCACATGGCCGACCTCACGCTATGGTCAGGTTTCGATCGGCAAAACCTGACTTTAGCCAAAGTCGGCGGATTCTGAATTTGGCCGACCCGTTTTGCTCAACTCTAACTGCTGTGCTTACAAAAACACCGCGCCTCTGAGCTCTGCAAACCCCCTCCCCTCATCATACACGTGCCAAACGCTCATGATACACCACCATTATCATTGCTAAATTGTGGAAAATATTTTGGTGGCAACGCAAATATTTTCCGCCACTTTTACTGAATGTTACCGATTTTTTACCGATTTTATGAAATTTTGCTCAGATTTACGATCACTAATCCAAATGTGCCATATTCGTGATAAATTTATGTTTGGCGATCATTTTCAGAACAAATTCGCTCATCTCTAACTGTGAGTTTGAGTCCTGGGAGACCACATCACCGGAGAAGGTATTAATATTTTAATTTACTTTATTTCAGTGCAGAGACATGCAGCCCCGCTCCCTGAGAAGGAGTTACTGGTCGATGAAGACATCCGCGAGAGGTGAGTAATAGAAGCAGAGGCTAAGCCCTCAAATTGGGACTGTCCCACTGAATTAGGGACAGTTGGGAGCTACACACTTGCTGTCTGAAAGGAATGGACAAAGACAAAAGGTAATCAATACCTAGACATCAACAGAACCTGCTGTAACTCAACGGACAGATGCCGTCCAAAGAGCATAGGACCACCACATCAAATCCCGAGGCATGACAATTCCAATCAGAAGAAAATGTTGGCGGAAACTTCAAAAGGCAGATATATAGAGTGACCCTATTCTATTTTAAAACACAAAAGACCTACCGTAATTGAAAAATATATATATATATATATATATATATATATATATATACATTTTTTTATTTTCCTTTACACCTGCTTATGATCACAAGGATATTTTTTTACTGGTTTGTCAAGCTTAGGGGAAGTTGCAACATCATGTGTTATTTGTTTTCTGAAAAATTTAGCTTGAAGTAACTTTTTTTAAATTTATATTTTTAAATCAGAGCAGATGTGCAAAGATTTGTTCTGTAATGACATTACAAATTTTTTTTGTGCTTAAAGAGAGTCAATCTACACCAAAGTACTAATTTAACCATTTATACAGGTATGTACAGGACATATCTCATAGAGAAATCATTCCTGTAAAGCGCACACTGACACTGATTGAGCCAGGCACTGTTGGGTGTATGCGGTATTAGGGTGGTTTCACACATCCAGATAATTCTGGTACTGGAAAAACCAGAATGAATGGAGCAGAGCGCACTCAGTGATGAGCGGTGACGTCACCGCTAGTTACTGAGCATGCGCCGGCTGCTCCCATTGATTCCCCAGTCATTTACAGTCAGGAGCGACTGTGTTAGAAGCGCTCCCACTGTAAATGTATTAACCCCTGAGATGGATTTACGCCGTGGGACGTGACTGAGCGCCGGACAGGTAATGTATATCGTTGGTTTATTATGTTCACCGTTTTTTTCAGAAGAACGAGGGCTTCGCAAAGGAATGACCAGTGTAATAAAGATTATAAAAATGTGTGTGTTGTATTCTTTCATTAAAATAATTTATTCTTATTGTGTGAGTGTGTTTATTTAACCCTTTATTTACTGTAGGATTAGTAATGGATCAGTGTCTTATTGACACCTCTCCATTACTAATTCGGGCTTAATGTCACCTTATAATAGAAGGTGGCATTAACCCCTTTATTACCCCACTTGCCACCTCTACAGGGCAAGTGCGAAGAACCGGGCAAAGCTCCAGATTAGGCGCATCTAATAGATGCGCCTTTTCTGGGCAGATGGGGGCTGCTGTTTTTAGGCTGGGGGGGCCAAAATGAATGGCCCCTTACCAGCCTGAGAATATCAGCCCTCAGCTGTCGCCTTTAGTCAGGTTGGTTGTCAAAAATAGGGGGGGATCCCACGCCGTTTTTTTAAATTATTTAATTAAATAATTAAAAAAACAGCGTTGGTACCCCTCTATTCTTCACAACCAACCAACCTGGCTGAAGCTGACAGCTGAGGGATGCAGCCCCCAGCTGTATGTTTCGTCTGGTTGGTTCAGAAAATGAGGGGGACCCCACGATGGGTTTTCATTCATTCTTCTCTCCTGCCGGCAGAGCAGGAGAGAAGAATCACAGCCGCAGTCAGCACCAGCCACCGGGAACAGCGCTTACAGTAGCCGCTTCTTCCCGGGTGCCGTCCGTGAGCACGGAGGACTGTGTGAGCAGTTCTCTGTGTGCACGTGTGCAGCACGTGTTGCGGGCCGTGTGTCCGTGTTAAAATGGACATGTCTCCGTGTTTTGCACACGGACACACGGCCCGTGAAAACACACTGACATCTGCATAGACCCATTTGAATGGGTCTACGTGTGTCAGTGTCTCCGGTACGTGAGAAAACTGTCACTACACGTACTGGAGACACTGATGTGTGAAACCGGCCTTAGTGTGCACTCTTTTCACTGACTCTTGTCTGTGGCCACCACTGGGTAGTGTACTACAGACAATGGCGTGGCTGGGTGCCTGCAGTGTCACTGCAGAGATGCAGAGCCGCTGATTGAGTTCAGCCAGCACTCAATTGAGAGCTGTCAAGATATAATAAAGTGCACAGTAAGCCTTCTTCACATCTACTGTATGTGGCTCCAGCAGGTGCAGCAGGTAACAGAGACACGTATCCACAGGCAAAAAGTGTGGACTTTCTTAGCCCTTGTGACTTGAAAAAGTTTCTGTGATAGGACCGAAATGTTACCACATAGGAAATAAAGTTGACAACTTTTTGCCTTTTAATGCCTCCTATTATCTTTACATATCTAACGGATTATAGAATTGTTAGTTCAGGAGGCTTGCACCGTGAGTTTTCTTGTTCCTTTTTGCTTTTTGTGCAGCTTTATATTTCTCTAGATAGATAGATACAGGTGCATCTCACAAAATTAGAATATCATCAAAAAGTTAATTTATTTCAGTTCTTCAATGCAAAAAGTGAAACTCGTATATTAGATAGAGTCATTACAGACAGAGTTATCTATTTCAAGTGTTTATTTCTGTTAATGTTTATGATTATGGCTTACAGACAATGAAAACCCAAAAGTCATTATCTCAGTAAATTAGAATACTTTATATCACCAGCTTGAAAAATGATTTTAAAATCCGGAATGTTGGCCTACTGAAATGTATGTTCAGTAAATGCACTCAATACTTAGTTGAGGCTCCTTTGGCATCATTTACTGCATCAGTGTGGCATGGCATGGAGGTGATCAGTGTGTGGCACTGCTAATGTGTTATGGAAACTCAGGTTGCTTTGATTGCAGCCTTCAGCTCGTCTGCATTGTTGGGTCTGGTGTCTCTCATCTTCCTCTTTACAATACCTCATAGATTTTCTATGGGGTTAAGGTCAGGAGAGTTTGCTGGCCAATCAAGCACAGTGATAATGTTGTTTTTAAACCAGGTGTTGGTACTTTTGGCAGTGTGGACAGGTTCCAAATCCTGCTGGAGAATGAAATTTCCATCTCCAAAAAGCTTGTTGGCAGAGGGAAGCATGATGTGCTCTAAACTTTCCTAATAGATGGCTGCGCTGACTTTGGTCTTGATAAAACACAGTGAACCTACACCAGCAAATGACATGGCTCCCCAACCATCACTGATTGTGGAAACTTCACACTAGACTGGTATCTTGATTTCCAAGGTCTAGTGTGAAGTATCCACAATCAGTGATGGTTTCGGGAGCCATGTCATCTGCTGGTGTAGGTCCACTGTGTATTGTCAAGACCAAAGTCAGTGTAGCCGTCTACAAAGAAATTTTAGAGCACTTCATGCTTCACTCTACCAAAAAGCTTTTTGGAGATACTAATTTAATTCATTTTTTCTTTTATTTATTAGGTTGGTAAAAGTACAATAAGCTACACATGCACAGCACAAGTATTTGATACACAGACAATTTTGTAAATTTTCTCACATACTAAAAATGTAGAGGTCTATAATTTTTATATACACTTCAACTGTGAGAAACAGAATCTAAAAATAAAAGAAAAAGAATCACATCACATGATTTTTAAATAATCAAATTGTATTTTATTGCATGAAATAAGTATTTGATCAATTATTAACCAGCAAGAATTCTGTCTCTCACGGACCTGTTAGTTTGTTACTCTGCAATCATTCCTTGTATTAATTGCACCATTTTGAACTTATTACCTGTAAAAAAGACACCTGTTATGAATGGGTCACCGAGGAGGATGGCAGGAACAGGCTAAGCCACCAGAAGACCAGAGAGGATGGTAACTAAGCGGATTGCAGACCCCTGATCCTATCCACACAACTAGCAGTAGCCGTGGAGCGTTCCTACGATGCCCTAGACGCTTCGTCACAGCTGGAGGACTAACTAAGCCTAAAGACAGAAAGATGAAATCTAAACTGCCCCGGAGCAGATCCTCAAAGGAATAGACAGCCCTCAAACATATATTGTCAGTGAGACAAGATGAGACACAAACACAGGCAGAGAACAGACTGAGAAAACGGTGGGGCCCAAGCTGTCTAGACAGGACAGGACAGAAAAGATACTGTCTGCAATCACGCACAAAACCCTGAAAAAGTCCAACACTTCTTATATACAAAAAACCTGAGGTCACATGACCTCACCCCCGCTAGATCAGCACTCTGGTATAAACTGGCAGCAAGCAAAAAGATACTAACATAATAGGGGACTGAACAAGCTGCAACATATGAATCAGGGCCCAGCGCTGCCCCCAGCAGGGAGCATGCTGAACCCTAGCAGAAAAACAAAAAGCAAAAAAAAGACACAATCAGATTAGATGCAAAGGATTAGCAAAAGAATCACTTAGCTGAACCATGCAGATCAGGCAGGGGACAAAAGAACTCCAGATGCACACAGAGGAAATCACCAGCAACCTCCAAGAGCAGCCAGCTCAGTTATATGCTCCCAGACAGCAATCCCAGGTTCCAAATTATTGTCGTCAGGTGGAGAACTTCCATCCACCTGGCCAGCTCCACTACTCTCAGTAACCACCAGAGGGAGCAGAGGGAGCTTCGGCTCAGAACTTTGAGCAAGGGAATTCACAAAATTACCCCCCCTTGAGGAGGGATCACCGAACCCTCATCCACGCCACCAGGCCGATCAGGAAGGGCCCGGTGAAAGGCACGAATCAATCTCTTGGCATGGATGTCAGAAGCAGAGACCCAAGAATTATCTTTCTGGCCATAACCCTTCCACTTGACCAAGTACTGAAGTCTCCGTCTAGCCAGACGAGAATCCAATATCTTCTCTACCTCATACTCCAAATTACCCTTAACCAGCACAGGGTGCTGCCATGGGAATGACTGGCTCCACAAACCTTTTCAACAAAGATTTATGAAAAACGTTATGAATCTTAAACGTAACTGGAAGAGCCAAACGGAATGAAATGGGGTTAAGGATTTCCAAAATCTTATAAGGTCCAATAAACCTTGGCTTGAATTTTGGAGATGCAACCTTCATGGGAATATATTTTGAGGACAACCAAGCCATATCACCCACTTTAAACCGGGGACCAATGGTCCTATGCCGGTTGGAAAACCGTTGGGCCTTTTCCTGAGAGTGGGACAACTTATCCACTGCTTGGTCCCAAATCTGCTGCATTCTCTCTACCACATAATCCACACCTGGGCAGTCAGAAGCTTCTACCTGCCCCGAAGAAAATCGAGGATGAAACCCAAAGTTACAGAAGAATGGAGACATCAAAGCGGCAGAGCTAGCCCTATTGTTTAAGGCGAATTCCGCCAAGGGCAAAAATAAGACTCAATTATCCTGATCAGCAGATATGAAACATCTCAAATAGGACTCCAATGTCTGGTTTGTTCTCTCAGTCTGCCCATTGGTCTGAGGATGAAATGCAGAGGAGAAAGACAACTGAATTCGCAGTTTGGAACAAAAAGCCCTCCAAAATCTGGAAACAAACTGGACCCCTCTGTCCAACACAATGTTCTCAGGAATCCCGTGCAAACGAACCACAAGGGCACCAACTCAGAAGAAGATGGCAACTTTAGGAGTGGTACAAGATGGACCATCTTAGAAAATCTATCACAGATCACCAAAATAACAGTCATTCTCTGAGAGACAGGGAGATCAGAGATAAAATCCATTGAGATATGGGTCCATGGCCTCCTGGGCACCGGCAGGGGCATCAACAAACCACTAGCACGAGAACAGGGCTTAGACCAAGAACAAGTCCCACAGGACTGCACAAAATTCCTGACATCACGAGATAAGGCAGGCCACCAAAAAGACCAACTCACCAAATCTCTGGTACCAAAGATACCTGGATGACCAGCCAACGTGGAGCAATGAATTTCAGACATTACTCTTTTCCTCCACTGGTCAGGGACATACAATTTTCACATAGGGCATCGTTCAGGTTTATCCTCCTGAATTTCCTCCAGGGCATGTCTCAAATCAGGAGAGATGGCGGAAAGAACTACACCCTCATTTAGAATGGTTGTAGGCTCGGTCACATCAAGAGAATCCGCAAAGAAACTCCTAAAAAGGGCGTCCAACATTCTTAGTGCCTGGAAGAAAGGAGACCACAAAATTGAAACGCTTGAAATACAAGGCCCACATAGCCTGTCTAGGATTCAAGCGCTTGGCTGATTCAAGATAAATCAAATTCTTGTGATCGTGAGGACCACAACTTGATGTCTAGCTCCCTCCAACCAATGTCTCCACTCTTCAAATGCCCACTTCATGGCCAATAATTCCTGATTCCCCACATCATAGTTACGTTCAGATGGAGAAAATTTCCGAGAAAAGAAGGCACATGGATTCATGTTAGAGGTCACCAGATCTCTTTGAGAAAAAACGGCTCCTGCACCAATCTCAGAAGCATCAATTTCTACTTGAAATGGGAGTGAAACATCAGGTTGCCGTAGAATCGGAGCAGAGGTGAATCTCTGCTTAAGCTCCTGAAATCCCACGACTGCCTCTGGAGACCAATTCACCACATCAGCGCCCTTTTTGGTCAAATCCGTCAGAGGTCTAACAATACCAGAAAAATTACTTATAAATTTATGGTAGAAATTAGCAAAACTCAAAAACTTCTGAAGAGCCTTCAGAGAAGTGGGCTGAACCCAATCATAAATGGCTTGTACCTTGGCTGGGTCCATTTCAATAGCAGTTGAGGACAAAATGAATCCCAAAAACGAAATCCTCTGTACATCAAAAAGACATTTTGATCCCTTAACATACAGAGTATTTTCCCTCAAAATCCGTAACATAGTCTGGACACGTTCCACATGACAATCCCAATCACTGGAAAAAATGAAAATATCATCCAGATAAATTATCAAAAACTTATCCACAAGGTCCCAGAAAATATCGTTCATAAAAGATTGGAAGACGGAAGTGGCATTAGTGAGCCCAAAAGGCATCACCAGGTACTCAAAATGTCCCTCTGGAGTATTAAACGCCATCTTCCATTCATCCCTGTGCTTGATATGAATAAGATTATACGCCCCCATGAGGTCAAGTTTGGTAAACCAACAAGCACTTTTAACTCTGGAAAATAAATCAGAAATCAGGGGTAATGGGTACTGATATTTAACAGTGATTCTGTTAAGGGAACGATAGTCAATACATGGCCTTAATGAGCCATCTTTTTTGGCCACAAAGAAAAAAACAGCACCCAAAGGCGAAGAGGATGGTCTGATATAACCCTTCTCCAATGATTCCTTGATATAAGATCGCATAGCATCATGTTCAGGTACAGATAAATTGAAAAGCCGACCCTTGGGAAATTTACAACCGGGCATTAACTCAATTGCGCAGTCATAACTCCTATGAGGAGGCAAAGACGCAGACTTACTCTCACTAAACACATCAGAAAAATCAGCCAAATAGTCAGGAACGTCTTGAGACTGGGGAGAGGTGGAGAAAACAGGAGCGTCACCAAGAATACACTGACAACCGCAACTCACCACAGACAGAGATTTCCAATCTAAAATAGGATTATGGGTTTGTAACCAAGGAAAACCCAGTACAATAGTATCATGTAAATTGTTGAACACCAAAAATTTACAATTCTCTTGATGGTCCAGGGCGACCCGCATTATTATTATTATTACGATTTTTTTATATAGCACCAATGATTCCATGGTGCTGTACATGAGAAGGAGTAACATACAAAGTACAGATATCACTTACAGTAAACAAACTAACAATCACAGACTGATATAGAGGGGAGAGAGGACCCTGCCCTTTCGGGCTTACATTCTACAGGATGGTGGGGAAGGAGACAGTAGGTTGAGGGGTTGCAGCAGCTCCAGTGATGGTGTGGTGGTTGATCCAGTAGTGGTGAGGAGGCAGCGGGGATCATTGCAGGTTGTAAGCTTTCCTGAAGAGATGGGTTTTCAGGTTCCGTCTGAAGGATCCGATTGTGGTTGATAGTCGGACGTGTTGGGGAAAAAAATTCCAAAGGATGGGGGCTATTCGGGAGAAGTCTTGGAGGCGGTTGGGTGAGGAGCAAATAAGTGTGGAGGAGAGAAGGAGGTCTTGGGATGACCGGAGATTACGTGAGAGAAGGTATCAGGAGATTAGTTCAGAGACATATGGGGGAGACAGGTTATAGATGGCCTTGTAGGTCAGTATTAGTAATTTGAATTGGATACGCTGAGGGAATGGGAGCCAGTGAAGAGATTTACAGAGGGGAGAAGTGGAGGAGTGGAGGAGTAGCGAGGAGAGAGATGAATTAGTCGGGCGGCAGAGTTAAGGATGGACTGGAGAAGTGCGAGGGTGCTAGCAGGGAGGCCACAGAAAAGTACACTCACTGGCCACTTTATTAGGTACACCATGCTAGTAACGGGTTGGACCCCCTTTTGCCTTCAGAACTGCCTCAATTCTTCGTGGCAGAGATTCAACAAGGTGCTGGAAGCATTCCTCAGAGATTTTGGACCATATTGACATGATGGCATCACACAGTTGGCGCAGATTTGTCGGCTGCACATCCCTGATGCGAATCTCCCGTTCCACCACATCCCAAAGATGCTCTATTGGATTGAGATCTGGTGACTGAGGAGGCCATTTGAGTACAGTGAACTCATTGTCATGTTCAAGAAACCAATCTGAGATGATTCGAGCTTTATGACATGGCGCATTATCCTGCTGAAAGTAGCCATCAGATGCCTGTTCTTAGCTGAGAGGAGTGGTACCCAGTGTGGTCTTCTGCTGCTGTAGCCCATCTGCCTCAAAGTTCGACGCACTGTGCGTTCAGAGATGCTCTTCTGCCTACCTTGGTTGTAACGGGTGGCAATTTGAGTCACTGTTGCCTTTCTATCAGCTTGAACCAGTATGCCCATTCTCCTCTGACCTCTGGCATCAACAAGGCATTTCCGGCCACAGAACTGCCGCTCACTGGATTTTTTTTCTTTTTCGGACCATTCTCTGTAAACCCTAGAGATGGTTGTGCGTGAAAATCCCAGTAGATCAGCAGTTTCTGAAATACTCAGACCAGCCCTTCTGGCACCAACAATCATGCCACGTTCAAAGGCACTCAAATCACCTTTCTTCCCCATACTGATGCTCGGTTTGAACTGCAGGAGATTGTCTTGACCATGTCTACATGCCTAAATGCACTGAGTGATTGGCTGATTAGAAATTAAGTCTTAACACACAGTTGGACAGGTGTACCTAATAAAGTGGCCAGTGAGTGTATGTTGCAATAGTCGAGGCGGGAGATGATGAGGGCAATGCACAAGCATTTTAGTAGAATGAGGCTTGAGGAAGGGACGGATTCTGGAAATATTTTTGAGCTGGAGGCGACAGGAGGTGGAGAGAGCTTGGATGTCTGGTCTGAAGGACAGGGCAGAGTTAAGGGTTACTCCGAGGCAGCGGACTTCTGGTACGGGGGAAAACGTATCTACTATTACATCTATACACACATTCGCGGATTTTAGTAATTTGTGGATACATTTATTTTTTACGCGGTGATATTCAGTAGGACTGCTATATAAGGAATTGTGTTGTTCTTTTTTGTAGTCGATTTTGTCTGCATACTGCTATTTAATTAAACCAAATAAGCTTTAATGCAGATATTTATTGCCATTACTAAACCGCTGTGCCCTCCTTTTCTTTCAATAAGACAACAGTAAATCCAATTAGATCTATTACAGCAGAAATATAGTGGGCATTATATTTTTGTGCACATTGTAGTCATCCCATTTTGTAGCTGTATACTCTATCCTCCTTGTGGTACGTCACAGAGACGCGCCCCATACATGCGCTGTATCCGTTCTGAGGGGGTGTATCATACATGGCGCGCGCCCGCTCGCTCCTCCTATGGGACGGGACAACATGTTGGGTAGCGTGTCAATTGGTGAACGAACCTTTTCCATTCTGACTATAACCATGTCCTACACACGCGCCCAACGCATGCACTGTGCTTGGCTCGGGGTGTCGTGGGCAGGACGCGTTATGTCGGGGGATGACGTAGTCCTCCCCCTCATTGCACACGGCACGCACCTGCTCGCTCCTCCACTGGGCGGGACAGCCTGCTGGACGGCGCGCTGATTGGCTCACGGACTCCCTCTATTCACATTTAAACTCAGTGCCCCCTACATTTTAACCACGCCTCCTGACGAAACCGAGGACGGTGAAACGCACGTCGGGGCTTCAGCGCGTCCTGTGGACATCTCTGCACTCACTTAGGATCATGGCACAAGGTATTTTACATCATTCATTCTAGTTGGACTAGTGTTATTGCTTCACCGTTTGCAGCACTTGATATGCAGTTATTATTTGAGCTTAAACGTGCAGACCCTCTGGCCTCCCCGGCAGAAATGCCATACACAGGCATATATGATTTCAAATGAATATAATCAGCTTGCCTGTACTCTTGCAGTATTATACTGGCTATTGTATGAGTAGGATTATATTAATGTTCTACGGGGGATAATAGCTGACACATATCTGGGATATAAATTTTGGGTCTAATTTCTCATGCCTTGAGCATGCTTAGATAACACTGTTTACCATTATCTGCTTTAGCTGCATCAACTGATTTCGACATTCTGTCTGATACTTCAGACTTAGTCCTTATAGACTTAATGTTATTTTTTCATTATACCTAGAATTTGAATGCTTGCCACTTGATTATCTGTGTGGAGTATAGTCCCGGGATGCTTTCTCTGTCTGGCATTATACTTGTCATCTGTATGCCATTTACCTTTTAGTTGCTCTACTTCATCTACCTCACCTTTATGCACTTTGTATGTCATTATTATGTGTGCAATAAAATTTATATTATTGTATTAAAAACCTCTCTGTTATGGTGATTTTTTTTCTTTACTCATTGGAGTACTGATTAATTATAGCCTCACGTGTTAGATTTATGATTGAGAAGCTTTTTGCCTTCTTTCTTTGGTTGTAGCTTTAGGCCTGAGAGGTATATCCGTTTGGCCATGGAATTAGTTTTAGGTTGATAACAGATTTAATTGTTACTCTGAGGCAGCGGACCTCTGGTACGGGGGAAAGCGTGATGTCGTCAATTGTTATAGATAAGTCGGGTAAGGAAGATCTGTGAGATGGGGGAAAGATGATCAGTTCGGATTTGTCTACATTGAGTTTGAGGAAGCGAAAGGAGAAGAAGGAGGATATGGCTGATAGACACTCTGGGATTCTGGACAGCAGAGAGGTGACGTCTGGGCCAGAGAGGTAGATCTGAGTATCATCGGCATAAAGGTGGTACTGGAATCCATTGGACTTTATAAGTTACCCCAGGCGAAGTGATTGAGAAGAGTAGGGGTCCTAGAACAGAGCCTTGGGGGACTACAACAGAGAGAGGGTGGGATGAGGAGGTAGTGTGGGAGTGGGAGACACTGAATGTGCGGTTGGAAAGGTATGAGGATATCCAGGATAGGGCGAGGTCTTTGATGACAAAGGAGGAGAGGATCTGTAGTAGGAGGCAGTGGTCAACTGTGTCGAAAGCAGAGAACAGGTCTAGAAGGAGGAGTATAGAGTATTGTCCGTTAGCTTTGGCTGTAAGTAGGTCGCTGGTAATTTTGGTCAGGGCTGTCTCAGTGGAATGATGGGGACGGAAACCAGATTGTAGATTGTCAAAAAGCAAGTTAGATGAAAGGTGGGAGGAAAGGTCAGCGTGGACATGCTGTTCCAGGAGTTTAGAAGCGAATGGGAGCAGCGATATTGGGTGATAGCTGGACATGGCTGTTTAAGGATAGGCGTGATTGTGGCATGTTTGAAAGGGAAGGGAAGGTACCAGAAGTAAGTGATAGGTTGAAGAGGTGGGTTAGGGATGGAATAAGAGCGGTGGCAAGGTTGCGGAGGAGGTGGGATGGGATGGGGTCGAGTAGTGAGTAGTGTTGAGCTTTCCGATACCGCAAGTATCGGGTATCGGCCGATATTAGCTGTATCGGAATTCCGATACTGACTTCCGATACTTTTTTCATATCGGATACCGGAATCGGAAGTTCCCATAATGCTATCAGCCCGCTCGCTTTGATTCAGCCAATGGGAATCCTGAGAAGTGTGGGCACATCCTGTTAGGCATGTAGGCATGTTAACTATTGGCATGGCTGTGATTGGCTGCTGAAATGATGTCATGTTGCACTATAAAAGCCACTGCCGCCGCCATTTCTGGTCACTCTGCTGTGAATTCAGTTAGGGACAGGCTGCTGTTGAAGACTGTGAGGGACAGTTAGAAATAGCGATTCTCAAAACAATATTGTGCTTTACCCAGGCTACATAAACCACCACTGTAGCTTGCTTTTCCCTAGCAGCAGTGTTCACAGCTGTCTGCAAGGGCTGTGTGAGTGCAGCTCACGCTGTGGAGTGGGTCCTGCAGCCACGTCTGGTTGTAGGCCGCCCAGCGTGCCTCACTGCTGCCTCATACATATTTTTCTTTTTGAGCTGCTTATTTTTTAAAAATTCTATCTAGTGTGCTTCCATCCGTATCCATATACGTTGGTTGCAAACACTAGTAGTAGACAGCGGAGCCTTTCTGCAGCCTTTCAGTGCTAGTGCCCACTTAGCTGCACTGTTCACAGCTGTCTGAGAGGTCTCTGACTGTGTGTGAGTGCAGCTCATGCTGAGTAGTGTGTCCTGCAGCTACGCCTGGTTGTAGGCCGCTCAGCGTGTCACTGCCTCACACATTTTTCTTTTATTGCAGCTCATTTTTTCTCCTATTAGTGTGCATCCATCCGTATCCATATACGGTGGTTGCAAACACTCTAGGAGTACACAGCGGAGCCTTTCTGCAGCCTGTCAGTGCTAGTGCCCACTCAGCTGCACTGTTCACAGCTGTCTGAGAGGTCTCTGACTGTGTGTGAGTGCAGCTCACACTGAGTAGTGTGTCCTGCAGCTACGTCTGGTTGTAGGCCGCTCAGCGTGTCACTGCCTCACACATTTTTCTTTTATTGCAGCTCATTTTTTCTCCTATTAGTGTGCATCCATCCGTATCCATATACGGTGGTTGCAAACACTCTAGGAGTACACAGCGGAGCCTTTCTGCAGCCTGTCAGTGCTAGTGCCCACTCAGCTGCACTGTTCACAGCTGTCTGAGAGGTCTCTGACTGTGTGTGAGTGCAGCTCACGCTGAGTAGTGTGTCCTGCAGCTACGTCTGGTTGTAGGCTGCTCAGCGTGCGTCACTGCCTCACACATATTTTTCTTTAATTGCAGCTCATTTTTTCTTCTCCTATTAGTGTGCATCCATCCATATCCATCCACATTGGTTGGTTGCAAACACTATATAGGAGTAGATAGAGGAGCCTTTTTTCTGGCTTGTGCCCTTCAGCTGCAGCCAGATTAGTATTACCCAATTTTTTTGGAGCCTCATCTTTTGCATTGTAGGTTACCTGCCTGCATTGTAATAGCTCCAGAAAGTTGGTGATACTCTCACTTTCAAATCTTTGGTCACATCCTTTTATTTTTTTTTCCCCCCCAAAAAAGCAACAAAGTTCACCAAACACTACATTTGAAAGTTGTGTAGGCCACATTAGCTCCCATTAAAGTGTAGGCGACACATACACTTCATAAAATTAGTGTTTCTTATACCTGTAACCAGCTGTTCAGGAATAAGCACACTAAGGCCCCCCTTTGTACTTTTCTGCCTATCTTTCTCAGTCTAGCAGGATGAAGAAGGCAGGGAGTAAGGCACGTGGCCGTGGGCGTGGAGTTTCAGCAGGGACAGGACGTGGGGATTCTGCAGGGAGAGGACGTGGGGATTCTACAGGGAGAGGACGTGGGGATTCTGTGCCTGCTGTTGGCACCAGTGAGTCAGCATCCCCCAGTTTTAGCAGGCAACAGTCCTTTATGCGCAGCTTTTTAGGACCTCAGCATACCCCACTGCTGCGGGAGGAACAAATTGAAGCCGTTGTTGGATGGATGGCAGCTAACGCATCGACTTCAATTACTTCCACATCCTCTCAGGACCAGAGCACCGAAGAGCAACCATCTGTCTCTTCACCACCTGCCAAAGTGCCCAGGCAGTCGGAGAGCCCTGGACAGGAGCCATCACAGTCTCTACTTCTGTTCTCAGAATCTGTTGGTTTGGAAAGAGGGGGCCAGCCAAGCAGCATTCCAGAATGTGAAGAAGAGGGAGTATGCAGTGATGCGCAACTTCGTTGTCCCTCTAAATCAGAAGAGGCGGGTGGGCCAGTGCCTATGGTCAGCACACCTCAGTACGCATCAGATGATGACGAGACTCAATTACCACTTTCTGGTGCGTACGGTGCTGGCGAGACAACCCAGGAGAAGCAGGTGTTTGAAGAGGGGAGTGTAGATGATGAGGTCCTTGACCCATCATGGCGTGAGGAACAGGAAGGTGGTGGGAGCAACTCTGAGGAAGAGATTCCCCGAACGGCCAAAACTGGAGGGAGAGGGAGGGGGCAGACTTGGTTGCCTGTAGCCTCCACTTCGGCACCCGTTAGGAGCATTCCACTTTCAAAAGGCAAAAAGGGCGCTCTCAAGACTTGCAGTGCGTGGTCCTTTTTTGACACAGTTGCAGATGACATTTGCTTTGTCAAATGCAAGCTGTGTCATCAGAGAGTCAAAAGAGGGAAAAATGAAAGCAACCTCAATACCACTAATATGTGGAAACATGTGCGGACCAAGCACGAGCTGGAGTTACACAGACACACTGAAGACGAAGGCCAATGTACAGCACCACCTAACACCTCTTCAGCTCGTGTTGGGGCCTCTTCCTCCAGCTCACACACAGCTGGTTCGGCTTCCTCACAGGATCGCCAAGGAAGAACCTCTGGCACTGTTGTCCGGAGACCCTGTGACATTCCACCCACAGCACCACGTTCCAAGTCATCCTCACACTCCCAGGCCACTCGGCAGCCATCGGTAGCACAGGCATGGGAGAAAAGGCGGCCATACTCGGCAAACCATCCCGGAGCACAGGCTCTGAATGCTGGCATTGCCAAACTACTGGCCCTTGAAATGCTGTCATTCAGGCTGGTGGAGACTGACACCTTCCGGGGCTTCATGGCATTGGCAGTCCCACAATACACCGTGCCCAGCCTCTTTTATTTCAGCAGGCGAGCCGTCCCTGCCCTGCAGAAACATGTGGAGGCAAACAAAACATGCGCTACTAAACGCCGTCAGTAGCAAGGTCCACCTGACCACTGATGCGTGGACCAGTAACCATGGACAGGGACGATACCTTTCCCTCACTGCCCATTGGGTCAATGTTGTGGAGCTGGGTACAGATCTGGAGAGTGGCGCTCTACGTGTTCTGCCAACTCCACGGATTGCAGGAATCCAGTCTGTACATATTGACTCCTCCTCCTACTCCAGTTCCTCTGAAACAGCGCAGCAGGAGCCTGTTACGACCGATATGAGCACAGCCGTGGCCAAACGTCAACAGGCCATACTGAAATTAATTTCATTGGGGAATCGAAGCCACACAGCACAGGAGCTCTGGAATGCCATCAAGCAGGAGAGCGACGTGTGGTTTGTGCCAGCGAATCTCCAGTCAGGCATGGTAGTGTGTGACAATGGCCGAAATCTGGTGGCAGCTCTGGGCCTAGGCAACCTCACTCACATCCCATGTCTGGCACATGTGCTCAACTTGGTCGAGCAGAGCTTTCTGAGGGACTATCCGAATCTTGATGCACTGCTGCACAAGGTCCGCATAGAGTGTGCTCACTTGCGTCGTTCCAGCACGGCAAGATCGCACCTTGCTGCTCTGCAGCGCCGATTACGCCTTCCGGAACATCGCATCATATCTGACCTACCCACCAGGTGGAATTCAACGTTACATATGTTGGAGCGGTTGTGTGAGCAGCAGGCAGCAGTCATGGAGTACCAGCTGCATCAGGCGCAAACAAGTCGCAATGTGCGCCGGTCACACTTCAGCACCACTGAGTGGGCCTCTATGAAGGACATCTGCTTCGTTTTGCGTGCCTTCAATGATTCCACGCGGATTGCGAGTGCAGATGATGCACTAGTCAGCATGATTGTCCCCCTTATCTGCATGCTTCAAAAAACACTGCAAGCACTAAGGGATGAGGTTTTGGAAGAGGTGGAGGATGAGGAGTCCCAAATGCCATCTGCTTCTGGACAGTCTGCGCTACGTTCTTCCTCACAAAGGCCTAGGCAGGGGACACTTTGTGAGGAGGATGAGGAGGAGTCGATGGAGGAGGAAGACATCTCTCCACAGGAGGGAGGTACACAAATCTGTAGTCAGTATGTACAGCGAGGGTGGGGTGATGCAGAGCAGGCAGAGATCACGCCTCAAGCAGGGGACAGTGGTTCTTTGGCACTTGGGAGTCTGCAGCACATGGTTGACTTCATGCTGCAGTGCCTGAGAAACGACCGCCGCATCACCCACATTCTCTACACGGCTGATTATTGGGTGTACACCCTCCTAGATCCTCGCTACCGGGACAACTTGCAAACCCTCATACCAACGTTGAACCGGGAGCGTAAACTGCGGGAGTACCAAGACACACTGGTGCAGTCCATCATGTTTTCCATTCCACCCGACAGCAGTGGTGCTAGTGCTTTACAAAGCACCTCTGTGCGTCAAGCCAGTGGAGGAAACTCGGCACAAAGAGGGAGCAGAGGCAGCGCCTCAGCACAAGGCAAGACCACTATGGCCCAAATGTGGCAAAGTTTTGTGTGTCCGCCACAATTGTCTACACCGTCACTGACGGCTCCAGTCAGCAGGAGGCAACGTTTCCGTCAGATGGTGACAGACTACATGTCTTGCCCTGTGAGTGTACTCCCAGATGGCTCTTCCCCCTTCAAGTTTTGGGTCTCTAAGCTGGATACATGGCCAGAGCTTAGCCAGTATGCATTGGAGGTGCTGGCTTGCCCTGCTGCCAGTGTATTATCGGAACGCGTCTTTAGTGCCGCAGGTGGTGTACTAACAGACCGTCGCACGCAACTTTCTTCCGATAACGTCGACCGGCTTACTTTTCTGAAAATGAACAAGGCCTGGATCTCCCCAGAATTTGCCAGTCCTCTTCCCGACTAAATAATTGGTTGGCAACTGTATCCAGGTCTCCTGTTGTGTTCATGTTTCTACCACCTGAACTATAATCCCTGGGCTTAAACACAGCCAGTTGTCGCTCAGATGTGTCGTCTGCACAGAGAAAAACACTAGCTCCTGTGTTAGTGGGGTTCAGTAACGCCAGCTGCTCCCCTGCTGTGTGGACGGCAAAGTCTCCTGCTCCATCCACATTCAAACTAGTACTGATTTTTAACCCTGCTCCACTTAGGCCTTTGGCTCCACTGTCTCTAGTATTTGCCCTGGCCTCCAACCCCGCCAGTGACAGCTCTTAAGTGGCGTCTGCATAATCCACACTTGTTCCAGTGTTACTTGGGCTCAGTCACGTCAGTTGATCCCCTGATGTGTGTCCGGCATGGTCTCCTGCTCTGTCCACATTCCCATTACTAGTAGTGTGAATGAGGACAGAGCAGGAGACCTTGCCGGACACACATCAGGGGATCAACAGACGGGACTGCGCCCAAGTAACTCAGGAACAAGTGTGGATTGTGCTGACGCCACTTCAGAGCTGTCACTGGCGGGGTTGGAGGCCAGGGGAAATACTAGAGACAGTGGAGCCGGAGGCCATAGTGGAGCACGGTTACAATCAGTTGTAGTCTACTACCTCTATAAAATGTGCTGCAAGTTGGCCTCAGCCTGCTCCATGCCTCATCCTGGGCTCCAACAACGCCAGTTGGTGTTCAGAAGTGCCGTCTTCACATAGAAAAACACACTAGCTCCTGTGTCAGTAGAGTTCAGTAATGCCAGCTGTTCCCCTGCTGTGTAGACGGCAAAGTCTCCTGCTGCCTCCACATGCCAACACCATCAGGCCTCAGCCTGCTCCATGCCTCATCCTGGGCTCCAACAACGCCAGTTGGTGTTCAGAAGTGCCGTCTTCACAGAGAAAAACACACTCGCTACTGTGTCAGTGGGGTTCAGTAATGCCAGCTGTTCCCCTGCTGTGTAGATGGCAAAGTCTCCTGCTGCCTCCACATGTCAACACCATCAGGCCTCAGCCTGCTCCATGCCTCATCCTGGGCTCCAACAACGCCAGTTGGTGTTCAGAAGTGCTGTCTTCACAGAGAAAAACACACTAGCTCCTGTGTCAGTGGGGTTCAGTACTGCCAGCTGTTCCCCTCCTGTGTAGACGGCAAAGTCTCCTGCTGCCTCCACATGCCAACACCATCAGGCCTCAGCCTGCTCCATGCCTCATCCTGAGCTCCAACAACGCCAGTTGGTGTTCAGAAGTGCTGTCTTCACAGAGAAAAACACACTCGCTACTGTGTCAGTGGGGTTCAGTAATGCCAGCTGTTCCCCTGCTGTGTAGGCGGCAAAGTCTCCTGCTGCCTCCACATGTCAACACCATCAGGCCTCAGCCTGCTCCATGCCTCATCCTGGGCTCCAACAATGCCAGTTGGTGTTCAGAAGTGCCGTCTTCACAGAGAAAAACACACTCGCTAATGTGTCAGTGGGGTTCGGTAATGCCAGCTGTTCCCCTGCTGTGTAGACGGCAAAGTCTCCTGCTGCCTCCACATGCCAACACCATCAGGCCTCAGCCTGCTCCATGCCTCATCCTGGGCTCCAACAACGCCAGTTGGTGTTCAGAAGTGCCGTCTTCACAGAGAAAAACACACTAGCTCCTGTGTCAGTGGGGTTCAGTAATGCCAGCTGTTCCCCTGCTGTGTAGATGGCAAAGTCTCCTGCTGCCTCCACATGCCAACACCATCAGGCCTCAGCCTGCTCCATGCCTCATCCTGGGCTCCAACAACACCAGTTGGTGTTCAGAAGTGCCGTCTTCACAGAGAAAAACACACTCGCTACTGTGTCAGTGGGGTTCAGTAATGCCAGCTGTTCCCCTGCTGTGTAGACGGCAAAGTCTCCTGCTGCCTCCACATGCCAACACCATCAGGCCTCAGCCTGCTCCATGCCTCATCCTGGGCTCCAATAACGGCTAGTTGGTGTTCAGAAGTGCCATCTTCACAGAGAAAAACACACTCGCTAATGTGTCAGTGGGGTTCAGTAATGCCAGCTGTTCCCCTGCTGTGTAGACGGCAATGTCTCCTGCTCCATCCACATGCAAACTACTACAGATTTGTAACTTTGGTCAACTTAGGCCTCTGGCTCCACTGTCTCTAGTATTTCCCCTGGCCAACAACCACGCCAGTTACATCTGTGAAGTGGCGTCTGCACAATCCACACTTGTTCCAGTGTTACTGTGGCTCAGTCCCGTCTGTTGATCCCCTGATGTGTGTCCGGCAAGGTCTCCTGCTCTGTCCACATTCACATTACTAGTAGTGTGAATGAGGACTGAGCAGGAGAGCTTGCCAGACACACATCAGGGGATCAACAGACGGGACTGAGCCACAGTTACACAGGAACAAGTGTGGATTGTGCAGACGCCACTTCACAGCTGTAACTGGCGGGGTTGTTGGCCAGGGGAAATACTAGAGACAGTGGAGCCGGAGGCCATAGTGGAGCACGGTGACAATCAGTAGTAGTCTACAACCTCTATAAAACCAGCTGCAAGTTGTCCTCCACCTGCTGCATGCTTCATCCTGGGCTACAACACAGCCAGTTGTAGCCTGGAAGTGCCGTCCGCACAGATATAAACACTCGCTCCTGTGTTAGTGGGGTTCAGTAACGCCAGCTGTTCCCTTGCTGTGTATACGGCAAAGTCTCCAGCTTCCTCCAAACTCACACTACAACGCTTTTTCTCCTCGCTCCAAGTTGTCCTCCACCTGCTGCATGCTTCATCCTGGGCTACAACACAGCCAGTTGTAGCCTGGAAGTGCCGTCCGCACAGATAGAAACACTCGCTCCTGTGTTAGTGGGGTTTAGTAATGCCAGCTGCTCCCCTGATGTGTGGACGGCAAAGTCTCCTGCTCCATCCACATTCAAACTACTACTGATTTTTAACCCTGCTCCACTTAGGCCTCTGGCTCCACTGTCTCTAGTATTTCCCCTGCCCTCCAACCCCGCCAGTGACAGCTCTTAAGTGGCGTCTGCACAATCCACAATTGTTCCTGTGTTACTTGGCCTCAGTCACGTCAGTTGATCCCCTGATGTGTGTCCGTCAAGGTGTCCTGCTCTGTCCACATTCCCATTACTAGTAGTGTGAATGAGGACAGAGCAGGAGACCTTGCCGGACACACATCGGGGGATCAACTGACGGGACTGAGGCCAAGTAACACAGGAACAAGTGTGGAATGTGCTGACGCCACTTCAGAGCTGTCACTGGCGGGGTTGGAGGCCAGGGGAAATACTAGAGACAGTGGAGCCAGAGGCCTCAGTGGAGCATGGTTACAATCAGTAGTCGTCTACAACATCTATAAAACGTGCTTCAATTTGGCCTCAGCCAACTCCATGCCTCATCCTGGGCTCCAACAATGCCAGTTGGTGTTCAGAAGTGCCGTCTTAACAGAGAAACACACACTAGCTCCTGTGTCTGTGGGGTTCAGTAACGCCAGCTGTTCCCCTGCTGTGTGGATGGCAAAGTCTCCTGCTGCCTCCAACATCACACTACATGTTATTTTCCACTTGCTCCAAGTAGGCCTCAGCCTGCTCGGAGCATTGATCCTGGGCTTCAACACAGCCAGTTGTAGCTTGGAAGTGCCGTCCGCACAGATAGAAACACTCGCTCCTGTGTCTGTGGGGTTCAGTAACACCAGCTGTTCCCCTGCTGTGCGGATGGCAAAGTCTCCTGCTGCCTCCAACATCACACTACATGTTATTTTCCACTTGCTCCAAGTAGGCCTCAGCCTGCTCGGAGCATTGATCCTGGGCTTCAACACAGCCAGTTGTAGCTTGGAAGTGCCGTCCGCACAGATAGAAACACTCGCTCCTGTGTCGGTGGGGTTCAGTAACACCAGCTGTTCCCCTGCTGTGCGGATGGCAAAGTCTCCTGCTGCCTCCAACATGACACTACATGTTATTTTCCACTTGCTCCAAGTAGGCCTCAGCCTGCTCGGAGCATTGATCCTGGGCTTCAACACAGCCAGTTGTAGCTTGGAAGTGCCGTCTGCACAGATAGAAACACTCGCTCCTGTGTCTGTGGGGTTCAGTAACGCCAGCTGTTCCCCTGCTGCGCAGATGGCAAAGTCTCCTGCTGCCTCCAACATCACACTACTACTGACTTTTAACCGTGGTCCACTTAGGCCTCTGGCTGTACTGTCTCTAGTATTTCCCCTGGCCTCCAAGCCCGCCAGTCGCTACTCTGATGTGCCGTCTGCACAATCCACACTTGTTCCTGTGTTACTGGGGCTCAGTCACGTCAGTTGATCCCCTGATGTGTGTCCGGCAATGTCTCCTGCTCTGTCCCCATTCCCATTAATAGTTGTGGGAATGTGGACAGAGCAGGACACCTTGCCGGAAACACACCAGGGGATCAACTGACGTGACTGAGCCCCAGTAACTCAGGAACAAGTGTGGATTGTGCAGACATCTCTGCAGAGCAGCAACTGCCGTGGTTGGAGGCCAGGGGAAATACTAGAGACAGTAGAGCCAGAGACCAAAGTGGAGCACGGTTAGAATCAGTAGTTGTGTACAACCAATATAAAACTCGCTCCAAGTTGGCCTCAGCCTGCTGCATGATTGACCCCTGGGCTTCAACATCGCATGTTGCTGCTCAGAAGTGTGTTTGCCACGGGTACTCCCTCCTGCCCATCCGGGTTCCAGCACCGTCAGCTGTTTCTCGGCAGAGCCTTTGGCCTAGGTGCCTCCTTCTTGGTATCCGAGTTCCAGCAACGTCTGCTGGTCCTTGGTAGTGCTTTTTAGCACAGGTACCTCCTACTTAGAAACCATGTTCCAGCACCGTCAGCTGGTCCACGGTTGTGCCATTGGCTCTTGTTCCTTTTGCTGCCCCTCCGGGTTCCAGCACCGTCAGCTGGTTCTCGGCAGTGTCTTTGGCACGGGTACTCCCTCCTGCCCAGCCTGGTTACAGCACGCCTGCTGTTTCCGGGTAGTGTCAACATCACTTTGCCACTGATACATTGTCCTGTCGTGTTGCGGTCGGGTTAGCCGAGTCTATGGTGCCTGCAGTTTCAGTGCTTCCTAAGTGGGCTGCGGGTTCTGGTAACAAAGGCTGGTTCCATAGTGCCCATAGGAAAAGCACCCCCTGTAGGACTGTGGGTTTCGGTAACTGCGGCCTGCTCGTGGACGCGACACTTTCTTAATCATGTGTACCTTCTGCTACCCATCCGGGTTCCAGCAGCGTCAGCTGGTTCCCGGCAGAGCCTTTGGCCTAGGTGCCTCCTTTTCGGTATCCGAGTTCCACCAACGTCTGCTGGTCCTTGGTAGTGCTTTGGAGCACAGGTACCTCCTGCTTAGTAACCATGTTCCAGCACCGTCAGCTGGTCCACGGTTGTGCCATTGGCTCTTGTTCCTTCTGCTGCCCCTCCGGGTTACAGCACTGTCAGCTGGTTCTCGGTAGTTCCATTGACTCTTGTAGCTAATGCTACCCATCTGGGTTCCAGCACTGTCAGCTGGTTCTCGGAAGTGTCTTTGGCATGGGCACTCCCTCCTGCCCAGCCTGGTTACAGCACGCCTGCTGTTTCCGGGTAGTGTCAACGTCACTTTGCCACCAATACGTTGTCCTGTCATGTTGCGGTCGGGTTAGCCGAGTCTATGGTGCCTGCAGTTTCGGTGCTTCCTATGTGGGCTGCGGGTTCTGGTAATAAAGGCTGGTTCCGTAGTGCCAATAGGACAAGCAACAAGCACCCCCTGTAGGACTGTGGGTTTCGGTAACTGTGGCCGGCTCACGGCCTTGCAACTTTGTTTTTTTCCTGGGTACCTTCTGCTACACATCCGGGTTCCAGCACCGTCAGCTGTTTCTCAGCAGAGCCTTTGGCCTAGGTGCCTCCTTCTTGGTATCCGAGTTCCAGCAACGTCTCCTGGTCCTTTGTAGTGCTTTGTAGCACAGGTACCTCCTGCTTAGAAAGCGTGTTACAGCACCGTCAGCTGGTCCACGGTTCTCCCATTGGCTCTTGTTCCTTCTGCTGCCCCACCGGGTTCCAGCACCGTCAGCTGGTCCTCGCTAGTGTCATTTGCTCTTGCAGCTTCTGCTACCCATCCGGGTTCCAGCACCATCAGCTGGTTCTCGGCAGTGCCTTTGGCCTAGGTGCCTCCTTCTTGGTATCCAAGTTCCAGCAACGTCTGCTGGTCCTTGGTAGTGCTTTGGAGCACAGGTACCTCCTGCTTAGTAACCGTGTTCCAGCAACGTCAGCTGGTCCACGGTTGTGCCATTGGCTCTTGTTTATTCTGCTGCCCCTCCGGGTTCCAGTACCGTCAGCTGGTTCTCGGCAGTTCCTCAGCCTTCTTGTACCTTCTGCTACTTTTCCAAGTTCAAGCTTGTGGAAATGGTTTTTGATTCTCACTCTGGATCTCCCTGACAATGACCCTGAAGACAATGACCCTGAAGACCACACAGAAGAATACCTAAAAGATGACCCTGAAGAAGATGACCAAGAGGACAAAGAACAGGAAGACAACCACCAAGATGCAGAATAACAAGAGACAGAAGACCAAGAAGCATAAAAACCAAAAGCTGAAGAACATGAAGCATAAGACTAAAAATCAGAGCAAATGATATTATCTAATTTATAAGCAGAAGAAGACTAAGCAGTGTATGGGCATGAGTCCGTTCCGCCTCGTGGTGCCCCTGGAAAAGGCCTGCTGCTGCAGGCCAAACTGAACGCGGACAAATCCTGTTGTAAATTTTTTGTGACAGGCTGAACGGAAAGTGTAATCTTCAAACTTTTATAGATAACAACTACAGGAATGCCTGACACAAATAAGAATATGATGAAGAAGAATAGGAAGAAGATGAAGAAGTAGAATATGAATAAGAATAAAAGAAGAAGAAGAAAAGAAGAAGAAGAAGAAGATACTGCTGCTGCTGAAGATGATGAAGGAGAAAGTGTAGGAGAAGTAAAAAAGAAGGTGAAAAGCATGGAAGTAGTGAAACATACATATCTGACAAAAAAATAAAGACTTTAACATAGTCAATATCTTTGTAACTACGAACGTCTTTAAAAAAAAAAAAATCCTGCTATTCCATTTGATTGGGCTAAAGCTCTATGGCTTTAATGTCTCCTACACCTCCCACAATACATTCTACATTATTATTAGTTGTTTTTCTCCATGTAGAATTAACCAACAGGGAAAGAAAGGGTTTTTTTTAATTCCAATATTTCTGTTCCATTGACTTGAATGGGACTTCTGGGATCGGAATCGGCGATACCCGATACTTTTTTTAGATCGGCCGATCCATTCCGATACGATATTTTTCAGTATCGGGTGGTATCACTCAACACTAGTAGTGAGGTGTGATTTGGAGAGATGAGCAAGCTCCCCTTCAGTGATGTTGGATAAGGAGGTTATTGCATTTGGGCATTGGTCTAGTATACAAAGGGGTTGTGGTGGTTGAATAATAAAGACTTGCCGTGTTTGGTCTATCTTGTTTTTGAAGTGCGCCGCGAAGTCCTCAGCAGAGATTAGGGAAGTTGGAGGGGGCAGTGGTGGGTGGAGGAGGGAGTTAAAAGTAATGAACAACTGTTTAGGGTTGTGGGATAAGGTAGATACAAGGGATGTAAAGTAGGCCTGTTTAGTAGAGGTGAGGGCAGATTTGAATGCAAGTGTTGCTTGTTTGAGTGCAGCGAAGTCATCTTGGGAATGCGTTATCTTCCAGCGCCGTTCAGCAATTCTGGATGCTTGACAAAGCTTTTTAGTGGTGTTATTGTGCCAGGGTTGTCTATTGATTCGTCGTACTCTGCTATGCATGACAGGGGCGACAGAGTCGATGGCTGATGCAAGAGTGGCATTGTAGAAACTAGTGGCAGTGTCTGTGTCGTGGAGTGAAGCTATGGAGGACAGTGGTAGGATAGAGACAGAGAGTATGTGAGTGTCTAGATGTGCAAGGTTTCTGCGGGGGTGCGCATGTTGTTGGACATGGGTGACGGGTGAGGAGGACAGGGATGAGAAAGTGAGTAGATGGTGGTCAGATAGAGGGAGAGGGGAGGTTGTGAAGTTAGATAGGGAGCAGAGATGGGTGAAGACCAGGTCTAATGTGTGTCTGTCTGTATGGGTGGCTGAGGAGGACCACTGAGTAAGTCCAAAAGATGAAGCGGCTGCTGACTGGTGGGTGTCAATGGGGATGTTGAAGTCACCCATGATGATGGTGGGAATGTCAGCAGAAGAAAGTGAAGGAGCCAGGTAGAGAATTGGTCAATGAAGGCAGTGGTTGGGCCTGGAGGTCGGTATATGACAGCCACTTGGAGGTTGGATTGAGAGTAGATGTGGACAGAATGGACTTCAAAAGAGGGGAGGACAAGGGAGGGAAAAGGTGGGATTGGGTTGAAGGTGCAATTCGAAGAAAGGAGAAGGCCCACTCCTCCACCATGTCTGTTGCCAGGGCGAGGAGTGTGGGTGAAGTGGAGGCCGCATTACCACCTGGGTCCAAAACTGGGGTTGCATCAATCCCCCTCAAGGGAGTAGGGCTTCTCAGGGGCACCATGTGGAAACCACAACGCTTGGCAAAGTCAAGATCCATCAGATTCAAAGCTGCTCCTGAATCAACAAAGGCCTTAGCAGAAAAAGTAGACGAGGAGCAGATCAAGGTACCTGCCAACAGGAACTTAGGCTGTACACTGCCCACCGCAAATGCGTGAGCAAAACTTTTTTCTCGTTTAGGGTAGACAGAAATAACATGAGAGGCGTCCCCACAAAAAAAGCATAACTTATTAACCCTTCTGAACTCTTGACGTTGCGCCCTAGACAAAACCCTATCACATTGCATGGGTTCAGAAGTTTGTTCAAAAGGCAGCACCGCCTCTCGGGTACCTTTATGTTCACGTAAATGTCGATCATTTTGAATGGCTAATGACATGGAGTCGTTAAGACCAGAGGGGACTGGAAATCCAACCATAACATCTTTTACAGTTTCTGCCAGACCTTTCCGAAAGAGAGCTGCTAGGGCATCATCATTACATTTAGTAGGGACCGCCCACTTTCGGAACTTCTGGCAATATAACTCTGCAGCATCCTGACCCTGGTTCAATGCCAATAAGGTTTTCTCAGCTTGATCAATAGCATTAGGTTCATCATACAACAACCCCAGGGCCTGAAAAAACGCATCCACATTAGCCAGAACAGGATCTCCAGGTGTCAGAGAAAAAGCCCAATCCTGGGGATCACCACGCAGCAGGGAGATGACAATTGTAACTTGCTGCACTGAGCTCCCCGATGAATTAGGCTTCAAAGCAAGAAATAGTTTACAGTTATTCTTGAAATTCAAAAATTTTGACCGATCCCCCGAAAACACATCAGGAGTAGGGATCTTTAGTTCTACAGCAGATGATTGAGCGAGATAGGCAGAAATTCCCCGCACTTCAGCAGCGAGCTGCTCAACATGATCAGACAATTGCTTAGTCTCCATTAAAGAAAAAAATCCTCCTACGGCCCCAGAGAAAAAGAGGAAGAAATATACAAAAGAAATCTGACACTTTTTTTTTTTTACAATTCTTTCCTTCTTTTGAGTACCCTAGAGTCTGCGCTTTGGCTGGTGATTCTGTTATGAATGGGTCACCGATGAGGATGGCAGGAACAGGCTAAGCCACCAGAAGACCAGCGAGGTTGGTAACTAAGCGGATTGCAGACCCCTGATCCTATCCACACAACTAGCAGTAGCCGTGGAGCATTCCTATGATGCCCTAGATTCTTCGCCACAGCCGGAGGACTAACTAAGCCTAAAGACAGAAAGATGAAATCTAAACTGCCCCGGAGCAGATCCCCAAAGGAATAGACAGCCCCCAAACATATATTGTCAGTGAGACAAGATGAGACACAAACACAGGCAGAGAACAGACTGAGCAAATGGTGGGGCCCAAGCTGTCTAGACAGGACAGGACAGAAAAGATACTGTCTGCAATCACGCACAAAACCCTGAAAAAGTCCAACACTTCTTATATACAAAAAACCTGAGGTCACACGACCTCACCCCTGCTAGATCAGCACTCTGGTATAAACTGGCAGCAAGCAAAAAGATACTAACATAACAGGGGACTGAACAAGCTGCAACATAAGAAGCAGGGCCCAGCGCTGCCCCCAGCAGGGAGCACGCTGAACCCTAGCAGAAAAACAAAAAGCAAAAAAAGACACAATCAGATTAGATGCAAAGGATTAGCAAAAGAATCACTTAGCTGAACCATGCAGATCAGGCAGGGGACAAAAGAACTCCAGATGCACACAGAGGAAATCACCAGCAACCTTCAAGAGCAGCCAGCTCAATTATACACTCCCAGCCAGTAATCCCAGGTTCCAAATTATTGTCGTCAGGTGGAGAGCTTCCATCCACCTGGCCAGCTCCACTACTCTCAGTAACCACCAGAGGGAGCAGAGGGAGCTTCGGATCAGAACTTCGAGCAAGGGAATTCACAACAGACACCTGCCCACACAATCAATCCCATTCCAACCTCTCCATCATGGCCAATACCAAAGAGCAGAGCTGTTTTTAGAACAGCGTGGACAAAATTGTAGATCTGCACAAGGCTTGGATGGGCTAAAGGATAATAGGCAAGCAGCTTGGTGAGAAGGCAACAACTGTTGGCATGATTATTAGAAAATGGAAGAAACACAAGATGAATGGCAATCTTCCTCGGTGTGGGACACCATGCAGGATCTCACCTCATGGGGTAAAGATGACTCTGAGAAAGTTCAGGAATTAGCCCAGAACTACACAGGAGAACCTGGTCAATGATCTGAAGAGAGCTGGGACTACAGTCTCAAACATTACCTTTAATAAGGCACTATGCAATCAAGGATTAAAATCCTGAAGGGCACGCAAGGTCCCTCTGCTCACACCATCACATGTCCAGGCCCATTTGAAGTTCACCAAGGACCATCTGGATGATCTAGAGGAGGCAGGGGAAAAAGTCATGAGATCAGGTGAGACCAAAATACTTTTTGGTATCAACTCCACTTGCCATACTTGGAGGAAGAAGAAGGATGAGTACAACCTCAAAAACACCGTCCCAACTGTGAAGCATGGAGGTAGAAACATCATACTTTGGGGGTATTTTTCTACAAAGAGGATGGGACGACTGTACCATACTGAAAGATGGATGGATGGGGTCATGTATAGTGAGATTTTGGCCAACACCCTCCTTCCCTAAGTAAGAGCATTGAAGATGAATTGTGGCTTGGTTTTCCAGCATGACAATGACCCAAAACCCAATAGAAAATCTTTGGAGGGAGCTGAAACTCAATATGGACCAGTAACAGCCCCAAAACCGAAAAAATCTGGAGAAGATCTGTATCGAGTGGACCAAAATCCCTGCTGCAGTGTGTGCAAACTTGGTCAACAAATACGGGATATGTCTGACCTCTGTAATTGCAAACAAAGATTTATGTACTAAATATTAAGTTCTGTTTTTTTTTACATTCTGTCTCTGACAGTTGCAGTATACCTACAGTAAAAATTACAGACCTCACTATTCTTTCTAAGTGGGAAAACTTGCAAAATCAGCAGTGTATAAAATACGTATTTTCCCCACATCCTCATACATAAAACCCCAAATAGCATAAATTTTCAAATACAGCACTCCTGAAGATTTTTTTTAAATAATCCAACACGGTTTCGTTAATAAAGAAAACAGTATTTATTCAGCTCATCCAGTCTACAATGTAAAATGTGACGTTTTGGTCTATTAGGGTGCCATCACACTAAACGATGCACCAGCGATCCCGACAACGATACAACCTTGTCAGGATCGCTGGTGCCTCGCTACATGATCGCTGGTGAGCTGTCAAACAGGCAGACACCAGCGATCAGGACCAGCGAGGATGCTGGTATCCAAGGTAAATATCGGGTAACTGAGCGCGCGCGTCACTTAGTTACCCACTGTATACCTTGGATACCAGCTCCCAGCGTCTGTTTACAGTGCTGGGAGCTCGCTGATCGTTGGTCTCCCGCTGCCACACACAGCGATGCGCGCTGGCCAGCGGGAGACCAATGATCAAAAAATGGCCCAGGACATTCCTGCACGATCAGCGATACCCGGCGGGGGGGCGGTCGCCGATACGTGTAACATACAGCCAAGAGAAGCAAAAACCTTGCAGAAGTTTCTGCAAGCAAATACTCAACATATGTCTGAAAGCCTAAAGGCCCCATCACACACAGCGAGATCGCTAGCGAGATCGCTGATTTTTTGATGCAACAGCGATCTCGCTAGCGATCTCGCTGTGTGTGACGGGGCCTTTAGGCTTTCAGACATATGTTGAGTATTTGCTTGCACAAACTTCTGCAAGGTTTTTGCTTCTCTTGGCAGAAAAAAATGCTGCGGCAAAAGCACATATTTTTGTTGTGTTTTGTATGCATTTTTGCATGTGTTTTTGTACAGCAATGAATGCTTTTTTTAGCTAAATAAAAGTATTTAAAAAAAAATGTTTGTGAAGTCTTTTCCTGGTTCAATGTCTCCTTTTTCATTCTGATGGAGTGACATCAGGGTAATGGAATTAATTAGGGCTTGGTGTCAGCAGCTGTAGCTGACACCAAGCCCTAGGTTTAGCAATAAAGAGGTGTCAGCCAAACACCCTCATTACTAAAACGGTAAGTAAAGAGTTAAGTAAGCACAAACACACTGGCAGAACTCAGCGTGCACCACACTGTTTATTTTTACAAAAATTTTTTTTTAAAAAAAAGGGAACCCCTGAAAAAAATTGAAGTAGAGTCCACCTATAGAATCTAAACAGCAAAGGCTAGGCATACAGCAATGATATTAATAGCCTAGGAACGGGCCATGGATATTTACCCCCTCCCAGGCTAAAAACATCAGCTTTCAGCTGCCCCAGAAATGGCGCATACATAAGATGCGCCAAATCTAGCACTTTGCTACGCTCTTTCCACTTGCCCTGGTGTGGTGGCAAGTGGGGTGATAGTTCGGTGGGTTGTTGTCACTTTTGTATTATCACAGAGCTGTAGGAGAGATCAGTGCAAAAATAGGGTCTTATCGAGAGATATGACAAGTGGTAAAATCAGATTACACTCATCTTCTAGACAAATTCAAAAAGCATGTCAAATAGAATTTCAGCTGCAGCAGATCCACGAGTCAGCAATTGACCATAAGACGTCAAAGGATGGAATGAAAGGTTTGTGGATGGTTTCTGCACTTGCAGACAGTTAATGAGACGTATATCCCAGGATATAAAACAAAATGGTGGTTTATTCTATGCGTTTCAAAGTACAGATGACACCTTCATCAGGAGAACCAGAAGTATATAGCAAAAACAGTAAAGGTATTGTTTAACACTAGAAGTCCCAGAAATTTCGAGCTCCCGCCTGAAGTCCTGAAAGAGGGTCAAATGACCCTTAAGGGGGTTTTACACATAGCGATATCGCTAGCAATATCGCTAAAACGTCACCGGTTTTGTGACGTTATAGCAATATTGCTAGCGATATCGCTATGTGTGATACTTACCTCTGACCGGCTCCCCCGCTGTCCATCGCTGATCGCGCGAGATCGGGCGGCTCCATTTCTCGTCGTCTGCTTCCTGCTGGGCTTCCTGCTGTGTGAGACGAGCGACGCTGGACGCGGGCGGGAGGACGTCAGGATCGCTGTGCGTGAAAGGTAAGTAACGACCGCTGCGTCGCTGCTGCATCGCTATGAGATCTTTCTGTGTGAAAGCTCACTAGCGATCATTTAGCGATGCACCAGCGTTGGATCGCCGGTCGGATCGCTGGTGCATCGCTAAATGTAAAAGGGCCTTTAGTCCAAACTGACAACTCTGATGGCTCCAATTAGCATCCTTTCATTTGTAAATGTGGCCATTGCCTGAGGAATCTGCAGGGGGCAATTATGTTGATCCACCTCAACAAAGGTCTTGTAAGAGAGTGTAAACAAAAGAATGTAAGCTGCTCCTGAGTGTGTCTGCCCACCCCCCAGCTGCATTGTCCTTTTGTGTTGTGGGGGATAGATAGGTGACTGCTTCACCTTTTTTGTTCACAAGAAACAAAATGCAAAGAAGGCACACCATTCAACAGGCATTGGAACTGATCCTGAGCAACACCAACCCTTCAACTGGATTCGGACTCTGAGCTGTCTTCAGGTTAGATTTTTCAAATTACCTATTTTTATTTCCTGACTATCTTTTTTATGTATTATTATTATTTATTTATATAGCACCATTGGTTCCATGGTGCTATACATGAGAAGGGGTTACATACAGATTACAGATATCACTTACAGCAAACAAACTAACAATCACAGACTGATACAGAGGGGAGAAAGGACTCTTACCTTTCGGGCTAAAGGCCCCGTCACACTAAGCGACTTACCAGCGATCCCGACACCGATATCAAGGTGTCAGGAGCGCTAGTAAGTCGCTATGTGATCGCTGGTGAGCTGTCACACAGACAGCTTCATCAGCGATCAGCACAGCGATGCCGAGCGCGCGGCATCGCTGGCCATCCTGTAAAAAATAGAATTAAAATAAAAAATATAGTTATTCTCACCTTCCGATGTCCCGTTCAGCCATCCTGCCTCTCTCCACGCTCCGGTCCCAGTGATCCTTTGCGAGAATGACCGCGAGATGTCACGGTCTCGAGGGATAACAAAGTCTCGCGGTCATTCGTGCAAAGGATCACTGGGACCGGAGCGTGGAGAGAGGCAGGATGGCTGAACGGGACGTCGGAAGGTGAGAATAACAATATTTTTTATTTTTTTTATTATTTTTTACACCTGATCGCTGGTCTCCCGCCTGTTACACACAGCGATGCGTGCTGGCCAGCGGGAGACCAGCGACCAAAGAAATGTCCAGAGGTTTCTTCCAGCGATCAGCGATACCGGCAGGGGGGCCGCTCGCTGATCGCTGTCACACACAGCGATCTCGCTGGTGAGATCGCTGTTACGTCACAAAAGTTGTGACTCAGCAGCGATCTCGCTACCGAGATCGCTTAGTGTGACGGGGCCTTTACATGCTACAGGATGGTGGGGAAGAAGAAAGTAGGTTGGGGGGCTACAGCAGTTCCAGTGATGGTGAGGCGGTAGCTCCAGTAGTGGTGAGGAGGCAGCGGGGATCACTGCAGGCTGTAGGCTTTCCTGAAAAGGTGGATTTTGAGGTTCCGTCTGAAGGATCCGAGTGTGGTTGATAGCCGGACATGTTGGGGCAGGGAATTCCAGAGGATGGGGGCTATTCGAGAGAGGTCTTAGAGGTGGTTAGGTGAGGAGCAGAGCCTTGGGGGACTCCAACAGAGAGAGGGTGGGATGAGGAGGTAGTGTGTGAGTGGGAGACGCTGAATGTGTGGTTTGAAAGTTATGAGGAGATCCAGGATAGGGCTAGGTCTTTGATGCCAAAGGAGGAGAGGATCTGTATTAGGAGGGAGTGGTCAACTGTGTCGAAAGCAGAGGACAGGTCTAGAAGCAGGAATATAGAATATTGTCCATTTGCTTTGGCTGTAAGTAGATCATTAGTGACTTTGGTCAGGGCTGTCTCAGTAGAACCAAAACAAAATGTAAATTTGAAATTATTTATCTTGCAGATGATAAGACTCCTCCTCTACCAAGAAAGAGAGCTCGGTTGGCGAGTGAGCCAACAGAGACCGCAAAAGATGGCACAGTGTGGCGTGAAGTACAAGTGGGGTAACGTCTCCATTTCACTCCAATAGAACCATACCCTACAGATGGAGAGCCAAGTGCTAAGGCCAGACAAAGTGTCCGGAGTCACCTTCAGAGCTTCCTCTGTTTTATCACTCTTGACATGCTTCGTAGCATTCAAGAATGGACTACTCAACATGCACGTCACACGGATCAGGTGGATTGGTTCATGGGTCTCCCGGAACTAATGGCATTTATTTCAGTCATTATCTTGCGGGGGGTGACCAAGGTTCCATCACTACGTGACAGCTGGTCAGCAAACCTGGCAAACCCAAGGATTATTGCAACTATGGCCCGAAACCGCTTCCAAGACATCATGCAACACCTACGCTTTGATGACATGTTCACACGCAGTGAGTGAGCGCGGAGACCGATAAGTTTGCTGCAATCTCTGATGTGTGGAGATCGTTTGTCACCAACTGCATCGCATCCTACAACCCTGGTCGACACATCACTATTGATGAACAGCTTTTCCCGTCAAAGACTCGCTGCTGTTTTCTGCAATACATTGCAACAAAACCAGACAAGCTTGGCCTGAAATTTTGGGTGGCTTGCGACTTGAAATCAAAGTACATCTGTAATGTCCTCCCATATCTTGGCAAGGACCCCAGTCATCCCAGCGGGGAGAGACTGTCCAAAACTGTAGTGATGAGGCTGATGGAACCATTCATGGACAAGGGCAGAACTGTACCCACGGACAATTTCTTTACATCATTGTCACTTGCACAATGACTGCTTAGCCGGAAAACCACTATCCTCGGCACAGTCAACAAGAGTCGCTGGGAAATTCCTCAATCTGCTAGACAGATGGACTGCACTGAATTCACCACTCGGGTGTTTTCAACCACTGGTGCCACACTGACAGTGTATGCACCCAAATGAAAGAAGGCCGTCTACATTCTCAGCAGCATGCACAGCGTGTTTGAGACTGAGGATACCAACAAAAGGAAGCCAAACACGGTCACACAATACAACCACACAAAGTGCGGTGTGGATGTAATGGACCAAATGGTGCAGGAGTACAGCGTGCGTGCAGGAGCACGGAGATGGCCAGTCACCGTGTTCTACAACATGATTGACATGGCAGCACTGAATGCGCATGTTCTTTTTCAGGCATGCACTGAAGTGCAGGAGAGACAGGTGGACTTCCTGGTTGAGCTTGCAAAAGAGTTAGGTGGCTCTCATGTGAGTGAAAAGAAAGCACGCAAGGAGAAACTCCTTCAGCAACAACCTTCCACACCCAGCCCTGGCAAAAGGGCGAAGTGTCAGGTCAACCATCGATGCACGAACATTTCTGCAACTGAGAAATGTGTTGACTGCTACAAATACACGTGTGGCAAATGTACTAGGGACATACCCAGGCAGTGCCAGGTATGTTCTGACAGTGCAGACAGACTGCTCGGTGAGTGCTGAAATGCTAGTCACACAAGAAGGACATGCCACTCACACACACACATGCAGCCCCGCCACTGTAGCCTATTGTAAATATGTGTGGAATTGTTTTATTCCTTGTATTTTTTTATTATTTTTATATCAAAAATAAAAAGCATGGAGACAAATAACAGTTGTTCTTTTGTATATTTTTCACACTGAAATTTCAGTCCTCTTGACTTAGGCACAAATGCTTCTGGTCATTACTCACAGCTGTACCTTGCTCTAAAATTTCTAATTCTCTATTTAAAATATATAAAAAATGATTCATTGTTTCAGTGCTTTTTTGCTCAAATGACTGTGCGCTATATGGCGGTACAGGCCCCTCATAGCTCTGTGACTGTGCACTATATGGCGGTACAGGCCCATCATAGCTCTGTGACTGTGCACTATATGGTGGTACAGGCCACCCATAGCAGTGTGACTGTGCACTATATGGTGGTACGGCCCCTCATAGCTGTGTGACTGTGCACTATTTGGTGGTACAGGCCCCTCATAGCTCTGTGACTGTGCACTATATGGCAGTACAGGCCCCTCATAGCTCTGTAACTGCACTATATGACGATACAGGCCCCTCATGGCTCTGTGACTGTGCACTATATGGCGGTACAGGCCCCTCATAGCTCTGTGACTGTGCACTATATGGTGGTACAGGCCACCCATAGCAGTGTGACTGTGCACTATATGGTGGTACGGCCCCTCATAGCTGTGTGACTGTGCACTATTTGGTGGTACAGACCCCTCATAGCTCTGTGACTGTGCACTATATGGCGGTACAGGCCCCTCATAGCTCTGTGACTGCACTATATGACGATACAGGCCCCTCATAGCTCTGTGACTGTGCACTATATGGTGCTACAGGCCCCTCAAAGCAGTGTGACTGTGCACTGTATGGTGGTACAGGCCCCTCATAGCTCTGTGACTGTGCACTATATTGCAGTACAGGCCCCTCATAGCTCTGTGACTGTGCATGATATGGCAGTACAGGCCCCTCATAGCTCTGTGACTGTGCACTATATGGCGGTACAGGCCACCCATAGCAGTGTGACTGTGCACTATTTGGCGGTACAGGCCCCTCATAGCTCTGTATCTAATATACAAAGCTCAAGTGTGTGTATGTATGTGTGTGTGTGTATGTCCGGGATAGGCATCTGCACCGTCGCAGCTACAGCCACAAAATTTGGCACAGTCACACGTCTGGACCCGAGAGCGTCCTAAGCTATGTTGTGAGGTGAAATTTTAACCCCGCACGTTCCAATTCACCAAACAATTTTGCCCCTGTCTACACACTGGGGAAAAAGTGTGTGCGCATCAAGCCCCGCCCCTCATTATGATGTCACAATGGTTGCCATGGCGAAGCTGATTCATCATGGGTTGCAAGCCCCGCTGCTCATTATGATGTCATAATGGTTGACTATGGGATGGAGGATGTGTGATGGGTATATGGGCACTGGACTATGGGATGGAGGATATGTATGACGGGTATATGGGCACGGGACTATGGGATAGAGGATATGTATGATGGGTATATGGGCACAGAACTATGGGATGGAGGATATGTATGATGGGTATATAGGCATGAGACTATGAGATGAAGGATGTGTGATGAGTATATGGGCACTCGACTATGGGATGGCGAATATGTATGATGGGTATATGGGCATGGGACTATGGGATACAGAATATGTATGATGGGTATATGGGCATGGGAATATGGGATGGAGGATATGTATGATGGGTATATGGGCACGGGACTATGGGATGGAGGATAATTATAATTTGCTATAACTAACCACAGTTAGATACTATGCCTGGTCCTCCCCCCAGGGACGGTTAACCCCCTCCCTCAAACCCACTGTCATGTGGGCCTCCACTTAGGCCTCTGGGGAGGGGGGGTTTTGGCTCACTATGGCCCCTGTCTTTCGGGAGACACTAAGGCCTGTAAACAGAAGTTCTGATGTGCTTGTGCTGAACGCAATTGTTGGGTACAGAGTAGGTGCAGTCACAGGGGAGAATTTTCTTGTGTGCAGTAGTGCCAAGTATTAGCCTGCTTTATAGCAGTATTGCTGAGTGTGTACAGTGCTGTGCAGACAGCTTTTTACACAGCACTAATACTTTTATTCTTTTTTTCTGCACAGTGAACGAACATTCATTATTTCCCACACCGTATACAGCTGTACGCTTGTGATACCTTACCCATTTACTGTTTTTAATATAGTGGTCTTATCCTTACTGAGCCAGTGAGAGTCTGTACGCTTCTGATCCATTACCCTTTTACTGATTTTTATATTGTGTAATCCATACTGACCCTGAGAGCATCTGTCTGCCTCCTGAAACAAATAAGGAGATTTATAATGTTTAAACAATACTATATGTACCTTGTATCTGGTGATGAAGTAACCTTTTTATTCTTTTTATATTCTTGGCTAATGCATACTGGGACTGAGAGCGTCTGTGTCTGCCTGCTGAATTATCAACGGAGATTTAGAATGTTTAAACTATACTATATATACATATATATATATATAAGGGGAACCCTTGCCGCTAACAGGTCAGGTATTTCTATTCAGCTGCCATGTCTATCTAACATATTGGTCTCTTTTTGCAACACTGGGCTTTTTTCAACATAGAGACTATGGTTGGACGTGATAGAGCTTTACTGAATGAAGGCTATTATGTATGTATACATCACCACTAGGTAATTTATATAAGAGATATATTTAATATATTTTGGCACTCTGCACATAGCACTTTAAGATTCATATCTCTGTTGATCAATTCTTAGCCATTAAGGAGCAGTTTAGAGAATATTTAATATAATATTCATACCATACACATTTTTGTCAGTTATTCCTTAATTAGCCTTTTTTTGGCATTTAAAAAAAAAAAAAAGAACATTGTTCTACAAGATCTGGGAATAATTTAATTAAATCTCACATCTATGAGAGGTGAATAGGTATTTAAACTAAGCCGCATGATGTCATTATCAGTGTGTATTTTTTTGTAGACATATATCCTGTGCATCATATCAGTGTCAAAAAAATTTTTGTTCCCTATCTGTCTATTGTGATACCTCTTGTTGGTGGTTATATTGTGCACTGTGTATCTCTCTTTATTTATCGTGATTTATACAATGAGTATGTATTTTATATATGACCAAATAAATGTTGGTTTTAAACAAACTAGAATGTCTGTTATAAAATTGTGGTAAACACTTCCTTTGTTTCTGCTTGAAGTGTATATATACCTTGTATCTGGTGATACTGTACCCTTTTTCAACTTTTTAGAATATTGTGTAATCCATACTGAGCCTGTGAGCATATGTGTCTTCCTCCTGAAATACGGAGATTTTTTGCAATTAAGTATACTATATATACCTTGTATCTGTTAATCCAGTACCCATTGTGCCCAAAATTCATCCTCCACCCACCACTCAAAGTGCATCATTGACACCTGGAACATTGGCCCACATGTGTGATTATTTCTTGCGGATCTTCCTTTTATATTATGGTGTGATCCATACTGAGCCTGTGCGAGGCTGTGTGTCACTCTTGAAATATATATGCAGATCGCCAAATTACCCCAACACTGTATACAGCAGTACGCTTGGGATCCATTCTCATTTTACTGCTTTTTATATTGTAGAGTAATCCATACTGGGCCTCAGAGCGTCTGTGTCTGCCTCCTGAACTAAATACGGAGATTTTTAATGTTGAAACTATAATATATATACCTTGTATCTGGTGATACTGTACCCTTTTTCACCTTTTTAGATTGTTGTCGAATCCATACTTGCCATGACAGCGTCTGTGTCTGCCTCCTCAAATATATACGTAGATTTTTAATGTTGAAACTATACAATATATCCCTGTTATCTGGTGCTAAAATGAAATGCCACACAGGGCCGGGGGTTACTCAGTACCGGGTCTTTCAGGTTCTTTTAAGGGGGAAGTATGTCATGGTGGTGATTGGGACCCGGTCCATGGCCCTGGGTGTCCAATAAAGAAGATGACAGTTCAGATGAGGGGGAAGATAGTATGAAAATTAATTTGGAAAAGGGGGATCGTGACGCCACCTATGGTACTCGGCTAGGGTAGCCGACGCTGCAATGCAGATCCTCTGGGCCGGTGTTAAAGCAGACACGATGATGAAGCTCTCCATGGGCAGAACTGAATCCCAGGGCAGTTGAGATGGTGTTTGTGAGCCGTTGAGGAGGATGGTGAGTGTAGCGTGTGTAGCAGACGAGTTGTAAAAGACACCAAGGACACATTTGGGTGCAGTTTCTGAGTTTTTCCTCAAAAGTTTTGTGCACAAGATGACCCGCTTGGTACTGTGTCATCCGAGGGAGGGGTCCGGCAAACTCCAAGGTAGATCAGAAACACCTGTTCAAGACTCCTCCTTGTGTATCCTTTCTAGGCCGTGTCTCTGTGCTGATCTCTCCCTTCCCTCCTGCTGTGCGCCTTCGCAAACAGTGTCCCAAGCCAGCAGCCACGGATCACACCGGGCGACGTGGGTCAGGCTCTGGGGTCCTTTATTCCAACTGAAGCCTTTTTGAGTAATGAATGCGGCTGCGACTGAGGCACTTAAGTTACCTCAGCCTCCGTCTTTCTATCTGAGCCCTGTATTTCTCCACTACATTCAGGAGCCACCTTCCCCAACAAGGCCTGGTCCTTCCTTCTCCAGAAACGGTCTTCACAGTTGGTTTATTGCACTTTCCGTGCCCCAAGGACCCCTTCCTTCCAGTCTAGGAGCTTGGACAAGATTTTTCTCTCTTCTCTGACCCTCAGCTGTTGTGAGTTCATTTTTCCCTTCACCATTGAGGTCTGATAAACTTCCTCCTCTGGTGAAGGAAGGTAGTGAGGCTGATTACCAAACACCTGGGCAGCTAGATGATGACTGGCTGGCTGGAATTGAGCAGTGGAGACATTGGTTGGAGGGAGCCAAACACCAAGTCGTGGTCCTTACTGACCACAAGAATTTGATTTACCTGGAGTCGGCCAAGCGCTTGAATCCTAGACAGGCTAGGTGGGCCTTGTTTTTCACACGTTTTGATTTTGTGGTCTCTTTTCTTCCGGGCACTAAGAATGTCAAGGCTGACGCCCTCTCTAGGAGTTTCCTTGCTGATTCTCCTGTTGTGACTAAGCCTGCTACCATCTTAGGCGAGGGGGTAGTTCTTTCTGCCATCTTGCCCGAGTTGAGACGTGCTCTGGAAGAGTTTCAGGAGGACAAACCTGAGCGTTGTCCCAGTGGAAAGTTGTATGTTCCTGACCAGTGGAGGAAGAGAGTGATGTCTGAAGTTCATTGCTCTGCATTGGCTGGTCATCCAGGTATTTTTGGTACTAGAGATCTGGTGAGTCGGTCTTTTTGGTGGCCCGCCTTGTCTCATGAGGTCAGGAATTTTGTGCAGTCCTGTGGGACTTGCTCCCGGTCTAAACCTTGTTCTCGCTCTAGTGGCTTGTTGATGCCTTTGCCGGTGCCCAGGAGGCCATGGACCCATATTTCAATGGATTTTATCTCTGATATGCCTGTCTCTCAGAGAATGACTGTTATTTGGGTGATTTGTGATAGATTCTCTAAGATGGTCCATCTTGTACCACTCCCTAAGTTGCCATCTTCCTCTGAGTTGGTGCCCTTGTTGTTGCAACAGGTGGTTCGCTTGCACGGGATTCCTGAGAACATTGTATCTGACAGAGGAGTTCAGTTTGTGTCTAGATTTTGGAGGACTTTCTGCTCCAAGCTGGGAATTCAGTTGTCCTTCTCCTCTGCGTTTCACCCTCAGACCAATGGGCAGACGGAGAGAACAAACCAGACTTTGGAGTCGTATTTGAGATGTTTTATTTCTGCCGATCAGGATGATTGGGTTTCATTTTTGCCCTTGGCCGAATTTGCTTTAAATAATAGAGCAAGTTCTGCCACTTTGATGTCACCTTTTTTTGTAACTTTGGTTTTCACCCTCGATTTTCTTCAGGGCAGGTGGAGCCTTCTGCCTGCCCAGGTGTTGACACTGTGGTGGAGAGAATGCACCATATCTGGGACCAAGTAGTGGATAAGTTGTCTCTCTCCCAGGAAAAGGCCCAGCGGTTTTCCAACCGGCGTAGGACCGTTGGTCCCCAGTTTAAGGTGGGTGATATGGTTTGGTTGTCATCAAAAAATATCACTATGAAGGTGGCTTCTCCTAAGTTTAAGCCTAGATTTATTGGACCTTACAAGATTTTGGAGATTATTAATCCGGTCTCTTTTCGGTTGGCTCCTCCTGTCACATTTAAAATTCATAATGTGTTTCATAAGTCCTTGTTGAAGAGGTTTGTTGAACCAGTAGTTCCTGTGGTGGCACCTCCTGACCCTATATTGGTTGAAGGTAACATGGAATATGAGGTAGAGAAGATACTGGATTCCTGTCTGGCTAGACGGAGACTCCAGTATTTGGTTAAGTGGAAGGGTTATGGTCAGGAGGATAATTCCTGGGTCTCTGCCTCTGATATTCATGCCGAAAGATTGGTGCGTGCCTTTCATCGGGCTCACCCGGATCGCCCTGGTGGCATGGATGAGGGTTCGGTGACCCCTCCTCAAGGGGGAGGTACTGTTGTGAGTTCATTTTTCCCTTCACCATTGAGGTCTGATGAACCTCCTCTGGTGAAGGAAGGTAGTGAGGCTGATTACCAAACACCTGGGCAGCTAGATGATGACTGGCTGGCTCGAATTGAGGACTGGATATAAGGCTGCCGACGCCCTTCTTCCTGGCTGGTGATTTTCCTGCTGGATTCTTGGAGACCAGTCTGATTCCTGCATCTCAAAGCTAAGTTTTTCTGCTCTGCTTTGTAATCTTCAGTTTTGTTTTTGTTTTGTCTTGTTTTTTGGGAGTTCTGCCATCCCCGGCCGGGGGTGAGCTGAATTCCATTTTTGTCTCTGATCTGTTGATCTTTTGCTCTGTCTTCAGAATATACCTGAGTGCTGATATAGTCTTTTGAAGCCTAGAGACTTCAGGGCCTGTTTTTCCTATCAGTCGGTTGGCTCATTTTGATAGGGTTTTTGCGGATGGCAGACAGCAGCTTTCCTATCCTGTCCTATGTAGTTAGCTTGGGCCCCATCATTTGCTCAACCTATCTTTCTATCTGTGTTAGTGTTTTCATCTTGCTTCACCGTCATTATATGTTGGGGGCTGCCTATTGCTTTGGGGTCTGCTCTGGGGCAGTTTAGTTTTTCCCCTTTCTGTCTTTAGGCTATGTAGTTCTCCGGCTGTGATCAAGGGGTCTAGGGCACCGTAGGAACCCCCCACGGCTACTGCTAGTTGTTGTGGATAGGTTCAGGGGTCTGCAATCCGATAGCTGCCAACCTCTCTTAGCTGGTATTTTGTTTTTCCTCCTTCGGTGACTCATCATAACACTCAGCCCTCTCACAGCAATCCTGCTCTTACTCTGTCCTGTCACCGACTGCAACTCTCTAGAAAGATCCATTTACCTCAGACTAGCTCCACCAACTGTCACCTTGTTCTCTCTGATTGGATGCCCACAATCACTCCACTATCTAAGCTCCTCCTACTGTACCTACCTTCCACACTAACCCCCAACACCCTTTCCTAGTCAGTATGGGCTGAGGCCATCCTCCCGCCGGGTACACCCAGAAAGCACTGACTAACTAGTGTGTGTTGAGTGGCCCATACTTGCTCAGGGCCACAGCACTTGTGTGGCGCCCCTGAGGGTTCAGTCGCCACAGAGGTACTGCACCTCCTCCTGAGGTGTGGTACCCCACCATCCAGGTAAGATGGAGACACCTGACCATGCTCCAACACCTGCATCCCACACAACATAGTAGTGTAGCAAAGCACCCTTTGGTGGCTCCCTGCTTGGAACACGATGCGTGCTGGGAGGCGGGTGAAGTTTAGTCTGCACTAAAAGAGCGGGAAGAGTTTAGGATTCAGTCAGTCTGACAGAGTCAGAGGAAGAGTGAAGATCCCCTGAGTAGGATGGATGAAGGAAGTGCTGCAGCCGACCTCAATGACCTGGGTCCGCTGGCACAGGAAAGGGACATTGAAGGAAAGCCTGACTCTCTCCATAAGAAAGGATTAGTACAGAACGTAAGGAGAGGAGGACTAAGGATTAGGGTTGGAGCAGAACCCTTCTCAAGTTCACAGCGCAAGGCCGGGGTCCGGTCCCTGAGGTTGTATGGATACTAATGGTCCTGCGACAGGCACCGGAGGAATAGAAGTTGTCACCGCTTTATTCCCACACCAGACTTGGGGGCACAACAGCAACGATAGTGAGCCGGGACTTGGTAGCAAGGAGTCCCAGAAGCAGGCTACTGCTGTCTGCCGTACAAGTAGAGTTCATAGGAACATCTGATAGGAGGAACTCCAGTGTAATTCAGTACTGGGAGTACTTCACTATAGGCACAAAAGGGAGATGTTCAGAAAAGGCACATATGTTGGCGGAGTGTTGGAAAGGAGTACTTCATCTTGCCTGGAAGTTGGCTGAGCTCCTGACCCGGAGAACATGGCACGGATGCGGGCTCTTGTGCCACAACAGACTGTGAGTAAAGCTTTGGAACTACATGCCCTGGTGTCCTCCACTTATTCCAGTGTCAACCTGCCCGGCACTGCTACATCCCCTGCGCCCCACACTACACCGTCTACGTGTCACTTCATCTCACTGCCCTGGGACTACAGGCCTGCCTGTGGAGGGCTATAACATCATTGCTGCACCACACCATCTGTCCCAGAGGATCTGTTTGCAGCGTCAGCTTAACATCTTCATTGCCGAACACCACAGGTTGCGTCACAACTCATTCATTCATAAACTTTAATCATCATAAGCACACCGAACATTCCCCTTTGTTACAATGGGCGCCCAGGGCCACGGGCCGGGTCCCAGCTGCCGTGACATCTCCCAGTGAAGCTCATCGAGCTCGGTACCAAGTACCCCACAGCCCTGGGTGTGAGGGCGTCCCACTTGCAATACTTACCTCTCCCTGCTCCACCGCTGTTACGTCTTCTGCCTTTCCTAACAGTGACATTCAGGTTAGGGAGCGCTATGACATCAAGTCTGTATGCCCTCTACTGAAACAGTACAAGTGCAGAAAGCTTGAAGATGGCAATGCTGAGGACTCCAGAGTAGCGCAGTGCCCAGCGTGGAGAGCTATTTAATTTTTTTAATTGTTGGGAGCATTTTTTGGGGATCAATATACACTGGAGAATGATATGTGGGGCCCATCATACACTGGAGCATCATCCATTTGGCCCATCATATACTGGAGCATTCAAAATGGGGGACATCAAACACAGGAGCAGCAATTTCGGGGCCCATTATACACTGGAGCATTAGAAATGGGGCTCATTATATATGGAGCATAATTTGGGCCCATAACACACTGGAGCATCGTCCATGGGGACCAACATAGACTGGAGCATTCTAAATGGGGGACATCAGACACTGGAGCAGCATTTACGGGGCCCATTATACACTGGAGCATTAGAAATGGGGCTCATTATATATGGACTCTATGGAGCATTATTTGGGCCCATAAGACAGTGGAGCTTCATCCATGGGGACCAACATATACTGTAGCATTATGTGGAGCTCATCATATACTGTAGGGAACATAATATTGGACCAATTATTCTGTATGGAGAAATATATGGGGCTCATTATTCTGTATGGCGCACTAGGTGATGGCCATAATACTGTATGTAGTAATATACTGTCCGTTTTTTGAGCTATTGTAGAATTTAAAATAGATATCAGTCATGTCATGTAAGAAGTGAAGTATTTTTCATTGTACTATACCTATATTTCTGTGCCGTATCGGAGCATTATGAATTGTGGTATGTGTTAAAAGGGCGCACTGACACACTTTGGCCCAGGGCACACGAAAATTTGGTGCCAGCCCTACCCCCCACAACTTTAGCCAAATAACCCCCAGTTTTCAATGCGCAACTATTATTATAAAGTAAATTAAGGTTGACAAGCTTAAGTAATAAGAATTGATGTCGTTGGCATTGAAATGGGCATTGTAGGTGTGTTTACTGTCCTCCACTCCCTGCCGACTTTGCTTACCCATTGACTTGCATTAGGTTTCGTGTTTCAGTCGGCCTCCGACTTTTCCCTATAGTCGGCAGATTTCGTTCGACCCGACTTTTAAGAAAGTTGGGTTTCATGAAACCCGACTCGACCCGAAAAAAGGCAAAGTCGCTCATCTCTAACAGCAGTCATTTTTTTTCCTAACTTTATGTGTGCACATTGCGGCTAGCCAATCAGGGCGCAGGAAATGCCCACTTTGTCCTGACACAACGGCTTGTGCCATTGACTGCTGAAAACACATGTCCCTCTGCATGTAATTAGTGGACATCTTGTTTTAGCACCATTTTGACACTGATACAGGGCAGAGAGGCTGCTCCTGATGCTGGCACTGTTTGCATCAAGATTTCAGCTATTTAGTTAGGCGGTGGTATATCAGTCAGATAGTGTAGCTAGATAGCATCCAGCGTAGCTGTAAAATTTACCTTCCAGATTTTATTTTTTTTGGAGGGGGGGGCATAACTGAGGTTCTCAAGCAAAGCCGTCAGGGCACATGTCCTACATCTGTGGTGCACTGCTACTATAGTGCTCCATGCACAAGTATAGAATTCTAAATAATATTATTTCAGTAGCTAAATGTTGAAAGGCCTGCTGCATCCCACATTGTAGCTAGTTAGGTAGGTGGTTGCATATCAGTCAGATAGTTCAGCTAGATAGTGTCCAGTCTGGCTGTTAAATTTACCTTCCAGATTTTTTTTTTTTTTTTGGGGGGGAGTGCATTACTGAGGTTCTCGAACAAAGCCGGCAGAGCAAATGTCTTGCAAGTGTGTTATGCACTGCTTCTATAAGTGCTCAATGGACGAGTATAGCATTATAAATAATATTTCAGTAGGTAAATGTGAAAAATCCTGCTGTATCCCACATTTTAGCTAGCTACCTAGGTGGCTGTATATCAGTCAGGTACTGTAGCTAGCTAGTGTCCAGTGTGGCTGTTAAATTTACCTTCTAACCCTTTATTTTCTTTTTTGGCCATACTGAGGTGCAGTAACAAATCCAGCAGGGCATATGTTGTGCACTGTTTCTATTGTGATCCATGCACAAGTATAGCATTCTAATTCACACATCGCTAGTGAATAGTGTTGAGCATTCCGATACCGCAAATATCGGGTATCGGCCGATATTCGCGGTATCGGAATTCCGATACTGAGTTCCAATACTTTTAGTATATCGAATACCGGAATCAGAAGTTCCATAATGCTATGAGCCAGTTTGATTTGATTCAGCCAATGAGGAATCCTCAGAAGTGTGGGCACATCCTGTTAGGCATCTAGGCATGTTAACTAATGGCATGGCTGTGATTGGCTGCTGAAATGATGTCATGATGCACTATAAAAGCCGCCACCACCATTTAGGGTTCACTCTGCTGTGAGTTCAGTTAGGGACAGGCTGCTGTTCAAGACTCTGAGGGACAGTTAGAGATAGCAATTTTCAAAATAATATTGTGCTTTACCCAGGCTACATTATCAATCACTGTAGCTTTCTTTTGCCTTGCAGCGCTGTTCACAGCTGTCTGCAAGGTCTGTGTGAGTGCAGCTCACGCTGTGTAGTGTGTCCTGCAGCCACCTCTGGTTGTAGGCTGCTCAGCGTGCGTCACTGCCTCATACATATTTTTCTTTTATTGCTGCTCATTTTTCATTAATTCTCCTATTAGTGTGCATTCATCCGTATCTATATACATTGGTTGCAAACACTATAGGAGTAGACAGCGGAGCCTTTCTGCAGCCTTTCAGTGCTAGTGCCCAGTTCTCTGCACTGTTCACGGCTGTCTGAGAGGTCTCTGTGTGTGAGTGCAGCTCACGTTGTAGTGTGTTTTGCAGCCACCTCTGGTTGTAGTCCGCTCAGCGTGCGTCACTGCCTCATACATAGTCCTTTTTTTGTTTTATTGCAGCTCATTTTTCCAGATTTTTTCTCTCCTATTAGTGTGCTTCCATCCGTATCCATCTACATTGGTTGGTTGCAAGCACTATATAGGAGTAGATAGAGGAGCCTTTTTACTGGCTTCTGCCCTGCAGCCGCAGCCAGATTAGTATTAGCCTATTTTTTGGAGCCTCGTCCATTGCATTGTAGGTTACCTTCCTGCATTGTAATAGCTCCAAAAAGTTTGTGATACTATCGCTTTCACATCTTTGGTCACATCCTTTTTGTTTTTTTGAAAAAAAAAACCACGTAAATAAAGTTCACCAAACACTCCACTTGACAGTTGTGTAGGCCACATTAGCTCATATTAAAGTGTAGTCCACACACTTTATAAAATTAGTGTTTCTTATACCTGTTAGCAGCTGTTCAGGAATAAGCACACTAAGCCTCCCCTTTGTACTTTTCTGCCTATCTTTATCAGTCTACCAAGATGAAGAAGGCAGGGAGTAAGGCACGTGGTCGTGGGCGTGGAGTTTCAGCAGGGAGAGGACGTGGGGATTCTGTGCCTGCTGCGGGTACCAGTGACTCAGCATCCCCCAGTTTTACCAGGCAGCAGTCCTTTATGCGCAGCTTTGTAGGACCTCGCTGTACCCCACTGCTGCGGGACGAACAAATTGAAGCCGTTGTCGGAAGGTTGGCAGCTAATGCATCAACTTCAATGACTTCCACATCCTCTCAGGGCCAGAGCACTGAAGAGCAACCATCTGTCTCTTCACCACCTGCCAAATTGCCCAGGCAGTCAGAGAGCCCTGGACAGGAGCCATCTTATTCTCTACTTCTGTTCTCTGAATCTGTTGGCTTGGAAAGAGGGGGCCAGCCAAGCAGCATTCTAGAATGTGAAGAAGAGGGAGTATGCAGTGATGCACAACTGCTTTGTCCCTCTGAATATGAAGAGGCGGGTGGGCCAGTGCCTATGGTCAGCACACCTCAGTACGCATCAGATGATGAGATTCAGGTGCCACTTTCTGGTGCATACGGTGCTGGCGAGACTACCCAGGAGAAGCAGGTGTTTAAAGAGGGGAGTGTAGATGATGAGGTCCTTGACCCATCATGGCGTGAGGAACAGGAAGGTGGTGGGAGCAACTCTGAGGAAGAGATTCCCCAAAACAGGAGGGAGAGGGAGGGGGCAGACTTGGTTGCCTGTAGCCTCCACTTCGGCACCCGTTAGGAGCATTCCTCTTCCAAAACCCAAAATGGGCGCTCCCAGGACTTGCAGTGCGTGGTCCTTTTTTGACACAGTTGCAGATGACATATGCTTTGTCAAATGCAAGCTGTGTAATCATAAAGTCAAAAGAGGGAAAAGTGTCAGCAACCTCAATACCACAAATATGTGGAAACATGTGCGGACCAAGCACGTGGTGGAGTTACAAAGACACACTGAAGACGTAGGCCAACCTACAGCACCACCTACCTGTCACGCGGGGCTTAGGACAACTAAGGCAGAAATACCCGGGGCCCCTGTGGTGTCCCTTTCACTAGGGGAAACCCTGTCTGACCCTCAACCCAGGGTTTTTGCTGAAGGTGCAAATGCCTGAGCCTCCACCCTTTCCTTATCTCCTGCTCAGCCCTGCACTTAACCCTCTACCCTCCACCCAGTGAGGAGACACACCACCAAAGCTCCCACACAAATAAGACAGACAGGGAGAACTTAAACTGCACTGCGCCGCACACACACAGGAATATACAGTAATGTGAACAGGGCACAACTAAACACAAATATGGGAAGGAGAAAGGATAACGACGGATCATACGACACCAGATTCGAATCTCTCTCTCTGCAACACCTCCACTCCAGACCGGAACCACTTGGTATGAAAGCACAAGCTATAATCGGCGACGCCCATATGCCAGTATGACTATTTAAAGACCATGGGCGTGACTAACCTTCCAACCTGGTCTCCAGCAGGATTAACCCCCGAGAGCCTGAAGATCAAGCCGGCGCCACTGAGGCTATAGTGGCTGGAGGTGGAACTATCTCTGCCTGCCGGACGCTGTGGTGTGAACAGCGTCCGACATGACAGTACCCCGTCTTCTACGAGGGACCCCAGGGCTTGTCCGGATGACGATGGTAAAAAGAACTGACCAGCCGATCCGCATGTATGTCTGAGGCTGGAACCCAAGACCTCTCCTCCGGACCATACCCCCGCCAGTGCACCAAATACTGAAGAGTACGGCGTACTACTCGAGAGTCCACTACCTTGGCGACCTCGAACTCTAAATCGCCATCCACCATGACTGGAGGTGGCATCGGCGTCGTGTCCACCAAGCCTACCACCTTTTTCAATAAAGCCCTGTGAAAAACGTTATGTATTTTGTACACCGCAGGAAGTTCCAACCGATAAGCCACTGGGTTAATGATGGCAGAAATCCTAAAAGGCCCAATAAACCTTGGACCCAGTTTTAAAGATGGAATTTTGAGTTTTATGTTCTTCGTAGCTAACCACACCCATTCACTCACACACAGGTCCGGACCTGGCACGCGTCTACTGTCAGCCACCCGTTTGTACCTGGCACTCATGCTCAACAAACGCTGTTTCACCCGCCTCCAGACTGATGACAATTGGGCTCCTAGGTGATCCTCCTCTGGGACACCCCCGGAGTCACCCTGACGTAAGGTACAAAACTGAGGATGTTGACCGTACACACAAAAGAATGGAGACTCTCCTGATGACTCTTGGCGGTGATTATTTAACGCGAATTCGGCCAGAGGAAGGAAAGTAGACCACTCCTCCTGGTTGTCGGACACAAAACATCGTAAATACTGTTCTAGATTTTGGTTCATGCGCTCAGTTTGTCCATTAGACTGTGGATGAAATGCCGATGAATGTGACAACTTGATCCCCAACCTTGAGCAAAAAACTTTCCAAAACCTCGCCACAAATTGCGTACCCCTATCAGATACTATGTCAGATGGTACTCCGTGGAGTCTGACCACCTCCTTCACAAATACCTGAGCCAACGTCTTAGCATTGGGCAAAGAAGACAACGCCACAAAATGCGCCATCTTTGAAAAACGGTCAACCACCACCAGGATGACCGTGTTCCCTGCCGAGGCTGGCAAGTCAGTGATAAAATCCATGGAGATTTCTGTCCATGGCCTATTGGGTACCCCCAGAGGCTGTAGCGTGCCAGCAGGACGGGTTCGGGGTGACTTAGCCCTAGCGCACGTGATGCAAGCTGCCACGTACGAGACCACGTCCTGCCGGATTTTTGGCCACCAGAAACGACGCGATACCAGCTCTAAGGTGCCCTTCACCCCTGGATGACCAGCCAGTACCGAATCGTGGTGTTCCTTCAACACCTTAAGCCGAAGATGCAGGGGTACAAATGATTTGTTGGCGGGAAGTCCTGGTGGTACCTCCTCTTGGGCCTCGGCAATCTCCGCCTCTACCTCCGTCGTGAGAGCCGAGACCACTACCCCTTTCTGGAGGATGGGTACCGGCTCTTCCCGAGGTTCTCCCCCCGGAAAACACCTAGACAAAGCATCCGCCTTGGTGTTTTTAGCCCCGGGACGGTACGTCACAAGAAAATTGAAACGAGTAAAAAACAATGCCCAGCGAGCCTGCCTAGGAGACAGACGCTTGGCCGACTCCAGATAGAGCAGATTCTTATGGTCGGTGATAACTGTGACCTGGTGAGCCGCCCCCTCCAAGAAGTGTCGCCATTCCTCAAAAGCCAGTTTGATGGCCAACAACTCCCTGTTGCCGATATCATAATTCCGTTCGGCCGGCGACAGCTTCTTGGAGAAGTAGGCGTATGGATGCATCTCGCTCAAGGACGAGCCTTGAGACAGTACTGCCCCCACTCCCACCTCCGACGCATCAACCTCTACCACAAAAGGTTTAGACACGTCTGGTTGCACCAGAATGGGGGCTGAAGCAAAACTATTCTTCAGACGCTCAAATGCACGTATAGCCACCTCAGGCCAGTTTGCCAGATCGGCACCCTTTTTTGTCATGTCCGTGAGCGGTTTGGCGACAGTCGAAAAGTGTTTTATAAATTTCCTATAATAATTCGCAAACCCAAGGAACCGCTGGAGTGCTTTCAGACTCTCCGACCTCTCCCATTGCAGTACCGCTTGCACCTTAGCGGTGTCCATTTTAAAACCGGCTGCGGACACAATATATCCCAAAAAGGGCAACTCCTGGACAAAAGATAAACATTTTTCCAGCTTAGCATAGAGCTGGTTCTCCCGGAGCAACTGTAACACCTGCCTAACATGCTCCAAATGAGTGTCCCGATCGCTAGAATAAATGAGGATATCATCCAGGTATACAATCACAAATCTCCCCAGGACATGAGCAAATACATCATTAATAAAATGTTGGAAAACGGCAGGCACGGTGGTCAACCCAAACGGCATAACCAGACCCTCAAAATGACCCTCAGGAGTGTTAAACGCCGTCTTCCACTCATCCCCCTGACGGACCCTTATGAGGTTATACGCCCCACTGAGGTCCAGCTTGGAAAACCATTTCGCCCCCGCTACCTGGTTGAACAAATCCGGGATCAACGGCATTGGGTAGGGATCACGGATAGTAATCTGGTTTAACTCTCGGAAATCCAGACACGGGCGTAACCCCCCATCTTTCTTCTTAATGAAGAAAAACCCCGCGGCTACAGGCGAGGACGAAGGCCGGATGTGTCCTTTGCTCAGACTCTCCGCGATGTAGTCTTTCAGAGCTTGCCTCTCAGGACCAGAAATATTAAACATCCTGGCCTTAGGTAATTTGGCCCCGGGTTTTAACCTAATCGCACAGTCATAGGCTCTATGTGGAGGCAGTTCGGAGCAACACTTCTCAGAGAAAACATCCGCGAAATCCTGCAAAGCCTCCGGCAGGCTGGGCGTCACGGCGGACACACATGTGGCCAAGCAATTGTCTTGGCAGAAACCACTCCATTGCACTATGTCCTGAGTTTTCCAATCAATTACCGGGTTGTGCCTGGACAGCCATGGAAAACCCAGGACCATTTGAGCTGGGAGATTACGGAGGACCCTACATGTAACCGACTCAGAATGTAGGACCCCAATGTGGAGTTTCACCTCTGCCACAAACTCAGTAATCTCCCCTTGAGGGAGGGGAACAGCATTAATGGTCACCACCTGTATGGGGTGAGGAAGTTTTTCGATCTTAAACCCGGCGGTGTGTGCAAACTCCTCATCTATGAGATTGGTAGCGGAACCGCTATCCACAAACACTGATATAGGTAGCTCTCTGCCGGCGATAATAACCTTGGCAGGGAGCATACATTGAGATACCATCATGGAGGATATGCATACGCTCAGTTGGGTCTCCTCCATACCCTCTGAGCTTAACAGTTTTCCGCCGATGTGACCCTCTTAGGTAGTATCGGGCAAACGTTAACATAATGACCTCTTTTACCACAGTAGAAACATGCTCCGGGCTTCCGGAATCCCGGAGCGCGAGGCTGAACCTGTGCCACGCCAGCAATCTGCATAGGTTCAGGGGACTCATCTACTTCAACCACACCTGCACCTCTGCTTTCCCCCAGAGGTAGCGTCTCCTGTGCCCCCTGGCGAAAACGGCGATCAATACGTATCACCAAACTCATGGCAGACTCCAATGATGCCGGAGTCTCATACATCAGGAGGGCTTGTTTCACCCTCCCTGATACCCCATGAATAAACTGGCTCCGCAGTGCTGGGTCATTCCACTGTGTGTCTACAGCCCAGCGGCGAAATTCCGAACAATAGTCCTCTGCCAAGCGCTCCCCCTGGCGGAGGGCGCGGATTTTAGATTCTGCTAGAGCCAGTCGGTCAGGGTCATCGTAAATGAGCCCGAGGGCAGAAAAAACATTATCGACCGAATGAAATGTAGCAGAGTCAGCTGGTAAGGAAAATGCCCATGCTTGGGGGTCACCACTCAGTAATGACAACACCAGCCCTACTCGCTGGGCCTCATTACCTGAGGAGATTGGCCGCATGCGGAAGTATAATTTGCAGGCCTCCCGAAATACGACAAATTTGCTGCGATCGCCTGAAAATCGTTCTGGCAGCGGAAACTTCGGCTCTGCACCGATACCTGCAGATGCCGTTTGCACCTTTGCTACTACCAGGCCCTGCTGCTGAACTGCCCCTTTCAACTCGGAGACCTGTAAGGACAGCGCCGCCAACTGGCGGGTTATGGAATCCATGGGATCCATGGACTCCTGAAAAAATGTGGGCCGATTATAATGTCACGCGGGGCTTAGGACAACTAAGGCAGAAATACCCGGGGCCCCTGTGGTGTCCCTTTCACTAGGGGAAACCCTGTCTGACCCTCAACCCAGGGTTTTTGCTGAAGGTGCAAATGCCTGAGCCTCCACCCTTTCCTTATCTCCTGCTCAGCCCTGCACTTAACCCTCCACCCTCCACCCAGTGAGGAGACACACCACCAAAGCTCCCACACAAATAAGACAGACAGGGAGAACTTAAACTGCACTGCGCCGCACACACACAGGAATATACAGTAATGTGAACAGGGCACAACTAAACACAAATATGGGAAGGAGAAAGGATAACGACGGATCATACGACACCAGATACGAATCTCTCTCTCTGCAACACCTCCACTCCAGACCGGAACCACTTGGTATGAAAATACAAGCTATAATCGGCGACGCCCATATGCCAGTATGACTATTTAAAGACCGTGGGCGTGACTAACCTTCCAACCTGGTCTCCAGCAGGATTAACCCCCGAGAGCCTGAAGATCAAGCCGGCGCCACTGAGGCTATAGTGGCTGGAGGTGGAACTATCTCTGCCTGCCGGACGCTGTGGTGTGAACAGCGTCCGACATGACACTACCACCTCTTCAGCTCATGTTGTAGCCTCTTCCTCCAGCTCACACACAGCTGGTTCGGCTTCCTCACAGGATCGCCATGGAAGAACCTCTGGCACTGTTGTCCAGAGACCCAGTGACATTCCACCCACAGCACCACGTTCCCTGTCATCCTCACACTCCCAGGCCACTCTACAGCCATCGGTAGCACAGGCATGGGAGAAAAGGCGGCCATACTCTGCAAACCATCCCCGAGCACAGGCTCTGAATGCTGGCATTGCCAAACTACTGGCCCTTGAAATGCTCTCATTCAGGCTGGTGGAGACTGACACCTTCCGTAACTTCATGGCATTGGCAGTCCCTCAATACACCGTGCCCAGCCGCTTTTATTTCAGCAGGCAAGCTGTCCCTGCCCTGCAAAAGCATGTGGAGGGTAAAAATTAAACATGCGCTACTAAACGCCGTCAGTAGCAAGGTCCACCTGTCCACCGATGCGTGGACCAGTAACCATGGATAGGGACGATACCTTTCCCTCACTGCCCATTGGGTCAATGTTGTGGAGCTGGGTACAGATCTTGAGAGTGGCGCTGTACGTGTTCTGCCGACTCCAAGGATTGCAGGAATCCAGTCTGTACACATTTACTCCTCCTCATACTCCAGTTCCTCAGAATCAGCGCTGCAGGAGCCTGTTACGACCAATATGAGCACAGCCGTGGCCAAACGTCAACAGGCCATACTGAAATTAATTTCTTTGGGGAATCAAAGCCACACAGCGCAGGAGCTCTGAAATGCCATCAAGCAGGAGAGCGACGTGTGGTTTGTGCCAGCGAATCTCCAGCCAGGCTTGGTAGTGTGTGACAATGGCCGAAATCTGGTGGCAGCTCTGGGCCTAGGCAACCTCACTCACATCCCATGTCTGGCACATGTGTTCAACTTGGTCGTGCAGAGCTTTCTGAGGGACTATCCAGATCTTGATGCACTGCTGCACAAGGTCCGCATAGAGTGCGCTCACTTGCGGCGTTCCAGCATGGCAAGATCGCGCATTGCAGTTCTGCAGCGCCGATTCCGCCTTCCGAAACATCGCATCATATGTGACCTACCCACCTGGTGGAATTCAATGTTACATATGTTGGAGCAGTTGTGTGAGCAGCAGGCAGCAGTAATGGAGTACCAGCTGCATCAGGCGCAAACAAGTGGCACTTTGCGTCTGTCACACTTCAGCACCACTGAGTGGGCCTCTATGAAGGACATCTGCCTCGTTTTGTGTGCCTTCGATGATTCCACGTGGATGGCGAGTGCAGATGATGCACTAGTCAGCATGACTGTCCCCCTTATCTGCCTGCTTCAAAAAACACTTCAAGCACTAAGGGAGGTGGTTTTGGAAGAGGTGGAGGATGAGGAGTCACAAATGCCATCTGCTTCTGGACAGTCTACGCAATGTGGTTCCTCACAAAGGCATAGGCAGGGGACACTATGTGGGGAGGATGAGGAGGAGTCAATGGAGGAGGAAGACATCTCTCCAGAGGAGGGAGGTACACAATGCTCTAGTAGTCAGTATGTACAGTGAGGGTGGGGTGATGCAGAGCAGGCAGAGATGACACCTCAAGCAGGGGACAGCGTTTCTTGGGCAGTTGGGAGTCTTCAGCACATGGTTGATTTCATGCTGCAGTGCCTGAGAAACGACCGCCGCATCGCCCACATTCTCAACACGGCTGATTATTGGGTGTACACCCTCCTAGATCCTCGCTACCGGGACAACTTACAAAGCCTCATAACACCGTTGAACCGGGAGCGTAAAGTGCGGAAGTACCAAGACACACTGGTGCAGTCCATCATGTTCTCCATTCCACCCGAGAGCAGTGCTGCTAGTGCTTTACAAAGCAGCTCTGTGCGTCGAGGCAGTGGAGGAAGCTCTGCACAAAGAGGGAGCAGAGGCAGCGCCTCAGCACACGGCAAGACCAGCATGTGGCAAAGTTTTGTGTGCCCGCCACAAATGTCTACACCATCACAGACGGCTCCAGTCAGCAGGAGGCAACGTTTCCGTCAGATGGTGACAGACTACATGTCTTGCCCTGTCAGTGTACTCCCAGACGGCTCTTCCCCCTTCAAGTTTTGGGTCTCTAAGCTGGATACATGGCCAGAGCTTAGCCAGTATGCATTGGAGGTGCTGGCTTGCCCTGCTGCTAATGTATTATCGGAACGCGTCTTTAGTGCCGCAGGTGGTGTACTAACAGACCGTCGCACGCGACTATCCTCGGATAACATTGACCGGCTTACTTTTCTGAAAATGAACAAGGCCTGGATCACGCTGGAATTTGCCAGTCCTCTTCCAGAATAAATAATTGGTTGGCAACAGTATCCAGGTCTCCTGTTGTGTTCATGTTTCTACCACCTGAACTGTAATCCCTGGGCTCCAACACCGCCAGTTGTTGCTCATAAGTGCCGTCTGCACAGAGAAAAACACTAGCTCCTGTGTTAGTGGGGTTCAGTAACGCCAGTTGCTCCCCTGCTGTGTGTACGGCAATATCTCCTGCTCCCTCCACATTCAAACTACATCACATTTTACACTTGCTCCAAGTAGGCCTCAGCCTACACCATGATTGATCCTGGGCTCCAACATCGCCAGTTGTTGCTCAGAAGTGCCGTCTGCACAAAAAAAACCATTAGCTCCTGTGTTAGTGGGGTTCAGTAACGCCAGCTGCTCCCCTGCTGTGTGTACGGCAATATCTCCTGCTCCCTCCAAAATCACACTACATCACATTTTACACTTGCTCCAAGTAGGCCTCAGCCTACTCCTTGATTGACCCCTGGGCTCCAACACTGCCAGTTGTTGCTCAGAAGTGCCGTCTGCACAGAAAAAAACACTAGCTCCTGTGTTAGTGGGGTTCAGTAACGCCAGCTGCTCCCCTGCTGTGTGTACGGCAATATGTCCTGCTCCCTCCACATTCAAACTACATCACATTTTACACTTGCTCCAAGTAGGCCTCAGCCTACACCATGATTGATCCTGGGCTCCAACATCACCAGTTGTTGCTCAGAAGTGCCATCTGCACAGAAAAAAACACTAGCTCTGGCGATGTTGGAGCCCACGGTCAATCAGGGTGTAGGCTGAGGCCTAATTTCATCAAGTTTAATATCGGTTGTAGACTACTACTGATTTTAAATGTGCTCCAAATAAGCCTCTGGCTCCACTCTGACTCTAGTATTTACCCTGGCCTCCAACACCGCCAGTTGCTGCTCAGAAGTGCCGTCTGCACAATCAACACTTGTTCCTGTGTTACTGGGGTTCAGAAATGTCATCTGATCCCCAGCTGTGTGTCCGGCAATTTCTTCTGCTCTGTCCACACTCACACAACTACAGATTTTAAACTTGCTTCAATTAGGCCTCTGTCTCCACTCTGTAGTATTTTCCCTGGGTTCCAGCACCGCCAGCTGTTTCCCGGCATTGTCTTTGGCACGGGTACTCCCTCCTGCCCAGCCTGGTTCCAGCACGCCTGCTGTTTACGGGTAGTGTCAGCGTCACTTTGCCACCAATACGTTGTCCTGTCGTGTTGCGGTCAGGTTAGCCGAGTCTATGGTGCCTGCAGCTTAGGTGCTTCCTATGTGGGCTGCGTGATCTGGCAATAAAGGCTGGTTCCGTAGTGCCAATAGGACAAGCACCCCCTGTAGGACTGTGGGTTTCGGTAACTGCAGCCGGCTCGCGGCCTTGCAACTTTGTTTTTCATGGGTAACTTCTGCTACCCTTACGGGTTCCAGCACCGTTAGCTGGTTCTCGGCAGTGCCTTTGGCTTAGGTGCCTCCTTCTTGGTATCCGAGTTCCAGCAACGTCTGCTGGTCCTTGGTAGTGCTTTCTAGCACAGGTACCTCCTGCTTAGTAACCAGGTTCCAGCACCGTCAGCTGGTCCTCGGTAGTGCCATTGGCTCTTGTTCCTTCTGCTGCCACTCTGGGTTCCAGCACCGTCAGCTGGTCCTTGCTAGTTCCATTGGCTCTTGCAGCTTCTGCTACCCATCCGGGTTCCAGCACCGTCAGCTGGTTCTCAGCAGTGCCTTTGGCTTAGGTGCCTCCTTCTCGGTATCCGAGTTCCAGCAACGTCTGCTGGTCCTTGGTAGTGCTTTCTAGCACAGGTACCTCCTGCTTAGTAAATAGGTTCCAGCACCATCAGCTGGTCCTCTGTAGTGCCATTGGCTCTTGTTCCTTCTGCTGCCCCTCTGGGTTCCAGCACTGTCAGCTGGTCCTCGCTACTTCCATTGGCTCTTGCAGCTTCTGCTAACCATCCGGGTTCCAGCACCGTCAGCTGGTTCTCGGCAGTTCCTCAGCCTCCTTGTACCTACTGCAACATTTCCAAGTTCAAGCTTTTGGAAATGGTTTTTGGTTATCACTCTGGATCTCCCTGACGACCCTGAAGACGACAACACTGAAGACCACCCGGAAGAAGACAACGACCACGAAAACGATGACCCTGAAGACGACGACATGGAAGACCACCCCGAAGAAAACCAAAAAGATGACCCTGAAGAAGATGACCAAGAGGACAAAGAACATGAAGACAACCACCAAGATACAGAACAACAAGAGACAGAAGACCAAGAAGCAGAAGACCAAGAAGCAGAAGAACAAAAAGCAGAAGAACATTAAGCATAAGACTATAAATCAGAGCAAAAGATATTATCTAAATTAGAAGCAGAAGAAGACTAAGCAGTGTATGGGGGTGAGTCCGTTCCTCCTTGTGGTGCACCTGGAAAATGCCTGCTGCTGCAGGCCAAACTGAACGCGGACAAATCCTGTTGTAAATCTTTTGTGACAGGCAGAACGGAAGGTGTAATCTTCACACTTTTATAGATAACAACTACAGGAAAGCCTGTCACAAATAAGAATATGATGAAGAAGAATAGGAAGAAGATGAAGAAGTAGAATATGAAGAAGAATAATAGTTGAATAAGAAGAATATGAAGAATGTAAAAAAAAGAATAATAGGAAGAAGGTAAAGAAGAAGATGAATAAGTTGAAGAAGAAGTTGATGAAAAAGATGCTGCTGCTAAGGATCATGAAGGAGAAAGTGTGGGAGAAGTAAAAAAGAAGGTGAAGAGCATGGAAGTAGTGAAACATACATATCTGACAAAATATAAAAAAGGTTAGCATAGTCAATATCTTTGTAACTCCGAACGTCTTAAAAAAAAAAAATTATTCCTGCTATTCCATTTGATTGGGCTAAACCTCTATGCCTTTAATGTCTCCTCCACCTCCCCCAATACATTCTACATTATTCTTAGTTGTTTTTCTTCATGTAGAATTAACCTACAAGGAAAGAAAGGTTTTTTTTAATTCCGATATTTCTGTCCCATTGACTTGCATTGATTTCCGGTATCGGAATCGGCGATACCCAATACTTTTTTGGTATCGGTCCGATCCAATCCGATCCGATATTTCACGATATCGGATAGTATCGCTCAACACTACTAGTGAAACAATATTAAACAGCCTGCTGTATCTCACATTGTCATTCAGTGCTGTGGTGAAATAAAACTGTCCACAGACCTAAAGCACATAAAAAAAGTTATAATTTTTTCTGTTGCTAAATGAGAAACAGCCTGCTGTATCCCACATAGTCATTTTGTGGTGGTGATAGTAACCTGTCTGTAGACCTAAGGCACATTAAAACAGAATTATAATTTTTCAGTGGCAAAAAGTTAGAAAACACGCTGTATCACACTTTGTCATTTGTTTGGGTTGAAATTAAGCTGTAGAGGCCTACAGCTTATTAACGTCATACAGTGAGGGAGCATCTTGTGTGTTATAGAGGCCTTATCCTTGGTAAAAAAAAAAAAAAAATACTTCTGTTATTAACGTCATACAGTAAGGAACCTGAGTTTAAAAAGAATTTGTAGCATCTAGGATTGGATCCAAAAAAATAAAATACAGGTCACACATTTTTTGGTGTGGTGTCTCCGTGCAGCTCATATCTGTGCGTGCTCAAAGTTTGGCCAGTTTACGGCTGTTTTCTTTTTTTGGCCTGGCTGTTACTTTTGGTTAAATACAGCAGTATTTATCCAAAAAAATAAAATACAGGCCACACATTTTTTACTGTGGTGTCTCCGTGCAGCTCATATCTGTGCGTGCTCAAAGTTTGGCCAGTTTACGGCTGTTTTCTTTTTTTGGCCTGGCTGCCACTTTTGGTCAAATAATAATAATAATAATCTTTATTTTTATATAGCGCTAACATATTCCGCAGCGCTTTACAGTTTGCACACATTATCACTGTCCCTGATGGATGGAGCTCACTGTTATGGTTCTGCAGCACAGGACTAGGGTAAGATGGGGGAAAACTGACCCTGCACTGCAACTAGGCTGATACCCTATGATAGAGTGGGCGACCAATTCCTTGTGAATAGACCCACCGATGATCCTAGGTTAATCTCAGCGAAGACCTATAGATTTGGGGAAGGGGGTTCCTGAAAGATCTAAGGACTGGATACAAAAATGGGTCACCTCCTAATAGAAACGCAGAGAAGGCTGCAGAAACAAACTGCAAATAGAAACTAAGACTAGTAGAACCAGAGGTCCCAGAACTGCACTAATTAAACACACAGAAGGCAAAGCAAGGCTCCAAGCCAGACTTCAAGTGGATTAACACTGTTGCCCAGCAAGGAATGGGAGACAGGTGCAGGTTAATAAAGGGTGATACAATCACCTGACCTAAAGCAAACCCAGCACCAGGGGAAAAAGATCAGCAGCCAGAACACTACAAGAAAATGGCGGACAGTCACAAACTGAACAGATTCTAAGAGTACCTCCACTTTAACGAGGATCCCCCAGATCCACTAGGCCGGGCCTTATTTGGAAATCTCCTGTGAAAAGCCTGAGGGTATGTGCACACGCTGCGGATTCTGCTGCGGATCCGCAGCGGTTTTGGCTCTGCGGGTCCGCAGCAGATTCTGCCGCGTTGTACAGTACCTTTATTTCCTATGGAAAAAAAACCTGCTGTGCACATGCTGCGGATTTTTCCGCACGGATTTGTTGCGGGTTACAATCTGCAGCATGTCAATTCTTTGTGCGGTTTCCACTGCGGTTTCACACCATATCATTATGAGGTGTGAAACCGCAGGGCAAAACCGCAGGCTAATCCGCAGATAAACCGCAGGACTTTTGTCCTGCGGATTTACCTGCGGATTTTTCAACAAAATCCGCAGAACCTAAAAACTACGTGTGCACTTACCCTTAATTAATCTTGAAGGTGAGACGTCCACACTTTTCACCCTGGAATTGTCCTCGGGACCGAAACCCTTCCAGGACACAAGATACTATAAGCCTCCTCTGTGGCACCTGGAATCAAGAATGTGTGAAATCTCAAACTCACAGTCCTCATCAATTGGAGGAGCAGATGGCGTGTCAACTTTATTCAGCAAAAGATACATGAAACACTGAATTAATTTTCCAGGACGAAGGGATGTCCAACCTGACGGCTGCCGAGTTGACAATCTGAACCACTTTGATGGGTCCTACAAACTTAGGCCCCAACTTTTTAGAAGGGATTTTTAAACGCAGATTCTAAGAGGGCAACCAAACCATGTCCCCAACAACAAACTTCACCTCCCTTCTTTTCTTGTCAAAATATTTCTTAGACCTCCTACTAGCCTGATTCAGATTATGGCGCACATCGGTCCAAACCCTTTCCAAATTTCCAGAAAAACTCTCCTCCTCAGGCACTGCTGCCCCAATCCTAGACAGGGCCGCATCTATAATGAGGCAATTTGAGCCATCAGCTCAGGCGGCATCAAGTCCCTGAAGAGAGGGGACGGCAGCGCGGTGCCACCCCCTGCAGTCAGATAATGTGCTTTGCAACAGAAGCTGTATACAGGGAGAACTAGCGCTAACAGCCATAGCTGAATCTGGCTGCTCTGCCCTGTGCATCCTCACACCTACCACTAGACAACTCCCTCATGCAGCACAGCACACTCCAGCCCACATCACCCCTCCCCTCACATGACCTGTCACATGACTGTGACATCATCACAGGTCCTGTAGTCGCACCTCTCCGGCTAATTCTCGGGTTACAGCGAAGTTTGTGCAGCCAAAAAAGAGCCTTGTGCCCGGGTCTCCGGTACATGCCGGCGCCGCCCCTCCCGTGCTGGGCTCCCCCATCACATGAAGTGCGCCCCCGGCTATGCGGATAGCCCCCTCAGTGTCCGAGATGCTGCTCTGCCCCGTCTATTCCGCGGTCACACATCAGTGTAAGCCGGGCACAGCACAGTGTCGTGTCTGCAGTGCAGATGTGGAGTCCTCATCCTGGACTCCTGCCTATAAGCAGTGATGGAGCACTGCTGCTGTTCTATCTAAGTCTGTGAGATCTGTACCCAGAGATTCTCCTGCTGATCAGCACTACAACTCCCAGCATGTGGCATGCTGCCTACTGCCTGTTCTATTAGGTATCACCCCCTGTATCTGACCGGGCACCTGTCCAGTATGTGGCCCCGCTCTCCAACATCCACAACACAGCTGCCAATTGTCTGCTAATGGCTGCCAGGGCTGTGTGCCCGCTGCTGTGCCATGGACACGGCGAGGGATGAGCCTCGCTTCACCTCCATGCAGTATATTACACGCCCCATAGTGTCCAATATAGTATAATGCATCCCACAGTCCTCCATATTGCATAATGCACCCCCATAGTCCTCGTTCGTTCTTGCACTCATCTGCGGCCCTGGTCAGTGTGGGCAAACAGGAGAGCATACGTACCAGGTCCTGTGCAGAAGTTTGAAAAGGCCGCCGCTGCGGCATGCAAAGGACACCCGCCTGAGCCTCACTCTGTCTGACGCTGGACAGTACCAGTGACAGAGAACAGCGCTCTCCTCACCAATCCCCAGCTGCCATCCGATCCAAGTCCTCAGCACCTCCGATGCTGGCTGGACAGTGGACCCACCTCATCCTCCCCCATCTCAGGTGAGTACCAAGATGAAAGCTTTTTTTATGTATATACAGCATTTGCAGTTTGACTTGTATAATGTGTATAGACTGCTGTATGTATAATATATAGGTGATACTGCTGTATATAATCACTGTATCACCTATATAATGTATGTACAGCAGTCTATATATATTATATAGGTGATACTGCTGTGTATATATACTGCGACTATACACTGCAATCACATTACTAACCTATAGTATATACAGCATTTGCAGTTTGACCTGTAGTGTATATTGACTCTTGTATATACAATATATAAGTGATACTGCAGTTATATACAGCAGTATCACCTATACAATGTATATACAGTAGTCTCAATGTGATATACAGTATATATTCAGCAGTTGCCGTGTCTCCTATATGATATTTATGTGTGTCTCCTATGTGATGTATGCATCATAATATAGTATAATACTGTCTTAATTATAATGTATAGTTGTGTGTGTATAAAGTGTAGAGCTGTTCATATAGTATATTTCTGTGTATATACTATAGAATTCACACTATATACACTGGCACATCTCTACACTATATAGTATATACACAGCTCCACTCTATATTCCTTACCATGGTATATATTGTGGAGCTGTGTACATTGTGTATACTCCTCCTGTCTTGTATACATGGTGTAAATATAAGTATCTACTCTAAGTGTGTCTATATATATGAAAATAAGATGCACTCCGACTAATTGTGAAATGTGGCGTACTCTTTATTAGCTCATGTGGCAACGCTTCAGATCCATAACAGAATATTTCTCTGCTATGGAATTGAATATTACCACATGAGCTAATAAAGAGTCCTCCACTTTTCTCTTATTTAATCGGTACGCTGATTATTTTCTTTTTATAAATCCCTTTGATTTAAGGGTGTGTGTCCTAAAAGCATTTCACCCACTGGTTAATATTTGGTGGTGCTCAGTTATGACACGTATCAAGGCTGACATCACCACCCGCCATCGGGGATGGCATGCTATGGGGCTCGTAAGTCGTGGGGCCTCAGTGCCAGCACCGACACAGTTGAAAACAATGATGATTGAGGGAGCCATCTGCAGATGCTCCCTCTCCCATCATTCCTCCTCTGTGTCTGAGCTCTGTGACGTCTTAGCTCAGAGGGAACAATTACATCACTACAGCGCATCCTTTGTGCTGAGCAGAGCAAAGGATCAGAATACGCTGAGAAGACCAGAGCAGTGGGGTACAGGGAGAAGTGAGTATTTGATTTTTTGTATGGAGTATTATATAGGGCTCATTATACTGTATGAAGTAATATTTGGGGCCCATGATAGTGTATGGAGTAAGATATGGGGCCATTATACTGTATGGAGCAATATATGGGGCCCATTATACTGGATGGAGCATTATGTGGGTCCATTATACTGTATGGAGGAATATGTGGTGCCCATAATACTGTATGGATGGTTATATGGTGCCCAAAACACTGTATGGAGAACTATGTGGTGCCCATAATACTGTATGGAAGACTATGTGGTGCCCATAATACTGCATGGATGACTATGTGGTGCTTATAATACTGTATGGAGGGTTATATGGTGCTCATAAATACTCTATGGAGGGTTATATGGTGCCCATAACACTGTATGGAGGACTATGTGGTGCCCATAACACTGTATGGAGGACTATGTGGTGCCCATAATTCTGTATGGAGCACTGTGTGATGCCCATAATGCTGTATGGAGGACTATGTAGTGCCCATAATACTGTATGGAGCACTATGTGGCGCTAATAATACTGTATGGAGGACTACGTGGTGCCAATAATGCAGTATGATGGACTACATGGTGCCCATAATACTGTATGGAGGATTATGTGGTGCTCATAATACTGTCTAGAGGACTACATGGTGCCCATAATTCTACATGGAGGGATATGTGATACCCATAATTCTGCATGGAGAGATATATGGTGCCCATAATTTTGCATGGAGGGATATGCGGTGCCCATAATTCTGTATGGGGGACTATGCGGTGCCCATAATACTGTATGTAGGACTATGTGGTGCCCATAATACTGTATGGAGGACTATGCAGTGCCCATAATACAGTACTGTATGGAGGACTATGTGGTGCCAATAATTCTGTATGGAGGACTATGTGGTGCCCATAATACTGTATGGAGGACTATGTGGTGCCCATAATACTGTATGGAGGACTATGCGGTGTCCATATTTCTGTATGGAGGACTACGTGGTGCCCCATAATTCTGTATGGAGGACTACATGGTGTCCCATAATTCTGTATGGAGGAATATGTGGTGCCCATAATTTTGTATGGAGAGATACGTGGTGCCCCATAATTCTGTATGGAGGACTACATGGTGTCCCATAATTCTGTATGGAGGACTATGCGGTGCCCATAATTCTGTATGGAGGACTATGCGGTGCCCATAATTCTGTATGGAGGACTATGTGGTGCCCATAATCCTGTATGTAGGAATATGTGGTGTACTGTATGCTGTGCCAGACCTGCCATTGCCATGAATGATCCCTCTTCTGGATTCTTCTGTGTGGTTCTTGTATGTGCGGTGATGGCGCTGACATCCTTGTGTTCAGACATCTTTTCTCTATTTCTCTAAATTAATGTCCACCATTGTACACATTTTTACAGGAAAGACATAAATCTGTATGAACCAGATTAATTTCTACCGATTTTAAAAATTTACTAGGGGGGCGTCATTGTGCAGCTCGCCTCAGGCGGCAGAGAGGCTAGGTTCACCCCTGATCCTAGAAAAAGGACCGAAAGATGGATGCTTCCCAATACAATAAAAAAAGGAGACCACCCAGCCGAAGAAGACGTATGATTATTGAGAGCAAACTTAGCTAATGGTAGATATTCCGACCACATCTCCTGATTGTCTGCTACAAAACATCTCAAAAACTGCTCAACATCCTAGTTCTTCCTCTCGGTCTGTCCATTGGACTCCGGATGATAACCCGATGAAAATGACAAATGAATCTTAAGTCTGCCACAAAAGGCACGCCAAAAACCAAAATCGAGCCACAAACTGTGGTCCCCTGTCAATGTCAGTGGGGACACCTTGGAGTCTGACAATCTCTTTCACAAATGCCCTGGCAAGTGTCTTAGCACAGGGTAATTTATTGAACGGGACCAGATGACACATCTTACTAAACCGGTCTACCACAACCCAGATGACAGAAAAACCCTCAGAGACCGGCAGGTCGGTGATAAAATCCATTGCAAGATGCGTCAATGGGGAACTAGGAACCTCTAATGGGCGCAGCAACCCTGCCACTGGTGCATGAGAAGCCTTAGACGTAGCGCACACGGTACACTGACGCACCCACTTGCCGATATTTCTTAGCCACCCCGGCCACCAGAAATTCCGACCGATCGACTTTCTAGTTTCGGCATTGACCCTGGATGACCCGCCAGACAAGACTCATGACATTCCGTAAACAAAGGTCTCCTCAGGGCTTTAGGTCTCAAATAATTTCCCATACGGATTGTTGGTGGGTGCTGCATCCTGGGTAGAGTTGAGCGAAATGGGTCGGTCAAATTCAAAAGTCGCCGACTTTCGCTAAAGTCGAGTTTCACCAATCGAAACCTGACCATAGCATGAGGTCGGCCATGAGGTCGTCGACTCTATGTCACGTGGACCCGTCCTGAGTGACGCGACCCGCAGGCCGGTAACTGTAAACAACACAACAAGGGGGAGGGAACACAGTTACAACGGTGGGCCCTGCGATAGGGAAAGGGGACGTGGAGACCTCCTGCACTTCCCTAAGTCAGTGACCCTAACGCTCCTATCATTCCCTATGCAGGTTCCGCACTGGGTGCCACTCAGGATACCTGTCGCCCTAGAACACCCTACACCTATCCCTTGCTAGGGAGCTGGGTGGCGAGGGCACTGGCCCCACCGCTGTACTAATACACATGAAGGGAAAACACAAACAGGGGAACACCACTTAGCTTTACTCTATTGCTCTTGCTCCTGGCAACAGAGTCCACCACCAAAATGCAGCTCTCCTCCTGAAATGCTGCCACCAAGCTCTGTCAGAGCTACAAGGAAATCCCCTATGACTCCTTCCACACCAGGGCTAAGACAGTGCTGCAAGGAATATAACTGTGCACTTAACTAAAGAAACAGAGTGCAAAGATGCTCACCACCACCGGGGGCAAACTTAGAACAAACAACACCACAGTGCAATAATCCAAATGGCCACCGGGGGCAAAAACATCTCTAAGCACAGCTTGAGAAAAAAAAGGTTACCTGTGCTTTTATCTGTCCTGATCCCGCATGGATCATGACACTCGAGCGCCAAAGTCACGGTTCCCATAATGCTTCCAGCGCCTTTTCTCAGCCAATGATCAAGAACGCACACTGTGGGCAACACGATGACATGGGGAGCGGCCACCACCATCTTAGAGAAGGGTATTCAAGTGATTGGCTGGCTTTGTGTGGCATCACAGTGGCTATAAAAGCCCTGAACGCCGACTGCCATCTTACTTCTGCCGAACAGGCTGCCACGAGAAGTGGTGAGTTCTCCTTCAATGGAAGTCTTCAAACAGAGGCTGGACAGACATCTGACTGGGATGATTTAGCGAATCCTGCTTTGAGCAGGGGGTTGGACCAGATGGCCCAGGAGGTCCCTTCCAACTCTACGATTCTATGATTCTATGATTCTATGATCTTAGCATAGGGAGAGGTTGCTGCTGCTCATTCTCAATAGGGAGAGTGTTTAGGCAGGAAAAAAAAACTGTGCTTCTGCTGATAGTGATTTTCACTGTACAACACAACAGTTAGTGTGCAGTGACAGGGGAGGATATTTTTGTGTGCAGCAGCTCTGGTGGTTATTAGGCTGCCTTATAAGGCTACCTGATAGCTGCATTGCTGTTTACACACTGCTGTGCAGACTGCTTTTTTCAAATCAAAAATAATTTTATTCCTTTTGTCTGCACAGTTACCAAGCGTTCATTTTTTCACACTTTTGTGTGCAGCAGTGCTGGTGGTTATTAGGCTGCCTTATAAGGCTACCTGATAGCTGCGCTGCTGTGTGCACACTGCTGTGCAGACTGCTTTTTTCAAAGCAAAAAAACTTGTATTCCTTTTGTCTGCACAGTTAGTGAGCATTCATTTTTTCACACACCGTATTGAGGTGTATGCTCCTCACACACTACCGTGTACCGGACAAATACATGCTATCTGTGTGTGACTCCGTAAAAAGATAGATGGAAATTTTCATTTTTCCATACATACACCGAATAGAGCTGTCTGCTTATCAAACAGTATTGTATATCTGCTGTTTGTATTGCGGTCAAATCTATACAAAGACAGCATGTGTGTGAGACTCTGTAAATACATATACGGAAATTTCAATTTTTACATACACCGTATCGAGCTGTCCACTTGTCAAACAGTATCCTATATCTGCTGTTTGATAACGGTCAAATCTATACAGAGACAGCGTGTGAGTGTGAGTCCGTTGAAAAATAGACGGAGATTTAAAATTTTCCATACATACACCGTATAGAGCTGTACGCTCCTCACACACTACCGTGTACCAGCTGGTATCACAGACAAATACATGCTATCTGTGTGTGACTCCATAAAAAGATAGACGGAGAATTTCATTTTCCTATACATACACCATATAGAGCTGTCCGCTTGTCAAACAATATTGTATATCTGCTGTTTGATGATGGTCAAATCTATACAGAGACAGCATGTGTGTGTGACTCCGTTAAAAAATAGACGGAGAATTAAAATTTTCCATACATACACCGTATCGAGCTGTCCGCTTGTCGACCAGTATCCTATATCTGCTGTTTGATTATGGTCAAATCTATATAGATACAGTGTCTGTGTGTGACTCTGCAAAAAGATAGATGGAGATATTCATTTTCCCATACATACACCGTATAGAGCTGTCTGCTTGTCAAACAATATCCTATATCTGCTGTTTGTTTGCGGTCAAATCTATACAGAGACAGCGTGTGTGTGACTCCATTAAAAAATAGACGGAGAATTAAAATTTTCCATACATACACCGTATCGAGCTGTCCGCTTGTCAAACAGTATCCTATATCTGCTGTTTGATTATGGTCAAATCTATACAGAGACAGCATCTGTGTGTGACTACGGAAAAAAATAGACGTAGATTTTCATTTTCCCATACCTACAACGTATAGAGCTGTACGCTCCTCACACACTACAGTATACCTGCTAGTATCACGGACAAATACATGCTATCTGTGTTTGACTCCGTAAAAAAATAGACGGAGATTTAAAATTGTCCATACATACACCTTATACAGCTGTCCGCTTCTCAAACAGTATCGTATATCTGCTGTTTGGATTACGGTCCAATCTATATAGAGACAGCGCGTGTGTGTGACTCCGTAAACACATATACGGACATTTCCATTTCTCCATACACCGTATTGAGCTGTCCGCTTGTCAAACAGTATCCTATATCTGCTGTTTGATTATGGTCAAATCTATACAGAGACAGCATCTGTGTGACTCCGTAAAAAAATAGACGGAGATTTAAAATTGTCCATACATACACCTTATACAGCTGTCCACTTCTCAAACAGTATCGTATATCTGCTGTTTAGATTACGGTCCAATCTATATAGAGACAGCGCGTGTGTGTGACTCCGTAAATACATATACGGACATTTCCATTTCTCCATACACCGTATTGAGCTGTTTGCTTCTCAAACAGTATCGTATATCTGCTGTTCGCTTTACGGTCACATCTATACAGAGTCAACGTGTGTGTGTGAGACTTCGTAAATACATATACGGACATTTCCATTTCTCCATACACCATATAGAGGTGTTCGCTTCTCATACAGTATCGAATATCTGCTGGTTGTATTATGGTCAAATACATACTGCCAGAGCATCTGTGTGTGACTCCTGAAACAAATATACGGAGATTGACAGTTTCACCAAAAATGTATACAGCTGTACACTTCTGATACAGTACCTTATATCTGCTGGTCGGATTATGGTCAAATACATACTGGGAGAGCGTCTGTGAGTAACGAAATATATACGGAGATTTAAATTTTTCCATACACCTTACACAGCTGTACGCTCCTCATACAGTACCATATCTCTGTTGCTATTTTTGGTACATTTTCCCAAACATAGGGAGGTATGATGGAAGAGGCCACATACGTGGGGGCACAGCTGGTACTGATGGTGTTGGTGGTGCATCTGCTGGTTATGGCAAAAGCACAAGAGCAGCTAAGGCAAGAGGTGTTAAGCCTGGGTCATCGTCTGGCACAAGAAGGCCTTTAAGGTTCTCTTTTCTGGGAGTAGGTAAACCGCTTTTAAAGCCGAAGCATCTGGAACAGGTTTTGGCTTACATTGCCGAAACAGCCTCCAGTTCTATTGCCTTCTCTTCTGAAGTTACAAATACTGCAAGCACAGAGTCGTCAGTGCAGGCTTCTGGTCAGGAACAACACCTTTCCTTGTGTCCTTCACCCACACAAAGTGAAGGATGCCGCAGCACACATTTCAGATTACTCCATGGAGCTCTTTTCACATACCATTCCTGGGTTATCAAGTCAAATCCTGAATTCCCCAGTCCAAGATGAATCTGACATGGAGTGCACTGATGCACAGCCACTGCTAGATGATTCTGCTGGTACATTCATCCACAGCACTACATTCCCCTCGCACTCTACAGAGCCAGAATCTGACTCTGATTAAACTCAGGTGCCCCTTCCCGCATACTATACCACCTTACACGGTGACACAGAGGAAGATACAGATGAAATTGAAGAGGAGGTGATGGATGACCCAGCTGTTGACCCGGATTGGCATCCATTGGGGGAAGAGGGTGCCGCTGGCAATAACTCAGAAGAGGAGGATCCGCAGCAGGCATCGACATCGCAGCAGCGGTTATCTGGCAGGGCCGTAGCTAAAAAAAACAAAAAGAGTTGCAGGACAGCTTGGCCAGATGGTCAAATTTGCACACCGTGCAAGCCCTGAAAATTTATACCATAGTAGGAAGATGGCAGTGTGGCACTTTTTTGACCAAAATCTTATTGATGATGCAAAGGTTATCTGTAAGAAGTGCGGAAGGACCTTCAGCTGAGGTAAAAATCTCCGAAATGTAAACACCAGTTGCATGCTTAGACATTTAACCACCATGCACTTGCAAGCGTGGACGGACTACAAAACCTCAGGTAGCACATGTGCACCTGCTCCAACTGAAGGTAGCCAGCCACGCTCCATTGCTTCCCTCACTGAAAGGCCACCGCTAAGCACCCCACCAGCAAGAAATGTTGAGGTGTAGTCGCAAGGCCAAAGCAGTCAGGGAATCACAATGTTTTTGCAAAAAAACACTGAATCTAGGCCATCACCGACACCACCATCACCAACCCCCTCTCAGTCCTTAATGTCCACCGCTAGTTCCCCCCTATGCAGCTCTCATGTCCAGCTCATCCTACCAGACACTCTGAGTAGGACAAGAAAGTACTCATCCTCTCATCCGCGTACACTAGCATTGAACGGCTACATAGCCAAACTGATCTCATTAGAGATTATGCTCTTCCGTTTGGTTGAAAGCGAAGCTTTCTGAGAGCTCATGGCCTACGCTGTCCCACGCTATGACCTACCCAGTCGGCACTTCTTTTCTTGAAAAGCCATCCCTGCCCTCCACCTGCATGTGAAAGACTGCATTGTCCATGCACTCAAACAATCAGTGAGTGGAAAGGTGCACCTCACAACAGATGCATGGGCCAGTAGGCATGGCCAAGGCTGTTACGTGTCCATCACTGCGCACTGGGTTAATGTGGATGCTAGCTCCACATGGGACAGCGGCAGTGGAACAGTGCTGCCTAGCCCACGGTATAGGAAACAGTTGGCTGTAGGTGTTCGACCCTCCTCCTCCAGAAGCGAAACCTCATCGACAGAGCGCAGTCTCACGAGCACTCCATCCGCCGCTACCAGTGTTGCACATGAGGTGTCCCACTATCGAACAGCTAGTGGTAAGCGGCAGCAGGCTGTCTTAAAGATGATGTCTTTGGGCGACAAAAGACACACTGCAGAGGTACTGGCCGACTACTTGCAATGACAAACTGATTCATGGCTTGGCAGTCTACATCTTGAGCCAGGCAAGGTAGTCACTGATAATGGCAGGAATTTTGTGGCAGCCATAGCCCTTGCAAAACTCAGACACATACCTTGCCTGGCTCACACCTTGAACTTGGTGGTGCAGTGCTTCCTAAATAATTATCCAGAATTAACAGCCCTGCTCAATAAGGTGCGAAGACTGTGCTCACAAATCCATCGCTCGCCTGTACACTCCAGTCATATGCAGAAGCTGCAGCGATCGCTCCACCTCCCCAAGCAGCACCTAATCATACACGTTGCAACAGGGTGGAACTCCACCATGCACATGGTTGAGAGACTGTGCGAACAGAGGCAGGCTGTAATGCATTTGTGGGAGGATACACAGGCAGGCAGTGAGGGAAGACATGGAATTGTCGGGTGTGCAGTGGTCAAAGCTGAAAGACCTCTGTAAAGTCCTTCAGTGTTTTGAGGAATGCACACAGCACAGCTGGTAAGCACAGATGATACCATCATAAGCATGAGCATACCACTTATGGATCTGCTCATGCAAACTTTGACGCACATTAAATATCATGCATCTGCAGCAGAGGAGGAGGAAGAGGAGGAGGGAAGCCTTGATGACAGTCAGCCATTGTCAGCGAGGGCAACTGACCTGGACGAGGTGGAGGAAGAAGAGGAAGAGGAGGAGGATGAGGGGGATGATTTTTTTGGGAGGAGGATGCTTCTGAGGGGGCAAGAGATAATGTTGTCCAAGGTTTGTGTGTGACTGGACGGATGTGGATTTCCAAGAAAGTGCTCCTCCACCCACCACTGGAAGTGCATCATTGACACCTGGAACATTGGCCCACATGTGTGATTATGCCTTGCGGAACCTAAAAAGGACCCCTACATTGCCAAAATGATGAAGGATGATGGCTACTGGATGGCCAGCATCCTGGACCCACGCTATAAAGGCAAATTACAGAACATCATGCGGCAGGAGAACCTAGAGTTAATATTGGCTAACAAACAAGCAACTCTGGTAAACTGTTTGTTGGAGGCTGTTGTGAGTTCATTTTCCCCTTCACCGTTGATGTCTGATGAACTCCCTCTGCTGGGGAAGAGAGGTAGTGAAATTGATTGGGATGGGAAAAACCTGTCATCTGAACAGGCTGAGCGTGATTGGACACCCGGAATCACTGCAGGGTTGCTGGTGATCCTTTCTGCTCTGTGCTGTTGCAAACCAGTTCAGTATCTGTCTTCTGAAAGCTAAGTTTTTGTTCTCTTATTTTTCCATGAGATTGTGTCTGTTTACTTAGTGTTTGTGTTCTGCCTGCCCTTGTTGGTACAGGCTGAGCTCCATTTTTGTCTCTGGTCAAGTTGATCTTTTGCTCAATCTTCAGAATATACCTGAGTGCTGATATAGTGATTTTGAAGTCTAGCAACTTCATGACTTTTTTCCCTATCAGACGGTTGGGACATTTTTGGTAGGGTTTTTTGCGGATTGCAGCCAGCATCTTTTCTGTCCTTTCCTATTTAGTTAGTTGGGCCCCATCGTTTGCTCAACCTGTCTTTCTGTCTGTGTCTGTGTTTTCATCTGCTTTTCACCGACAATACATGTTGGGGGCTGTCTATTGCTTTGGGGTCTGCTCTGGGGCAGTTTAGATTTCCCCTTTCTTTCTTTAGGCTTATTTAGTTCTCCGGCTGTGAACGAGGGGTCTAGGGCACCGTAGGAACCCCCCACAGCTACTGTTAGTTGTGTGAATAGGATCAGGGGTCTGCAATCCGATAGCTACCAACCTCTCCAGTTTTCTGGACTTAGCTTGTATTTTTGTTTTTTCCTCCTTCAGTGACTCATTCAAAACAGAATCACCAGCCATACCGCAGATTCTAGGGTACTCAATAGCAGAAAAGAGTTGTAAAAAAAAAGTGTCAGAATTTTTTTTTTGTGTATATTCTTTCCTCTATGTCTTTGAGGCCGTAGGGGGAATTTTTTTTTTCTTCTCAATGGAGATGAAGCAATTGTCTGATCGTGTGGAGCAGCTCGCTGCTGAAGTGCGGGGAATTTCCGCCTATCTTGCTCATTCACATGTTGCTGAACCAAAGATCCCTACTCCTGATGTGTTTTTTGGGGATCGGTCTAAATTTTTGAACTTTAAGAATAATTGTAAATTATTTTTTGCCTTGAAGTCTAACTCATCAGGGAGCTCTGCGCAGCAGGTTAAAATTGTCATCTCTTTGCTGCGCGGCGATCCTCAGGATTGGGCGTTTTCTTTGAAACCTGATGATCCTATTCTAGCTAATGTGAACGCATTTTTTCAAGCCTTAGGGCTGTTGTATGATGAACCTAATGCTATTGATCAGGCTGAAAAGGCCCTGTTGGCATTGAGCCAGGGTCAGGATTCTGCAGAGTTGTACTGTCAAACATTCCGAAAGTGGGTGGTCCTTATTACTTGGAATGATGGTGCCTTGGCAGCTCTCTTTCGGAAGGGTTTGTCAGAAACCATAAAAGATACTATGGTGGGATTTCCTGTTCCCTCTGGTCTTGACGATTCTATGTCATTAGCCATTCAGTTTGATCGGTGTTTGCGCAAACGCAAAACTGCACGAGAGGTGTTGCCACCTGTTGAACAAATGTCTGAACCTATGCAATGTGATAGAGTTTTGTCTAGGGCGCAACGTCAGGAGTTCAGAAGGCGTAATAAGCTGTGTTTTTTCTGTGGAGATGCTTGGCATATTATTTCTGTCTGCCCTAAACGAGAGAAACATTTTGCACACACATTTGCTGTGGGTGGTGTTCAACCTAAGTTTCTTCTGGCAATTACTCTGATCTGCTCCCTGTCCACATTTTCCGCTAAGGCTTTTGTGGATTCGGGAGCAGCTCTGAACCTGATGGATTGGATTTTGCTAAACGTTGTGGATTTCCTATGACACCTCTGCGGATGCCTATCCCTTTGAGGGGCATTGATGCTACTCCTTTGGCGAAGAATAAACCTCAGTTTTGGACCCACGTGGTAATGCGGGTCACCCCAGATCATCAAGAAAATTGCAGATTTTTGGTGTTGCATAATTTGCATGATACCATTGTTCTGGGGTTTCCCTGGTTTCAAATCCATAATCCAGTTTTGGATTGGAAATCTGTGTCTGTGGTGAGTTGGGGTTGTCGGTGTGCCCTTAGTGACGCTCCTGTTTTCTCCACCTCTCCCCAGTCGCATGATGTTCCTGACTATTTGGCTGATTTTTATGATGTATTTAGTGAGAATGAGTCTGCGTGTTTGCCTCCTCATAGGAGTTATTACTGTGCAATTGAGCTGAGCCCTGGGTGTAAGTTTCCCAAGGGTCGACTTTTCAATTTATCTGTACCCGAGCATGAGGCTATGCGATCCTACATTAAGGAGTCATTGGAGAAGGGTCATATTAGACCATCCTCTTCAACCTTAGGTGCTGGGTTTTTTTTCGTGGCCAAGAAGGATGGTTCATTAAGGCCTTGTATTGACTATCGTTCCCCTCAACAAAATTACTGTTAAATATCAGTATCCGTTACCCCTGATTTCTGATATATTCTCTAGAGTTAAGGGTGCTTGCTGGTTTACCAAGCTTGACCTCAGGGGGGCGTATAATCTTATTCGCATTAAGCATGGGGATGAATGGAAGACGGCGTTTACTACTCCGGAGGGACATTTTGAGTACCTGGTGATGCCTTTTGGGTTCACTAATGCCCCTTCTGTCTTCCAGTGCTTCATGAATGATATTTTCCGAGACTTTGTGGATAAATTTTTGATCATCTATCTGGATGATATTTTGATCTTTTCCAAGGATTGGGACTCTCATGTGGAACATGTTCGGACTGTGTTCCGGATTTTGAGGGAGAATTCCCTGTATGTCAAGGGATCGAAATGCCTTTTTGGGGTACAGAGGATTTCATTTTTGGGATTTATTTTGTCTCCGTCAACTATTGAAATGGACCCGGCCAAGGTACAGGCCATTTATGATTGGGTTCAGCCCACTTCTTTGAAGGCCCTCCGGAAGTTTTTGGGTTTTGCTAATTTTTATCGTAAATTTATAGCTAATTTCTCTGGTATTGCCAAACCATTGACTGATTTGACTAAGAAAGGTGCTGATGTGCTGAATTGGTTTCCGGAGGCTGTTTCTTCCTTTCAGGAGCTGAAGCGAAGGTTCACTTCTGCTCCGGTTTTGCGGCAACCTGATGTTTCACTCCCGTTTCAGGTAGAGGTGGACGCTTCTGAGATTGGTGCAGGAGCTGTTTTGTCCTAAAAAGATCCGGTAACATCTAAAATGAATCCCTGTGCTTTCTTTTCCCGAAAGTTCTCCCCATCTGAACGTAACTATGATGTGGGGAATCGGGAACTGTTAGCCATGAAATGGGCATTTGAGGAGTGGAGACATTGGTTGGAGGGAGCTAAACATCAAGTCGTGGTCCTTACTGACCACAAGAATTTGATTTACCTGGAGTCGGCCAAACGCTTGAATCCTAGACAGGCTAAGTGGGCCTTGTTTTTCACATGTTTTGATTTTGTGGTCTCTTTTCTTCCGGGCACTAAGAATGTCAAGGCAGACGCCCTCTCTAGGAGTTTCTTTGCTGATTCTCCTGTTGTGACCAAACCTGCTACCATCTTAGGTGAGGGGGTAGTTCTTTCTGCCATCTCGCCCGATTTGAGACGTGCTCTGGAAGAGTTTCAGGAGGACAAACCTGAGCGTTGTCCCATTGGAAAATTGTATGTTCCTGACCAGTGGAGGAAGAGAGTGATGTCTGAAGTTCATTGCTCTGCATTGGCTGGTCATCCAGGTATTTTTGGTACTAGAGATTTGGTGAGTCGGTCTTTTTGGTGGCCCGCCTTGTCTCGTGATGTCAGGAGTTTTGTGCAGTCCTGTGGGACTTGCTCCCGGTCTAAACCTTGTTCTCACTCTAGTGGGTTGTTGATGCCTTTGCCGGTGCCCAGGAGGCCATGGACCCATATTTCAATGGATTTTATCTCTGATATGCCTGTCTCTCATAGAATGACTGTTATTTGGGTGATTTGTGATAGATTCTGTAAGATGGTCCATCTTGTACCACTCCCTAAGTTGCCATCTTCCTCAGAGTTGGTGCCCTTGTTTTTGCAACAGGTGGTTCGCTTGCACGGGATTCCTGAGAACATTGTATCTGACAGAGGAGTTCAGTTTATTTCTATATTTTGGAGGACTTTCTGTTCCAAGCTGGGAATTCAGTTGTCCTTCTCCTCTGCGTTTCACCCTCAGACCAATGGGCAGATGGAGAGAACAAACCAGACTTTGGAGTCGTATTTGAGATGTTTTATTTCTGCTGATCAGGATGATTGGGTTTCATTTTTGCCCTTGGCCGAATTTGCTTTAAATAATAGAGCTAGTTCTGCCACTTTGATGTCACCTTTTTTTTGTAACTTTGGGTTTCCATCCTCGATTCTCTTCAGGGCAGGTGGAGTCTTCTGCCTGCCCAGGTGTTGACACTGTGGTGGAGAGAATGCACCAGATCTGGGACCAAGTGGTGGATAGGTTGTCTCTCTCCCAGGAAAAGGCCCAGCGGTTTTCCAACCGTCATAGGACCATTGGTCCCCAGTTTAAGGTGGGTGATATGGTTTGGTTGTCATCAAAGAATATCTCTATGAAGGTGGCTTCTCCAAAGTTTAAACCTAGATTTATCGGACCTTACAAGATTTTGGAGATTCTTAATCCTGTCTCTTTTCGATTGGCTCTTCCTGTTACATTTAAGATCCATAACGTGTTTCATAAGTCTCTGTTAAAGAGGTTTGTTGAGCCAGTAGTGCCTGTGGTGGCACCTCCTGACCCTGTATTGGTGGAATGTAATGTGGAATATGAGGTTGAGAAGATACTGGATTCTCGCCTGGCTAGACGGAGACTCCAGTATTTGGTTAAATGGCCAGGAGGATAATTCTTGGGTCCCTGCATCCGATATTCATGCCGAAAGATTGGTTCGTGCTTTTCATCGGGCCTATCCTGATCGCCCTGGTGGCGTGGATGAGGGTTCGGTAACCCCTCCTCAAGGGGGAGGTACTGTTGTGAGTTCATTTTCCCCTTCACCGTTGATGTCTGATGAACTCCTTCTGCTGGGGAAGAGAGGTAGTGAAATTGATTGGGATGGGAAAAACCTGTCATCTGAACAGGCTGAGCATGATTGGTCTGTCAAATTAGTACTATAGGTTCTATGGAACTCGGTGGCATGGGTCAGAGAAGACAAACACAGTATATGTTCAAAGGTTCAGTATTTTATTGTAGCAACAGGTCTCAGTACTATGCAGATGTAGTTCAGGGTATTACAGTAAACAGGCTTCAGTATTGCACGGTATGTAGATATAAGTTCTGGCAACAGGTAAAGTCTGTACGAACCAACTGGCGAGAGTCTGAGGTCCAGGCGCACACAGTCCCAAGGTCCTGAGACTGGACTGGGCTCCAAGCGGAGAGCAGGCCGCAGAGATGACAGAAGCAGAGCAGATCCGGACAGGAGAGGCGGTCAGGCAGGACGGCAGGTAAGTAACAAGCGGGGAATCCCGAGGTTTAGAAGAAGCAGGCACAATGCAAGTTCTCCAAGCTTGGCAGCAGGTGATGATCCAGATACACAAGCACAGGTATAATGTGCAGAGTCCCTTTAGTACACAGCAGGCAGGAAACAGGAAAAGTCAAACAGGAACAAGATGACCCCTTGTGAAGCTACTCATTCCATCTTTGATAAGGGCAAAATTAAGGGCAAAGTCAAGCAGAACAGAAACATGGCTCAGAACCTCACACCATTCACTCCTTCAAGGATGTCCTCCGGACGACCTTAGATCTGGTTTACTGGGGTATCGGCTATGGAACTGTTGGATCAGACGGGGAGCTCGAATGTTCTCCTGAGGTTCCCAGGAATTCTCCTCCGATGGGTAACCCTGCCATTTCACCAAGTATTGAAGTTTCCTCCTATGGATCCGAGAGTCGATGATCCCTTCCACAATAAATTCTTCTTGCCCCTCAATGAGAATCGGACCAGGTGGAATGGGTGTACGTCCAGGAAAAGGATTCGGTACTACTGGTTTAAGCAGGGAGACATGAAAAACAGGGTGTATTTTCAAAGATGTAGGCAATTTAAGACGGCAGGCAACGGGACTTACTATGTTGTTGATTTTGTATGGGCCAACATATTTCTGTCCCAACTTAGATGTCGGAATCCTTAATTTTAAATTTCTTTTCGAAAGCCAGACCATGTCTCCTACCTTGTATGTTGGTGCTGGTTTACGGAACCTGTCTGCCGCCTTCTTGTATCTCTCCTGAGCTGCAGCCAGCGTTTGTTTCAAAGACTCTAAATTCTGTTGTAAATACGTAATTTGGTCAGCTGCTGCAGGTACGGACGTGTCTATCGGGAGTCGAGGGAGAATGCTGGGATGATACCCCTTATTAGCAATGAAAGGAGACTGCTTGGTGGAGGCACTCTGCGAGTTGTTATACGTGAATTCGGCCATCGGGAGTAAGTTTACCCAATCATCTTGTAAGTGGCATACATAGCAACGCAAGTATTGCTCCAAGGTTTGATTAGTCCGTTCCGATTGTCCGTTAGACTGCAGATGGAAAGCAGATGATAGATGTACCTTGATGTCCAGGGCGGCACAGAAGCTTTGCCAAAATCTTGAGGTAAATTGGACCCCTCGATCTGATATCACTTCGTCAGGAACTCCATGTAGCCGAAAAACATTTTGCACGATGAGGTCCGCTGTCTGTTTTTCTGTCGGAAGACCGATACAGGGAATGAAATGGGCAGCCTTGGTCAAACGGTCGATCACTACTAGGATAGTGTTTTTCCCCTTAGAAGTAGGCAACTCTACAATAAAATCCATTGAAATAGACCCCCAAGGGCGAGATGGAATAGGGAGGGGTTGTAGCAGTCCCGTAGGTGAGGAGCGGGGAACCTTTGATCTTGCACATACCTCACATGACGAGACGTAATGCTGAACGTCTCTCCGGTAGGTCAGCCACCAAAAGAAGCGAGACAAGAATTCCTGGGTCTTCTGGACTCCTCTATGACCAGCGATCTTTGAGTCATGCATTAATTTTAGTACACTTAGTCTGACCGTTTCCGGAATATACAGGCGTTGTCCCTGAAACCAAAGTCTGTTTTTCAAGGTTAGGTTTACCTGATTGAGGGGTCGGATCAGTAATGGGTCTCCAGTGTAGGCTTCCTTAATACTTGTTAATAGATCTTGATTGTGTAACACCCCTATGAAGTTTGTTTCTGAGAGTATGGTCCTCGGAGGTAATACTGGAGTTACGTTACCTGAGTGAATCTTAGATAGTGCATCAGCCTTCCCATTACGAGAGCCTGGCCTGTAAGAAACAATGAAGTCAAACTGATTAAGGAATAGAGTCCATTGGGCCTGTCTGGGCTTTAGACACCTTGCCGATCTCATGAATTCGAGGTTCCGATGGTCCGTAAGTACGACAATCTGGTGAGATGCTCCTTGCAGTAGATGCCTCCATTCCTTGAATGCGGTTATAATGGCCAATAGCTCTTTATTTCCGACATCATAATTCTTCTCTGCGGGAGATAATTTCTGCAAAAGAAAGGCACAGGGATGTAAAAGATCTTTCTCACCTGTTCTTTGCGAGAGAATGGACCCTATCGCACAGTCGGAAGCGTCTACATCCATTATGAAAGCTCGATCCGGATCCGGGTGTACGAGGATCGGTGCTGATGTAAATTTAGCTTTCAATTTGGAAAATGCCGTCTGCACTTGCGGTGACCAGACAAATGGTATCTTCTTCCGGGTCAATTGGGTGATGGGTATGACGATCTCTGAAAAATTTTTAATGAATCGTCTGTAAACATTGGCGAATCCAATAAATCGTTGTACTTCCTTCACGGACTTGGGAATTGGCCACTCCTGGATGGCTTGAGTTTTACTGGCATCCATGCTGAGACCCTGAGGAGAGATAACATACCCCAAGAATTGGATTTCCGTTTTGTGGAACTCGCATTTCTCTAGCTTGATATACAAGTGATTCTGCCGTAGGCGATCCAAGACTACTCTCACGTGCTGCTGATGCTCCTTGATGTTGCTGGAAAAGATTAAAATGTCATCCAAATAAACAACAACAAAAATATCGAGTATGTCTCTGAAAATGTCATTCACCAAGTGTTGAAACGTAGCCGGCGCATTACGGAGACCAAAAGACATGACGAGGTACTCAAAATGTCCATAGCGTGACCGGAAGGCTGTCTTCCACTCGTCACCGGGACGGATCCGTACTAGATTGTATGCTCCACGGAGATCTAATTTCGTGAAGATTTTAGAGTGTCGCACCCTTTCCAGTAATTCGGGAATTAATGGAAGTGGATAGGAGCAATTTTGTTGAGATCTAGGTAATCAATACATGGGCGGAGTGAGCCATCCTTCTTTTTCACGAAGAAGATCGGGGCACCCGCCGGGGAGGAAGATGGTCGTATAAATCCCTTGGCTAGGTTTTCATCGATGTACTCCTTGAGGGCTTTTAATTCTGGCCCAGCCAAAGGGTAAATGTTACCGAATGGAATCGCGACACCAGGTAGCAGTTCCACAGGGCAATCGTATGGCCGATGTGGAGGCATTTTGTCTGCATTTTTCTTGTCACATACATCGATGAAATCCTGATACTCTATTGGTAGATTTAAGTCAGCGGAGCATGCTGACCCAACTAAAGCTGGTTCCTTAGATGATATCTGTCTTCTAGGAAACTGTATTTCCTTCGTCTCCCAATTGATGGTAGGGTTTTGCAGTCGTAGCCATGGTAGTCCTAGGATTATGGGAAAATGAGGGGAGGAAATTAACAAGAAGGACAGTCTTTCTGAGAGATCCGCCCCCATACGGACTTTCAGTGATGTTGTTTCAAGATCCACGGGCCCGGACACCAGTGGGGAACCATCCACAGTTTCCATCAATACCGGAGAGATCCTCTTTTGTGAACATATACTGTGTTTTTTAGCGAATGTAATGTCCATAAAATTGCCGCTGGCCCCTGAGTCCACCATAGCGAAACTAGCAATCCATTGGGACTGGGTCCATATCTTGATGGGGATATAACAGTGTGAGTCCTTCCTTGAGCCGTCCAAGGTCGAAGTAGTGGAACTCACTGAAGAGATGGCTGCATTCACCGGTGAGGATATTTCTGAAGTACAGTCGGAGAAGTCGTGATTCCAGTCGACTATTTCTTTCCTAGGAGGATTTGAGTGGGAAACTACTGAAGATACGTTCGAAAAGTCACATTCGATTACCGCAGCCGTGGTCTTGCGATTCTTACCCGGACAATTCGAAATATAGTGACCTGATTTTCCGCAGTAGAAGCATAAATTTTCTCTAAAGCGGTGCTCCTTGCGTGGGTCAGGAGGACTTCTCCGGACTGCATCGACCTGCATAGGTTCTGACTCTACTGGGAGGAAGGACTTGCTCTGGGCTTCCCTGGGCTTCTGGAGACGGCAGGGTTACAAAATTACTGTGGTTAGCATCTGCCCATCTCTCTTGCCGGCGTTCTGCAAGACGGATATCAATCCGAATGCAATGATTTATGAAGTCTCCCAGGGCAGCGGGTGACTCGCCTCTAGCCAGTTCGTCTTTAATTGTGGCAGATAAGCCCCTCCTAAACACTGCGTATTTTGCTGAGTCGCACCACGTAGTATCCAACACCCACCTCCGAAATTCCATTGCATATTCTACGACAGGACGCTTCCCTGATGGAGGGCTAGCAATGCGGTTTCTGCTGTGGCACTTCGGTTAGGGTCATCGAACATCTGACACATTGCGGAAATAAAATCATTTAAAGAATTCAAACAGACATCATTAGTTTCAATGAGGGGATTTGCCCAAGCAAGAGCCTTGTTGGTTAACAGCATTATCATAGTCAACACCTTGTCTCATCCTGTTGGAAACTGAGCTGCATGCGCAGCAAAATACAGCTGACACTGATTTAGGAACCCTTGGAATTTTTCTCTTTCGCCACCGAACCTGAATGGCGGGAGCTTAGGGAAAGCTGGAACCAAAGGTGGGGTTGCGGCTGGGGCTGAAACTGTAGTCTCCAGCTTTGAGAGACGAGTAGCTAACCCCTGAATGGATGTATCGGCTATAGTAGCATTATGGTAAGCTTGAGTCTCTAGTGCTGACAATTTTATTTTGGTAGCCTGAAGCTCCCCTTGAAGTCCTGAGATAAATGTGCATATCTTTTTAAGACGTACAGTACATCCACAGAATCTGACCCAGCAAGTTCCATATTTGATGGCTTGTGTATCCTGTCAAATTAGTACTATAGGTTCTATGGAACTCGGTGGCATGGGTCAGAGAAGACAAACACAGTATATGTTCAAAGGTTCAGTATTGTATTGTAGCAACAGGTCTCAGTACTATGCAGATGTAGTTCAGGGTATTACAGTAAACAGGCTTCAGTATTGCAGGGTACGTAGATATAAGTTCTGGCAACAGGTAAAGTCTGTACGAACCAACTGGCGAGAGTCTGAGGTCCAGGCGCACACAGTCCCAAGGTCCTGAGACTGGACTGGGCTCCAAGCGGAGAGCAGGCCGCAGAGATGACAGAAGCAGAGCAGATCCGGACAGGAGAGGCGGTCAGGCAGGACGGCAGGTAAGTAACAAGCGGGGAATCCCGAGGTTTAGAAGAAGCAGGCACAATGCAAGTTCTCCAAGCTTGGCAGCAGGTGAAGATCCAGATACACAAGCACAGGTATAATGTGCAGAGTCCCTTTAGTACACAGCAGGCAGGAAACAGGAAAAGTCAAACAGGAACAAGATGGCCCCTTGTGAAGCTACTCACTCCATCTTTGATAAGGGCAAAATTAAGGGCAAAGTCAAGCAGAACAGAAACATGGCTCAGAACCTCACATGGACACCCGGAATCACTGAGTGGATATAAGGCAGCTGATGCCCTGCAGGGTTGCTGGTGATCCTTTCTGCTCTGTGCTGTTGCAAACCAGTTCAGTATCTGTCTTCTGAAAGCTAAGTTTTTGCTCTCTTATTTTTCCATGAGATTGTGTCTGTTTACTTAGTGTTTGTGTTCTGCCTGCCCTTGTTGGTACAGGCTGAGCTCCATTTTTGTCTCTGGTCAAGTTGATCTTTTGCTCAATCTTCAGAATATACCTGAGTGCTGATATAGTGATTTTGAAGTCTAGCAACTTCAGGGCTTTTTTCCCTATCAGACGGTTGGGACATTTTTGATAGGGTTTTTTGCGGATTGCAGCCAGCATCTTTTCTGTCCTTTCCTATTTAGTTAGTTGGGCCCCATTGTTTGCTCAACCTGTCTTTCTGTCTGTGTTTGTGTTTTCATCTACTTTTCACCGACAATACATGTTGGGGGCTGTCTATTGCTTTGGGGTCTGCTCTGGGGCAGTTTAGATTTCCCCTTTCTTTCTTTAGGCTTATTTAGTTCTCCGGCTGTGAACGAGGGGTCTAGGGCACCGTAGGAATCCCCCACGGCTACTGTTAGTTGTGTGAATAGGATCAGGGGTCTGCAATCCGATAGCTACCAACCTCTCCGGTGTTCTGGACTTAGCTTGTATTTTTGCTTTTTCCTCCTTCGGTGACTCATTCATAACAGGAGGCATTCCTAGCACACAGCAGCGGTGCTGGTTCTCCCACAAGCAATAGAGGTCAAAATGGAAGAGGTGTTCATGGTGCACACAGCCGAAGTGGTGTTGGAGACAGGGGTTTCATGACTATGTTGTGGACTGATTTTTCAAGTACCGCTCACTCGACTGCTAATACAGAATCGTTTGCAAGTGACAGGAGACAGCAGTTGTCAACTATGGTTACAAACTACTTCTCCTCCCATATCGATGTTCTCCCTCACAGGTCATTCCCCTTTGATTATTGGGCCTGTAAACTGGACACCCGGCCTGAATTGGCACAATATACCTTACAGGAGCTCGCTTGCCCTGCTGCTAGTGTGTTATCTGAAAGAGTCTTCAGTGCTGCTAGATCAATCCTCACAGAAAAAAAGGACCCACCTGTCGACCCAAAATGTTGATGATCTAACCTTCATTAAAATGAACCATGCATGGGTTTCAAAGGATTTTGTCTCACCTTTGTCCTCCTCTTCCTCGTACTTCTCCACTTCCTCCATTTGCAGCGGCTGAATGTACAGCCTACACATCAACATATGCCATTTTTTCAACCACCCTAACTGGGCTGCCCCCCAAGGCCGGGGTCACCCCCTGGCGTACCCGGGCAAGTGCCATTGTCCTGAACAGGTGGGTGGGCCCACCCTGGGCCCACCCTTGCCCACCCTTGGGCGACGGCACTGGCACTGGCACAGTGCCCCTCGTAGTACAATAAAGTGTCTCTGATGGTGGGGGGGCCCACTCGCTGTCAGACACACCGGCTTACTATGAGGGGCCCTGTGCCAGTACCGCCGCCCACGAGTGTGCCCCCCTGCTTGCTCAGGGTCCAAGCACTTGCAAGACTTACCTCTCCCTGCTCCACCACTGTGTAGTTGGGCCAGTTAAATCCTTCACAGGGACGGGCACTACAACTTTGCTGAATTGATCGATGATGGTTAAAACGTATCTATGGCCAGTCCTGCTGGGCTCTACCTTCAGATGATCAATGGCTAACATTTGTAATGGACGTCGACTCACAATCGGATGCTGGGTTGCTTTATGATCAGCTTTCACAGTTTTCCTAGTCACAGACGTGTGACATTCCTGCCACCATTTTTCAATGTCTCCTCTCATGGCAATCCAATAGAATCGCCTACGGCCTGTGGCTTCTGTCTTTTGCACTCCAAAGTGAACAGACAGATCATGATAGGCAGTGAGGACCATGTGTACATCTCTCGCTGTCATCAAAATTTGATGGAGACGAGTAATGGTGATGGGATCCACGCTACTGCGATACAGCAATCCTTTCTTTACAAAGAACCGTTTTCGCAGTCTCCACAGACAAATTCATTGAGGGTCAGCATCGCCTCTGCGAATTCTCACGGGAGGTTTTCCCGTGATTTGTAATTTCTAAAATTTCAGCAATCACTCAACTTTGCTTCTGGACTTTTATCCATCTAGTTTCCTGTAGCAGAGTGTCTGGAATGGCTTACTGACACTGAAATATATACGAATATTTAAAAGTACCACAACACTGTATACTGTTGCATGCTTCGAATACATTTCCCTTTTTCTAATTTTTAGATTCTGGTGTAATCCGTACTGAGCCTGTGACAGTTTGTGTCAGACTCTGCAAAACTATAAGGAGATTTAAAATGACACCAACATTGTATGCAGCTCTACGCTTGTAATATATTACCCTTTTTGGACATTTTATATTCTTGTCTAATCCATATTGAGCCTGGGAGTGTATTTTTCTGACTCCGGAAATATAGACGGATATTTCCAATTACCCCTGGACTGGATACACCTTGTATCTGCTAATACAGTACCTTTTTTCAACTTGTTTGAGTACGTTTAAATCCATACTGACTGAGTGAGCTGGTGTGGTTGACTCATGAAATCCGGTGGTTGGAAAAAATGATGGAAACACATGGAAACATCAACCAAACTTAGGTTAATATGGTGTAGGTCCACCTTTTGTGGCGATTACAGCCTCGATTATCCGAGGTATGGATTCATACAACGTGTGAATTGTTTCCAAAGGAATTGTAGCCCATTCTTCAGTTAAAACATCAAACATTTCTTTGAGCAACAATGGTGGCAGAAATCGACGTATAACCTGAATCTAAAAAATCTGCTATAAATGATCAATAATATGGAGGTCTGGGGATTGGGGGGGACATATGAGATGCTCAACTTCATTACAGTGTTACTCGTGCCATGCTTTAACGATTCGAGCTGTATGAATTGGTGCATTATCATCCTGAAAGATGGCGTTCCCCTCCGGGAACAGTGCTTGATCCACAGGATGCACTTGGTTGGCCAAAATGCCTAAATAATCGCGGATGTTACTTCTTCAATTAAGGGATATCATTGGCCCGGTGTATGTCCACAAAATATCACCCCAGATCATCACAGAACATCCGCCGTGTTTTACGGTTGCGAGAAGGCAGTCTGGATTGAATGTTTCTTTAGGCTATCTACAAACGTACACTCGGCCGGAGGTCGTAAATAGGGTAAACGATGATTCGTCTGAGAATATAAAATGTTTTCACAGCTCAAGAGTCATTTTCTGTAGGTTTCTACACTACTATTAACGCATGGAAACATTTGTCATTGAGAGAAGCGTTTTTACAATTGAAGCGATTCCGTGGAATCCAGATTTGTGCAGCTCGCGACAAACTTTTTTCGTGGAAACTGTGTTCTGTAAGTGTTCATTGAGCTCTGCATTGTTTTTCCGAGCAGTGGTCTTGCGATCCTCTATTCTAATTTGCTTTACAGTCCGACAGTAACTCTCTCAGTCAACTTTGACTTTCGGCCGGACCTGTGCTTTGCTACAGACGTTTTTCCTCTCTTTCAAACACAGTCATTAATTTGAAGACAGTACCACTTTACACGCCAAGCATACGGTCACTTTCTGTTACACTAGCACCTGCCATACCAGCATCAACAATTTGGGCTCTTTGAAAATCAGAGAGGTCTGCAATTGGTATGTTTTTCCTCAATGTTCTTAGAATTATGCAAAACAAACATTTAGTTTACATACACATATCACATGACACAAATAATCAACTACAAAACATTAACATATGGCACGGTTTGCATGTTTATAACATGTTTGAAGATTATGATGGCAACACGTTAGGTGTTTGGTTGCATTATTTGGTCCAACCCCTGTATATATGGAGTGTGTATAAAAGCCCTCACCGCCAACCGCCATTTTTCTTCTGCCCATCTTTACAGCAGGGAGAGGTTGCTGACGCTTTTTATGATTTTGGAGACACTTGGGCCTGTAAACAGAAGTTGTTATGTGCTTGCACTGAACGCAATTGTTAGTGTGCAGTGACAGGGGAGGATTTCTGGTGTGCAGCAGCGCTAGTCATTAGGCTGCCTGCCAGTGACAGGGACCATTTTCTTGTGTGCAGCAGCGCTGATTATTAGCCTGCCTTATTGCAGTATTGCTGTGTGGACACTGCTGTGCAGACTGCTTTTCACACAGCAGTCCTACTTTTAGTCTATTTTCCTGCAGTGAATGAACGTTCATTATTTCACACACCATATAGAGCTGTACGCTCCTCACACACTACCGTATACCAGTTGGTATCATGTATAAATACATGCTGACTATCTTTATGAGACTACTGAAATATATAGTGACCCATTTCCGTCACATCTCCTCCAGTCCCTTTCCCCTGCTGTCACCCCTCACCTAACTAAAATATTTAACCTCTCTCTCTTCTAGTATCTTTCCCTCCTCATTTAAGCATGCCTTCATACATCCACTACCTAAAAAACAATCCTTCGACCAAAGCTGTGCCGCTAACTATAGACCTGTCTCTAATCTTCCCTTCATCTCTAAACTCCTGGAACGCGTGGTCCACTCCCGTCTTATCCGCTATCTCTTTGATAACGCTCTTCTCGACCCTCTCCAATCCGGTTTCCGCTCTTTACACTCTACTGAAACTGCCCTCACTAAAGTCTCTAATGATCTACTAACAGCTAAATCTAATGGTCATTACTCCGTGCTAATTCTCTTGGATCTCTCTGCAGCATTCGACACTGTGGATCATCAGCTCCTCCTCACTATGCTCCGTTCCATTGGCCTCAAGGACACTGTTCTCTCCTGGTTCTCCTCCTATCTCTCTGACCGCTCCTTTACTGTATCTTTTGCCGGTTCCTCCTCCTCTCACCTGCCCCTTACTGTTGGGGTTCCTCAAGGATCGGTTCTAGGCCCCCTCCTCTTCTCCTTGTACACTGCCCCTATTGGTCAAACAATCAGTAGATTTGGTTTCCAGTACCATCTCTATGCTGATGATACCCAATTATATGCTTCTTCTCCTGACATCACGACAGCCTTTCTAGAAAACACCGGCGATTGTCTAAACGCTGTGTCTAACATCATGTCCTCACTATATCTGAAACTGAACCTGTCAAAGACTGAACTCCTTGTGTTTCCTCCCTCTACTAATACCTACCTATACCCGACATTACCATTTCAGTGTGTGGTTCCACTATTACTCCCCAGCAACATGCTCCCTGTCTTGGGTTCATACTTGACTCCGAGCTTTCCTTTGCCCCCCACATTCAATCACTGGCTTGCTCTTGTCATCTGCACCTCAAAAACATTTCTAGAATTCGACCTTTTCTTACTTTTGACTCCGCAAAAATTCTTACTGTTTCTCTTATTCATTCTCGTCTCAACTATTGTAACTCTCTTCTATTCGGTCTCCCTCTTACCAAACTCTCCCCTCTCCAATCTGTCTTGAATGCTGCAGCCAGGATCATATTCATCGCCAATCGTTACACCGATGCCTCTACCTTGTGCCAGTCTTTACACAGGCTACCCATCCACTCCAGAATCCAGTACAAACTTATTACCCTCATCCACAAAGCTCTCCATGGTTCAGCACCACCCTACATCTCCTTCCTTGTTTCAGTATACCACCCTACCCGTGCCCTCCATTCTGCTGATGACCTGAGGTTAGCATCCTCAATAATCAGAACCTCCCATTCCCGTCTCCAAGACTTTACACGTGCTGCACCAATTCTTTGGAATGCACTTCCCAGGTCAATATGTTAGTTCCCAATCCCCACAACTTTAAGCTTGCCCTGAAAATGTATTTATTCAGACTGGTCTACCGCCTCAACACATTAACCTAATCTATCCCTGGGTGGCACAGTCAAAAGTTTTACCATAACGAGGTTCCCCGCATCATGTTCCCACATGCTTTATGCATCCATTAGCCCTTTGTGTCTGTACTGTTACACACTTAACATTATGGCTGGTCCAAACAATCAGGCCAATTGTTACCACCCACCTTTCGTGTCCACCTTTTTCCTCATAGATTGTAAGCTTGCGAGCAGGGCCCTCATTCCTCTTGGTATTTGTTATAATCTATGTGATTATTGTTATGCTGTAATGTCTATTGTCTTTACAAATCCTCTCTGAAATGTAAAGTGCTGCGGAATATGTCGGCGCTATAGAAATAAAATTTATTATTATATAGGGAGATTAACATTTTCTATTACACTATATACACCTGATATTTGATGATACAGTACCTTTGTTCTTAATTTTTGCTTACGGTATAATACATACTGAGTGAGCGTGTGTGGTTTACTCATTCAAAATATATGGAGAAAAACATTTTACCCTATACTCTATACACCTCCTATCTTGTGATACAGTACGTTTGTTTGACATTTTGTATTACGGTCAAATCCATACTGGGTGACTGTCTGAGGGTGACTACGGAAATATATATGGAGATTTAAATTGTACCCTACAATACATATACTTGCTATCTTGTTATCCAGTACCTTTTTTAAACATTTTGTATTATGGTTAAATCCAGACTGCGTGAGCGTCTGAGGGTGACTCCGGGAATATATACAGAGATTTACATTTAGCCAAACACTGTATCCAGCTGTACCCTTTTGATACAGTACCCTTTTTTGCAATTAACATTCTGTTGTAATCCATACTCAGCCGGTGATTGTCTGTCTATTACTCGGTAAATATATTTGTAGATTAACACAACACTTTATACAGCTGTTTGCTTGTGATACAGTACCCATTTACTGCTGTTTATATTCTGGTCTAATGCATACAGAGCCAGTGAGAGTCTGTTTCTGACTATGGAATTATATTGTATATACCAGGTATCTGCTGTTACTGTACCCTTTCTCAACTTTCTATATTCTTGTCGAATCCATACTGGGCCTGAGAGCATCTGTGTCTGCCTCCTGAAATGTATACTGAGATTTAGAATGTTTAAACTCTATTATATATACTTGGGATATGTTTATACTGTGCCATTTTTTAAACTTTGTATATTATTGCCTAATCCATACTGAGCCTGAGAGCGTCTGTGTCTGACTCGTGAAAGACATACTGAAATTTTTTCTATTTTCACTATACTATATACTGTATACCTGCTATCTATTGATACAGTACCCTCTGTGCCAGAAAGTCCTCCTCCACCCACCAGTCTAAGTGTCTCATTGACAACGTGAACATTGTCCCACATGTGTGATCATTTCTTGCAGATCATCTTTTTATATTATGGGGTTATCCATACTGAGTGTGTGAGAGTCTGTGTGTTACTCCTGAAATATATATGTAGATTTAAAAACTATCCCAACACTGCATACAGCTGTAAGCTTGTGATACACTACCCATTTACAGCTGTTTATATTCCAGTCTAATGCATACAGAGCCAGTGAGAGTCTGTGTATGACTATGGAAATATATACGGAGATTTACAATGACCCCTACACTGTATACAGCTGTATGCTTCAGATCCATTACCCTTTTACTGCTTTTTACATTGTGGTGTAATCCTTAATGAGCCAGAGAGCGCCTGAGTCTGCCTCCTGAAATATTTACATACATTTATAAGGTTAAAACAATACCGTATATATGCCTGGTATCTGGTGTTACTGTACCCTTTCTCAACTATTTATATTACTGGGTAATCCATAATGAGGCTGTGAGCATCTGTGTCTGACTCATGTAATATCTACGAAGATTTACAATTATCCCTAGACTGTATACAGCTGTATGCTTCTCATACAGTACCATATATGTGGTGGTATCTTGGGTTTTTTTTTTTAAACAAAAATTTGGAACTATGGTGGAAGAGGCCGTGGACGTGGGCGTGGGGGGCCAGCTGGTACTGATGGTGGTGGTGGTGCATCTGCTGGTACGGCCAAAAGCACAATAGCAGCTAAGGCAGGAGGTGTCGAGACTGTGCCATGGTCTGGCTCAGGAAGGCCTGGAAGGCTACCTTTTCAGGGATTTGGTAAACCGCTTTTATTTAAAAAATTTTGTATTACATTAAAAAATGTAAGAGGAAAGGAAAGGAAAGAAAGGGAAGGGTTAGGATTAGGAATGAAAACCCCCTGTGAAGACAGGGAGCCCCCAAGATGGTGGATAGACAGGTAGACATACAAAGGAATGACATAATTACATAAATGATAATGTTACACTTTTTAAATTCAGTACATTAAGTTCCCTAAGATTGTTTTTGTCCACTGCTAAGTACCATCTTCTATAAATAAACAACCTGTTTCATGAGCGTGTTTGACAACCGAATACAAAGATAACAAAGCATAAAGTTTCCGCTACTTAAAACCATCATATTAAATTAGAAAATGGTAGCACACCAAATATGAAATATGTGAAATACGAATAGCAAAATGGCTTTAGTAATACATTTCATAATGGCTTTTGTAAGGCATATCAAATATGAAATAAGTGAAATATGAATAGCATAATGGCTTTTGTAATCTTGAAAAACATATGAGATACTTAGCACAAAATTTGGCCAAAAGATGTGAGCCCATTCACCAGCGACAAGGTGATCTCAGATTGAATGGGTCCCTATACTGACTGCCTGGTGTGAACTGACCTCTGACTAGTAACATGATAAAGCCTGTATATATAGGATGATAGGAACCAAACATGTGATTGAATGCGATTAAAATCACCACTTGATGAAGGGCGGAGTGCTCAGTCAGAAAACTAGTATACAAGTAATAAAACAAACTGACGGCACATCTAGAACTAGTCTGAATAGGTGCATACCAAAAGGCCACTTACATATTAAATTAGAAAATGGTAGCACACCAAATATGAAATATGTGAAATACGAATAGCAAAATGGCTTTAGTAATACATTTCATAATGGCTTTAATATGTAAGTGGCCTTTTGGTATGCACCTATTCAGACTAGTTCTAGATGTGCCGTCAGTTTGTTTTATTGTTAAAACCATCAGCTATAAATAATCAAACTGTCACCTAAGCTTTATATTGTATATAGGACCTTAGAAAGCATTGTAATATAAAAAATTATGACATAGCGCACGTACTGATTACCTATCCCTAAAAGACCCCCAAAATATTCCATATAAATGTATGATTCCCCGTCCCGTCCGTGAACACCGTTGGTGGTTCTCGGACTGATGTGGAGGCAAAAGAAAAAATTGTGCATACAAACACTACAAAAGCGAAATAATCTTCTTTAACTCTACATAAATATAATACTAATCAAGTGAATGCTATAGTTTAGACACAAATAGTTAACTCATGAAGAAAGAAAAAGAAATAAAGCCACCATTAATGTCAGAATCCTTACAATGTTCAAGTGCTTTCAATTAGGGTAAAGATCCGATTTAGATAGTCTAGAGAGTCCAGGAGAAGCCATAGAAGATAATATTCCTGTGTTTTGCAATAACTCAGCACCCTCCTCTGTTGAGCATATACCAGTCATTTTTTATGCAAATTGGACCTGCAGAATAGAGTGTTGAGTCCAATTGTAGGGAATGCCTGCACGACGGAGTTCTTTTGTTGTAGTTTGAAATGATTTCTTTTTTATTCAAGTGTATTGTGAAAGTTATTTGTAAAAGGATAAGTGGCTATATGGAGATAAAAGAAATGTTGGTTCTTTGGAGATTTTTAGAAGCGTGTTCCTGACCCAGTTGGGGTAGAAGAGACGCTAACATCCATGGCTACTTCAGGTGGAAGACAAGGGTGTCTACGAATTCTAAAAGCTTTCTCGATTAGATTTCTCTCTTCAATGTTTGGAATAGTGGGGTGAATCATAGAAGAAATGGAGCTTTTCAAGTGGAAGGATGGGACTTTTTCGTGGACCATCCATAATCTTGATATTGGTTCTCCTTTTAAAATCTTCATATGCTGCCAAACTGTTTGTAAAAGAATCTCTGTCCTTTTGAATTTGCAACCCGGATTCTGTAACTGTAGCTAAAATCTTAATTACCCCAGCACATAGAGACACATATTCTCAATAAGGAGATTTAACCCTATTGTAGTCATGAGAAGGAATGTCTGAAATTAAGATAGCAATCAGATTAAAATCTTCTAAAAATAGTAATATTGTCTTTTGGAATAGCTTTTTTATTAAAGCTTCGGAAGCCTTAGCTTGCTTAGAGCCTGTGTTTTTTGCTTTTAAATCAATCATTGTTTCGGAAACATTATCTCTAATGGTTTTTTCCAAAAAAAAAGACATGGATTTTAACAAAGCTTTGAGCATTCTAGCCCTAAACCCCTCTGTAGGGTATTCATCTGAAGCAGGTATTTCATCAATTAATTATGTCTTAGAAGTATTATGCCTTCCATTGTTGTATGGCTTCTCATGATCCCAATAATCTATATCGATTTGGGTGGTATAGTTTTCTCTGGACTCATAATCACAGTTACAGTTGTAATGTTTGAGAATATCATCACAGATTGAGCCTGAGGAATTAGATTCCTCATAATCCGTGTCAGCAGATATGTCACTTCCCCCCGATTCAGGTGACCCCATACCTTCCATATCTTCCACCGAATGTACAGTATGAAAATCTTCAAGTAAATTGTAGGACTTATATGAGTTATATGAGTGGTCTGATAAATTATCTTTGTTATTACGCCCTTTTATAAGTTGAAGATTACAGCCTTCTTCTTTCTCCCCTTCCCATATCCTATTATCATTCTCCCCATTCCTCCCCGGGACAAACACCGGCGCATTGTACATGAGCCTGCCATCAGCAATCAATTTGGGTGAAAGGGATCTGCCTGGGTTTTGTCATGCAGAAATTGCGTTACCATCATAATGATTTTCCTCTTTAAGCACTGCTAAATCCAATATGTGACAATTCTCCCCTAAGCCACCAAATCTTGCCCAGTATGGAGGATGCAGTTTCTCCCTCCTCTGATCCACAGCGTCTCCGCCACCTTGTCTCCTCTGCTGCTACATGCTGCCTTCACTCCCCATCTCCACCGCAAGCGTCAAGCCTCTCCCTGCAGCTGTCAACAATTATTCATGCACCCCTGATGAATTTACCGCCGCTTCTCCTGGATTCCCAGCAGCCGCTGATGAGCCCACCGCCGCCTCTCGTGGCCTCCTGGCTGCTCCTGCATCCTCTGAAGAGTTCACCGCTGCGTCTCCCGGGTTCCCGCCTGCACCCGCTGTCACTGGCTTTGGCTTTGAAGTGTATACCGCCGCCTTCCCCGGGCTACCGCCTGCTTCCTTCCCCATCGCTGCAGATAACACCGCTCCTCCTGACTTCCGGATCCCTGTGTCCTGCCCAGCAGCAGGCTTACCGCCGCTCAGGACCAGCCCCAACAACAATGACGTTACAGCTTTAACCGGCGGTCTTCCTGAGTCGCGCTTTCCCACGGTCTCCCGACGCTGATGCCAGCATGTCTCCTTCAGCACATTTGCTGTGGCCTGCAGACTCCTCTCGCGCCTGTAGCCCGGGGATTTCCCAGAGCCTCCTGAGCCGTCGGCTTCCATCTCGCTTGTTCAGACGCTGCAGCTCCAGACGGCTGGTTAAGTTGTTTTGCTCTGGGGGGAGAGGAGGCCTACCTCAGATCTTTTCAGTGAGCTTCTTTGGCCATCAATAAAGTTTTTCTTCATCGGATCCTGAATTTCTTCCTTCTTTCTTACTCCAGGCATGTTCCAACAAGATGTTAAGTCCAAAATTCCGCTTTTAGTATGCTTTTGCAGGATTAAATAGGGGAATACCAGGAGCTCCTGATAAACAGGTCTGCTCCCTTCCCCTGCAAACCAAGCCCCGTAAAACACATTTAAAGCTGGAGCATCAGGAACTGGTTTTAGCTTACATTGGCAAAGCAGCATCCAGCTCTATCGCCTCCTCCTCATCTGAAGTTTCAAAAAATGGAAGCTCTGAGTTGTCAGTGCAGGCTTCTGGTCAGGAACAACCCCTTTCCTTGTGTCCTTCACCCCCACCAAAAGTGAAGGATGCGGCAGGCCACACTTCATAAAACTCCATGGAGCTCTTCCACATACCATGCCTGGGTTATCAAGTCAAATCCTGAATTCCCCAGTCCAAGATGAATCTGACATGGAGTGCACTGATGCACAGCCACTGCTAGATAATTCTGCTGGTACATTGACCCATAGCAATACATTTCCCCTAGAAGTCTAGTGAGCCTAAATCAGACCCTGATGAAACTCAGGTGCCCCTTCCCGCATACTATACCACCTTACACAGTGACACAGAGAAAGGTGCAGATGAAATTGAAGAGGAGGTGATGGATGACCCAGTTGTTGACCCGGATTGGCATCCATTGGGGGAAGAGGGTAGCGCTGGCAATAGCTCATAAGAAGAGAAGGATCCGCAGCAGGCATCAACATCGCAGCAGCGGTTATCTGGCAGGACCGTAGCTGTACAAAAACTTGTCTAAAAAAGAGTTGCAGGACAGCTTGGCCAGACGGTCAAATTAACACAGCGTGCAAGCCCTGCAAATTTATACCATAGTACGAAGAGTGCAGTGTGGCACTTTTTTAACCAAAATCCTATTGATGAGGCAAAGGTTGTCTGTAAGAAGTGCAGAAGGACCTTTAGCAGAGGTAAAAATCTTAGAAATTTGAATACCAGTTGCATGCTTACACATTTAACTGCCATGCACTTGCAAGCGTGGACAGACTACAAAACCTCAGGTAGCATGTGAGGAACTGAAATACTTTCCCAGCACAGATGACTAATTACCTCAATTTATGTTGTATTTACATGCAATGACCTTATCTGGTGGGGGATATGTGCCTTTCTTTCTCTCGGCAGGGGGGCCACTTGGGTTCACACCACTTCAGACTGGCCGGAGACTTCACTGGCTGTGAATTCAATGTACATTGGTGAAGGGGGTTGGAATGTTGGATTTGGTTAGGGGGTTGGGAGTAGAGTTGAGAGACTTGATGGGGGAGTGCAGTTGTGTCTGGGGATCTGAAGCGAAAGGAGCAGAGTTAAGGCCGCTCCTGGAACCCATGAATGGACTATCAAACTTGGAACTAAGTTTTCTCGGGCTTCGGTCGTGAGATCTATATTCCCCTAGGAATTATCCCATGGACTATTTTTACTGACTTGTTGCTGATCCCATGGACTGGGGGCATTACATTGGGGTCATCTACCTGGACTTACTGAAATGCTTGCATGGATACAAATAAAACTTGTTGCATCGTTAACCTGCCTAGGTGATTACTAACACCCACAACTCTAAATCCTCACAAGTGGTGGCAGCGGTGGGATCACCTATCTCTGAACAGCATAACAGAGAAAGTTACTGATGGTGACTTGGCAGAAGAGATGGCAGACTCCATCTACAAGAGACACAAGTAGGAACAGCTGAGATCCCTGTGCTCTGGGAGGGAGCTGGAGTGGTCGATGGCAGACAACCGGATGGCCCTAATACAATGCTTGGACGAGTGGGAGCGAGAACACCCACAAGAGGAGATCAGTCCAGATGTAGAAGAGGACAGCCCAGTGGACAGACAACAGCCGCGGGCAATCATTCCGAGGCAGAGGATCGATTGACCGAGTTGGGGCGGGTGCTGGCTGTGCTAGGAGAGCGGGCCACAGAAAGAGAACGGGCGGCTGTGATAAGCAAATATCTGGGTGTCCATGTAGCCATAACCCCACCACCCTCTGCGCAGATCAGATGACAGTGGATAACGGGAGAGAGGGACCTGCATCTTTGAGGTACCGGGACATACCACAGTTTAATGAAGACACCACGGGTATTGATGACCATATTCGATTATTTGAGAATCTCTGCCTGCTTCATGAGGTGTCCATTGAGGACTGGCCGAGATTTTTGAGTGTTGGCCTGACCGGGAAAGCCAGAGAAGCTTTTAATAACTTGTCCTTTTGGGGATCAGAGGTGTTACGCTACCATTCGCAGCGCATTACTGGAGAGGTATGCCGTCACACCTGAAACCTACCGGAGGAAGTTTCGGGAGACTGAAAAGCCCAATGCACATACGCACCGGGAGTTTGCCAACACATTACGTACAGCATGTGCTCAGTGGATCGAAGGACTGGGAGCTCGAGAAGCTGAACATGTCTTGGATATATTCATGCGGGAGCAATTTATGTCCAAGCTCCCACGTGACATAAAGGAATGGGTGGCAGATAGAAAACCACAGAGTCTGGAGGAGGCTGCAAGATTGGCGGATGATTGGTCTGCCAATTGTAAAGGGCGGTGTGGGAGAACAGCTCCGGCAAGTCGGGAACAGGGGCTTCCCGAGAGGCCAGCGAGACCCATGGTCCAGCGAGAGGAGGAACTGTGAGGATTTCGTACTATACAAAGAGGGGGAGGTCTCCAAAAACCCCAAGTACGGCCAGCATCAGGGCGAGGGGGATTAAGCTGTCATAGCTGTGGACGCATGGGACACTTCGCCAGAGAATGCCGGGCCCATTCGGGTCCACGTCATCCACATTTCCAACCTGTGAACAGTGCACTGCAATGGGGCTGGAATGCTGGGGGCGAGAAAAGAGGGGGAGGTCCCCCAAAACCCCAAGTACGGCCCACATCAGGGCGAGGTGGATTAAGCTGCCATAACTGCGGACGCAGGGGACACTTCGCCAGGGAGTGCCGGGCACATTCGAGTCCACGTAGCTGGAGGAGAATCTCTGAACATTTGGACAGCCCGACTACATTTAGACTGGGGACACAGCAAGGGAATGGTGGATGTGGGGGTAGTGCGACACCTACCTGTGGATCTGTTGCTGGGCAACAACTTAGTAGCAGGGTTGGTGTGCCACTGGACCAGTGTCGCAACCCGAAGCCAAGGACTCATTCCCGCTGCATCAGAAGACCTCGACATGCCAAATAACCTCCCGCCAGTGCAGGAGAGACCAAGGCAATGCTGATGGACTATCGAGACAGACTGAGGAAGCCACGAACTCTGGTAATTGCCGTCAGAAGAAGGATAGTCAATTTCATGAATTGGAGCTCAATACTTGCCGTGCTGGAAAAGTGGGGGAGGAATGTGAGGAACTGAAATACTTTCCCAGCACAGATGACTAGTTACCTCAATTTATGTTGTATTTACATGCAATGACCTTATCTGGTGGGGGAATATGTGCCTTTCTTTCTCTCGGCAGGGGGGCTACTTGGGTTCACACTACTTCTGACTGGCCGGAGACTTCACTGGCTGTGAATTCAATGTACATTGGTGAAGGGGGTTGGAATGTTGGATTTGGTTAGGGGGTTGGAAAGGAGCAGAGTTAAGGCCGCTCCTGGAACCCATGAATGGACTATCGAACTTGGAACTAAGTTTTCTCGGGCTTCGGTCGAGAGATCTATATTCCCCTAGGAATTATCCCATGGACTATTTTTACTGACTTGTTGCTGATCCCATGGACTGGGGGCATTACATTGGGGTCATCTACATGGACTTACTGAAATGCTTGTATTGATACAAATAAAACTTGTGGCATCATTAACCTGCCTAGATGATTACTAACACCCACAACTCTAAATCCTCACATAGCACATGTGCACCTGCTCCGTCTGAAGGTATCCAGCAACGCTCCATCGCTTCCCCCACTGAAAGCCCACCGGTAAGCACACCACCAGCAAGAAATGTTGAGGTTTCATCGTAATGGCAAAGCAGTCATGGAATCACTATATTTTGGCTACGAAAGACTGAATCTAGGCCACCACCATGACCATCACAATCACAAACCCCCTCTCGGTCCGTCAGGTCCACCGCTAGTTCCCCCATATGCAGCTCTCAAGTCCAGCTCACCCTAGCAGACACTCTGAGTAGGACAAAAAAGTACTCATCCTCTCATCCGTGTACACTGGCTTTGAACGGCTACATTGCCAAACTGATCTCATTAGAGATGATGCCCTTACGTTTGCTTGAAAGCAAAGCGTTCCGAGAGCTCATGGCATACGCTGTCCCCACGCTATAACCTACCCAGTTGGCACTTCTTTTCTCGAAAAGCCATCCCTGCCCTCCACCTGCATGTGAAAGGCCGCATTTTCCATGCACTCAAACAATCAGTGAGTGAAAAGGTGCACCTCACAACAGATGCATGGTCCCACTGCGCACTGGGTTAATGTGGTGGATGCAGGCTCCACAGGGGACAGTGGCGGTGGTGGAACAGTGCTGCCTAGCCCACGGTCTAGGAAACAGTTGGCTGTAGGTGTTCGACCCTCCTCCTCCTCCAGAAGCGAAAGCTCGTCGACAGAGCGCAGTCGCACGAGCACTCCATCCGCGGCTGCCAGTATTGCACATGAGGTGTCCCACTATCGTACAGCTAGTGGTAAGTGGCAGCAGGCTGGTTTAAAGATGATGACTTTGGGCGACAACAGACACACCACGGAGGTACTGGCCGACTACTTGCAGCGACAAACTGTGTCATGGCTGGGCAGTCTACATCTTGAGCCAGGCAAGGTAGCCAGTGATAATGGCTGGAATTTTGCGGCAGCCATAGCACTTGCAATACTTACCTCTCCCTGCTCCACCGCTGTGTAGTCTGGGCAATGAAATCCTTCACAGGGACCGCCACTACAAATTTGGTTAACTGATCGATGATGGTTAACACATACCTATGGCCTGTCCGGCTGGCCTCTACCTTCAGATGATCAATGGCTACCATTCGTAATGGACATCGACTCACAATCGTATGCAGTGGTGCTTTATGATCAGCTTTGACAGTTTTCCTAGTCACAGACGTGTGACATTTCTACCACCATTTTACAATGTCTCCTCTCATGCCAATCTAATAGAATCACCTACGGCCTGTGGTTTCTGTCTTTTGCACTCCAAAGTGAACAGACAAATCATGATAGGCAGTGAGGAACATGTCTACATCTCTCCCTGTGATCACAATTTGATGGAGACGAGTTACGGTGATGGGATCCACACTACTGCGATACAGCAAACCTTTCTTCACAAAGAACCGCTTTCGCTGTCTCCACCGACAAAGTAATTGCGGGTCAGCATCGCCTCTGCGAAATCTCCCAGGAGGTTTTCCCGTGATTAGTAATTCCCAAATTTCACCAATCACTCGACTTTACGTCTGTACTTGTAACCATCTAGTTTCCTGTAGCGGAGAGTCTGGACTGGCTTACTGATACTGAAATATATACGAACATTTAAAAGTACCCCAACACTGTATACTGGTGTACGCTTCGAATACATATCCCTTTTTCTTCTTTTTTATATTCTGGTGTTATCCATACTGAGCCTGTGAGTGTCTGTGTCTAACTCCGGAAATATAGACGGAGATTTACAATTAGCCCTAGACTGGATACACCTGGTATCTGCTGATACAGTACCTTTTTTAACATTTTGGATTACGGTTAAATCCATACTGACTGAGTGAGCGTCTGAGGGTGACTCCTGAAATACTGTATATACGGAGAGTGTATTAAAGCCCTCACCGCCGACTGCCATTTTTCTTCTGACCATCACTACAGTAGGGAGAGGTTGGTGACGCTGTTTAACATTAGGGAGACACTTAGGCCTGTAAAAAGAAGTTTTATGTGCTTGTGCAGAACGTAATTGTTGTGTACAGTTACTGTGGTGTGACAGGGGGAGGATTTTCTTTTGTTCATCAGCGCTAGTTATTAGGCTGCCTGCCAGTGACAGGGAGGATTTTCCTGTGTGCAGCAGTGCTCGTTATTAGTCTGCCTGCCAGTGACAGGGAGGATTTTCTTGTGTGCAGCAGCGTTGATTATTAGCCTGCCTTATAGCACTATTGCTGTGTGTACACTGCTGTGCAGACTGCTTTTTACACAGTACTCCTACTTTTATTCTTTTTTTCGGCACAGTGAACGAACGTTCATTATTTCACACAGCGTATAGAGCTGTACACTCCTCACACAGTACCGTGTCCCGGCTGGTATCACATAGAAATACATGCTGACTATCTGTATGTGACTCAGGAAATTTATAGGACGAATTGTTGTGAACTCATTTTCTGGTCTACCAGTTGTGAGTTCTCCTTCCGGGCTCCCTCTGGTGGTAACAGGAGGTAGAGAGGTTGATTTAATTAGTAGAGATCTGCCACCTGATGATGAGGATAACGATTGGATCTCTGGAATCTCAGACTGGATTTAAGACAGCCGACGCCCTATTCTGGTGCTGGTGATTCCTTCTGACTTTTCAGGTCTTGGTTTTCAGCTCTGTTCCAGTGTTCTCAAGCTAAGTGTTTCTGCTAATGTTCACACTTGATTTTGTTGGTCTATTCAGTTTTTTGTGTGGTCAGCCAGCCCCGGCTGGGGCTGTGCTGAATTTCAACTCTTATTTATCTGTATTTGCCAATTTGCTTTTTGTCCCTTATTAGATTGGCCTCTTTTTCGCTCTGTCTCAGAATATTTCAGAGTGCTGATATAGTGGGAGAAGTCTAGTGACTTCAGGGTTAATTTTGTTATCAGAAGTGTTGGACATTATTTTTGTAGGGTATTTTTGGGCAGATTGCAGACAGTGTCTTTCCTTTCCTATGCTTTCTAGTTAATTTGGGCCCCATCGTTTGCTCAGCCTATTTTCCTGCCTGTGTTTGTGTTTTCATCTTGTTTCACCATCAATACATGTGTGGGAGCTTTCTATTAGTTTGGGGTCTGCTCTGGGGCAGTTAGTTTTTCCCTTTTCTTGCTTTAGGCTTATTTAGTCCTCCGGCTGTGACGAGGCATCTAGATTCTTCGTAGGATCGCTCCACGGCTGCTGCTAGTTGTGTGGTTAGGATCAGGGGTCTGCAATCTGCATAGTTACCAACCTCTCTGGTTTTCTGTGACTTAGCTTGTTTAGTTTTCTTCCTCGGTGACCCATTCATAACAGAATCACCAGCTATACCGCAGATTCTAGGGTACTCAAAAGCAGGAAAAAATTGTTTAAAAAAAGAAAAAGGGTCAGAATTTTTTTTTTTATATGTATATTTTTTCCTCTTTTTCTCTGGGGCCGTAGGAGGATTTTTTTTTCCTAATGTAGATTAAGCAATTGTCTGGAGCAACTTGCTGCTGAAGTGCAGGGAATTTCCACCTACCTCATTCAGTCACATGCTGCTGAACCTAAGATCCCTACTCCTGATGTGTTTTCTGGGGATCGGTCTAAATTTTTGAATTTTAAGAATAATTGTAAATTATTTCTTGCCTTGAAGCCTAACTCATCGGGGAGCTCTGCGCAGCAGATTAAAATTGTCATCTCCTTGCTGCGCGGCGATCCCCAGGATTGGGCTTTTTCTCTGACACCTGAAAATCCTATTCTGACTAATGTGGATGCATTTTTTCAAGCCTTGGGGTTGTTGTATGATGAACCTAATGCTGTTGATCAAGCTGAGAGAACCATGTTGGGATTAAACCAGGGTGAGAATTCTGCAGAGTCATACTGTCAAAAAGTGGGCGGTCCTTACTACATGGAAGGATAGTGCTTTGGCAGCTCTCTTTCGGAAGGGTTTATCAGAGATGTAAAAGATGTTATGGTGGGATTTCCTGTTCCCCCTGGTCTGGATGATTCTATGTCATTAGCCATTCAAGTTGATCGGCGTTTACGTGAACGTAAAACTACACAGGAGGTGCTGCCACCTTTTGAACAAACGTCTGAACCTATGCAATGTGATGGGGTTTTGTCTAGGGCGCAACGTCAGGAGTTTTGATGGCGTAATAAGCTGTGTTTTTTCTGTGGAGATGCCTCTCATACTATTTCTGTCTGCCCTAAATGAGAGAAACGTTTTGCACACACATTTGCTGTGGGCAGTGTACAACCTAAGTTCCTTTTGGCATTTACTTTGATCTGCTCCTTATCCACGTTTTCCACTAAGGCTTTTGTGGATTCAGGAGAATCTTTGAATCTGATGGATTTGGACTTTGCTAAACATTGTGGTTTTTCCATGACGCCTCTGCGGACGCCTATTCCTTTGAGGGGTATTGATGCTACTCCTTTGGCGGAGAATAAACCTCAGTTTTGGACCCAGGTGATAATGCGAGTTGCCCCAGACCACCAAGAAAATTGTAAATTTTTGGTGCTGCATAATTTGCATGATACTATTTTTCTGGGTTTTCCCTGGTTGCAAACTCATAATCCAGTTTTGGATTGGAAATCTGGGTCTGTGATGAGTTGGGGTTGTCAGTGTGTTCTTAGGGACGCTCCTGTTTTCTCCACCTCTCCTCAGTCTCATGATATTCCTGATTATCTGGCTGATTTTTCTGATGTATTAGTGAGAGTAAGTCTGCATCTTTGCCTCCTCATAGGAGTTATGACTGTGCAATTGAGTTGATGCATGGGTGTAAATTTCCCAAGGGTCGGCTTTTCAACATATCAGTACCCGAACATGATGCTATGCGATCCTATATTAAGGATTCGTTGGAGAAGGGTCATATTAGACCATCCTCGTCACCTTTAAGTGCTGGGTTTTTTTGTGGCCAAGAAAGATGGTTCATTATGACCGTGTAATGATTATCTTTCCCTTAACAAGATGACGGTTAAATATCAGTACCGGTTACCTCTGATGTCTGATTTATTCTCCAGAGTTAAGAGTGCCTGCTGGTTTACTAAGCTTGACCTCAGGGGGGCGTATAATCTTATTTGCATCAAGCACGGGCATGAATGGAAGACGGCGTTTAATACTCCGGAGGGACATTTTGAGTACCTGGTGATGTCTTTTGGGCTCAGTAATGCCCCTTCTGTCTTCCAGTCCTTTATGAATGATATTTTCCGAGACTTTGGGATAAGTTTTTGATCATCTATCTGGATGATATTTTGATCTTTTCTAGTGATTGGGATTCTCATGTGGAACATGTCCGGACTGTGTTCAGGATTTTGATGGAGAATTCCTTGTTTGTTAAGGAATCAAAATGCCTCTTTGGTGTACAGAGGATTTCATTTTTGGGATTTATCTTGTCTCAGTCGACTATTGAAATGTACCCGACCACGGTACAGGCCATTTATGATTGGGTTCAGCCTACTTCTTTGAAGGCTCTCCAGAAGTTTTTGGGTTTTGCTAATTTCTATCGTAAATTTATAGGTAATTTTTCTGGTATTGTCAAACCACTGACTGATCTGACCAAGGAGGGCGCTGATGTGCTGAATTGGTCTCCTGAGGCTGTCTCAGCATTTCAGGAGCTTAAGCGGAGATTTACTTCAGCTCCAGTTTTACGGCAACCTGATGTCTCACTTCCATTTCAGGTGGAGGTAGATGCTTCTGAGATTGGTGCAGGAGCTGTTTTGTCCCAAAAAGACCCTGTGACTTCTAAGATGAATCCCTGTGCCTTCTTTTCTCTAGAGTTCTCCCCATCTGAATGCAACTATGACGTGGGGAATCGGGAATTGTTGGCCATGAAATGGGCATTTGAGGAGTGGAGACATTGGTTGTAGGGAGCTAGACATCAAGTTGTGGTCCTCACCGATCACAAGAATTTGATTTATCTGGAGTCGGCCAAACGCTTGAATCCTAGACAGGCTAGATGGGCCTTGTTTTTAACGCGTTTTAATTTTGTGGTCTCTTTTCTTCCGGGCACTAAGAATGTTAAGGCAGACGCCCTTTCTAGGAGTTTCTTTGCTGATTCTCTTAATGTGACCGAGCCTACTACCATCCTAGGTGAGGGGGTAGTTCTTTCTGCCATTTTGCCCGATTTGAGACGCGCCCTGGAGGAATTTCAGGAGGATAAACCTGAGCTTTGCCCTATGGGAAAATTGTATGTTCCTGACCAGTGGAGAAAGAGAGTGATGTCTGAAGTTTATTGCTCCGCATTGGCTGGTCATCCAGGTATTTTTGGTACCAGAGATTTGGTGAGTTGGTCTTTTTGGTGGCCTGCCTTATCTCGTGATGTCAGGAATTTTGTGCAGTCCTGTGGGACGTGTTCTTGGTCTAAACCCTGTTCTCGTTCTAGTGGGTTGCTTATGCCCCTGCCGGTGCCCAAGAGGCCATGGACCCATATCTCAATGGATTTTATTTCTGATCTTCCTGTCTCTCAGAGAATGACTGTTATCTGGGTGACTTGTGATAGATTTTCGAAGATGGTCCATCTTGTACCACTCCCAAAGTTGCCATCTTCCGCTGAGTTGGTGCCCTTGTTTTTACAACAGGTGGTTCGGTTACATGGGTTTCCTGAGAACACTGTGTCAGACAGAGGAGTCCAGTTTGTTTCCAGACTCTGGAAAGCCTTTTGTTCCAATCTGGAAATTCAGTTATCCTTCTCCGTGTTTCATCCCCAGACAAATGGGCAGACTGAGAGAACAAACCAGACCTTGGAGTCTTATTTAAGATGTTTTATATCTGCTGATCAGAATGATGGGGTCTCATTTTTGCCCTTGGCCGAATTCGCACTGAACAATAGAGCTAGTTCTGCCACTTTGATGTCACCCTTTTTCTGTAATTTTGTGTTTCATCCTCGACTCTCTTCAGGGCAAGTGGATCTTCGTCCTGCCCAGGTGTGGACACTGTGGTTGAGAGATTGCAGCAGATATGGGACCAAGTGGTGGATAAGTTGTCACTCTCTCAGGAAAAGGCCCAGTGATTTTCCAACCGGCATAGGACCATTGGTCCCCGGTTTAAAGTGGGTGATATGGTTTGGTTGTCGTCTAAGAATATTCCTATGAAGGTTGCATCTCCAAAATTTAAGCCAAAATTTATCGGACCTTGTAAGATTTTGGAGATTCTTAATCCTGTTTCTTTTCGATTGGCTCTTCCAGTTACGTTCAAGATCCATAACGTATTTCACAAATCACTGTTGAAGAGGTTTGTTGAGCCAATAGTTCCTATGGCAGCACCTCCTGACCCCGTATTGCTTAAAGGCAATGTGGAATATGAGGTAGAGAAAATATTGGATTCTCGTTTGGTTAGACGGAGACTCCAGTATTTGGTCAAATGGAAGGGTTATGGCCAGGAGGATATTTCTTGTGTCTTTGCCTCTGATATTCATGCCAATAGATTGGTTCGTGCTTTTCACCAGGCCCATCCTGATCGGCCTGGTGGCGTGGATGAGGGTTCGGTGACCCCTCCTCAAGGGGGGGGTACTGTTGTGAACTCATTTTCTGGTCTACCAGTTGTGAGTTCTCCTTCCGGGCTCCCTCTGGTGGTAACAGGAGGTAGTGAGGTTGATTTAATTAGTAGAGATCTGCCACCTGATGATGAGGATAACGATTGGATCTCTGGAATCTCAGACTGGATTTAAGACAACCGATGCCCTATTCTGGTGCTGGTGATTCCTTCTGGCTTTTCAGGTCTTGGTTTTCAGCTCTGTTCCAGTCTTCTCAAGCTAAGTGTTTCTGCTAATGTTCACACTTGATTTTGTTGGTCTATTCAGTTTTTTGTTTGGTCAGCCAGCCCCGGCTGGGGCTGTCCTGAATTTCCACTCTTATTTATCTGTATTTGCCAATTTGCTTTTTGTCCCTTATTAGATTGGCCTCTTTTTCGCTCTGTCTCAGAATATTTCAGAGAGCTGATATAGTGGGAGAAGTCTAGTGACTTCAGGGTTAATTTTGTAATCAGAAGTGTTGGACATTATTTTTGTAGGGTTTTTTGGGCAGATTGCAGACACTGTCTTTCCTTTCCTATCCTTTCTAGTTAGTTTGGGCCCCATCGCTTGTTCAGCCTATTTTCCTGCCTGTGTTTGTGTTTTCATCTTGTTTCACCGTCAATACATGTGTGGGGGCTATCTATTCGTTTGGGGTCTGCTCTGGGACAGTTAGTTTTCCCCTTTTCTTGCTTTAGGCTTATTTAGTCCTCTGGCTGTGACAAGGCATCTAGATTCATCGTAGGAACGCTCCACGGCTGCTGCTAGTTGTGTGGTTAGGATCAGGGGTCTGCAATCTGCATAGTTACCAACCTCTCTGGTTTTCTATGACTTAGCTTGTTTAGTTTTCCTCCTCGGTGACCCATTCATAACAGAGAATTACATTTTCACTTCGACTATATACACCTTCTATCTGCTGATACAGTACCTTAGTTCAAATTTTTTTCTTACGGTATAATCCATACTGGGTGAGCGTGTGTGGTTCACTCCTTCAATATATACGTAGATAAAAATTTTTTACCCTATACTATATACACCTCCTATCTTGTGATACAGTACCTTTGTTAGACATTTTGTATTACGGTGAAATTCATACTGAGTGAGCATCTGAGAGTGACTACGGAAATATATAAGGAGATTTAGAATGTTTAAACCATGCTATATATACCTGGTATCTGGTGATACTGTACCCTTTCTCAACTTTCTACATTCTTGTTGAATCCATACTGGGCCTGAGAGCGTCTGTGTCTGCCTCCTGAAATACATACGTAGATTTTTTCCATTTTCACTATACTATATATACCTGGTATCTGTTGATACAGTACCCTTTGTGCCAGAAAGTCCTCCTCCACCCACCACTCTAAGTGTATCATTGACACCTTGAACATTGCCCCACATGTGTGATTATTTCCTGCGGATCTTCTTTTTATATTATCGTGTGGTCCATACTGAGCCTGTGAGAATCTGTGTGTTCCTCCTGAAATATACGTAGATTTAAAAATTAACCCAACACTGTATACAGCTATACGCTTGTGATACATTACCCATTTACTGCTTTTTATATTCTGGTCTAATGCATACTGAGCCAGTGAGAGTCTGTTTCTGACTCTGGAAATATATAGGGAGATTTGGAATATTTAAACTATGCTATATATACCTGGAATCTGGTGATACTGTACCCTTTCTCAACTTTCTACATTCTTGTCGAATCCTTACTGGTCCTGAGAGCGTCTATGTCTGCCTCCTGAAATATATACAGGGATTTTGAATGTTGCAACTATGCTATTTATACCTGGTATCTGATAATACTGAACCCTTTGTCAACTTTCTACATTCTTGTCTAATCCATACTGGGCATGAGAGCGTCTGTGCCTGCCTCCTGAAATACATAGGTAGATTTTTTCTATTTTCACTATACTATATATACCTGCTATCTGTTGCTACAGTAATAATAATAATAAATTTTATTTCTATAGCGCCGACATATTCCGCAGCACTTTACATTTCAGAGGGGACTTGTACAGACGATAGACATTACAGCATAACAATAATCACATAGATCATAACAAATACCAAGAGGAATGAGGGCCCTGCTCGCAAGCTTACAATCTATGAGGAAAAAGGGGAGACATGAAAGGTGGGTGGTAACAATTGCCCTGATTGTACAGTACCCAGTACTGCCAAAAAGTCCTCCTCCACCCACCACTCTAAGTGCATCATTGACACCTTGAACATTGGCCCACATGTGTGATTATTTCTTGCGGATCTTCTTTTTAGATTAATGTGTGATCCATAGAGTTGAGCGAAACGGGTCGAAAAATTTCAAAAGTCGACGACTTTTGGTAAAGTCGGGTTTCATGAAATGAAACCCGACCCTAGGGTGAGGTCGGCCACGAGCTCGGCGACTTTAACGCCAAAGTCGCGTTTCAAAAGTTTGTTTTCCGCCCTTTTTCAGCCAATCAGGATCCACTGTGGGCAACGTGATGACATAGGCAGGGGTCACTGTTGTGAGTTCATTTTCCCCTTCACTACTGAGGCCCGAGGAAATCCCTCTTATGGTGAAGAAAGGTAGTGAGCCTGATTGTCAAACACCTGGGGCTGATGATGATGACTGGCTGAGTGGAGTTAATGACTGGATATAAGGCTGCCAACGCCCTTCTGCCCTGCGGGTGATTTCTCTGTGGACTTCTAGGAAACCAGTCTGATTCCTGCTCATCTAAAGCTAAGATTTCTGCTTTGCCTTTTTGCATTAGTGTTTTGTTTTTCTTGCTTTTCTGGATTCTGCCATTCCCTGCTGGGGTGAGCTGAATCTCCTTTTGCCTGTTGCTCTGTCTTCAGAATATTCCTGAGTACTGACATAGCCTTTTTTGAAGCCTAGCGTCTTCAGGGCCTTTTTTACTGTCAGTTGGTTGGCTCTTATTTTCATAGGGTTTTTTCACGGATTGCAGACAGCAGCCTTCCTGTCCTTTCCTATCTAAGCTAGCTTGGGCCCCATTTTTGCTCAGTCTATCTTTCTGTCTGTGTTTTGTTCTTTCTTCTTGCTTCACCGTCATTATATGTGGGGGGCTGCCTTTTGCTTTGGGGTCTGCTCTGGGGCAGTTTAGATTTCCCTTTCTGTCTTTAGGCTATGTAGTCCTCCGGCTGTGATCGAGGGGCCTAGGGCATCGTAGAAGCCCCCCACGGCTACTGCTAGTTGTGTTGATAGGTTCAGGGGTCTGCAATCTGATAGCTGCCAACTTCTCTGGTTTTCTGGACTTAGCTAGCATTTCTATTTTTGCCTCCTACGGTGACTCAATCATAACAGGTCACCACCATCTTTGAGAAGGGCATGCAAGTGATTGGCTTGCTTTAGGGGGCGTCACAGGGGGTATAAAAGGGCGTGCACGCCAACCGCCATGTTAGTCATGCTGATCTCAGAATAGGGAGAGCTGCTGCTGATTCTGTAGGGAGAGCGTTAGGCAGGGAAGAAGACACCAAAAACTGCTTCTGCTGCTAGCGATTTTGCCTGTACAACACACCAGTCACTGTGTTTGCAGTGCAAGTGGAGGCTATATTTTGCTGGATCAGCTGTGTTGGTTGTTAGGCTGCCTTATAAGGCTTCCTGATAGCTGCATTGCTGTTTTCCCACTGCTCTGCAAACTGCTTTTTTAAAAGCAATCCAAATTGTTTTTTTTGTCCTGGTGAGGTACTGAGCGTGCATTTTTCCACACCATACAGCGGTGTACGCTCCTCACACAGTACCGTGTAACGGCTGTTATCACGGCCACAGTGAAGCTATCTGTGTGTCACTCTGTAAGAATAAGTCGAGGACATGTTCCGTTCTTACAGACCTACACCTTCTAGTTTTGTCTGCTTTTCAAACAGTTAAGTATATTTGCTGTTTGATCCATTCAAAACTATAGAGAGACAGCGTGTGTCAGTCCGTATACTTAAAAAACACGGAGCTTGACAATTTAACGGACACCGGACAGCGGTGTACGTGCACGCTCCTCTCTCAGTACCGTGTAACGGCTGTTATCACGGCCACAGCGAAGCTATCTGTGTGTCACTCTGTAAGAATAAGTCGAGGACATGTTCCCTTCTTACAGACCTACACCTTCTAGCTTTGTCTGCTTTTCAAACAGTTAAGTATATTTGCTGTTTGATCACATTCAAAACTATAGAGAGACAGCGTGTGTCAGTCCGTATACTTAAAAAACATGGAGCTTGACAATTTTACGGACACCGGACAGCGATGTACGTGCACGCTTCTGTCTCAGTACCGTGTAACGGCTGTTATCACGGCCACAGCGAAGCTATCTGTGTGTCACTCTGTAAGAATAAGTCGAGGACATGATCCGTTCTTACAGACCTACACCTTCTAGTTTTGTCTGCTTTTCAAACAGTTAAGTATATTTGCTGTTTGATCACATTCAAAACTATAAGAGACAGCGTGTGTCAGTCCGTATACTTAAAAAACACGGAGCTTGACAATTTTACGGACACTGGACAGCGGTGTACGTGCAGGCTCCTCTCTCAGTACCGTGTAATGGCTGTTATCACGGCCACAGTGAAGCTATCTGTGTGTCACTCTGTAAGGATAAGTCGAGGACATGTTCCGTTCTTACAGACCTACACTCTAGGGAGATTCCTATTCTGCCCAATTCTATATACACCTTGTAGTTTGTCATACACTAGCCAATTTCTGCCTGTGACATAGCGGTGTGATATTCACTGGGTCTCACACAATCCAACAGTGTCCACAAGTGTGTTCAGAAATTCTACATCTCCCCTGTCCTATAGTGACATTTTTCACACCTACGACATTGAGCCTGTGATATAGCGGTGTGATATTAACTGGGCCTCACACAACAGTGTCCACAAGTGTGTTCAGAAATTCTACATCTCCCCTATCCTATAGTGACATTTTTCACACCTGCGACATTAAGCCTGTGACATAGCGGTGTGATATTAACTGGGCCTCACACAATCCAACAGTGTCCACAAGTGTGTTCAGAAATTCTACATCTCCCCTGATCTATAGTGACATTTTTCACACCTGCGACATTGAGCCTGTGACATAGCGGTGTGATATTAACTGATCCTCACACAATCCAACAGTGTCCACAAGTGTGTTCAGAAATTCTACATCTCCCCTGTCCTATAGTGACATTTTTCACACCTACGACATTGAGCCTGTGACATAGCGGTGTGATATTAACTGGGCCTCACACAACAGTGTCCACAAGTGTGTTCAGAAATTCTACATCTCCCCTGTCCTATAGTGACATTTTTCACACCTGCGACATTGAGCCTGTGACATAGCGGTGTGATATTAACTGGGCCTCACACAACAGTGTCCACAAGTGTGTTCAGAAATTCTACATCTCCCCTATCCTATAGTGACATTTTTCACACCTGCGACATTAAGCCTGTGACATAGCGGTGTGATATTAACTGGGCCTCACACAATCCAACAGTGTCCACAAGTGTGTTCAGAAATTCTACATCTCCCCTGTCCTATAGTGACATTTTTCACACCTAGGACATTGAGCCTGTGACATAGCGGTGTGATATTAACTGGACCTCACACAACAGTGTCCACAAGTGTGTTCAGAAATTCTACATCTCCCCTGTCCTATAGTGACATTTTTCACACCTGCGACATTGAGCCTGTGACATAGCAGTGTGATGTTAACTGGGCCTCACACAACAGTGTCCAAAAGTGTGTTCAGAAATTCTACATCTCCCCTGTCCTATAGTGACATTTTTCACACCTGCGACATTGAGCCTGTGACATAGCGGTGTGATATTAACTGGGCCTCACACAATCCAACAGTGTCCACAAGTGTGTTCAGAAATTCTACATCTCCCCTGTCCTATATACACCTTGAACCTTGTTTTACATTACTATATAGTTTGTGGGATTTTGTGTATATTTTTACCAAAAATGAGGAAGGCTGGTGGAAGAGGCCGTGGAATTGGGCGGGGGTTGCCAGCTGGTAATGATGGTGTCGGTGGTGGATCTGATAGTAGTGTCAAAAGCAAAATAGGACCGAATGCAGGAGGTGTTGAGCCTGCGTCATCGTCTGGCTACACAAGGCCTCAAAGGCTTAGTTTTCTAGGAGTTGGCAAACCTCTTTTGAAGCCAGAGCTTCAGGAAAAAGTTTTGGCTTACATTGCTGACTCATCCTCCAGCTCTATCGCCTCCTCTTCTGAAGTTGTAAAAAATAAAAGCACTCAGTCGTCAATGGAGGCTCATGTTCATGAACCACACCTTTCCTTGTGTTCTTCACCCCAACCAAGATTGAAGGATGACGCAGGCCATACAACTGATTACTCCATGGAGCTGATTCACATACCATGCCTGGGTTATCAAGTGAAATGGTGAATTACCCAGGCCAAGATGAATCTGACATGGAGTGCACTGATGCACAGCCACTGATAGATGATTCTGCTGGTACATTCACTCAGAGCACTACATTGTCCTCGCAGTGTAATGAGCCAGATTCTGACCCTGATGGGACTCTGGTGCCCCTTCCCGCATACTATACCACCATACACGGTGACACAGAGGAAGGTGCACATGACATTGAAGAGGAGGTGATGGATGACCCAGTTGTTGACCCAGATTGGCATCCATTGGGGGAAGAGGGTGCTGCTTCCAATAGCTCAGATGAGGAGGAGGAGCATCCACAGCAGACATCGACATCGCAACAGCTGTTATCTGGCAGGCCTGGAGCACTCCAAAGACAGGTTCCAAAAATCAAAAGAGTTGCTGGACAGCTTGTCCAGACGGTCAAAATAGCACAGCGTGCTAGGCCGCAAAATGTCATCCAAAGTAGAAAGAGTGCAGTGTGGCACTTTTTTGAACAAAATCCTCATGATCAGGCCAAGGTTATCTGTAAGAAGTGCGCAAAGACCTTTAGCCGAGGGAAAAATCTGAAAAATTTGAATGCCAGTTGCATGCTTAGATATTTAACCAGCATGCACTTGCAAGCGTGGACACAACACCAAACCTCAAGTACCACATGTGCAACTGATCACAAAGAAGGTAGTCAGCAATGCTACATTGTTTCCCCCACTGTAAGCCCAGCGGTTAGCACAGCAGCAAATGTTGAGGTGTCGTTGCAAGGCCAAAGCAGTCAGGGAATCCCACTGATATATCAACGAAAGACTGAATCTAGGCCATCAGAAAGAACACCAACTCCATCACCATCATCAACCCTCTCTCAGTCCGCCCTGTCCACCGCTAGTTCCACCATATGCAGCTCTCAAGTCCAGCTCACCCTCCCAGAGACTATGAGTAGGTCAAGAAAGTACTCAGTCTCTCATCCGCGTACACTGGGTTTGAACGCCCACATTGCCAAACTAATCTCGTTAGAGATGATGCCCTATCGGTTGGTGGAAAGCGCAGCTTTCCGTGAACTCATGGCCTATGCAGTACCACGCTATGACCTACCCAGTCGCCACTTCTTCTCTCGCAAAGCCATCCCAGCCCTCCACCATCATGTGAAAGACCGCATTGTCTATGCACCCAAGCAGTCAGTGAGTGGAAAGGTGCACCTCACAACAGATGCATGGTCCAGTCGGCATGGCCAGGGCCGTTACGTGTCCATCACTGCGCACTGGGTTAATGTGGTGGATGAAGGGTCCACAGGGGACAGCGGTAGTGGGACAGTGCTGCCTAACCCACGGTATAGGAAACAGTTGGCTGTAGGCGTTCGACCCTCCTCCTCCTCCTCCAGAAGCGAAATCTCATCCACAGAGCTCAGTCGTACGAGCACTCCATCTGCAGCTGCCACTGTTGCACACGAGGTGTCCCCCTATCGAGCAGCTAGTGGAAAGCGTCAGCAGGCTGTGTTGCAGATGATGTGTTTGGGCGACAGACACACCGCGGAGGTGCTGGCCGAGTACTTTCAGCGACAAAGTGAGTCATGGCTGGGCAGTCTACATCTTGAAGCAGGCAAGGTTGTTAGTGATAACGGCCGTAATTTTGTGGCAGTCATAGCCCTTTCAAAACTCAGCTACATACCTTGCTTGGCTCACACCTTGAACCTGGTGGTGCAGTGCTTCCTCAACAATTTTCCGGAGTTAACAGCCCTGCTCCAGAAGGTGCGAAGACTGTGCAAGCACATCCGCTGGTCGCCTGTACACTCCATTCGTATGCAGAAGCTGCAGCGAATGCTCCACCTTCCCAACCACCGACTCATTATCGACATTGCAACAAGGTGGAACTCCACCCTGCACATGGTTGAGTGGCTGTGCGAACAGAGGCAGGCCATAATGCATTTGTGGGAGGATACACGGCCAGGCACTTTGAGAGCAGACATGGAGTTGACAGTTGTGCAGTGGTCGAAGCTGAAAGACCTCTGTAAAGTCCTTCAGTGTTTTGAGGAATGCACACGGCTGGTAAGCACAGACGACGCCATCCTAAGCTTGAGCATCCCACTTATGCGTCTGCTCATGCAAATTTTGACGCACCTTAAGGAGCAGGCGTCTGCAGCCAATGTTGACGAGGAGGAAGAGGAGGAGGGAATCCTTGATGACATTTAGCCATTGTCTGCTCAGGGACCTATCCTGGACGAGGTGGAGGAAGAAGAGGAGGAGGAGGATGATGATGGGGATGATTACTTAGGGGAGGAGGATGCATCTCGTGGGGCATGTGAAAATGTTGGCGTGGCAAGGTCTGGTACAGGGTTTGTGCGTGACTGGAGGGATGTGGATTTGCCAGAAAGTGCTCCTCCAACCAGCACTCACAGTGCATCATTGACACCGGGAACATTGGCCCACATGTCAGATTATGTCTTGCAGATCCTAAAAAGGGACCCCCGCATTGCCAAAATGATGAACGATGACGACTACTGGTTGGCCAGCATCATGGATCCATGCTATAAAGGCAAATTACAAAACATCATGCCACACGTGAACCTTGACCTAATATTGGCTAATATACAAGCAACTCTGGTAAACCGGTTGGTTGAGGCATTCCCAGCACACAGCAGCGGTGATGGTTCTCACACGAGCCGTACGGGCCGGGGGCAGCTTGGCAGAGGTGTTCGTGGTGCACACAGCAGAAGTGGCGTTGGAGACAGGGGTTTCATGACAATGTTGTGGACTGATTTTTCCAGTACCGCTCACACAACTGGTAATACTGCATCGATGGAAAGTGACAGGAGACAGCAGTTGTCAACTATGGTTACAAACTACTTTTCCTCTCATATCGATGTTCTCCCGCACAGGTCATTCCCCTTTGACTATTGGGCTGCTAAACTGGACACCTGGCCTGAATTGGCACAATATGCCTTACAGGAGCTCGCTTGCCCAGCTGCAAGTGTGCTATCGGAAAGAGTCTTCAGTGCAGCTTTATCAATCCTGACAGAAAAAAGGACCCGTCTGTCAACCCAAAATGTGGATGATCTAACCTTCATTAAAATGAACCATGCATGGGTTTCCAAGGATTTTGTCCCACCTTCCCCTGATGACACATAGGGTGACAGAAAAATGGCTTGCTTTGGTCGTCCTCTTCCTGGGACTTGAACAATTTCGCCTTTTGCATCAGCTGAATGTCCAACATCAATATATGCCACTTTCTAAAACTCCCTAACTGTGCTGCCTCCCCCCCCCATGGCCGGGGTCACCACCTAGCGCACGAAACCATGCAACTGCCGTTGCCCTGGACAGGTGGGTAGGCCGACTCTTGGGCGCGGGCACTGGCACAGGGTCCCTCATAGTGCAATCAAGTGTCTCTGACAGTGGTGGTGCACACCCGCCGTCAAACACACCGCCGTACTATGAGGGGCCCAGTGCCAGTAGCGACGCCCCCGAGTGGGCCCCCCTTGCTTGGGCAGGGCCCCAGCATTTGCAATCTTTACCTCTCCCTGCTCCTCCGCTGTGTAGTCTGGGCCGTCAAGTCCATACTGTGCCTGACACCGTTTGAGCCTGCCTCCTGTTCTATAGACATATATTTTGAATGTGTACACTATGCTATCCATACATGTTATCCGGGGATACGGTACCCTTTCTCACCTTTGTGCAATCACGTGTAATCCATACTGGGCCTGACACCGTTTGAGCCTGCCTCCTGATCTATAGACATATATTTTGAATGTGTACACTATGCTATCCATACATGTTATCCGGGTATACGGTACCCTTTTTCACCTTTGTGCAATCACGTGTAATCCATACTGGGCCTGACACCGTCTGAGCCTGCCTCCTGATCTATAGACATATATTTTGAATGTGTACACTATGCTCTCCATACATGTTATCCGGGGATACGGTACCCTTTCTCACCTTTGTGCAATCACATGTAATCCATACTGGGCCTGACACCGTCTGAGCCTGCCTCCTGATCTATAGACATATATTTTGAATGTGTTCACTATGCTATCCATACATGTTATCCGGGGATACGGTACCCTTTCTCACCTTTGTGCAATCACGTGTAATCCATACTGGGCCTGAGAATGGCTGGCGAGCTGTTAAGCAAGCTACAGCACCTGTGGTTTGCACACGCAAGTTTTTCATTTTTTCAGGAATGACGGTTAGGCCTAATTGTGGAACTGCGGTTGACCTGCACTTACTGGGAAATCATCGTTCGCGGGTAATAATTGTAATCCCAGATCCCCATCACTAACGTTTTTCAGCGGGTTATCTGCACCTGTAAGCGACAAACGCTGGCCTTTTCAGTGTAGCGCACATGCAGCCACGGACATGTAAGGGCATGACACACCAGTTATTGGCCAATCTCACGTACCAGAGCCTCGCGTGTCCCTCTAGTAAGCCGGACTCGGACCGCGGGGCATGACGGAGTCTCGTTCGTTAACGGAATTAAGCTTGCAATGTGTGCATCTTTTTCTTGTTGTTTGATGGTTGAGGTTGCCCGTGTTGAGTCAAATTACTCCGTAGGCTCCACTCCTGGTGGTGCCCTTCTGGATATTCCTTTAAGATTCAGCTTTGCAACCATACTGCCCACGTAAAACAAACACTTTGCCTTCATGAACGCTGTTTGGAGGGTCATGACTCGTGGGAATAACGCCGCCCAATCAGTTAACCTGCTAGAGAGATACTTCGTTGCTCCCAAGCATGACATCACACTCCCTAGGAGGAAGGTAATGCCACTGTGGCGACCGTACTCCTGGGGGCGACACAAGTGCACTGATGCCCAGCCACTGCTCAATGAATCTGCTGGTACATTGACCCAGACCACTACATTCCCCTCGCACGCTACACGGCCTGAATCTGACCCTGATGAAACTCAGTATACCCTTCCCAAATACAGTTCCATCTTACACGGTGACAAAGAGGAAGCTGCAGATGAAAGTGCAGGTTCGGCCCACCCGCCGTCAGACACACCACCGTACTATCAGGGGTCCTGTACCAGTGCCGTCGCCAACGAGTGGGCCCCCCCTGCTTGCTCAGGATCACAGCACTTGCAAGGTTGAAATACTGTGCAGTGAGATGGAAGATGGGGACGACGAGGAGTCCAGACTAGTACAGGGATTCCCTAGCGAGGAGACTTATTTCATTGTTTTCAATGTTGGGACAGCAATTTTTGGGGAGCACTATACTCTGGAGAATGATAGATGGGGCCCACCATACACTGGAACATTCCAAAGGTGGACATCAGACACTGGAGCAGCATTTACAGGGCCCATTATACACTAGAGCATTAGAAATGGGGCCCATTATGTTTGGAGCATTATTTGGGCCCATAAGACAATGGAGCTTCATCCATGGGGACCAACATATACTGTAGCATTATGTGGAGCTCATCATATACTGTTTCAAACATTATATGGGACCAATGATTCTGTATGGAGAAATAGATGGGCCTCGTCATGAGATGTAAAAAGTGAAGTATTTTTCATTGTACTATACCGCTATTTCTCTGCCGTATCGGAGCATGATGAGTTGTGGTATGTGTTAAAGGGGCGCTCTTTCGCCCAGTGCACATGAAAACCTGGAGCCAGCCCTACCCCCCACAACTTTAGCCAAATAACCCCCATTTTTCAGTGCGTAACTTGTATTATGAAGTTAATTAAGGTTGACAAGCTTAAATAAGAAGAATTGATGCTTTTGGCATTCAAATGGGCACTGTAGGTGTGTTTCCTGTCCTCCTCTCACTGCCGACTTTAATTCCCCATTGACTTACATTGGGTTTCGTGTTTCGGTCGGACCCCGACTTTTCCCTATAGTCGGCCGATTTTGCTCGACCCAACTTTTGGAAAAGTCGGGTTTCATGAAACGAAACTCGACCCTAAAAAAGCAAAAGTCGCTCAACTCTAGTGATCCATAATGAGCGTGTGAGTGTCTGTGTGTTACTCCTGAAATATATATGTAGATTTAAAAATTACCCCAACACTGTATACAGCTCTACACTTTTGATACATTACCCATTTACTGCTTTTTATATTCTGGTTGTTAGGAACGGCGGAACGCACTAAATAAAAATAAATAATAAAGTGCGTTCGCCACTCGGGGTCCACCGTGCAGTAGGTGTTACACCGCTGCTAGATAATGACAGACAAGCAATATGGTGGTATAATGCACATGGCTTACACTTCACCCGAAGTGCGCAAAGCGGGCACTGTTCAGACACAGAGGCGCCGCAACATAAATATACAAAAACGCTGAGGCTGTTAGTGTCACAGACCACAGGGAAATGCACACACGGTATCTGGTCACAGGAGCAGGACCCAAGGCAGAGGAGCTGTGTCCGTCTAGACCTACCGTGTGTGCGGCGTCGCTACTGCGGACGCCAAGGAGGGCTGCAACTGCAGCGCGGCATAGGGCACGGCCGCTAGTCGACAAAGCTAGGAGGCAGGTGCAATGTTGGATGCTAGAGTAGAGGTGCGGAGTGCTCAGTGGTCTAGGGCTTGCCACTGACTGGCGCTTACTCTTGCACTAATTCCCTATCCACATGCATAATATCAAAGGGAAGGGGTTTCAAATGAGTCAGTCACCAGAGTCATACATCCGTCACCATTCACACATTTAGCTTGAAAAGTCTATACTAGCGCATGGCCGAACGGTCATGCGCGCTTTTTATAGCTGTGCTGGACCTTCCAGATCTCCGAGATGGACCAATGAGATCTGGAGCAGGACCTGGGCACATGACTCCAGATCTCCAATGGGAGATCACCTCGTGAGCATGCCCAGTAGGAGCACAGAGAAACTTAGTCTCTGGAGCGGTCTGCTGCAAGGTAATCTTCTCTGCAGTAAATAGACAGCAGTAGACCGCAGAATGTGAGGCTCTGGATTCCTGCAGAGCAGGCGCAGAAACCAGACGCCTAACATTACCCCCCCTCCTAGGGCCCCCTCCCCTCTGAGCCTTCCAATCCACCACCTTGTGCCCATCAGAGGCATGGGTCTCAGACTCCTCCGAAGGCAAGTCTGATGTTCCAGTAGATGAAACGGAAAACCGGGACACATGGGAGGTATCAGAGGCGGCAAGATCGCCAGGTTTAAGAAGGGAAACGTGGGAGACAACGGGAGCGGCAAGACCGCCGGAGCTTAGGTTGAAGTGGAACGCCACGGTGTGTCGGTGGACGTTTCCACTCTCTGTTTAAGGAGGCTATCCAGAGCACATGAGGCACATGCCCAAATATATTTTTTAATGTCCTGAGCCATGTGCGGCCACCAATACGAACCTGCCAGGAGTTTTGTGGTCTGCATGTAGCCACAGTGACCACCCGCCCTGGACGCATGTGCCCACGTGAGAACCTTCGGCCGAAGGCGAGGGGGGACAAAGGTCTTGCCAGGCGGCACAGAGTTTGGCCATTGCGGGGCCCCGTTATCCTGGGGAACAGAGTGCTGACAGTGGTAACCGCAAATGGAGCTTAGTGCCGAACGCACCTCGATACAGGCGCGAGACACCTCCATGGGCTCTGGGAGTGAACACTCTGGCTCGGGTGATTCCGGAGGTTCAAAGAGGTTGGGAGCCGGAGTAACCCTCCATCTGGATTGAGCACGCTCCAGCCCGTGCTCCGAGAAACGGAGATCAATGCGGGTGGCAATGGCAATCAGCTCCTCCAGACTTGCAGGAACCTCTCTGGTAGATAGAGTATCCTTAACATGCTCAGCTAAACCTCTCCAAAACACAGGGATGAGGGCTCTATCAGACCACTCTAGCTCGGAAGCCAGTGTCCGAAAACGAACGGCATACTGGCTGACCGAGAGGGATCCCTGAGTTAATGCAAGGAGCTGAAGAGAGGTATCGTGCGTGACCCGTGGTCCCAGGAAAACCTGCTTGACAGATGTTATGAACTGAGCAGTGGTCCGAACCTCAGGGTCACTATGCTCCCATAGTGGCATGGCCCACTCCAACGCCCTGCCCGACAGAAGGGAAATAATAAACCACACCTTAGTCCATTCCGTAGGGAATCGCACAGCCAGTAACTCCAGCTGGATAGAGCACTGGCTCACGAAACCCCTACAGGAGGCGCAATCGCCAGAAAATTTATCGGACAACGGGAGGCGGGAAACTGTCGGAGCAGGGGAGGACATGGACATACGTGAAACCGCCTCTGCGATCGCCTGGACAGCAGCCTCCGAAGACTTCGCCGCTGAGATAACACTCTCAAGAGTAGCCAACCGGCCCTCTAGCTGGCGAATGCACTGAAGGAGTTGCTGCTGATATGCCATTAATAGCCAGACCCTGGCGCTAGTATAATGTTAGAAACGGTGGAGCGCACTAAATAAAAATAAATAATAAAGTGCGTTCGCCACTCGGGGTCCACCGTGCAGTAGGTTTTACACCGCTGCTAGATAATGACAGACGAGCAATATGGCGGTATAATGCACATGGCTTACACTTCACCCGAAGTGTGCAAAGCGGGCTCTGTTCAGACACAGAGGCGCCGCAACATAAACATACAAAAACGCTGAGGCTGTTAGTGTCACAGACAACAAGGAAATGCACACACGGTATCTGGTCACAGGAGCAGGACCCAAGGCAGAGGAGCTGCGTCCGTCTAGACCTACCGTGTGTGCGGCGTCGCTACTGCGGACGCCAAGGAGGGCTGCAACTGCAGCGCGGCATAGGGCATGGCCGCTAGTCGACAAAGCTAGGAGGCAGGCGCAATGTCAGAGTAGAGGTGCGGAGTGCACAGTTGCCTAGGGCTTGCCACTGACTGGCGTTGACTGCTGCACTAATTCCCTATCCACATGTGTAATATCAGTGGGAAGGAGTTTCAAATGAGTCAGTCACCAGAGTCATACATCCGTCACCATTCACATATTTAGCTTGAAAAGTCTATACTAGCGCATGGCCGAACAGTCATGTGCGCTTTTTATAGCCGTGCGGGACCTTCCAGATCTCCGAGATGGACCAATGAGATCTGGAGCAGGACCTGGACACATGACTCCCGATCTCCAATGGGAGATCGCCACGTGAGCATGCCCAGTAGGAGCACAGAGGAACTTAGTCTCTGGAGCGGTCTGTGCAAAGTAATCTTCTCTGCAGTAGATAGACAGCAGGAGACCGCAGAATGTGAGGCTCTGGATTCCTGCAGAGCAGGCGCAGAACCAGACGCCTAACACTGGTCTAATCCATACTGAGGCAGTGAGAGTCTGTTTCTCACTCTGGAAATATATACGGATGTACCTGGTATCAGGTGATACTGTATCCTTTCTCAACTTTCTATATTCTTGTCGAATCCATACTGGGCCTGAGAGCGTCTGTGTCTGCTTCCTGAAATATATACGGAGATTTAGAATGATTAAACTAGACTATATATACCTGATATCTGGTGTTACTGTACCCTTTTTCAACTTTTTATAGTATTTTCCAATTCATACTCTGCCTGTAAGCATCTGTGTCTGACTCATGAAATATATACGGAGATTTACAATGACCCCTACACTGTATAAAGCTGTACGCATCTGATACAGTACCATATATCTGCTGGTATTTTGGGTACATTTTCACAAAAATTAGGAAGTATGGTTTAAGAGGCCGCAGACGTGGGCGTGGGTGGCTAGCTGGTTCTGATGGTGGTGGTGCATCTGCTGGTAGTGTCCAAAGTACAATACCAGCTAAGGCAGGAGGTGTTGAGACGCTGGCATGGTCTGGCTCCAGAAGGCCTGGAAGGCTCCCTTTTCTGGGAGTAGGTAAACTGCTTTTAAAGCCGGAGCATCATGAACTGGTTTTGGCTTACATTGCCGAAACAGCTTCCAGCTCTATCGCCTCCTCTTCTGAAGTTTAAAAAAATGCAAACACTGAGTCGTTATTGCAGGCTTCTGGTCAGGACAACCCCTTTCCTTGTGTCCTTCACCCCCACCAAAAGTAAAGGATGCGGCAGCTCACACTTGAGATTACTCCATGGAGCTCTTTTCACATACCATGCCTGGGTTATCAAGTCAAATCCTGAATTCCCCAGTCCAACATGAATCAGAGATGGAGTGCACTGATGCACAGCCACTGCTAGATGATTCTGCTGGTACATTCACTCACAGCACTACATTCCACTCGCACTCTACAGAGCCAGAATCTGACTCTGATGAAACTCAGGTGCCCCTTCCCGCATACTATACCATCTTACACAGTGACACACAGGAAGGTGCAGATGAAAGTGCCGGTTCCCTGAGCAGGTGGGGGGAGCATACTCGTGGGCGACGGCTCTGGCACAGGGCCCTTCATAATATGCAATAGTGTCTCTGCCGGTTGGAGGGCCCACTCACCTTCAGACACACCAGCGTACTATGAGGGGCCCTGTGCCAGTGCCGTCGCCCACGAGTGGCTCCCCCGCTTGCTCATGGCCACAGCACTTGCAAAACTTACCTCTTCCTGCTCCACCGCCGTGATGTCTTCTGCGTTTCCTGACTGTGACATTCAGGTCAGAGAGCGCGATGACATCACGTCTGTATGCCCTCTGCCTAAACAGTCCAAGTGCAGAGAGCTGGAAGATGTTGACGCTGAGGAGTACAGAGTAGAGCAGTGACCAGCGAGGAGAGGTATTTAACTTTTTTAAAGGTTGGGAGCAATTTTTGGGGAGCACTATACACTGGAGATATGGGGCCCATCATACACTGGAGCATAATTTATTTGGCCCATCATATACTGGAGCATTCCAAATGGGGGATATCAGACACTGTAGCAGCATTTATGGGGCACATTATACACTGGAGCATTAGAAATGGGGCCCATTATACACTCACTGGCCACTTTATTAGGTACACCATGCTAGTAACGGGTTGGACCCCCTTTTGCCTTCAGAACTGCCTCAATTCTTTGTGGCAGAGATTCAACAAGGTGCTGGAAGCATTCCTCAGAGATTTTGGACCATATTGACATGATGGCATCACACAGTTGGCGCAGATTTGTCGGCTGCACATCCCTGATGCGAATCTCCCGTTCCACCACATCCCAAAGATGCTCTATTGGATTGAGATCTGGTGACTGAGGAGGCCATTTGAGTACAGTGAACTCATTGTCATGTTCAAGAAACCAATCTGAGATGATTCGAGCTTTATGACATGGCGCATTATCCTGCTGAAAGTAGCCATCAGATGTTGGGTACATTGTGGTCATAAAGGGATGGACATGGTCAGCAACAATACTCAGGTAGGCTGTGGCGTTGCAACGATGCTCAATTGGTACCAAGGGGCCCAAAGAGTGCCCAGAAAAAATTCCCCACACCATGACACCACCACCACCAGCCTGAACCGTTGATACAAGGCAGGATGGATCCATGCTTTCATGTTGTTTATGCCAAATTCTGACCCTACCATCCGAATGTCGCAGCAGAAATCGAGACTCATCAGACCAGGCAACGTTTTTCCAATCTTCTACTGTCCAATTTCGATGAGCTTGTGCAAATTGTAGCCTCAGTTTCCTGTTCTTAGCTGAGAGGAGTGGTACCCAGTGTGGTCTTCTGCTGCTGTAGCCCATCTGCCTCAAAGTTCGACGCACTGTGCGTTCAGAGATGCTCTTCTGCCTACCTTGGTTGTAACGGGTGGCAATTTGAGTCACTGTTGCCTTTCTATCAGCTCGAACCAGTCTGCCCATTCTCCTCTGACCTCTGGCATCAACATGGCATTTCCGGCCACAGAACTGCCGCTCACTGGATTTTTTTTCTTTTTCGGACCATTCTCTGTAAACCCTAGAGATGGTTGTGCGTGAAAATCCCAGTAGATCAGCAGTTTCTGAAATTCTCAGACCAGCCCTTCTGGCACCAACAATCATGCCACGTTCAAAGGCACTCAAATCACCTTTCTTCCCCATACTGATGCTCGGTTTGAACTGCAGGAGATTGTCTTGACCATGTCTACATGCCTAAATGCACTGAGTTGCCGCCATGTGATTGGCTGATTAGAAATTAAGTCTTAACACACAGTTGGACAGGTGTACCTAATAAAGTGGCCAGTGAGTGTATATGGAGCATTATTTGAGCCCATAAGACACTGGAGCATCATCCATGGGGCCCATCATATACTGGAACATTCTAAATGGGGCAGATTATATATGGTGCATTATTTGGGCCCATCATACACTGGATCATCATCCATGAGGCCCCTCATATACTGGAGCATACCAAATGGGGGATATCATACACTGGAGCAGCATTTACAGGGCACATTATACACTGGAGCATTAGAAATGGGGCCCATTATATATGGAGCATTATTTGGCCCATAAGACAATGGACCATCATCCATGGGGACCAACATATACTGTAGCATTATGTGGAGCTCGTCATATACTGTATGGAACATTATATGGGACCAATTATTCTGTATAGAGAAATATATGTGGCTCATTATTCTGAATGGAGCACTATGTGGACTATGTGGTGGCCATAATACTGTATGGAGTAATATACTGTCCATTTTTTGAGCTATTGGAGAATTTAAAATAGATATCAGTCATGTCATGTAAGAAGTGAAGTATTTTACATTGTACTATACCAATATTTCTCTGCTGTATCAGAGCATCATGAATTGTGGTATATGTTAAAGGGGCCCATTGACACTCTTTGGCCCAGGCCACACGAAAACCTGGAGCCAGCCCTACCCCCCCCACAACTTTAGCCAAATAACCCCCAGTTTTCAATGCGTAACTATTATTGTAAAGTAAATTAAGGTTGACAAGCTTAAGTAATAAGAATTGATGTTGTTGGCAATGAAATGGGCACTGTAGGTGTGTTTACTGTCCTCCACTCCCTGCCGACATTGCTTTCCCATTGACTTGCATTGGGTTTCCTGTTTTGGTCAGACCCCGACTTTTCCCTTTAGTTGGCCGATTTCGTTCGACTCGACTTTTGAGAAAGTCGGGTTTCATGAAACCCGACTCGACCCTAAAAAAGGCAAAGTCGCTCATCTCTAATCCTGGGCTTTAAGGATGCTATTTTCCAAACTCAGAACCTAAAGCTGCCACCACCACCCCTTTCTGCAGAATTGATTCCTCCTTTTCAGTATTAACCACTGGGGAGAAACTTCGAGACAAAGCATCAGCTTTAACATTCTTTGTCCCAGGGATATATGTCACAGAAAAATGGAACCGGGTAAAAAACAATGCCCACCTAGCTTGATGAGCATTCAAACATTTGGCAGCATCCAGATGGATCAGATTCTTATGATCAGTAATGACTCATATAGGACGTCTAGCGCCCTCCAAAAAATGTCGCCAATGCTCAAACGCAAGCTTAATAGCCAGCAATTCTCGGTTCCCAACATCGTAGTTGAGCTCCGCCTCTGAAAATTTCTTAGAGAAGAACGCACAGGGATCTACCCCATCCTCTCCCTCCTGTGACAGAACAGCCCCCACTCGTACTGATGAGGCATCCACCTCTACCAGAAAGGGCTTAGTCTCGTCTGTCTAGATCAACTTCTCCTTGAGATGCTCAAAGGCCTTGACAGCCTCAGGGGACCATTCGACAGTATTGGCACCCTTCTTAGTCAGATTAGTAAGGGGTTTGGCGATAACAGAAAAATTCTTAATGAATTCTTTATGAATTTTCTGTAATAGTTAGCAAACTCCAAGAATCTCTGAATTGACTTCAAGCATTCAGGTCTTGGCCACTCCAATACCGCCTGAACCTTCACCAGGTCCATCTCAAACCCACCACTGGAAACAATATACCCCATAAAGCTAATTTTCTGTACAGCAAACTCGCATTTCTCCAGTTTAGCAAACAGTGAGTTTTCTCTCAGAATCTGCAGAACCTCGTGGACTCTCTGCCAATGCGACTCCAGATCGGGCAAGTAGATCAAAATATCATCCAAATAAACGATAACACTCCTACCAATCAATGTTCTCAGAATGCTGTTGACGAAATTTTGAAAGAACGCCGGGGCATTTGTAGGGCCGAAAGGCATTACTAGACACTCAAAATGACCTTCTGGGGTATTAAAGGCTGCCTTCTATTCATTGCCTTCTTTAATTCGCAACAAATTATATGCCCCACGGAGATCAATCTTAGGGAAACACTTGGCTCCAACTAATTGGTTAAACAAATCCGGAATTAGCGGCAAGGGGTAAGGATTGCGCACAGTGATCTTGTTAATCTCCCTGAAATCCAAACACGGCCTAAGAACCCCGTCTTTCTTTTTGACAAAAAACAATCCCAAAGCCACAGGGGACTTGGAGGGTCTTATATGACCTGCAGCAAGACTTGTCTGCAGGTATTCCTTTAAGGCCTCCCTCTCGGGGATCGTCAGATTAAATAAACGACTCTTAGGGAGAGTAGCACCTGGGACGAACTCAATAGCGCAATCGTAATCTCTATGCGGTGGTAGAGCTTGTGACTCAACTTCAGAAAATACTTTCCAGAATTCCTGAATGGGTTCAGGTAGCTCATTTTTCACCATAGCAGCGATGTGTACATCACAACATTTCCTACAACACCCCTAACCCCAGGATCTTATAGTATTTGATGACCAGTCCAGTACAGGATTGTGCAATTTTAACCAGAATGGCCAGTCGTACCACAATAAAGGCATAGCCCCTCAGAGAACCTTCTCTCCCTTTCCTGGGAATGAGAGGACATCGCGCCAAGCTGCATCAGTTCCCCATAGTCCACGGGGGTCTCCTGAGAGACAGAACCCAGCAGAATTGAAGCCTTCTCCTCATTCTGCCTGTCTCTCAATCTTCTATCCACCCTGATGGCTAACTGCATTGTGCATGCTCAAAGTTTGGCCAGTTTATGGCTGTTTTCTTTTTTTGGCCTGGCTGTCACTTTTGGTTAAAATTCATGCCAGGTGTGTTTAAAGTCCTCCACTCACTGCCGACTTTTCTCCCCATTGACTTGCATTGGGTTTCATGTTTCACGACTTTTCCCAACTTTTCCCTGTAGTCGGCCGATTTCGTTCGACTCGACTTTTGAGAAAGTCGGCTTTCATGAAACCCGACTCGACCCTAAGACTATGTGCCCACGTAGCGTTTTATTCCGGACACTAAAAGCCGGACTCCTTCCCAGAAATCGCGCGTTTTTTTCCTCGCGATTTCACCGCGATTTTACCGAGATTATGTTCACGATGTTGCCGCGATTTTCGCATGCGATATTCAAGCACTTTCCAAGCGATTTGAAGCATCGCTTAGAAAGTGATTGACAGGTTGGTCACACTCGTCAAACATAGTGTTTGACAAGTGTGACCAGGTTTTTACTATTGAGGCTGCCTATGCAGTATCAATAGTAAAAGATAGAATGTTAAAATGCTAAAAAAATAAAAAAATCGGGGTATATTTACCTTCCGACGTCCCGCGCTGCATTCCCGGACTCAGCATTCCCAGTAATGCCTTGCGAGACCTGTGATAACGTTGGTCTCGCGTTGCTATAGCAATCTCGCGAGACCGCTAGTCACGCGAGACTACGTCATCACAGGACCGTGCCGCAAGGCATTACTGGGAACACTGAGGCCGGGAATGCAGCGCGTGACGCCGGAAGGTAAATATACCACGATTTTTTATTTTTTATTCTTTTTTTTGCAGGGGTATGGTACCCAAGGCCTGGAGGACAGTCTCCTCTCCTCCACACCGTGGGTACCAACCGCACATGAGACGCTTAACTTCCCGCATGGTGGACATAGCCACATGTGGGAAGTAAGCGGTTCCCATGCATTCCTATGGGTGTGGAATCGCGGCAATTCTTTGCGATTCCGCACAAAAGAATGACCATGCTCCGATTTTTTCCGTGATGCTATTCCAACTCGGAAAAAAGCGCAGCATTAGCACAGCATGTGCGGAATGCCATAGGAATGCATGGGGGGACGTTCTGTACACGATTTTTAAATGTTTTCGCAGCATTTTCGCGCCAAAAATCGCCTCAAAAATGCTTAAAAATCGCTACATGGGCACACAGCCTAAAAAAGGAAAAGTCGCTCATCTCTAGTGGTTAGGGTTATGGTTAGGTTTGGGATTAGGGTTAGGGGTGCGTTGGGGTTAGGGTTAAGGTTAGGGTTGGGATTAGGGTTAGGGATGTGTTGTGGTTAGGGGTGTGTTGGGGTTAGTGGTGTTTTGGGGTTAGAATTGAGGGGTTTCCACTGTTTAGGCACATCAGGGGGTCTCCAAACGTGACATGGTGTCACCATTGATTCCAGCCAATTTTGAGCTCAAAAAGTCAAACGGTGCTCCCTCCCTTCCAAGACCCGATGTGTGCCCAAACAGTGGTTTACCCCAACATATGGGGTATCAGCGTACTCAGGAAAAATTGCACAACAACTTTGGGGGTCTAATTTCTCCTTTTACCCTTGGGAAAATAAAAAATTGCTGGCTAAAATATTATTTTTGTGGAAAAAATGATTTTTTTATTTTCACGTCTCTGCGTTATAAACTTCTGTGAAGCATTTGGGGGTTCAAAGTGCTCACCAGACATCTAGATAAGTTCCTTGGAAGGTCTATTTTCCAAAATGGGGTCACTTGGGGGTTTCTACCGTTTAGGCACATCAGAGGCTCTGCAAACGTATCGACAACCGCAGACCATTCCATCAAAGTCTGCATTTTAAAACATCACTACTTCCATTCCGAGCCCTGACGTGTGCCCAAACAATGGTTCCCCTCCACATATTTGGTACCAGCATACTCAGGACAAACTGGAAAACAACTTTTGGGGTCCAATTTCTCCTGTTACCCTTGTGAAAAAAAATTGAGTGCTAAAAATCATTTTTTTTGAGGAAAAAAATGATTTTTTATTTTCACGGCTCTGCGTTATAAACTTCTGTGAAGCACTTAAGGGTTCAAGGTGCTCACCACACATTTAGATAAGTTTCTTGGGGGGGTCTAGTTTCCAAAATGAGGTCACTTGTGGGGGGTTTCTACTGTTTAGGCACATCAGAGGCTCTGCAAACATATCGACAACTGCAGACCATTCCATCAAAGTCTGCATTTCAAAACATCACTACTTCCATTCCGAGCCCTGACGTGTGCCCAAACAATGGTTCCCCTCCACATATTTGGTACCAGCGTACTCAGGACAAACTGGAGAACAACTTTTGGGGTCCAATTTCTCCTGTTACCCTTGTGAAAAAAAATTGAGTGCTAAAAATCATTTTTTCTGAGGAAAAAAATGATTTTTTATTCTCACGGCTCTGCATTATAAACTTCTGTGAAGCACTTAAGGGTTCAAGGTGCTCACCACAAATTTAGATAAGTTTCTTGGGGGGCCTAGTTTCCAAAATGAGGTCACTTGTGGGGGGTTTCCACAGTTTAGGTACATCAGGGGCTCTGCAAATGTAACATGATGCCCGCAGACCATTCCATCAAAGTCAGCATTTCAAAATGTCACTACTTCCCTTCCGAGCCCCGACGTGTGCCCAAACAATGGACCCCCCACATATGGGGTACCAGCGTACTCAGGACAAACTGGACAACAACTTTTGGGGTCCAATTTATCCTGTTACCCTTGTGAAAATAAAAAATCGCAGACTAAAAAATAATTTTTTGAGGAAAAATTTTTTTTTTAATTTTCACGGCTCTGCATTATAAACCTCTGTGAAGCACCTGCATAATATCAGAGGGAAGGCGTTTCAAATGAGTCAGTCACCAGAGTCATACATCCGTCACCATTCACATATTTAGCTTGAAAAGTCTATACTAGCGCATGGCCGAACGGTCATGCGCGCTTTTTATAGCCGTGCGGGACCTTCCAGATCTCCGAGATGGACCAATGAGATCTGGGGCAGGACCTGGGCACATGACTCCCGATCTCCAATGGGAGATCGCCACGTGAGCATGCCCAGTAGGAGCACAGAGGAACTTAGTCTCTGGAGCGGTCTGTGCAAAGTAATCTTCTCTGCAGTAGATAGACAGCAGGAGACCGCAGAATGTGAGGCTCTGGATTCCTGCAGAGCAGGCGCAGAAACCAGACGCCTAACACTGGTCTAATCCATACTGAGGCAGTGAGAGTCTGTTTCTCACTCTGGAAATATATACGGATGTACCTGGTATCAGGTGATACTGTATCCTTTCTCAACTTTTTATATTCTTGTCGAATCCATACTGGGCCTGAGAGCGTCTGTGTCTGCTTCCTGAAATATATACGGAGATTTAGAATGATTAAACTAGACTATATATACCTGATATCTGGTGTTACTGTACCCTTTTTCAACTTTTTATAGTATTTTCCAATTCATACTCAGCCTGTAAGCATCTGTGTCTGACTCATGAAATATATACGGAGATTTACAATGACCCCTACACTGTATAAAGCTGTATGCTTCTGATACAGTACCATATATCTGCTGGTATTTTGGGTACATTTTCACAAAAATTAGGAAGTATGGTTTAAGAGGCCACGGACGTGGGCGTGGGTGGCTAGCTGGTTCTGATGGTGGTGGTGCATCTGCTGGTAGTGTCCAAAGTACAATACCAGCTAAGGCAGGAGGTGTTGAGACTCCGGCATGGTCTGGCTCCAGAAGGCCTGGAAGGCTCCCTTTTCTGGGAGTAGGTAAACTGCTTTTAAAGCCGGAGCATCATGAACTGGTTTTGGCTTACATTGCCGAAACAGCTTCCAGCTCTATCGCCTCCTCTTCTGAAGTTTAAAAAAATGCAAACACTGAGTCATTATTGCAGGCTTCTGGTCAGGACAACCCCTTCCCTTGTGTCCTTCACCCCCACCAAAAGTAAAGGATGCGGCAGCTCACACTTGAGATTACTCCATGGAGCTCTTTTCACATACCATGCCTGGGTTATCAAGTCAAATCCTGAATTCCCCAGTCCAACATGAATCAGAGATGGAGTGCACTGATGCACAGCCACTGCTAGATGATTCTGCTGGTACATTCACTCACAGCACTACATTCCACTCGCACTCTACAGAGCCAGAATCTGACTCTGATGAAACTCAGGTGCCCCTTCCCGCATACTATACCATCTTACACAGTGACACACAGGAAGGTGCAGATGAAAGTGCCGGTTCCCTGAGCAGGTGGGGGGAGCATACTCGTGGGCGACGGCTCTGGCACAGGGCCCTTCATAATATGCAATAGTGTCTCTGCCGGTTGGAGGGCCCACTCACCTTCAGACACACCAGCGTACTATGAGGGGCCCTGTGCCAGTGCCGTCGCCCACGAGTAGCTCCCCCGCTTGCTCATGGCCACAGCACTTGCAAAACTTACCTCTCCCTGCTCCACCGCCGTGATGTCTTCTGCGTTTCCTGACAGTGACATTCAGGTCAGAGAGCGCGATGACATCACGTCTGTATGCCCTCTGCCTAAACAGTCCAAGTGCAGAGAACTGGAAGATGTTGACGTTGAGGAGTACAGAGTAGAGCAGTGACCAGCGAGGAGAGGTATTTAACTTTTTAAAGGTTGGGAGCAATTTTTGGGGAGCACTATACACTGGAGATATGGGGCCCATCATACACTGGAGCATCATTTATTTGGCCCATCATATACTGGAGCATTCCAAATGGGGGATATCAGACACTGTAGCAGCATTTATGGGGCACATTATACACTGGAGCATTAGAAATGGGGCCCATTATATATGGAGCATTATTTGAGCCCATAAGACACTGGAGCATCATCCATGGGGCCCATCATATACTGGAACATTCTAAATGGGGCAGATTATATATGGTGCATTATTTGGGCCCATCATACACTGGATCATCATCCATGAGGCCCCTCATATACTGGAGCATACCAAATGGGGGATATCATACACTGGAGCAGCATTTACAGGGCACATTATACACTGGAGCATTAGAAATGGGGCCCATTATATATGGAGCATTATTTGGCCCATAAGACAATGGACCATCATCCATGGGGACCAACATATACTGTAGCATTATGTGGAGCTCGTCATATACTGTATGGAACATTATATGGGACCAATTATTCTGTATAGAGAAATATATGTGGCTCATTATTCTGAATGGAGCACTATGTGGACTATGTGGTGGCCATAATACTGTATGGAGTAATATACTGTCCATTTTTTGAGCTATTGGAGAATTTAAAATAGATATCAGTCATGTCATGTAAGAAGTGAAGTATTTTACATTGTACTATACCAATATTTCTCTGCTGTATCATAGCATCATGAATTGTGGTATATGTTAAAGGGGCCCATTGACACTCTTTGGCCCAGGCCACACGAAAACATGGAGCCAGCCCTACCCCCCCACAACTTTAGCCAAATAACCCCCAGTTTTCAATGCGTAACTATTATTATAAAGTAAATTAAGGTTGACAAGCTTAAGTAATAAGAATTGATGTTGTTGGCAATGAAATGGGCACTGTAGGTGTGTTTACTGTCCTCCACTCCCTGCCGACATTGCTTCCCCATTGACTTGCATTGGGTTTCCTGTTTCGGTTGGACCCCGACTTTTCCCTATAGTCGGCCGATTTCGTTCGACTCGACTTTTGAGAAAGTCGGGTTTCATGAAACCCGACTCGACCCTAAAAAAGGCAAAGTCGCTCATCTCTAATTCTGGGCTTTAAGGATGCTATTTTCCAAACTCAGAACCTAAAGCTGCCACCACCACCCTTTTCTGCAGAATAGATTCCTCCTTTTCAGTATTAACCACTGGGGAGAAACTTCGAGACAAAGCATCAGCTTTAACATTCTTTGTCCCAGGGATATATGTCACAGAAAAATGGAACCGGGTAAAAAACAATGCCCACCTAGCTTGATGAGCATTCAAACATTTGGCAGCATCCAGATGGATCAGATTCTTATGATCAGTAAAGACTCGTATAGGATGTCTAGCGCCCTCCAAAAAATGTCGCCAATGCTCAAACGCAAGCTTAATAGCCAGCAATTCTCGGTTCCCAACATCGTAGTTGAGCTCCGCCTCTGAAAATTTCTTAGAGAAGAACGCACAGGGATCTACCCCATCCTCTCCCTCCTGTGACAGAACAGCCCCCACTCGTACTGATGAGGCATCCACCTCTACAAGAAAGGGCTTAGTCTCGTCTGTCTAGATCAACACATTAGCAGAGCTAAACTTCTCCTTGAGATGCTCAAAGGCCTTGACAGCCTCAGGGGACCATTCGACAGTATTGGCACCCTTCTTAGTCAGATCAGTAAGGGGTTTGGCGATAACAGAAAAATTCTTTGTGAATTTTCTGTAATAGTTAGCAAACTCCAAGAATCTCTGAATTGACTTCAAGCATTCAGGTCTTGGCCACTCCAATACCACCTGAACCTTCAAACCTTTGGTCCATCTCAAACCCACAACTGGAAACAATATACCCCACAAAGCTAATTTTCTGTACAGCAAACTCGCATTTCTCCAGTTTAGCAAACAGTGAGTTTTCTCTCAGAATCTGCAGAACCTCGTGGACTCTCTGCCAATGCGACTCCAGATCGGGCAAGTAGATCAAAATATCATCCAAATAAACAATAACACTCCTACCAATCAACGGTCTCAGAATGCCGTTGACGAAATTTTGAAAGAACGCCGGGGCATTTGTAGGGCCGAAAGGCATTACTAGACACTCAAAATGACCTTCTGGGGTATTAAAGGCTGCCTTCTATTCATTGCCTTCTTTAATTCGCAACAAATTATATGCCCCACGGAGATCAATCTTAGGGAAACACTTGGCTCCAACTAATTGGTTAAACAAATCCGGAATTAGTGGCAAGGGGTAAGGATTGCGCACAGTGATCTTGTTAATCTCCCTGAAATCCAAACACGTCCTAAGAACCCCGTCTTTCTTTTTGACAAAAAACAATCCCAAAGCCACAGGGGACTTGGAGGGTCTTATATGACCTGCAGCAAGACTTGTCTGCAGGTATTCCTTTAAGGCCTCCCTCTCGAGGATCGTCAGATTAAATAAACGACTCTTAGGGAGAGTAGCACCTGGGACGAACTCAATAGCGCAATCGTAATCTCTATGCGGTGGTAGAGCTTGTGACTCAACTTCAGAAAATACTTTCCAGAATTCCTGAATGGGTTCAGGTAGCTCATTTTTCACCATAGCAGCGATGTGTACATCACAACATTTCCTACAACACCCCTAACCCCAGGATCTTATAGTATTTGATGACCAGTCCAGTACAGGATTGTGCAATTTTAACCAGGGTAACCCCAGAACGACTGGAAAAGGCAATTTATCAAGTACAAACAAATCTAAAGATTCCTGGTGCTCCATATTCACAGTGAGTGGAAACCCGGTGACATTTCGGGAAAAGCACTCATGCTCTAGCGGAGTGTTATCAATTGACACTAAAGGAAAAGGGGATAACAAAGGTACAGACTCAATCTTATACTTGTCAAGAAATTGTTGTTCAATTGAATTCAGTGCAGACCCACAGTCCACCATCACTTGAAAATCCATAGTATGACCATGACAGATAGAACTACCTGAAAAAGAAACTCCTGCGGACCGTAAAAATGCAATATGAACGGGAGGGTTACTCTGAGCCCTTTTTTTTTCTTTTCTTGATTTATGCGACCTTCACATTGCTTGATAAAATGGCCAGTCGTACCACAATAAAGGCATAGCCCCTCAGAGAACCTTCTCTCCCTTTCCTGGGAATGAGAGGACATCGCGCCAAGCTGCATCAGTTCCCCATAGTCCACGGGGGTCTCCTGAGAGACAGAACCCAGCAGAATTGAAGCCTTCTCCTCATTCTGCCTGTCTCTCAATCTTCTATCCACCCTGATGGCTAACTGCATTGTGCATGCTCAAAGTTTGGCCAGTTTATGGCTGTTTTCTTTTTTTGGCCTGGCTGTCACTTTTGGTTAAAATTCATGCCAGGTGTGTTTAAAGTCCTCCACTCACTGCCGACTTTTCTCCCCATTGACTTGCATTGGGTTTCATGTTTCACGACTTTTCCCAACTTTTCCCTGTAGTCGGCCGATTTCGTTCGACTCGACTTTTGAGAAAGTCGGCTTTCATGAAACTCGACTCGACCCTAAGGCTATGTGCCCACGTAGCGTTTTATTCCGGACACTAAAAGCCGGACTCCTTCCCAGAAATCGCGCGTTTTTTTCCTCGCGATTTCACCGCGATTTTACCGAGATTATGTTCACGATGTTGCCGCGATTTTCGCATGCGATATTCAAGCACTTTCCAAGCGATTTGAAGCATCGCTTGGAAAGTGATTGATAGGTTGGTCACACTCGTCAAACATAGTGTTTGACAAGTGTGACCAGGTTTTTACTATTGAGGCCGCCTATGCAGTATCAATAGTAAAAGATAGAATGTTAAAATGCTAAAAAAATAAAAAAATCGGGGTATATTTACCTTCCGACGTCCCACGCTGCATTCCCGGACTCAGCATTCCCAGTAATGCCTTGCGAGACCTGTGATAACGTTGGTCTCGCGTTGCTATAGCAATCTCGCGAGACCGCTAGTCACGCGAGACTACGTCATCACAGGACCGTGCCGCAAGGCATTACTGGGAACACTGAGGCCGGGAATGCAGCGCGTGACGCTGGAAGGTAAATATACCACGATTTTTTATTTTTTATTCTTTTTTTTACAGGGGTATGGTACCCAAGGCCTGGAGGACAGTCTCCTTTCCTCCACACCGTGGGTACCAACCGCACATGAGACGCTTAACTTCCCGCATGGTGGACATAGCCACATGTGGGAAGTAAGCAGTTCCCATGCATTCCTATGGGTGCGGAATCGCGGCAATTCTTTGCGATTCCGCACAAAAGAATGACCATGCTCCGATTTTTTCCGTGATGCGATTCCGCCTCGGAAAAAAGTGCAGCATTAGCACAGCATGTGCGGAATGCCATAGGAATGCATGGGGGGACGTTCTGTACACGATTTTTAAATGTTTTCGCAGCGTTTTCGCGCCGAAAATCGCCGCAAAAATGCTTCAAAATCGCTACGTGGGCACACAGCCTAAAAAAGGAAAAGTCGCTCATCTCTAGTGGTTAGGGTTATGGTTAGGTTTGGGATTAGGGTTAGGGGTGCGTTGGGGTTAGGGTTAAGGTTAGGGTTGGGATTAGGGTTAGGGATGTGTTGTGGTTAGGGGTGTGTTGGGGTTAGTGGTGTTTTGGGGTTAGGGTTGGAGTTAGAATTGAGGGGTTTCCACTGTTTAGGCACATCAGGGGGTCTCCAAACGTGACATGGTGTCACCATTGATTCCAGCCAATTTTGAGCCCAAACAGTGGTTTACCCCAACATATGGGGTATCAGCGTACTCAGGAAAAATTGCACAACAACTTTGGGGGTCTAATTTCTCCTTTTACCCTTGGGAAAATAAAAAATTGCTGGCTAAAATATTATTTTTGTGGAAAAAATGATTTTTTTATTTTCACGTCTCTGCGTTATAAACTTCTGTGAAGCATTTGGGGGTTCAAAGTGCTCACCAGACATCTAGATAAGTTCCTTGGAAGGTCTATTTTCCAAAATGGGGTCACTTGGGGGTTTCTACCGTTTAGGCACATCAGAGGCTCTGCAAACGTATCGACAACCGCAGACCATTCCATCAAAGTCTGCATTTTAAAACATCACTACTTCCATTCCGAGCCCTGACGTGTGCCCAAACAATGGTTCCCCTCCACATATTTGGTACCAGCGTACTCAGGACAAACTGGAAAACAACTTTTGGGGTCCAATTTCTCCTGTTACCCTTGTGAAAAAAAATTGAGTGCTAAAAATCATTTTTTTTTTAGGAAAAAAATGATTTTTTATTTTCACGGCTCTGCGTTATAAACTTCTGTGAAGCACTTAAGGGTTCAAGGTGCTCACCACACATTTAGATAAGTTTCTTGGGGGGTCTAGTTTCCAAAATGAGGTCACTTGTGGGGGGTTTCTACTGTTTAGGCACATCAGAGGCTCTGCAAACGTATCGACAACTGCAGACCATTCCATCAAAGTCTGCATTTCAAAACATCACTACTTCCATTCCGAGCCCTGACGTGTGCCCAAACAATGGTTCCCCTCCACATATTTGGTACCAGCGTACTCAGGACAAACTGGAGAACAACTTTTGGGGTCCAATTTCTCCTGTTACCCTTGTGAAAAAAAATTGAGTGCTAAAAATCATTTTTTCTGAGAAAAAAATGATTTTTTATTTTCACGGCTCTGCGTTATAAACTTCTGTGAAGCACTTAAGGGTTCAAGGTGCTCACCACAAATTTAGATAAGTTTCTTGGGGGGCCTAGTTTCCAAAATGAGGTCACTTGTGGGGGGTTTCCACAGTTTAGGTACATCAGGGGCTCTGCAAATGTAACATGATGCCCGCAGACCATTCCATCAAAGTCAGCATTTCAAAATGTCACTACTTCCCTTCCGAGCCCCGACGTGTGCCCAAACAATGGACCCCCCACATATGGGGTACCAGCGTACTCAGGACAAACTGGACAACAACTTTTGGGGTCCAATTTATCCTGTTACCCTTGTGAAAATAAAAAATCGCAGACTAAAAAATAATTTTTTGAGGAAAAAATTTTTTTTTAATTTTCACGGCTCTGCATTATAAACCTCTGTGAAGCACCTGGCGATTGAAAGTGCTCACTATGCCTCTAGATAAGTTCCTTAGGGGGTCTAGTTTCCAAAATGGGGTCATTTGTGTGGGAGCTCCAAAGTTTAGGCACACAGGGGCTCTCCAAACACGACACGATGTCCGGTAACGATTGGAGCTAATTTTCATTTCAAAAAGTCAAATAGCACTCCTTCCCTTCTGAGCCCTGCTGTGCACCCAAATAGTGGTTCCCCCCCACATATGGGGTACCAGCGTACTCAGGATTAACTGGACAACAACTTTTGTGGTCCAATTTCTCCTGTTAGCCATGTGAAAATAAAAAATAGCGTGCTAAACAATCATTTTTGAGGAAAAAAAATATTTTTTATTTTCACTGCTCTGCGTTATAAACTTTTGCGAAGCACTTGGGGGTTCAAAGTGCTCACTACACATCTAGATAAGTTCCTTAAGGGGTCTAGTTTCCAAAATGGTGTCACTTGTGGGGGGTTTTCACTGTTTAGGCACACAGGGGCTCTCCAAATGCAACATGGTGTCCGATAACGATTGGAGCTAATTTTTCATTCAAAAAGTCAAATGGCGCGCCTTCCCTTTCGAACCCTGCCGTGCACCCAAACTGTGGTTTATGACCACATATGAGGTATCGGTGTACTCAGGAGAAATTGCCCAACAAATTTTATGACCCATTTTATCCTGTTGCCCATGTGAAAATGAAAAAACTGAGGCTAAAATAACATTTTTGTGAAAAAAAAGTATCTTTTTTATATGGATCAATTTGTGAAGCACCTGGGGGTTCAAAGTGATCACTATGCATCTAAATAAGTTCCCTGGAGGGTCTAGTTTCCAAAATGGGGTCATTTGTGGGGGATCTCCAATGTTTAGGCACACAGGGGCTTTCCAAACACGACATGGCAACGGCTAAATATTCCAGCATATTTTCCATTCAAAAAGTCAAATAGCGCTCCTTCCCTTCTGAGCCCTGCCGTGCACCCAAACAGTAGTTTATGACCACATATGAGGTATCGGTGTACTCAGGAGAAACTGTCCAACAAATTTTATGATCCATTTTATCCTGTTGCCCATGTGGAAATGAAAAAATTGATGCTAAAAGAAAATTTTTGTTGGAAAAATTAAAATGTCCATTTTTTCCTTCCACGTTGCTTTAGTTCCTGTGAAGCACCTGAAGGGTTAATAATCTTCTTGAATGTAGTTTTGAGTAGCTTGAAGGGTGCAGTTTTAGAATGGTGTCACTTTTTCTGCCATATAGACCCCTCAAAGTGACTTCAAATGTGAGGTGGTCCCTAAAAAAATGGTTTTGTAAATTTTGTTGTAAAAATGAAAAATCACTGGTCAAATTTAACCCTTATAACTTTCTAACAAAAAAAAAATTTGTTTCCAAAATTGTGCTGATGTAAAGTAGACATGTGTGAAATGTTATTTAGTAACTATTTTGTGTCACATAACTCTCTGGTTTAACAGAATAAAAATTCAAAATTTGAAAATTGCGAAATTTTCAAAATTTTTGCCAAATTTCTGATTTTTTCACAACTAAACGCAAAAATTATCGACCTAAATTTACCACTAACATGAAGCCCAATATGTCACAAAAGAACAATCTCAGAATCGCTAGGATCCGTTGAAGTGTTCCATAGTTATTACCTCATAAAAGGACACTGGTCAGAATTGCAAAAAATGGCCTGGTCATAAAGGTCAAAATAGGCTTGGTCATGAAGGGGTTAATGATAGTTACTATAAATATCTGCATAAGGTTGAGTGTGCTTGTGCCCTCTGATGAAGGTAAAGGCCGAAATGCGCGTTGGGGTGGGCGCGCACACCCCCTGGATCACCACTACAAGCTGAGCCTCTTTCTGTATGCAAGTAACACGGCCTTTTTGGTACAACTATTCATTTGGCTGACCAACTATTATTAGCGCATGTGTTATGGACACTTGTCTTTCATATTTCTGTTTGGAACACCTGGCTCTTCTATATTAGGATTATTTTTGAATAATTTATAGTGATTTTGTAATTTCTTCATGTGGTTTTTCATTGGGGTGTAGCGCCTTTTTTACAGCTACATATTGTGCACTATTTTCCATCTTTACCTCATGTCCTTCCCTGTGTTTTTCTGAGTATATTTTGTAAATTAAATTTTAAGTAATACAATTTTCTATACCGTTTGTAAATAACTTGGACTAGTACATCTCTTTTTTGCCCTCTATATAGTTTTTGGTGTGTCCAGCACTGTGATCCAGCACACTGTTTGTGTTATGTCAAGATCACTATGAAATGCAATAAGTGTGTGCTTTGGCGGAATATTCACTGCATATGTTGGAAAAGATTTGTGAGCAGAAGAGGGCAGTTGTTGACTACCAGCATCAACAAGGCCGTCGATATTCAGTTGTGACTCCACACATAAGACCTCAGGAGTGGACATGGATGTCAGACATATGTACCACCCTCCAAAACTTGGAGAACTGCACCAAGATGGTGAGCGGTGATGATGCCATAATTAGCGTCACCTTCCCGCTTCTCATCATTCTGAAAACCTCTCTGCTCACAATTAAAGATGATGAATTGCTGGCAGAGTACAAGGACATGGAGCAATGAACCATACAGGGTGATTACACTCAGCCCAGCCTCCTGTTGTCACAATGTTGATTGGTAGACAATGAGGAGGAGGAAGAACAGGAGCTACTTTCATGCGCTATAGACGGTACTACAAGCACAGCTGTCATACCGTCTGTTCTGCGGGGATGGCCTGAGGACAGGGAGGAGGAGGATGAGGATGAGGAGGAGGAGGACAGCATGGTCAGTCATCCTGTTGGTGAGGACACGGAAGTCTTGCCTGTTAGTTGTCTGGCATGCATGGCTGACTTTACGTTGAGCTGCATTTCCCATGACCCTCGCATTATAAATGTTTTTGGGGACACTCATTACTGGTTGGTGACCCTTCTAGATCCACGCTACAAGGAAAACTTTCAATCTCTTATTCCAGAGGTAGAGAGGTGTACAAAAATTTTGATGTACCAGAGGACCCTTGTAGCAGAATTATTTAAAAAATTCCCATGTGAGAACACTGGCAGCAGACATCAGAGTTTGCTATACAGCTAAGGAGTCCAAGCAAGAGAGACAGAAGTACAATCCAGCTCAGTCAGAGGAACAATGGCAAAGTTCTGGGACAGTTTTCTCAGACCCTCCCATTGTGCTGCCACAAAGGCAAGGGGTGGCGTCACAAGAAGTGCAATGTTTGGGAAGATGGTGAGGGAGTACCTTGCAGATTGTACAAACATCCTCCAGGATTCCTCTGTGCTTTTAATTATTGGGTATCCAAGCTGGACATGTGGCATGAACAGGCTCTCTACGCCTTGGAGGTCCTGGTCTGCCCTGTTGCTAGCATTCTGTCAGAGCTGGTTTTTAGTGCCGCTGGTGGAATTATAACAAATAAATGCATCCGCCTGTCAACTGACAATGCTGACAGGCTGACTCTTATGAAAATGAGCAAGGGCTGGATAGGGTAAGACTTCTGTACACCACCAAATGAAAACATCGAAACATAACCTCAAATTATTTTTTTTGTTGTTTGGGGAGGTGTATTCTCATGCACCTCTTCACAATCACACATGGTTATCCGCTTCCTGGGTGTGTTTGGTGTCATCCTCCTCCTTATCCTCATCCTCATCATCCACAACCAGTAGAACACCAGGGTGAACGTATTCCATGATGCAAAAGTCACTATATTTTTATTTATATTCCTGTCTTTGAGCTGTTGCTAGGGACTAAAATATCTCATTAGACACATTCTGGCTTCATATCTAGGAGCCTGTGTTCACCCCTCCCTTTTGTTATCTTCTTTCATAGATGGATTCGCATTTTTAATTTATTTGTTTGTTTTTAGTATGATTTATCATTATGTCTCCTCATTCTCCACCGCTCGATGACCAGTGTTAGCGTGTTCTGGGCTGCTACAGGCAGTCCAATTTTTGGCAAGGGTGTTTTTATGATGCCCGTTACAAATTTTAAACCAAAACAAATGTTACTCCCCTAGGGGGAAATCTCATACAAATGAGATGTACATATATTCTTCCCATTTTTTCTTATTTTTTTCCATTTTTCCTATCTGTGGAACATCCTCTTATGACTTAGTGTATACCTCTCCAATATAAAAATAGCGAAATCCTATTATATTATATTTTAATTTATATCCCTGTCTCTGAGCTGTTGCTAGGGACAAACATATCTCGTTAACACATTCTGGCTTAATATCTATGAACCTGTGTTCATCCCTCCCTTTTGTTATTTTCTTTCATAGGTGGATTCACATTTTTAATTTATTTGTTTGATTTCAGTATGATTTATCATTATGTCTCCACCTTCTCTGCCACTAGATGACCAGGTTAACGTGTTACAGGTAGTCCAATTTTTGGCAAGGGTGTCTATGATGCCCATATAATACTTTTAAAAAATGTACCCCCCATGGGGAAATGTTTGTCAGCCCATGCACTACGTGTATAGGCGTTACAAGTCTAGGAGACCCACTCCTTAACATTGGACCTAGTTTTTAATGAGGCCTTCATTAATGTCTCCTCATTCTCTGCCACAAGGTCAACAGGGTTAACGTGTTCTGTGCTGCAACAGGCAGTCCAATTTTTAGCAAGGGTGTCTATGATGGCCATAGTATATTTTTAAAAAAATGTACCCCCCTTGGGGAAATGTTTGTCAGCCCATGCACTGCGCGTATGTGCATTACAAGTCTAGGAGACCCGCTCCTTAACATTGGGCCTAGGTTTTAATGAGGTCTTCATCAATGTCTCCTCATTCTCCGCCAGTAGATCACCAGGATTAACATCTTCTGTGCTGCTACAGCCAGTCCAATTTTTGGCAAGGGTGTCTCTGATGCCCATAGTATATTTTTAGAAAATGTACCCCCCATGGGGAAATGTTTGTCAGCCCATACACTTAGTGTATGGGCATTACGAGTCTAGGAGACCCGCTCCTTTGTAATGGGACATTTTGTATTAGGAGGCCCTCCTCCATGTTTCGTCCAAGGGGGCCTTGGGCTGCATGCAAATTTGGGTCAAGGCGGCCCTTGCAATCAGTGCATAAGGAAACTGTATGGTAGGACCAACTGAAGACTGTGAAGTGGGTTTGTTTTCATGTGGCCTTCCAGTATCTGGGTTCAAAGGCATATTGGGGTGCATATGACTTAATATCAGGGCAGACCTTCCATTTAATGCAACATTTTTTCAGGAGGCCCTCCTGTACCTCTCGTGAAAGGGGTCTTGGGGTGTGTTGTAATTCTTGGTAGCCCAGCCACTCACTGCATAGGCAATAACAGCATAGGAGACCCACTGTTTAATAATGGCCCTTTAAGCAGATTAATGCTGCCTGATGCCCCTCTAAAAATAGGCTTTGTGACTTTAAGAGTCCCTCCTTTAGAAATGAAACAAGATGTGTCTCCTTATGTGTCACATACCACATGGCCAGTTAGGGTTGTTAAATGTTACAATGACATTTCCCAGTGAATGCATTAGTATTGGCTGAAAGCAATGTTAAAGTTGAAAAACGCATAAAAAATGCTGCGTGTGAACATAGCAAAAGTGGTGGAGGAACATTTTGGTCTGGGGTTAATTATTTTGCCCTATATACAAGTCATTAACCTGGAAAGGACGTTCCCAGCAAAATCCGTTTCGGTTTTGTTTTGGTTTGTTTTTTGGTGCGGCGGTGAAAATAGCATGAATCTCTGAAAAAATTGTTTAAATCTGTGAACTGGGGGTCAGGAATGCTTCCAGAAGCAATCCCCATGATGTCCCCATGTTATTTGAGCAGTGTTTTTCATCATTTTCAGTCGTTTTTAGACCTTAAAAGGACCACCGGGGGGGATCGCGGTAAAAATGCTCGGGTCTCCCATAGACTTACATTGGGCTTGTTGTTCTGTCCAAGTACCTGAGTATTCCAATTTGCTCAACCTGAACAACGAGCACCCGAGCATTTTAGTGCTCGCCCATCACTAGATAGGAACAATCAACGAAAAAGTATAATAGCAACACATGCATTTTTGCACCACTCCTGGTTTTGGCTTACAAATACTGATGTGAAACATTGACCAGATACTGATAGTGTGAATGTGGCCTTAGACACATCCTGTTTAATTTATGAAGGAGACACTCACAAAGTCTATGCGGACAAAGCAAGAATTGCATTAGAAGGAAAAGGGACTCCGATACACCCTTTATTAGACATAAAGGATGGCCTCTTACACATTCTGTTCAAATTGTTAGCTAGAGGGTCACCTAGACTCATGAAGCCTATGCACTAAGTGCAAGGGCTGCCAGAAAATTAGAAGGAGGGACTGCAATTCTCCCTGGAAGACACGTAGAGGAGGGTCTCAGAATAAATTATTTGACAAATGAAAAGATTATCAGTTTTAAATTGTAAAAATATTGGGACTTTTACATTTTAAAAAGATTGTACAGAGAGATAGAATCTGTCAATGAATGCATGGAAAGAAAATATCATGTTGTGTACTGTGGAAGAGATTTATGTGGCCAGAAGGAACACTCCTTTCTGTCAGATGATACTGACATTTGACAACGAGAAATACAATTAGATGTGCAAAAAAAAGAGTTTGACTTGCCTCAAAATAAGTTTTTGGACGATATTTAAAAAGATTATGAATTGGATTGGAAAAAGATTGGAAGATGAGGCCCTCTCCCACAACTACTGCATACACACAGATGGTACAGTACAACTGCGAATGGCTCAATAAATCAGTACATTTAGCCTTAGAGACTACCATAAACAGCCTGAAACTGTCAATGAATGCATAGAAAGAAGCTATCATTTTGTGGACTGTGGAAGAGATTTATTTTACTGGTAGGAACACTCATTTCCATCAGATGATACTCATATGAGACAACGAGAAACAGAACAAGATGGAAAAGCATGAACTTGACTTGAATGAAACTAAAGCTGTTCATTTCACTAATGAAGACTGTGGATAGTAAGGGTGTGTGCACACGCTGCGGATTGTGCTGCGGAATTTTCCACGTGGATTTGTCTAAATCCGCAGGCAAAACTGCAGGTCAAAAGACCTGCGGTTTATCTGCAGATTTTCTGCAGTTTGACCTGCAGGTTTCCCCTGCGGTTTGACACCTGCCATGAAGCAGGTGCCTAACCGCAGCGGAATCTGCACAAAGAATTGACATGCTGCGGATTTGAAACCGCAGCAAATCCGCGTGGAAAATTCCGCACCAAGTGCACTGCAGATTTCATTTTCTATTGATTATAATGGTACTGTACACCGCAGCAGAAACTGCTGCGGATCCGCAGGACCAAATCCACTGCGCATCCGCAGCAGAATCCGCAGCGTGTGCACACACCCTAAAGATCTTGCCACAATTGCTGTATTAACAATTGAAGAAATGGAAGGCTGAATTCATTGTAACTAGTGAAGAGCAGAGGTTCAGGACAGTTGAGTTAAAGAGAGTGACTAGAAGTGTGTCAGTGGGGGAGGAGGAAATGATGGAGGTGGTAGAATGGGCAATGATGGGGTGGTGGGGGAGAAGGCAATGATGGTGGCAGTGGAAATGACAATGATGGGGGTGGTGGGGAAGGAGGCAATGATGGAGGTGGTGGAAAGGGCAATTGGGTCACCCCTCACATCCAGGGCAGTGGGGTACTCTGTACCGGGCCAGTGTCAGGGGGAATGTGTGTCACAGCAGCGGTGACCCGGTCCGTGGCCCTGGGCGCCCAATATCAATGGCGGTGATGTTAATGGTGTAATAGTTTATTTGGATAGTTCACGACGCCACCCGTGGTGTTTGGCAAGAAAGATGTTGAGCCAACGCTGCATGCAGATCCACTGGGACTGATGGTGTGGTGCAGCAAAGATGGTGTAGGTCCCCACAGGTGGAGCTGTAGTTCCAGGGCAGTGTAGGGGCAATGGATGAGGAGAGGTGCAGAATGGTATAGATGTTGTTACCCAGATGTAGCGGTGCTGGAATAACTGGAGGACACCAGAGTATGCGGTTCCAAAACTTTACTCACTGTTTGCAGTTCACTCAACTGTCTGCCTCCGCACTGTGTTCTTCAGGTCAGGGCCCTAGCCAACCTCCAGGCAGGATAGGATTCTCCCGTCCACACTCCGCCAATATGTACCTTACTGAACGACTCCTCCAATGCGCCTTTAGGTGCGAAGCACTCCAGTACTTAGTTACCCTGGAATGCCTCTCTCTAGGTGTTCCTAGTCTCTACTTGTATGACAGACAGCTGTAGCCTGCTTCAGGGACTCCTCTCTGTGTCCCGGCTCACTATCCAGTTGCTGTTGTGTCCCAAGTCTATGATGGGAGTAAGGCGTTAGTGGCTCACTACTCCTCCGGTGTCTGTTGCCGGACATAAAGATCCAATCAACCTCGGGGACCGGGCCCCGGCCTTTGCACTCTGGACTGGAAGGGTTCTCTCTCTTTCTCAACCTGCTTCCCACCGTCCTTCTATTCTCCTTCATTCCAATCTGTTCTATCTCTCTTATGGAATCTGTAGTCTCCAGCCTACGTCTCCTTCCTTCTGTTCCTTTCCCATGCCAGCTGGCTCAGGTCACTGAGGCAGCTGCAGCACTTCTTCCTCTATATATACAGCACTAGGATATCCACTTCCCAAATTGTTTAACCAGCCAATGGATAGAATAATTAAAATATACCTTTTATTGATATTTTTTTAAAAATTAAAGTGCAAGGTGCTCAAGTAACATTAAACACAACAAAGAAGAACGCATAAATGAAAACAGCTAGTATTGCCCATCGTTACTGAGTATCCCAATTATCAGGCATATTTTTGGGGTATTTTAAATCGGTCCAAAACAACCAACCTTTTCAAAAGACATAAGAATTTCTCAAAATAGTCTCTAGACTCATCATATCATAGCGTTGGCCGTTTTTATTGGAAACCAGTATCATGCCATCGGTATGTTTCCAAATATGGCATATCCGTTTCCCTCTCCTCATCTGGAGTACTGTATACAACAGGGTACAATACTGCTATACAACATAAAACAGAACCACATAACCTCAGTTATTACGTTCGCTGCAGGTTCTGTGACACATACATAGTATATCAGATAGAAATGTATCAGGTGTCCTGTAAAAGATATAATCTCGCATACCCTTCTTATATATCAGCAACAAATCTGAATCCACCAAGTATGCATAAATATCTTAGATAGACCGTCCCTTATATGGTGAGACCAATATCTAGACACCAAATTATTACACACAACACGGAACAATCTCACCCAATTAGCAGGGGCATTTTTTGATTGATTGCCATCTCCGTGACTAGTAGGCGCGACACCCCTTTTCTCCTGACGCGTTTCGTCCTATCTCATCAGGGGAGTCCAGTGGGGTTCATCTGAATGGTGTATCACGCATGGCCGTTCTATACTTCATCCGACATTATGTGGACGCCCCATCCCTCAGTATATAGTGTAGTCACTTTTTATGATACCGTCCCTTATTATATAGCCTCCTCTGCTGTTATATACAGTGCTGTCTGTTTCATAGTGTATTCTTGTTATTTTTGTTGTTCACCCTCTTTTATTACATAGTCCCCTCTCTTGTTAGACATAAAATGACTGCTGATGGAGGAGCCGGTGACCAGACTACCAGTTCATCAGCTCCTCCATTAGAAGAGATGCTTTCCCATGTTCCATCAGCCATCATTGCATTATAGAGCTAACAAGACAGGATGGTATGTAATAAAAATTGTACGTAAATATGTAAGGGATGGTGCTGTATATAGCAAGAGAGGGCATTGTATAATAAAAGACAGCAATATACAGAATAAAGGAGACTATGTAATATATATATATACATGTATGTGTGCGTGAATATATATATATATATATACTGTATACACTGCTCAAAAAAATAAAGGGAACACTTAAACAACAGATTATAACTCCAAGTAAATCAAACTTCTGTGAAATTAAACTGTCCACTTAGGAAGCAACATTGATTGACAATCAATTTCACATGCTGTTGTGCAAATGGAATAGGCAGTTTTGAATGTTGGTTGTGCTTTCACATGCGTGGTAGCATGAGACAGACTCTACAACCCACACAAGCGGCTAAGGTAGTGCAGCTCATCCAGGATGGCACATCAATGCAAGTTGTGGCAAGAAGGTTTGCTATGTTTGTCAGCTTAGTGTCCAGAGGCCGGAAGCGCTACCAGGAGACAGGCCAGTACACCAGGAGATGTGGAAGGGGCCGTAGGAGGGCAACAACCCAGCAGCAGGACTGCTGCTCCGCCTTTGTGCGAGAAGGAAAAGGAGGAGCACTGCCAGAGCCCTGAAAAATTACCTCCAGCAGGCCACAAATTTGCATGTGTCTGCACGAACGGTTAGAAACCGACTCCATGAGGATGGTCTGAGGGACAGCCATCCACAGTTGGAGGTTGTGCTCATAGCCCAACACCGTGCAGGACGCTTGGCATTTGCCACAGAACATCAGGATTGGCAAATTCACCACAGGCGACTGTTGTGAGTTCATTTTCCCCTTCACCGTTGATGTCTGATGAACTCCCTCTGCTGGTGAAGAGAGGTAATGAAATTGATTGGGTTGGGAAGAACCTGTCATCTGAACAGGTGGAGCCAGATTGGACACCCAGAATCACTGAGTGGATATAAGGCAGCCGACGCCCTACAGGGGTGCTGGTGATCCTTTCTGCTCTGAGCTCTTGCAAACCAGTTCAGTACCTGTCTTCTGAAAGCTAAGTATTTGCTCTCTTATTTTTCCATGAGATATTGTCTGTTTACTTAGTGTTTGTGTTCTGCCTGCCCTTGTTGATACAGGCTGAGCTCCTTTTTTGTCTCTGGTCTAGTTGATCTTTTGCTCAGTCTTCAGAATATACCTGAGTGCTGATATAGTGTTTTTGAAGTCTAGTGACATCAGGGCCTTTTTTCTATCAGACGTGTTGGACATTATTTTGGCAGAATTTTTGCGGATTGCAGCCAGCATCTTTCTGTCCTTTCCTATTTAGTTAGTTGGGCCCCATCATTTGCTCAACCTGTCTTTCTGTCTGTGTTTGTGTTTTCTTCTGCTTTTCACCGACAATACATGTTGGGGGCTATCTATTGCTTTGGGGTCTGCTCTGGGGCAGTTTAGATTTCCCCTTTCTTTCTTTAGGCTTATTTAGTTCTCCGGCTGTGAACGAGGGGTCTAGGGCACCGTAGGAACCCCCCACGGCTACTGTTAGTTGTGTGAATAGGATCAGGGGTCTGCAATCCGATAGCTACCAACCTCTCCGGTTTTCTGGACTTAGCTTGTATTTTTGTTTTTTCCTCCGGTGACTAGAGTTGAGCGATACCAGCCGATACTTGAAAATATCGGATCGGAATGGATCGGCCGATCTTAAAAAAAAGTATCGGTATCGACGATTCCGATACCGGGAACCAATGCAAGTCAATGGGGCCAAAATATCGGAATTAAAAAAAAACCTTTCTTTCCTTGTAGGTTAATTCTACATGAAGAAAAACAACTAAGAATAATGTAGAATGTATTGTGGGAGGTGGAGGAGACATTAAAGCCATAGAGGTTTAGCCCAATCAAATGGAATAGCAGGAATTAAACTTTTTTTTTTAAAGATGTTAGGAGTTACAAAGATATTGACTATGTTAGCCTCATTTATATTTTGCCAGACATGTATGTCTTCTTCTTCTACTTCCTTTTTTTACATTCTTCTTCTTCTTCTTCTACTTCCTTTTTTTACATTCTTCTTCTTCTTCTTCTACTTCCTTTTTTTACATTCTTCTTCTTATTCCTTTTTTTACATTCTTCTTCTTCTTCTTCTACTTCCTTTTTTTACATTCTTCTTCTTCTTCTTCTTCTTCTTCTTCTTCTTCTTCTTCTTCCTTTTCTTACATTCTTCATATTCTTCTTATTCAACAATTATTATTCTACATATTCAGCTTCTTCATCTTCTTCCTATTCTTCTTCATCATATTCTTGTTTGTGTCAGGCATTCCTGTAGTTGTTATCTAGAAAAGTTAGAAGTTTACACCTTCCGTTCTGCCTGTCACAAAAGATTTACAACAGGATTTGTCCGCGTTCAGTTTGGCCTGCAGAAGCAGGCCTTTTCCAGGGGCACCACGAGGAGGAACGGACTCACCCCCATACACTGCTTAGTCTTCTTCTGCTTATAAATAAGATAATATCATTTGCTCAGAGTATTAGTCTTATGCTTAATGTTCTTCTGCTTTGTTTTTTTTATGCTTCTTTGTCTTCTCTCTCTTGTTGTTCTGCATCTTGGTGGTTGTCTTCCTGTTCTTTGTCCTCTTGAACCAGCTGACGGTACTGGCACCCGGAGGGGCAGCAGAAGGAACAAGAGCCAATGGCACTACCGAGGACCAGCTGACGGTGCTGGAACCCGGTTACTAAGCAGGAGGTACCTGTGCTACAAAGCACTACCAAGGACCAGCAGACGTTGCCGGAACTCGGATACCGAGATGGAGGCACCTAGGCCAAAGGCTCTGACGAGAACCAGCTGACGGTGCTGGAACCCGGAGGGGTAGCATAAGCTGCAAGAGCAAATGGAAATAGCGAGGACCAGCTGACAGTGCTGGCACCCGGAGGGGCAGCAGAAGGAATAAGAGCCAATGGCACAACCGAGGACCAGCTGACGGTGCTGGAACCCGGTTACTAAGCAGGAGGTACCTGTGCTACAAAGCACTACCAAGGACCAGCAGACGTTGCCGGAACTCGGATACCGAGATGGAGGCACCTAGGCCAAAGGCTCTGACGAGAACCAGCTGACGGTGCTGGAACCCGGAGGGGTAGCATAAGCTGCAAGAGCAAATGGAAATAGCGAGGACCAGCTGACAGTGCTGGCACCCGGAGGGGCAGCAGAAGGAATAAGAGCCAATGGCACAACCGAGGACCAGCTGACGGTGCTGGAACCCGGTTACTAAGCAGGAGGTACCTGTGCTACAAAGCACTACCAAGGACCAGCAGACGTTGCTGGAACTCGGATACCGAGATGGAGGCACCTAGGCCAAAGGCTCTGATGAGAACCAGCTGACGGTGCTGGAACCCGGAGGGGTATCAGAAGTTACCCCTGAAAAGCAAAGTTGGCATGCCGCAAGCTGGCCGCAGTTACCGAATCACACAGTCCTACAGGGGGTGCTTGTCCTACTGGCACTATGGAACAAACCTTTCTTACCAGAACCCGCAGTCCACATAGGAAGCACCTAAACTGCTGGCACCCTAGCCTCGGCTAACCCAACCGCAACACGACATGGCAACTTGGGGTGGCAAACTGACATTGACACTTCCCGGAAACAGCAGGCAGGGCTGGAACCAAGCTGGGCAGGAGGGAGTACCCGTGCCAAAGTCAGTTATGAGCAGCAACTGGCGATGTTGGAGCCCAGGACAAGCACTTAGCAGGCTGAGGCCTGATGTGCTGTCAATTGGGAGGCAGCAGGACAGATTGCCATCAAAACAGCAGGGGAACAGCTGACGTTACTGAACCCCACAAACACAGGAGCTAGTGTTTTACTCTGTGAAGACGGCACTTCCGAGCAACAACTGGCTGTGTTGAAGCCCAGGGACAAGCACGGAGCAGGCTTAGGCTGCATTGAAGAAATTTTAAGATCGGTTGTAGACTACTAATTTGAACCAAGCTCCACTTAGGCCTGTGGATTCACTGATTTTCGTATTTCCCCTGTCCTCCAACCCCGCCAGTTACAGCTCCGAAGTGGCATCTGCACAATCCACACTTGTTCCTGTGTTACAGGTGTTCAGTCCGGTCAGTTAATCCCCTGATGTGTGTCCGGCAATGTCGCCTGCTCTGTCCACATTCCGATAATGGGAATGTGGACAGAGCAGGCGACATTGCCGGACACACATCAGGGGATTAACTGATCGGACTGAACACCTGTAACACAGGAACAAGTGTGGATTGTGCAGACGCCACTTCGGAGCTGTAACTGGCAGGGTTGGAGGACAGGGGAAATACGAGAGACAGTGGAGCCACAGGCCTAATTGGAGCACGGTTAAAAATCAGTAGTGGTACGACTGTGTAGGCAGCAGGAGACTTTGCCATCCACACAGCAGGGGATCAGCTGACATTACTGAACCCCACTGAGACACGGGAGCAAGTATCTCTTTCCGTGTGGACGGCACTTCCGAACTACAACTGGCTGTGTTGAAGCACAGGAAATAGGAGGGTGTAGGCAGAGGCCTACTGTATTTTGAATGAGTTTACAGCAGGAGAGACTGCCATCCACACAGCAGGGGATCAGCTGACGTTACTGAACCCCACTGAGACACGGGAGCAAGTATCTCTTTCCGTGTGGACGGCACTTCCGAACTACAACTGGCTGTGTTGAAGCCCAGGAAATAGGAGGGTGTAGGCAGAGGCCTACTGTATTTTGAATGAGTTTACAGCAGGAGAGACTGCCATCCACACAGCAGGGGATCAGCTGACGTTACTGAACCCCACTGAGACACGGGAGCAAGTATCTCTTTCCGTGTGGACGGCACTTCCGAACTACAACTGGCTGTGTTGAAGCCCAGGAAATAGGAGGGTGTAGGCAGAGGCCTACTGAATTTTGAATGAGGTGACAGCAGGAGAGACTGCCATCCACACAGCAGGGGATCAGCTGACGTTACTGAACCCCACTGAGACACGGGAGCAAGTGTCTCTTTCCGTGTGGACGGCACTTCCGAACTACAACTGGCTGTGTTGAAGCCCAGGAAATAGGAGGGTGTAGGCAGAGGCCTACTGAATTTTGAATGAGGTGACAGCAGGAGAGACTGCCATCCACACAGCAGGGGATCAGCTGACGTTACTGAACCCCACTGAGACACGGGAGCAAGTATCTCTTTCCGTGTGGACGGCACTTCCGAACTACAACTGGCTGTGTTGAAGCCCAGGAAATAGGAGGGTGTAGGCAGAGGCCTACTGTATTTTGAATGAGTTTACAGCAGGAGAGACTGCCATCCACACAGCAGGGGATCAGCTGACGTTACTGAACCCCACTGAGACACGGGAGCAAGTGTCTCTTTCCGTGTGGACGGCACTTCCGAACTACAACTGGCTGTGTTGAAGCCCAGGAAATAGGAGGGTGTAGGCAGAGGCCTACTGTATTTTGAATGAGTTTACAGCAGGAGAGACTGCCATCCACACAGCAGGGGATCAGCTGACGTTACTGAACCCCACTGAGACACGGGAGCAAGTATCTCTTTCCGTGTGGACGGCACTTCCGAACTACAACTGGCTGTGTTGAAGCCCAGGAAATAGGAGGGTGTAGGCAGAGGCCTACTGAATTTTGAATGAGGTGACAGCAGGAGAGACTGCCATCCACACAGCAGGGGATCAGCTGACGTTACTGAACCCCACTGAGACACGGGAGCAAGTGTCTCTTTCCGTGTGGACGGCACTTCCGAACTACAACTGGCTGTGTTGAAGCCCAGGAAATAGGAGGGTGTAGGCAGAGGCCTACTGAATTTTGAATGAGGTGACAGCAGGAGAGACTGCCATCCACACAGCAGGGGATCAGCTGACGTTACTGAACCCCACTGAGACACGGGAGCAAGTATCTCTTTCCGTGTGGACGGCACTTCCGAACTACAACTGGCTGTGTTGAAGCCCAGGAAATAGGAGGGTGTAGGCAGAGGCCTACTGAATTTTGAATGAGGTGACAGCAGGAGAGACTGCCATCCACACAGCAGGGGATCAGCTGACGTTACTGAACCCCACTGAGACACGGGAGCAAGTATCTCTTTCCGTGTGGACGGCACTTCCGAACTACAACTGGCTGTGTTGAAGCCCAGGAAATAGGAGGGTGTAGGCAGAGGCCTACTGTATTTTGAATGAGTTTACAGCAGGAGAGACTGCCATCCACACAGCAGGGGATCAGCTGACGTTACTGAACCCCACTGAGACACGGGAGCAAGTGTCTCTTTCCGTGTGGACGGCACTTCCGAACTACAACTGGCTGTGTTGAAGCCCAGGAAATAGGAGGGTGTAGGCAGAGGCCTACTGTATTTTGAATGAGTTTACAGCAGGAGAGACTGCCATCCACACAGCAGGGGATCAGCTGACGTTACTGAACCCCACTGAGACACGGGAGCAAGTATCTCTTTCCGTGTGGACGGCACTTCCGAACTACAACTGGCTGTGTTGAAGCCCAGGAAATAGGAGGGTGTAGGCAGAGGCCTACTGAATTTTGAATGAGGTGACAGCAGGAGAGACTGCCATCCACACAGCAGGGGATCAGCTGACGTTACTGAACCCCACTGAGACACGGGAGCAAGTGTCTCTTTCCGTGTGGACGGCACTTCCGAACTACAACTGGCTGTGTTGAAGCCCAGGAAATAGGAGGGTGTAGGCAGAGGCCTACTGAATTTTGAATGAGGTGACAGCAGGAGAGACTGCCATCCACACAGCAGGGGATCAGCTGACGTTACTGAACCCCACTGAGACACGGGAGCAAGTATCTCTTTCCGTGTGGACGGCACTTCCGAACTACAACTGGCTGTGTTGAAGCCCAGGAAATAGGAGGGTGTAGGCAGAGGCCTACTGAATTTTGAATGAGGTGACAGCAGGAGAGACTGCCATCCACACAGCAGGGGATCAGCTGACGTTACTGAACCCCACTGAGACACGGGAGCAAGTATCTCTTTCCGTGTGGACGGCACTTCCGAACTACAACTGGCTGTGTTGAAGCCCAGGAAATAGGAGGGTGTAGGCAGAGGCCTACTGTATTTTGAATGAGTTTACAGCAGGAGAGACTGCCATCCACACAGCAGGGGATCAGCTGACGTTACTGAACCCCACTGAGACACGGGAGCAAGTATCTCTTTCCGTGTGGACGGCACTTCCGAACTACAACTGGCTGTGTTGAAGCCCAGGAAATAGGAGGGTGTAGGCAGAGGCCTACTGAATTTTGAATGAGGTGACAGCAGGAGAGACTGCCATCCACACAGCAGGGGATCAGCTGACGTTACTGAACCCCACTGAGACACGGGAGCAAGTATCTCTTTCCGTGTGGACGGCACTTCCGAACTACAACTGGCTGTGTTGAAGCCCAGGAAATAGGAGGGTGTAGGCAGAGGCCTACTGAATTTTGAATGAGGTGACAGCAGGAGAGACTGCCATCCACACAGCAGGGGATCAGCTGACGTTACTGAACCCCACTGAGACACGGGAGCAAGTATCTCTTTCCGTGTGGACGGCACTTCCGAACTACAACTGGCTGTGTTGAAGCCCAGGAAATAGGAGGGTGTAGGCAGAGGCCTACTGTATTTTGAATGAGTTTACAGCAGGAGAGACTGCCATCCACACAGCAGGGGATCAGCTGACGTTACTGAACCCCACTGAGACACGGGAGCAAGTGTCTCTTTCCGTGTGGACGGCACTTCCGAACTACAACTGGCTGTGTTGAAGCCCAGGAAATAGGAGGGTGTAGGCAGAGGCCTACTGTATTTTGAATGAGTTTACAGCAGGAGAGACTGCCATCCACACAGCAGGGGATCAGCTGACGTTACTGAACCCCACTGAGACACGGGAGCAAGTGTCTCTTTCCGTGTGGACGGCACTTCCGAACTACAACTGGCTGTGTTGAAGCCCAGGAAATAGGAGGGTGTAGGCAGAGGCCTACTGTATTTTGAATGAGTTTACAGCAGGAGAGACTGCCATCCACACAGCAGGGGATCAGCTGACGTTACTGAACCCCACTGAGACACGGGAGCAAGTGTCTCTTTCCGTGTGGACGGCACTTCCGAACTACAACTGGCTGTGTTGAAGCCCAGGAAATAGGAGGGTGTAGGCAGAGGCCTACTGTATTTTGAATGAGTTTACAGCAGGAGAGACTGCCATCCACACAGCAGGGGATCAGCTGACGTTACTGAACCCCACTGAGACACGGGAGCAAGTATCTCTTTCCGTGTGGACGGCACTTCCGAACTACAACTGGCTGTGTTGAAGCCCAGGAAATAGGAGGGTGTAGGCAGAGGCCTACTGTCTTTGTAATGCGGAGACAGCAGGAGAGACTGCCATCTCCACAGCAGGGGAACAGCTGGCAGTGCTGAACCCCACTAACACTTGAACGAATGTGTTTGGCTCTGTGGAGACGACACTTCTGAACACCAACTGACGCTGTTGGAGCCCAGGATTAGGCGAGGAGCAGGCTGGGGCCTACTGGATTTTGGCAGGTGAAGGCAGCAGGAGACTTGCCATCTCCACAGCAGGGGAACAGCTGGCAGTGCTGAACCCCACTAACACTTGAACGAACGTGTTTGGCTCTGTGGAGACGACACTTCTGAACACCAACTGATGCTGTTGGAGCCCAGGATTAGGCGAGGAGCAGGCTGGGGCCTACTGGATTTTGGCAGGTGAATGCAGCAGGAGACTTGCCATCTCCACAGCAGGGGAACAGCTGGCAGTGCTGAACCCCACTAACACTTGAACGAACGTGTTTGGCTCTGTGGAGACGACACTTCTGAACACCAACTGACGCTGTTGGAGCCCAGGATTAGGCGAGGAGCAGGCTGGGGCCTACTGGATTTTGGCAGGTGAAGGCAGCAGGAGACTTGCCATCTCCACAGCAGGGGAACAGCTGGCAGTGCTGAACCCCACTAACACTTGAACGAATGTGTTTGGCTCTGTGGAGACGACACTTCTGAACACCAACTGACGCTGTTGGAGCCCAGGATTAGGCGAGGAGCAGGCTGGGGCCTACTGGATTTTGGCAGGTGAAGGCAGCAGGAGACTTGCCATCTCCACAGCAGGGGAACAGCTGGCAGTGCTGAACCCCACTAACACTTGAACGAATGTGTTTGGTTCTGTGGAGACGACACTTCTGAACACCAACTGACGCTGTTGGAGCCCAGGATTAGGCGAGGAGCAGGCTGGGGCCTACTGGATTTTGGCAGGTGAAGGCAGCAGGAGACTTGCCATCTCCACAGCAGGGGAACAGCTGGCAGTGCTGAACCCCACTAACACTTGAACGAATGTGTTTGGCTCTGTGGAGACGACACTTCTGAACACCAACTGACGCTGTTGGAGCCCAGGATTAGGCGAGGAGCAGGCTGGGGCCTACTGGATTTTGGCAGGTGAAGGCAGCAGGAGACTTGCCATCTCCACAGCAGGGGAACAGCTGGCAGTGCTGAACCCCACTAACACTTGAACGAATGTGTTTGGCTCTGTGGAGACGACACTTCTGAACACCAACTGACGCTGTTGGAGCCCAGGATTAGGCGAGGAGCAGGCTGGGGCCTACTGGATTTTGGCAGGTGAAGGCAGCAGGAGACTTGCCATCTCCACAGCAGGGGAACAGCTGGCAGTGCTGAACCCCACTAACACTTGAACGAACGTGTTTGGCTCTGTGGAGACGACACTTCTGAACACCAACTGACGCTGTTGGAGCCCAGGATTAGGCGAGGAGCAGGCTGGGGCCTACTGGATTTTGGCAGGTGAATGCAGCAGGAGACTTGCCATCTCCACAGCAGGGGAACAGCTGGCAGTGCTGAACCCCACTAACACTTGAACGAACGTGTTTGGCTCTGTGGAGACGACACTTCTGAACACCAACTGACGCTGTTGGAGCCCAGGATTAGGCGAGGAGCAGGCTGGGGCCTACTGGATTTTGGCAGGTGAAGGCAGCAGGAGACTTGCCATCTCCACAGCAGGGGAACAGCTGGCAGTACTGAACCCCACTAACACTTGAACGAATGTGTTTGGCTCTGTGGAGACGACACTTCTGAACACCAACTGACGCTGTTGGAGCCCAGGATTAGGCGAGGAGCAGGCTGGGGCCTACTGGATTTTGGCAGGTGAAGGCAGCAGGAGACTTGCCATCTCCACAGCAGGGGAACAGCTGGCAGTGCTGAACCCCACTAACACTTGAACGAATGTGTTTGGTTCTGTGGAGACGACACTTCTGAACACCAACTGACGCTGTTGGAGCCCAGGATTAGGCGAGGAGCAGGCTGGGGCCTACTGGATTTGGGCAGGTGAAGGCAGCAGGAGACTTGCCATCTCCACAGCAGGGGAACAGCTGGCAGTGCTGAACCCCACTAACACTTGAACGAATGTGTTTGGCTCTGTGGAGACGACACTTCTGAACACCAACTGACGCTGTTGGTGCCCAGGATTACGCATGCCGCATGCAGAGGCCAATGGGCAGCGGTTTTTATGGAGGTTGTGGACTACTACTGATTCTAACCATGCTCCACTTAGGCCTCTGGCTCCACTGTCTCTACTATTTACCCTGGCCTCCAACCCCGCCAGCTACATCTCTGAAGTGGCGTCAGCACAATCTACACTTGTTCCTGTGTTACTGGTGCTCAGTCCCATCAGTTGATCCCCTGATGTTTGTCCGGCAAGTTCGCCAGCTCTGTCCTCATTCCCACTACTGGTTATGGGAATGTGGACAGAGCAGGAGACCTTGCCGGACACACATCAGGGGATAAACTGATGGGACTGAGCCACAGGAACACAGGAACAAGTGTAGATTGTGCTGACGCCACTTCAGAGATGTAGATGGCGGGGTTGGAGGTCAGGGGAAATAGTAGAGACAGTGGAGCCAGAGACCTAAGTTGGGCACGGTTAAAAATCAGTAGTGGTTTGAATGTTGATGGAGCTGGTGACTCTGCCGTCCACACAGCAGGGGATCAGCTGGCATTACTGAACCCCAGTAACACAGGAGCTAGTGTGTTTCTCTGTGCAGACGACACATCTGAGCGACAACTGGCTGTGTTGAAGCACAGGGATTATAGTTCAGGTGGTAGAAAAATGAACACACCAGCAGACCTGGATACAGTTGCCAACCACTAATTTAGTCTGTAAGAGGAATGGCAAAGTCTTTGGAGATCCAGGCCTTGTTCATTTTCAGAAAAGTCAGCCGGTCAACATTATCGGAAGATAGTCGCGTGCGACGGTCTGTTAGTACACCACCTGCGGCACTAAAGACACGTTCCGATAATACACTGGCAGCAGGGCAAGCCAGCACCTCCAATGCATACTGGCTAAGCTCTGGCCATGTATCCAGCTTAGAGACCCAAAACTTGAAGGGGGAAGAGCCATCTGGGAGTACAGCGACAGGGCAAGACATGTAGTCTGACACCATCTGACGGAAGCGTTGCCTCCTGCTGACTCGAGGCGTCGCTGATGGTGTAGACAATTGTGGTGGACACACAAAACTTTGCCACATTTGGGCCATAGTGGTCTTGCCTTGTGCTGCGGCACTGCCTCTGCTCCCTCTTTGTGCAGAGTTTCCTCCACTGCCTCGACGCACAGAGCTGCTTTGTAAAGCACTTGCAACAATGCTGTCGGGTGGAATGGAAAACATTATGGACTGCACCAGTGACTCTTCGTACTCCCGCATTTTACGCTCCCGGTTCAACGTTGGTATGAGCCTTTGTACGCTGTCCCGGTAGCGAGGATCTAGGAGGGTGTACACCCAATAATCAGCCGAGACGAGAATGTGGGCGATGCGGCGGTCGTTTCTCAGGCACTGCAGCATGAAATCAACCATGTGCTGCAGACTCCCAACTGCCAAAGAACCGCTGTCCCCTGTTTGAGGCGTGACCTCGACCTGCTCTGCATCACCCCACCCTCGCTGTACATACTGAGTAGAGGTTTGTGTACCTCCCTCCTCTGGAGAGATGTCTTCCTCCTCCATCGACTCCTCCTCATCCTCCTCACAAAGTGTCCCCTGCCTAGGCCTTTGTGAGGAAACACGTAGCGCAGACTGTCCAGAAGCAGATGGCATTTGGGACTCCTCATCCTCCACCTCTTCTGAAACCTCATCCCTTAGTGCTTGCAGTGTTTGTTGAAGCAGGCAGATAAGGGGGACAGTCATGCTGACTAGTGCATCATCTGCACTCGCCATCCGCGTGGATTCATCGAAGGCACGCAAAACGAGGCAGATGTCCTTCATAGAGGCCCACTCAATGGTGCTGAAGTGTGAACGGCGCACAGTGCGACTTGTTTGCGCCTGATGCAGCTGGTACTCCATGACTGCTGCCTGCTGCTCACACAACCGCTCCAACATATGTAACGTTGAATTCCACCGGGTGGGTAGGTCACATATGATGCGATGTTCTGGAAGGCCAAATCGTCGCTGCAGAGCAGCGAGGCGCGATCTTGCCGTGCTGGAACGTCGCAAGTGAGCGCACTCTATGCGGACCTTGTGCAACAGTGCATCAAGATCCGGATAGTCCCTCAGAAAGCTCTGCACGACCAAGTTAAGAACATGTGCCAGACATGGGATGTGTGTGAGGTTGCCTAGGCCAAGAGCTGCCACCAGATTTCGGCCATTGTCACACACTACCAAGCCCGGCTGGAGATTCGCTGGCCCAAACCACACATCGCTCTCCAGCTTGATAGCATTCCAGAGCTCCTGCGCTGTGTGGCTTCGATTCCCCAAAGAAATTAATTTGAGTACAGCCTGTTGACGTTTGGCCACGGCTGTGCTCATATCGGTCGTAACAGGCTCCTGCTCTGCTGTTTCTGAGGAACTTGAGTAGGAGGAGGAGTCTATGTGTACAGACTGGAGTCCTGCAATCCGTGGCGTTGGAAGAACACGTACAGCGCCACTCTCCAGATCCGTACCCGGCTCCACAACATTGACCCAGTGGGCAGTGAGGGAAAGGTATCGTCCCTGTCCATGGTTACTGGTCCACGCATCGGTGGTCAGGTGGACCTTGCTACTAACGGCGTTTAGTAGCGCATGTTTTATTTTGCCCTCAACATGTTTCTGCAGGGCAGGGACGGCTCGCCTGCTGAAATAAAAGCGGCTGGGCACGTTGTATTGGGGGACTGCCAATGCCATTAAGTCCCGGAAGGTGTCAGTGTCCACCAGCCTGAATGACAGCATTTCAACTGCCAGAAGTTTGGCAATGCCAGCATTCAGAGACTGTGCTCGGGGATGGTTTGCCGAGTAAGGGCGCCTTTTATCCCATGCCTGTGCTACCGATGGCTGTGATGGATGGGAACGTGCTGTTATGGGTGGAATCTGACAGGGTCTCCGGACAACAGTGGCAGAGGTTCTTCCTTGGCGATCCTGTGAGGAAGCCGAACCAGCAGTGTGTGAGCTGGAGGAAGAGGGCCCAACACGAACTGAAGAGGTGGTAGGTGGTGCTGTACGTTGGCCTACGTCTTGAGGGTGTCTATGCAACTCCAACTCGTGCTTGGTGCGCACATGTTTCCACATATTTGTGGTATTGAGGTTGCTGACATTTCTCCCTCTTTTGACTCTCTGATGACACAGCTTGCATTTGACAAAGCAAATGTCATCTGCAACTGTGTCAAAAAAGGACCACGCACTGCAACTCTTGTGAGCGCCCGGTTTGCCTTTGGAAGGAGGAATGCTCCTAACGGGTGCCGAAGTGGAGGGTACAGGCAACCAAGTCTTCCCCCTCCCTCTGCCTCCTGTTTTGGCCGGTAGGGGAATCTCTTCCTCCGAGCTGCTCCCACCACCTTCCTGTTGCTCACGCCATGATGGGTCAAGGACCTCATCATCTTCCCTCCCCTCTTCAAACAGCTGCTTCTCCGGGGTTGTCTCGCCAGCACCGTACGCACCAGAAAGTGGCAACTGAGTCTCGTCATCATCTGATGCGTACTGAGGTGTGCTGACCATAGGCACTGGCCCACTCGCCTCTTCAGATTCAGAGGGACAAAGAAGTTGCGCATCACTGCATACTCCCTCTTCTTCACATTCAGGAATGCTGCTTGGCTGGCCCCCTCTTTCCAAGCCAACAGATTCCGAGAACAGAAGTAGAGATTGTGATGGCTCCTGTCCATGTCTCTCTGACTGCCTGGGCACTTTGGCAGGTGGTGAAGAGACAGATGGTTGCTCTTCGGTGCTCTGACCCTGAGAGGATGCGGAAGTAATTGAAGTCGATGCGTTAGCTGCCATCCATCCGACAACGGCTTCAATTTGTTCCTCCCGCAGCAGTGGGGTACGTTGAGGTCCTACAAAGCTGCGCATAAAGGACTGTTGCCTGCTAAAACTGGGGGATGCTGATCCACTGGTGCCCGCAGCAGGCCCAGAATCCCCACGTCCTCTACCTGTAGAATCCCCACGTCCTCTCCCTGCAGAATCCCCACGTCCTCTCCCTGCTGAAACTCCACGCCCACGCCCACGCCCCCGCGCCTTACTCCCTGCCTTCTTCATCTTGCAAGACTGCTTAAGATAGGCAAAAAAGGACAAAGGGGGGCCTTAGTGTGCTTATTCCTGAACAGCTGGTTACAGGTACATGAAACACTAATTTTATGAAGTGTGTGTGTGTGGACTAGACTTTAATAGGAGCTGATGTGGCCTACACAAGTTCAAAATGTAGTGTTTGGTGAACTTTTTATGTGGTTTCTTTGTTTGAAACAAACTCAAAGTATGAGAACAAAGAATTGAAACTGATAGTATCACCAACTTTTTGGAGCTATTACAATGCAGGCAGGTAACCTACAATGCAAAAGATGAGGCTCCAAAAAAATTGGGTAATACTAATCTGGCTGCGCCGGCAGGGCACAAGCCAGAAAAAAAGGCTCCTCTATCTACTCCTATATAGTGTTTGCAACCAACCAATGTTGATGGATACGGATGGATGCACACTAATAGGAGAAGAAAAAATGAGCTGCACTCAGAGACAAATATGTGTGAGGCAGTGACGCACGTTGAGCGTCCTACAACCAGACGTAGCTGCAGGACACTCTACTCAGCGTGAGCTGCACTCACACACAGTCAGAGACCTCTCAGACAGCCGTCAACAGTGCAGCTAAGTGGGCACTGGCACTGACAGGCTGCAGAAAGGCTCCGCTGTGTACTCCTATATAGTGTTTGCAACCACCGTAGATGGAGACGGATGGATGCACACTAATAGAAGAAAAAATGAGCTGCACTCAAATAAAAATATGTGTGAGGCAGTGACGCACGCTGAGCGTCCTACAGCCAGACGTAGCTGCAGGACACACTACTCAGCATGAGCTGCACTCACACACAGTCAGAGACCTCTCAGACAGCCGTGAACAGTGCAGCAAAGTGGACACTAGCACTGAAAGGCTGCAGAAAGGCTCCGCTGTCTACTACTAGTGTTTGCAACCAACGTATATGGATACGGATGGAAGCACACTAGATTGAAATTATTTAAAAAATGCAGCTCAAAAAATAAAAGATGTATGAGGCAGCAGTGATCACACTGGGTGGCCTACAGCCTGACGTGGCTGCAGGACCCACTCCACAGCGTGAGCTGCACTCACACAGCCCTTGCAGACAGCTGTGAAAACAGCGCTGCTAGGGAAAAGCAAGCTACAGTGGTGGTTTATGTAGCCTGGATAAAGCACAATATTGTTTTTAGAATCGCTATTTCTAACTGTCCCTCACAGTCTTCTACAGCAGCCTGTCCCTAACTGAATTCACAGCAGAGTGACCAGAAATGGCGGCTGCGGTGGCTTTTATAGTGCATCATGACATCATTTCGGCAGCCAATCACAGCCATGCCAATAGTTAACATGCCTACATGCCTAACAGGATGTGCCCACACTTCGGAGGATTCCCATTGGCTTAATCAAAGCAAGCAGGCTCATAGCATGATGGGAACTTCCTATTCCGATTCCGATCCCGGAATCCGATATGAAAAAAGTATCGGAATTAAGTATCGGAATTCCGATACCGCTGATATCGGCCGATACCCGATACTTGCGGTATCGGAATGCTCAACACTACCGGTGACTCATTCATAACAGAATCACCAGCCATACCACAGATTCTAGGGTACTCAATAGCAGGAAGGAATTGTAGAAGAGAAGAAAAAAAAAAAAAAAAAGGTGTCAGAAATTTTTTTCTTTTGTTTTTGTGTATATTTTTTCCTCTATGTCTTTGGGGCCGTAGGGGGAATTTTTTTTTTCTTCTCAATGGAGATGAAGCAAGTGTCTGATCGTGTGGAGCAGCTCGCTGCTGAAGTGCGGGGAATTTCCGCCTATCTTGCTCATTCACATGTTGCTGAACCAAAGATCCCTACTCCTGATGTGTTTTTTGGGGATCGGTCTAAATTTTTGAACTTTAAGAATAATTGTAAATTATTTTTTGCCTTGAAGCCTAACTCATCAGGGAGCTCCGCGTAGCAGGTTAAAATTGTCATCTCTTTGCTGCGTGGCGATCCTCAGGATTGGGCGTTTTCTTTGAGACCTGATGATCCTATTCTAGCTAATGTGAACGCATTTTTTCAAGCCTTAGGGCTGTTGTATGATGAACCTAATGCTATTGATCAGGCTGAAAAGGCCCTGTTGGCATTGAGCCAGGGTCAGGATTCTGCAGAGTTGTACTGTCAAAAATTCCAAAAGTGGGCGGTCCTTACTACTTGGAATGATGGTGCCTTGGCAGCTCTCTTTCGGAAGGGTTTGTCAGAAACTGTAAAAGATACTATGGTGGGATTTCCTGTTCCCTCTGGTCTTGACGATTCTATGTCATTAGCCATTCAGGTTGATCGGCGTTTGCACGAACGCAAAACTGCACGAGAGGTGTTGCCACCTGTTGAACAAATGTCTGAACCTATGCAATGTGATAGAGTTTTGTCTAGGGCGCAACGTCAGGAGTTCAGAAGGCGTAATAAGCTGTGTTTTTTCTGTGGAGATGCCTCGCATATTATTTCTGTCTGCCCTAAACGAGAGAAACGTTTTGCACACACATTTGCTGTGGGCGTTGTTCAACCTAAGTTTCTTCTGGCAATTACTCTGATCTGCTCCCTGTCCACATTTTCCGCTAAGGCTTTCGTGGATTCGGGAGCAGCTCTGAACCTGATGGACTTGGATTTTTCTAAACGTTGTGGATTTCCTATGACACCTCTGTGGATGCCTATCCCTTTGAGGGGTATTGATGCTACTCCTTTGGCGAAGAATAAACCTCAGTTTTGGACCCAGGTGGTAATGTGGGTCGCCCCAGATCATCAAGAAAATTGCAGATTCTTGGTGTTGCATAATCTGCATGATACCATTGTTCTGGGGTTTCCCTGGTTACAAATCCATAATCCAGTTTTGGATTGGAAATCTGTGTCTGTGGTGAGTTGGGGTTGTCGGTGTGCCCTTAGTGAGGCTCCTGTTTTCTCCACCTCTCCCCAGTCGCATGATGTTTCTGACTATTTGGCTGATTTTTATAATGTATTTAGTGAGAATGAGGCTGCGGGTTTGCCTCCTCATAGGAGTTATGACTGTGCAATTGAGCTGAGCCCTGGGTGTAAATTTCCCAAGGGTCGACTTTTCAATTTATCTGTACCCGAGCACGAAGCTATGCAATCGTATATTAAGGAGTCGTTGGAGAAGGGTCATATTAGTCCATCCTCTTCACCCTTAGGTGCTGGGTTTTTTTTCGTGGCCAAGAAGGATGGTTCATTAAGGCCTTGTATTGACTATCCTTGCCTCAACAAAATTACTGTTAAATATCAGTATCTGTTACCCCTGATTTCTGATCTATTCTCTAGAGTTAAAGGTGCTTGCTGGTTTACCAAGCTTGACCTCAGGGGGGCGTATAATCTTATTCGCATTAAGCATGGGGATGAATGGAAGACAGCGTTTAATACTCCAGAGGGACATTTTGAGTACCTGGTGATGCCTTTTGGGCTCACTAATGCCCTTCTGTCTTCCAGTGCTTCATGAATTATATTTTCCGAGACTTTGTGGATAAATTTTTGATCATCTATCTGGATGATATTTTGATCTTTTCCAAGGATTGGGACTCTCATGTGGAACATGTTCGGACTGTGTTCCGGATTTTGAGGGAGAATTCCCTGTATGTCAAGGGATCGAAATGCCTTTTTGGGGTACAGAGGATTTCATTTTTGGGATTTATTTTGTCACCGTCAACTATTGAAATGGACCCGGCCAAGGTACAGGCCATTTATGATTGGGTTCAGCCCACTTCTTTGAAGGCCCTCCAGAAGTTTTTGGGTTTTGCTAATTTTTATCGTAAATTTATAGCTAATTTTTCTGGTATTGCCAAACCATTGACTGATTTGACTAAGAAGGGTGCTGATGTGCTGAATTGTTCTCCGGAGGCTGTTTCTTCCTTTCAGGAGCTGAAGCGAAGGTTCACTTCTGCTCCGGTTTTGCGGCAACCTGATATCTCACTCCCGTTTCAGGTAGAGGTGGACGCTTCTGAGAATGGTGCAGGAGCTGTTTTGTCCCAAAAAGATCCAGTAACATCTAAGATGAATCCCTGTGCTTTCTTTTCCCGAAAGTTCTCCCCATCTGAACGTAACTATGATGTGGGGAATCGGGAACTGTTAGCCATGAAGTGGGCATTTGAGGAGTGGAGACATTGGTTGGAGGGAGCTAAACATCAAGTCGTGGTCCTTACTGATCACAAGAATTTGATTTACCTGGAGTCGGCCAAATGCTTGAATCCTAGACAGGCTAGGTGGGCCTTGTTTTTCACACGTTTTGATTTTGTGGTCTCTTTTCTTCCGGGCACTAAGAATGTCAAGGCAGACGCCCTCTCTAGGAGTTTCTTTGCTGATTCTCCTGTTGTGACCAAGCCTGCTACCATCTTAGGTGAGGGGGTAGTTCTTTCTGCCATCTCGCCCGATTTGAGACGTGCTCTGGAAGAGTTTCAGGAGGACAAACCTGAGCGTTGTCCCATTGGAAAATTGTATGTTCCAGACCAGTGGAGGAAGAAAGTGAGGTCTGAAGTTCATTGCTCTGCATTGGTTGGTCATCCAGGTATTTTTGGTACTAGAGATTTGGTGAGTCGGTCTTCTTGGTGGCCCACCTTCTCTCGTGATGTCAGGAGTTTTGTGCAGTCCTGTGGGACTTTCTCCCGGTCTAAACCTTGTTCTCGCTCTAGTGGGTTGCTGATGCCTTTGCCGGTGCCCAGGAGGCCATGGACCCATATTTCAATGGATTTTATCTCTGATATGCCTGTCTCTCAGAGAATGACTGTTATTTGGGTGATTTGTGATAGATTCTCTAAGATGGTCCACCTTGTACCACTCCCTAAGTTGCCATCTTCCTCAGAGTTGTTGCCCTTGTTTTTGCAACAGGTGGTTCGCTTGCACGGGATTCCTGAGAACATTGTATCTGACAGAGGAGTTCAGTTTATTTCTAGATTTTGGAGGACTTTCTGTTCCAAGCTGGGAATTCAGTTGTCATTCTCCTCTGCGTTTCACCCTCAGACCAATGGGCAGACGGAGAGAACAAACCAGACTTTGGAGTCGTATTTGAGATGTTTTATTTCTGCTGATCAGGATGATTGGGTTTCATTTTTGCCCTTGGCCGAATTTGCTTTAAATAATAGAGCTAGTTCTGCCACTTTGATGTCACCTTTTTTTGTAACTTTGGGTTACATCCTCGATTCTCTTCAGGGCAGGTGGAGTCTTCTGCCTGCCCAGGTGTTGACACTGTGGTGGAGAGAATGCACCAGATCTGGGACCAAGTGGTGGATAGGCTGTCTCTCTCCCAGGAAAAGGCCCAGTGGTTTTCCAACCGTCATAGGACCATTGGTCCCCAGTTTAAGGTGGGTGATATGGTTTGGTTATCATCAAAGAATATCTCTATGAAGGTGGCTTCTCCAAAGTTTAAACCTAGATTTATTGGACCTTACAAGATTTTGGAGATTCTTAATCCTGTCTCTTTTCGATTGGCACTTCCTGTTACATTTAAGATCCATAACGTGTTTCATAAGTCTCTGTTAAAGAGGTTTGTTGAGCCAGTAGTTCCTGTGGTGGCACCTCCTGACCCTGTATTGGTGGAAGGTAATGTGGAATATGAGGTTGAGAAGATTCTGGATTCTCGCCTGGCTAGACGGAGACTCCAGTATTTGGTTAAATGAAAGGGTTATGGCCAGGAGGATAATTCTTGGGTCCCTGCATCCGATATTCATGCCGAAAGATTGGTTCATGCTTTTCATCGGACCCATCCTGATCGTCCTGGTGGCATGGATGAGGGTTCGGTGACCCCTCCTCAAGGGGGAGGTACTGTTGTGAGTTCATTTTCCCCTTCACCGTTGATGTCTGATGAACTCCCTCTGCTGGTGAAGAGAGGTTGTGAAATTGATTGGGTTGGGAAGAACCTGTCATCTGAACAGGTGGAGCCAGATTGGACACCCGGAATCACTGAGTGGATATAAGGCAGCCGACGCCCTACAGGGGTGCTGGTGATCCTTTCTGCTCTGAGCTCTTGCAAAGCAGTTCAGTACCTGTCTTCTGAAAGCTAAGTATTTGCTCTCTTATTTTTCCATGAGATATTGTCTGTTTACTTAGTGTTTGTGTTCTGCCTGCCCTTGTTGGTACAGGCTGAGCTCCTTTTTTGTCTCTGGTCTAGTTGATCTTTTGCTCAGTCTTCAGAATATACCTGAGTGCTGATATAGTGTTTTTGAAGTCTAGTGACTTCAGGGCCTTTTTTCTATCAGACGTGTTGGACATTATTTTGGCAGAATTTTTGCGGATTGCAGCCAGCATCTTTCTGTCCTTTCCTATTTAGTTAGTTGGGCCCCATCATTTGCTCAACCTGTCTTTCTGTCTGTGTTTGTGTTTTCTTCTGCTTTTCACCGACAATACATGTTGGGGGCTATCTATTGCTTTGGGGTCTGCTCTGGGGCAGTTTAGATTTCCCCTTTCTTTCTTTAGGCTTACTTAGTTCTCCGGCTGTGAACGAGGGGTCTAGGGCACCGTAGGAACCCCCCACGGCTACTGTTAGTTGTGTGAATAGGATCAGGGGTCTGCAATCTGATAGCTACCAACCTCTCCGGTTTTCTGGACTTAGCTTGTATTTTTGTTTTTTCCTCCTTCTGTGACTCATTCATAACAGGCGCCCTGTGCTCTTCACAGATGAAAGCAGGTTCACACTGAGCACATGAGCTAGACGTAACAGAGTCTGGAGACGCCGTGGAGAGCAATCTGCTGTCTGCAACATCCTTCAGCATAACCGGTTTGGCAGTGGATCAGTAATTGTGTGAGGTGGCATTTCTTTGGAAGGGCTGCTCAGCCCTCCATGTGCTCACCAGAGGTAGCCTAACTGCCGTTAGGTACCGAGATGAGATCCTCAGACCCTTTGTGAGACCATATGCTGGTGCGGTTGGCCCTGGGTTCTTCCTAATGCAGGACAATGCCAGACCTCATGTGGCTGGAGTGTGTCAGCAGTTCCTGCAAGATGAAGGTATTGAAGCTATGGACTGGCCCGCCTGTTCCCCAGACCTGAATCCGATTGAGCAAATCTGGGACATCATGTCTTGCTCCATCCACCAACGTCACATTGCACCACAGACTTCCAGGAGTTGGCGGATGCTTTAGTCCAGGTCTGGGAGGAGATCCCTCAGGAGACCATCCGCCGCCTCATCAGGAGCATGCCCAGGTGTTGTACAGTGGGGAGGTCATACAGGCACGTGGAGGCCACTCACAATACTGAGCAGCTTTTCCTTGTCATGAGGCATTTCCACTGAAGTTGGATCAGCCTGTAATTTGATTTTCCACTTTGATTTTGAGTATCAGTCAATATCCATGGGATATTCATTTTTATTTACATTGATAATTGTTATGTTTTATTGTTCTGAACACATTCCACTATGCAATGAATAAAAATGTGCAACTGGAGTAATAAATTCGGAGCTACCTAGGATGTGATATTTTGGTGTTCCCTTTATTTTTTTGAGCAGTGTGTACATATACTATATATATATATATATATATATATATATACACACAGCTCAGGCAAAAATTAACCCCTTCCTGACATCAGACGTACTATCCCGTCCATGGGACCCAGGCCCCTATGCCCATGGACGGGATAGTACGTCTAGCGCGATCAGCGGCGCCCACGTGGTGAGCGCCGCTGATCGCGGCCGGGTGTCAGCTGATTATCACAGCTGACACCCGGCACTATGTGTCAGGGGAGGTCACGGACCGCCCCCGACACGTTAACCCCTTGCACACCGCGATCAAACATGATCGCGGTGTACCGGGAGTTAAAGGGAAGCATTGGCAGGGAGGGGGCTCCCTCCGTGCTTCCCTGAGCCCCCCACGGCAGCGCAATGTGCAGTGCTGCTGCGGGGGACTCCTTTCCTCCAGGCCCCCGGATCCAAGATGGCGACGGGGGCCTTCGGGGGCCTGGAGGAAGCTGGCTTCCTCAGTGCCTGCAAAGCGCAGGCATGAGGAAGCCTTGTGCACTGCCTGTGACAGATTGCTGATCTGTCACAGTGATCTGTGATGTGACAGATCAGCGATCTGTCACAGGACAGTGATGTCCCACCTGGGACTATGTAATAAAGTAAAAAAAAAATAAAAAAAAGTGTAAAAATAATTTTAAAAAAATCGCCAAATAAATTAGTAAAAAAAAAAAAAAATATTCCCCAATAAATTCATTTTTTGAAAATAAATAAAAACCAAAACAATAAAAGTACACATATTAGGTATCGCCGCGTCCATAACGACCCGCCCTATAAAACTGTCCCATTAGTTAACCCCTTTAGCGAACCCCTAAAAAATTAAAAATAAAAAACGAAGCAAAAAATAATGATTTATTATCATACCGCCAAACAAAAAGTGTAATAACGCGCGATCAAAAAGACGCATATAAATATTCATGGTACCGCTGAAAACGTCATCTTGTCCCGCAAAAAACGAGCTGCCACACAGCATCATCAGCGAAAAAATAAAAAAGTTATAGCTCGCAGAATAAAGCGATGCAAAAATAATTATTTTTTATATAAAATAGTTTTCATTGCATAAAAGCGCCAAAACATAAAAAAACGACCTAAATGAGGTATCGCTGTAACCGTACTGACCCGAAGAATAAAACCGCTTTATCAATTTTACCGCACACGGAACGGTGTAAACGCACTCCCCCAAAAGAAATTCATGAAACGCTGGTTTTTGTTCATTCTGCGTCCCAAAAATCGGAATAAAAAGCAATCAAAAAATGTCACGTGCCCGAAAAATGGTACCAATAAAAACGTCAACTCGTCCCGCAAAAAATAAGACCTCACATGACTCAGTGGGTCAAAATACAGAAAAATTATAGCTCTCAATATGTGGTGATGCAAAAACTATTTTTACAATAAAAAGCGTCTTTTAGCGTGCGACAGCTGCCAAAAATAAAAACCGCCATAAATAGTAAATCAAACCCCCCGTTATCACCCCCTTAGTTAGGGAAAAATAATAAAATTAAAAAAAGTATTTATTTCCATTTTTCCATTAGGGCTAGGGTTAGGGCTAGGGTTAGGGTTAGGGTTAGGGTTAGGGCTAGGGCTAGGGTTAGGGCTTGGGTTAGGGCTGAGATTAGGGTTAGGGGTGTGTTGGGGTTCGGGTTGGAGTTAGAATTGGGAATTTCCACTGTTTGGGCACATCAGGGGCTCTCCAAATGCAACATTGCGTCTGATCTCAATTCCAGCCAATTCTGAGTTGAAAAAGTCCTATGGTGCTCCTTCCCTTCCAAGCTCTGCCATGCGCCCAAACAGTGTTTTACCCCCACATGTAGGGTATCAGCCTACTCAGGACAAATTGCAAAACAATTTTTGGGGTCCAATTTCTCCTGTTACCCTTAGGAAAATAAAAAATTGGGGGCAAAAATATCATTTTTGTGGAAAAAAATGATTTTTTTATTTTCACGTCCGAGCGTTATAAACTTCTGTGAAGCACTTGGGGGTTCAAAGTGCTCACCACACATCTAGATAAGTTCCGTGGGGGGGTCTAGTGTCCAAAATGGGGTCACTTGTTGGGAGTTTCAATAGTTTAGGTACATCAGGGGCTCTCCAAACGCACATGACACCCGCAGACCATTCCATCAAAGTCTGCATTCCAAAACGTCACTACTTCCCTTCCGAGACCCGACGTGTGCCCATACAGTAGTTTTCTCCCACATATGGGGTGTCAGCGTACTCAGGACAAATTGGCCAACAACTTTTGCGGTCCAATTTCTCCTGTTACCCTTGAGAAAATGAAAAAATTGGGGACTAATTGATCATGTTTGTGGAAAAAATACGATTTTTTTTATTTTCATGCTCGGGCATTATAAACTTCTGTGAAGCCCTTGGGGGTTCAAAGTGCTCACCACACATCTAGATAAGTTCCTTAGGGGTTCTCGTTTCCAAACTGGGGTCATTTATGGGTGTTTCCACTGTTTAGGTACATTAGGGGCTCTCCAAAGGCAACATGACACCCGCAGACCATTCCATCAAAGTCTGCATTCCAAAACGTCACTACTTCCCTTCCGAGCCCTGACGTGTGTCCATACAGTAGTTTTCTCCCACATATGGGGTGTCAGCGTACTCAGGACAAATTGGACAACATCTTTTGGGGTTCAATTTCTCCTGTTACCCTTGGGAAAATAAAAAAATTGGGGACTAATTGATCATGTTTGTGGAAAAAATACAATTTTTTTATTTTCATGCCCTGGCATTATAAACTTCTGTGAAGCCCTTGGGGGTTCAAAGTGCTCACCTCACATCTAGATAAGTTCCTTAGGGGGTCTAGTTTTCAAAATGGGGACATTTGTGGGGGGGTTTCCACTGTTTAGGTACATTAGGGGCTCTCCAAAGGCAACATGACACCCGCAGACCATTCCATCAATGTCTGCATTCCAAAACGTCACTACTTCCCTTCCGAGCCCTGACATGTGTCCATACAGTAGTTTTCTCCCACATATGGGGTGTCAGCTTACTCAGGACAAATTGGACAACAACTTTTGGGGTTCAATTTCTCCTGTTACCCTTGGGAAAATAAAAAAATTGGGGAATAATTGATCATGTTTGTGGAAAAAATACGATTTTTTTATTTTCATGCCCTGGCATTATAAACTTCTGTGAAGCCCTTGGGGGTTCAAAGTGCTCACCTCACATCTAGATAGGTTCCTTAGGGGGTCTAGTTTTCAAAATGGGGTCATTTGTGGGGAGTTTCCACTGTTTAGGTACATTAGGGGCTCTCCAAAGGCAACATGACACCCGCAGACCATTCCATCAAAGTCTGCATTCCAAAACGTCACTACTTCCCTTCCGAGCCCTGACGTGTGTCCATACAGTAGTTTTCTCCCACATATGGGGTGTCAGCTTACTCAGGACAAATTGGACAACAACTTTTGGGGTTCAATTTCTCCTGTTACCCTTGGGAAAATAAAAAAATTGGGGAATAATTGATCATGTTTGTGGAAAAAATACGATTTTTTTATTTTCATGCCCTGGCATTATAAACTTCTGTGAAGCCCTTGGGGGTTCAAAGTGCTCACCTCACATCTAGATAAGTTCCTTAGGGGGTCTAGTTTTCAAAATGGGGTCATTTGTGGGGAGTTTCCACTGTTTAGGTACATTAGGGGCTCTCCAAAGGCAACATGACACCCGCAGACCATTCCATCAAAGTCTGCATTCCAAAACGTCACTACTTCCCTTCCGAGCCCTGACGTGTGTCCATACAGTAGTTTTCTCCCACATATGGGGTGTCAGCTTACTCAGGACAAATTGGACAACAACTTTTGGGGTTCAATTTCTCCTGTTACCCTTGGGAAAATAAAAAAATTGGGGAATAATTGATCATGTTTGTGGAAAAAATACGATTTTTTTATTTTCATGCCCTGGCATTATAAACTTCTGTGAAGCCCTTGGGGGTTCAAAGTGCTCACCTCACATCTAGATAAGTTCCTTAGGGGGTCTAGTTTTCAAAATGGGGTCATTTGTGGGGAGTTTCCACTGTTTAGGTACATTAGGGGCTCTCCAAAGGCAACATGACACCCGCAGACCATTCCATCAATGTCTGCATTCCAAAACGTCACTACTTCCCTTCCGATCCCCGACGTGTGCCCATACAGTAGTTTTCTCCCACATATGGGGTATCAGCATACTCAGGACAAATTGGACAACAACTTTTGGGGTCCAATTTCTCCTGTTACCCTTGGGAAAATAAAAAAAATGGTGACAAAAAGATCATGTTTGTGGAAAATTACGAATTTTTTATTTTCACGCCCGGGCGTTATAAACTTCTGTGAAGCACTGGGGGGTTCAAAGTGCTCACCACACATCTAGATAAGTTCCTTGGGGGGTCTAGTTTCCAAAATGGTGTCATTTGTGGGGGGTTTCCACTGTTTAGGTACATCAGGGGTTTTCCAATCGCGACATGGTGTCCGATCTCAATTCCAGCCAAAAACGTCAAATGGCGCTGCTTCCCTTCCGAGCTCTGCCATGCGCCCAAATAGTGGTTTACCCCCACATGTGGGGTGTCAGCGTACTCAGGACAAATTGCACAATAACTTTTAGGGTGCTGTTACCCTTGGAAAAATAAGATTTGAGGGTGAAAAGATCATTTTTGTGGAAAAAATATGATTATTTAATTGTACGGCTTTATGTTATAAACTTCTGTGAAGCCCTTGGGGGTTCAAAGTTCTCACCACACATCTAGATAAGTTCCTTAGGGGGTCTAGTTTCCCAAATGGTGTCATTTGTGGGGGGTTTCCACTGTTTCCACTGTTTAGGTACATCAGGGGTTTTCCAATCGCGACATGATGTCCGATCTCAATTCCAGCCAAAAACGTCAAATGGCGCTGCTTCCCTTCCGAGCTCTGCCATGCGCCCAAATAGTGGTTTACCCCCACATGTGGGGTATTAGCATACTCAGGACAAATTGCACAATAACTTTTAGGGTCCTGTTACCCTTGGGAAAATAAAAATTGGGGTGAAAAGATCATTTTTGTGGAAAAAATATGATTTTTTAATTGTACCGCTGTACGTTATAAACTTCTGTAAAGCCCTTGTGGGTTCAAAGTTCTCACCACATATCTAGATAAGTTCCTTGGGGGTCTAGTTTCCAAAATGGGGTCACTTGTAGGGGGTTTCCACTGTTTAGGTACATCAGGGACTCTCCAAACGTGACATGGCGTCCGATCTGAATTCCAGCCAATTTTGCATTGAAAAAGTCAAACGGCGCTCCTTCCATTCTGAGCTCTGCCATGCGCCGAAACAGTCGTTCCCCCCCACAAATCAGGTATCAGCGTACTCAGGACAAATTGCACAATAACTTTTGCAGTCCAATTTCTCCTGTTACCCTTGGTAAAATAAAAAAATTGAACCTGAAGTATTTTTTTTGTGAAAAAAAGTTAAATGTTCATTTTTTTTTAAATATTCAAAAAAATTCCTGTGACGCACCTAAAGGGTTAATAAACTTCTTGAATGTGGTTTTGAGCACCTTAAGGGGTGCAGTTTTTAGAATGGTGTCACTTTTGGGTATTTTCTATCATATAGACCCCTCAAAGTGGCTTCAAATGTGATGTGGTCCTAAAAATAAAATGGTGTTGTAAAAATGAGAAATCGCTGGTCAACTTTTAACCCTTATAACTTCCTAACAAAAAAAAATTTTGGTTCCAAAATTGTGCTGATGTAAAGTAAACATGTGGGAAATGTTAGTTATCAAGTTTTTTGTGTGCCTTATCTCTGTGATTTAAGGGCATAAAAATTCAAAGTTGGAAAATTGCGAAATTTTCAAAATTTTTGCCAAATTTCCGTTTTTTTCACAAATAAACGCAAGTTATTTGAATGAAATTTTACCACTAACATGAAGTACAATATGTCACGAGAAAACAATGTCAGAATCACCGGGATCCATAGAAGCGTTCCAGAGTTATGACCTCATAAAGGTACAGTGGTCAGAATTGTAAAAATTGGCCCGGTCATGAACGTGCAAACCACCCTTGGGGGTGAAGGGGTTAAGAAGCCACTGCAAAATTTTCAGTTTGTCTGATTTTACTCTTTATAGGTATATTTTTGAGTAAGATATAAATTGCTCTTTTATTCTATAAGCTACTGACAACATGTCTTCGAATTTCAAAGCACTAAATTTTGTATTTATTTTCAGAAATGATCAAAATGACAAAAAAAAATGCAGTGCTTGCAGACCTCAAATAATGCTAAGAAAACAAGTTCATAATCATTTAGAAACAATAATGCTAATATTTTAACTCAGCAAGAGTTCAGAAATCAATATTTTGTGGAATAACCATGATTTTTAATCAATCACAGCTTTCATGTGTCTTGGCATGCTTTCCACCAGTCTTTCACACTGCTTTTGGGTGACCCTATGCCACTCCTGGTACAAAAATGTAAGCAGTTCTTCTTTGTTTGATGGCTTGTGACTATCCATCTTCCTCTTGATTACATTCCAGAGGTTTTCAATGGGGTTCAGGTCTGGAGATTGGGCTGGCCATGACAGGGATTTGATGTGGTGGTCCTTCATCCACACATTGATTGACCTAGCTGTATGGCGTGGTGCATTGTCCGGCTGGAAAAACCAGTCCTCAGAGTTGGGGAACATAGCCTGAGCAGAAGGAATCACCTGTTTTTCCAGGATGACCTTGTATGCGGCTTGATTCATACGTCCTTCGCAAAGATTAACCTGCCCAATTCCAGCCTTGCTGAAGCATCCACAGATCATCACCGATCTCCACCAAAATTCACAGTGGATGCAAGACACTGTGCCTTGTACGCCTCTCCAGGTCTCTATCTAACTATTAGATGACCAGGTGTTGGGCAAAGCTGAAAATTAGACTCACCAGAGAAGACTATGCCACTTCAGTCCTCTATTGTCCAATCCTTATGGTCTTTGGCAAACTTCAGCCTGATTCTCCTTTGCTTCTCATTGATGAAAGACTTTTTTCTAGCTTTACATTACTTGAGCCCTGCCTCTAGGAGCCTGTTATGAACTGTTCTTGCCATGCACTTCACCCCGGCTGCCATTTGCCATTCCTTTTGTAGGTCACTTGATGACATCCTGTGGTTGCTGAGTGACATTTGAATAAGATGACGGTCATCCTGGTCAGTGGAGAGTCATTTTCACCCTCTGCCGGTCTGTAGTTTTGTTGTCCCCAATGTCTGCTGCTTGACCTTGTTGTAATGGACTGCCATCTTAGAAATTTTAGGGAAGGAGGCAACATGACACTCACTGTATCTATTCTGCCACCGATATACATGGATGAGATGTGTCTGAGGGATGTGATCACGAATCTCTTTATAAACAATGGCGGATAGCGTTACTCGTCAGCCTGTGCTCCCAATCCCTATCAGCGGCGCGTGGTGGTCCGGAAGGATGATGCAGTGATGAATTCAACAGGCTTTATTTACAGTACCTTGATGAGATGAGATGTCAAGGAAGATGACGGAATGGAGATGAGGTAGGAGTGAGGACTGTAGGTTAGAGCTGTTATAGAAGCACCAGATTAGAGATGATAGGAGCTCCAGGTTGGAGGTAGCAAGAGAATCCTTTCTCCAGCTCAGCAGCGCATGTGTGTTACAAGATGGCCCGGAGTACAAAAACAGGAAACAGAATGAAAAAGATAGGAGGAGCTATAGACAGAGAGGTATTATGGGAAAGTTCCATAACAAAATATTACAATGTAATACAGCAATGGCCAGTAGATGGCAGCAAAGTATAACAAATACAATAGATGATAAACTAAGTATATACCATTACATAAATGTCCATGTATGGCTGAAAGTCTATTAGAATAAACTGAAACAGCACAGTATCCCTCTGCTAGTAAAGCCAGAATTGAGCCCTTCTTTTCCTCACTCAAGACTTTTCTTTTCAACTCTTTTGGCATGGTTAAAAGTTATTTTTTCATTATTACTACTTTTGGGATATTACTAGCTCTTGTTTTGCCATCCACCTTGTCCTATTGCATTGTGAACAGCACAGCAGGGTTTTTTATACTTTCCTTCATAAAATAAAATTTGGTCCAGGTGATTACCTAATCAGAAGCACATTAAGTAGAATGAGGTGTACTCTGCTGGAATGGAATGGCTATCAGACATGTAGAGAAACTGATTTTTATAAAACTGTGCAGTGGTCTCTTAATTTTTGCCAGAGCTGGATATATGTAGCTTTGTCGCCATAGAAGGAGAGGGGCCCTGACACATTTCTTGTACAGGGGACCCAAGCTGTCAGTGTCCGCCCCTGGATGGGCATGTTGTAGCTGCTATTTAGCTACTGCGCTCTGCTGTTCACAAAGCCTTACCAACATATGCAGTGTTGAGATCCAGTATATGGGCAGCTCGCAAACCAGTCGGCGATGTGACACAAAATAGCGCTGCTGCAGCAATGCCAAGCTGGCAGCAGCTGTAGGTGTGCACATGTAAGGAGGTGGCGAGGACCCTCGGTTGCTCCCTCTCTCCTTTCCTGAAGTGGTCCTCATGCGGTGCTCTAACTGTGGGTTATGCATAAATGTTGTGTTGTACTGTATTGCACTGGTTACTAGATGTATTAATGTAATGTATTATGGTTATGTTGTGCTGTGTTTGCAATGTCCTGTAGTGTGTATTATATGTATTACTGTACTGTGTGATGTCTGCTTCCAGCAGGAGAGCCCAGGCAGGACAGCCTGAGGCAGGGTGTGTTTCCCCGTCTGGGGCACAGGTGTGTCCCCGCTTGGGACAGAAGGAGTCCCTGTCTGGGGCATATGTGCGTCCCTGTCCGGGATAGAAGAGACCCCTGTCTGAGGTATAAGTGTGTTCCCGTCTGGAACACTAAGGACCCCTGTATGGGGTATACTGTATGTGGATCCCCATCTGGGACAGAAGGGCCCCCGACTGGGGACCTCAAGCTGCCAAGGACTCCCGGGCAGTGGAACAGGGTACAGGAACTCTGAGAGTACCCTCCAGGTGACTGTGAGCCATTAGGAGCTGCTGCTTTTGCTGCTGCTGAAGGAGCAGCATCTCTGAATAGGGACAGTTCAGGAGTTGTTATCTTCTTCTATACTTTATCTTCATTAAACAAGTTGCCAGTATTGGGCCCTAAAGTGTGTGAGGTGTTGTGCATCTGGAGGATGCCATTCCAATGTGGAGAACAGCCGTGATTCTGAGGTAACCAACTGTGGCCTGGGGCTGGGACCAAAACTGTCTATTCATGTGCAAGGGACCGGGGTGCTCATTGACTGTGACCTAGTGGACTCGGCTATGACTACCACCCCGTGCCACCTTGTTACATACACATGGCGTACCTTCACAAGTAGCTCAGGTAAATCTGGGTAGGTTTTCAGAAACTGCTGAAGCATTAAGTTGAGCAAGTGGCCAAGGCACAGTATGTATGCGAGCTTGCCATGCTTCAGAGCCGCCACCAGGTTATGGCCATTATCACATGACCATGCCTGGTTGTAGGTTCAGTCGCATGAGCCAAAGATCTGTCTGGTCTGTTAGATCTTTCAACAACTCTGCAGCGGTGTGCTGTTTTTCACCTAAAGATACAGTGGGTCCGGAAAGTATTCAGACTCCTTTACATTTTTCACTCTGTTTCATTGCAGCCATTTGGCAAGTTCAAAAAAGTTCATTTTTTTCTCATTAATGTACACTGCACCCCACCTTGACTGAAAAAAACAGAAATGTAGAAATTTTTGCAAATTTATTAAAAAAGAAAAACTGAAATATCACATGGTTATAAGTATTCAGATCGTTTGCTCAGACACTCATATTTAAGTCACATGCTGTCCATTTCCTTGAGATGGTTCTATTCCTTCATTGGAGTTCAGCTGTTTTTAATTAATCTGATAGGACATGATTTGGAAAGGCATGTCAGACCAAATGAGAATCATGAGTTCAAAGGAACTCCCCAAGGAGCTCAGAGACAAAATTTTGGCAATGCACAGATCTGGCCAAGGTTACAAAATAATTTCTGCTGTACTCAAGGTTCCTAAGAGCACAGTGGCCTCCATAATCCTTAAACGGAAGAAGTTTGGGTCCACCAGAAGTCTTCCTAGACCTGGCAGTCCAGCCAATCTGAGCAATCGTGGGAGAAGAGCCTTGGTGAGAGAGGCAAAGAAAGACCCAGGAAAATGTAGCATCCCTGGCCACAAGCACTTGTCCACGTGTCGGTGGTTAAGTGGACCTTCTCAGTAAGTGTGTTGGTCAGGGCACGGGTTATGTTATTGGAGTCGTGCTGGTGTAAGGAGTGCACGGATATCCAGGAAAAATAGTGGCGGCTGGGGACTGAGTACCGAGGGGCAGATGCTGCAATGAGGTTGTAAAAAAGCCTCAGTGTCCATAAGCCTAAACGGCAACATTTCAAGGGCAAGCAGTCTGGAAATGTGGCCCTTTAGTGTTTCGGCATGTGGATGGGTGGCTGAGTATTTCCCCTTGTGTTTCAAGGTGTGGGGTAGGGACAGCTGAACACTGTGTTAGGACAAGGAAGTGGACGTGGTTGCTGATGGTGCCTACGAATTTGCAACTGTAAGGTTCAAGCAGGAATACGGGATGCAGTGACAGACGGGACAGCAGAGAAAGGGTTAACAGATTTAGTTACAGGGGAAATACTCCAGGCAGGGTGGTAAAGAGTTAAACAGTGAATTAATTCGAATAAATGTCAAGATATGGTGAAGTGGAGAACTAATGTTTCAGATAACAGCAGTTAAGGATGTCCTTAAACTGCAGCTCCTGCTGCAAACTCAATAGTGTCGGCAACGGCTGGCATGGTATATCTTACAGGAAGATCCTGTGTGCAACAAAACCCCATCTTCTGGTGTCAGCGGTCTGTCTCCGGCGCCTTCTGCTGCCCATAGTCCATATATTACTGTGGCTGGTGGAGCGTGAGTAACGGTACTGTCTAAGTCCAACGGGGCTCCACAACTATTCTTCACTGGTGAAGTCAGGTCACAAGTGTCAGGGCAACTACTCGCTACCAACAACAGGGTGTAAGTTTCAGTCTCATATGCGGTCCCTCTTGGACAGCGCGTGTGCAGTACTCACGGTCACGTAGTGTACAGCACCCAGTTCTATGGCAGTCACTGGACAGACACTGCACGTCCCGCTCTTCCTGGTCCCTGCTGTTGGCGGCAGGTGACGCTGGTCTGCGTGGCACTGGTGCTCTCGGCCGGAGTGCTCCTCTTCTCTCTCTGGCTGCTGTAACACCCGACTCGGCTCTGCTCTGTATGCACAGCTCTGCTCTGCATGGCTCTGCTCTACAGGGCTCTGCTCTGCATGGCTTTGCTCTGCACGGCTCTCTCTCTGGATTGCTGCTGGGCACACTACTCCCCTCAACGCAGCAGTCCCCATCCTTCAGGTCTACTGCAGCACGGTGTTATGAATGAGTCAACGTAGGAGGCAAAAACAGAAATACAAGCTAAGTCCAGAAAACCAGAGAAGTTGGCAACTATCAGATTGCAGACCCCTGAACCTATCAACACAACTAGCAGTAGCCGTGGGGGGTTCCTACGATGCCCTAGACCCCTCGATCACAGCCGGAGAATTAAATAGGCCTAAAGAAAGAAAGGGGAAATCTAAACTGCCCCAGAGCAGACCCCAAAGCAATAGGCAGGCCCCAACATATAATGACGGTGAAGCAAGATGAAAACACTAACACAGACAGAAAGATAGACTGAGCAAAGACGGGGCCCAAAACTACCTAGATAGGAAAGGACAGGAAGGCTGCTGTCTGCAATCTGCCAAAACCCTATCAAAGACATAAGCCAACAAGCTGATATGAAAAAGGCCCTGAAGCAGCTAGGCTTCAAAAACTAAATCAGCACTCAGGTATTTTCAGAAGACAGAGCTAAAGGAATTCAGCACACCCCAGCAGGGAATGGCAGAAATCCAGAAAAACAAAGCAAAACAAAGTCAAAGCACAAATGCAAAAGGCCGAGCAGCAAACTTAGCTTTAGAGGAGCAGGAATTCAGACTGTCTCCAAGGATCCCACAGAGAAATCACCCGCAGGGCAGAAGGGCTTTGGCAGCCTTATATCCAGTCAGTAACTCCACTCAGCCAGTCATCATCATCAGCCTCAGGTGTTTGATAACAGGCTCACTACCTTTCTTTACCAGAAGAGGGAGTTCCTTGGGCCTCAGTAATGAAGGGGAAAATGAACTCACAACAGTACCTCCCCCTTGAGGAGGGGTCACCGAACCCTCAACTACGCCACCAGGGCGATCAGGGTGAGCCCGATGAAAGGCACGCACCAATCTTTTGGCATGAATATCAGAGGCAGAGACCCAGGAATTATCCTCCTGACCATAACCCTTCCACTTAACCAAATACTGGAGTCTCCGTCTAGCCAGACGGGAATCCAGTACTTTCTCTACCTCATATTCCATGTTACCTTCAACCAATACAGGGTCTGGAGGTGCCACCCCCGGAACAACAGGTTCAACAAACCTCTTCAACAAAGATTTATGGAACACATTATGGATTTTAAATGTGACAGGAAGAGCCAAACGAAAAGAGACCGGATTAATAATCTCCACAATCTTGTAAGGTCCAATAAATCTAGGCTTAAACTTAGGAGAAGCCACCTTCATAGCAATATTTTTTGATGATAACCACACCATATCACCAACCTTAAACTGGGGACCAATGGCCCTATGTCGGTTGGAAAACCGCTGGGCCTTTTCCTGGGAGAGAGATAACTTATCCACCACTTGGTCCCAGATCTGGTGCATTCTCTCCACCACAGTGTCAACACCTGGGCAGGCAGAGGGCTCCACCTGCCCTGAAGAAAATCGAGGATGAAACCCAAAGTTACAAAAAAAAAGGTGACATCAAAGTGGCAGAACTAGCTCTATTATTTAAAGCAAATTCGGCCAAGGGCAAAAATGAAACCCAATCATCCTGATCAGCAGAAATAAAACATCTCAAATATGACTCCAAGGTCTGGTTTGTTCTCTCTGTCTGCCCATTGGTCTGAGGGTGAAAAGCAGAGGAAAAGGACAACTGAATTCCCAGCCTGGAACAGAAAGTTCTCCAAAATCTAGACACAAACTGGACTCCTCTGTCAGATACAATGTTCTCAGGAATCCCGTGCAAACGAACCACCTGTTGTAAAAACAGGGGCACCAACTCAGAGGAAGACGGCAACTCAGGGAGTGGTACAAGATAAACCATCTTAGAGAACTTATCACAAATCACCCAAATAACAGTCATCCTTTGAGAGACAGGCATATCAGAGATGAAGTCCATTGAAATATGGGTCCATGGCCTCTTGGGGACAGGCAAAGGCATCAACAACCCACTAGAGCGAGAACACGGTTTAGACCGGGAGCACGTCCCACAGGACTGCACAAAATTCCTGACATCACGAGACAAGGAGGGCCACCAAAAAAAACGACTCACCAGATCTCTAGTACCAAAAATACCTGGATGACCAGCCAAAGCAGAGCAATGAACTTCAGACATCACTCTCTTCTTCCACTGGTCAGGAACATACAACTTTCCACTGGGACAACGCTCAGGTTTGTCCTCCTGGAACTCTTCCAGAGCACGTCTCAAATCGGGCGAGATGGCAGAAAGAACTACCCCTTCGCCTAAGATGGTAGCAGGCTTGGTCACCACAGGAGAATCAGCAAAGAAGCTCCTAGAGAGGGCGTCTGCCTTGACATTCTTCATTCCAGGAAGAAAAGAAACCACAAAATCAAAACGTGCAAAAAACAAGGCCCACCTAGCCTGTCTAGGGTTCAAGCACTTAGCCGACTCTAGGTAAATCAAATTCTTGTGGTCAGTGAGGACCACGACTTGATGCTTAGCTCCCTCCAACCAATGTCTCCACTCCTCAAATGCCCATTTCATGGCCAACAGTTCCCTATTCCCCACATCATAGTTACGTTCAGATGGAGAGAACTTTCGGGAAAAGAAAGCACAGGGATTCATTTTAGATGTTACAGGATCCTTTTGGGACAAAACAGCTCCTGCACCAATCTCAGAAGCATCCACCTCTACCTGGAATGGAAGTGAGACATCAGGTTGCCGCAAAACCGGGGCGGAGGTGAATCTTCGCTTCAGCTCCTGAAAGGAAGAAACAGCCTCCGGAGACCAATTTAACACATCAGCACCCTTCTTAGTCAAATCAGTCAATGGCTTGGCAATACTAGAAAATTTTGCTATAAATTTCCGATAAAAATTAGCAAAACCCAAAAACTTCTGGAGGGCCTTCAACGAAGTGGGCTGAACCCAATCGTAAATGGCCTGTACCTTGGCCGGGTCCATTTCAATAGTTGACGGGGACAAAATAAATCCCAAAAAAGAAATCCTCTGTACTCCAAAAATCCATTTAGATCCCTTGACATACAGGGAATTCTCCCTCAAGATCCGGAACACAGTCCGAATATGTTCCACATGAGAATCCCAATCCTTGGAGAAGATCAAAATATCATCCAGATAGATAATCAAAAATTTATCGACAAAATCTCGGAAAATATCGTTCATGAAGCACTGGAAGACAGAAGGGGCATTAGTGAGCCCAAAAGGCATCACCAGGTACTCAAAATGTCCCTCCGGAGTATTAAACGCCGTCTTCCATTCATCCCCATGCTTAATGCGAATAAGATTATACGCCCCCCTGAGGTCAAGCTTGGTAAACCAGCAAGCACCTTTAACTCTGGAGAATAGATCAGAAATCAGGGGTAACGGATACTGATATTTAACAGTAATTTTGTTGAGGGCACGATAATCAATACAAGGTCTTAATGATCCATCCTTTTTGGCTACAAAAAAAAAACGGCACCTAAGGGTCACGAGGATGGTCTAATATGACCCTTCTCCAATGCCTCCTTAATATAGGATCACATAGCCTCGTGCTCGGGTACAGATAAATTGAAGAGTCGACCCTTGGGAAATTTACACCCCGGGCTCAGTTCAATTGCACAGTCATAACTCCTATGAGGAGGCAGAGACGCAGACTCATTCTCACTAAATACATCATAAAAGTCCGCCAAATAATCAGGAACATCATGCAACTGAGGAGAGGTGGAAAACACTGGAGCCTCACTAAAGGCACACCGACAACCCCAACTCACCACAGACACAGATTTCCAATCCAAAACTGGATTATGAATTTGTAACCAGGGAAACCCCAGGACAATAGTATCATGCAGATTATGCAACACCAAAAATCTGCAATTTTCTTGATGGTCTGGGGCGACCCGCATTACCACCTGGGTCCAAAACTGAGGTTTATTTTTAGCCAAAGGAGTAGCATCAATCCCCCTCAAAGGGATAGGCGTCTGCAGAGGTGTCATCGGAAATCCACAACGTTTAGCAAAATCCAAGTCCATTAGGTTTAGGGCTGCTCCTGAATCCACAAAAGCCTTGGCGGAAAATGTGGACAGGGAGCAGATCAGAGTAATAGCCAGAAGAAACTTAGGTTGAACACCCCCAACAGAAAACGTGTGTGCAAAGCGTTTCTCTCGTTTAGGACAGACAGAAATAATATGCGAGGCATCTCCACAGAAAAAACACAACTTATGACGCCTTCTGAACTCCTGACGCTGCTCTCTGGAAAAAACTCTATCACATTGCATAGGTTCAGACATTTGTTCAACAGGTGGCAACACCTTTCGTGCAGCTTTGCGTTCGCGCAAACGCCGATCAACCTGAATGGCTAATGACATAGAATCGTCAAGACCAGAGGGAACAGGAAATCCCACCATAGTATCTTTTACGGCTTCTGACAACCCCTTCCGAAAGAGAGCAGCCAAGGCATTGTCATTCAAGGTAGTAAGTACTGCCCACTTTCGGAATTTTTGACAGTACAATTCTGCAGAATCACGACCCTGGTTCAATGCCAGCAGGGTCTTTTCAGCCTGATCAATGGCATTAGGTTCGTCATACAACAACCCCAAGGCCTGAAAAAATGCGTTCACATTAGTCAGAATAAGATCATCTGGTTTCAAAGAAAACGCCCAATCCTGAGGATCGTCACGCAGCAAAGAGATGACAATTTGAACCTGCTGCGTGGAGCTCCCTGATGAGTTAGGCTTCAAGGCAAAAAATAATTTACAATTATTTTTGAAATTCAAAAATTTAGACCGATCCCCAAAAAATACATCAGGTGTAGGAATCTTTGGTTCAGCAACATGTGAATGAGCAAGGTAGGCGGAAATTCCCTGCACTTCCGCGGCGAGCTGCTCCACACGATCAGACAATTGCTTTATCTCCATTGAGAGAAAAAAAAATTCCCCCTACGGCCTCAGAGATATAGAGGAAAACATATACATACACCATTTTTTTTTTTTTTTTTTTTACAATTCTTTCCTGCTATTGAGTACCCTAGGATCTGCGGTATGGCGGGTGATTCTGTTATGAATGAGTCACCGTAGGAGGCAAAAACAGAAATACAAGCTAAGTCCAGAAAACCAGAGAAGTTGGCAACTATCAGATTGCAGACCCCTGAACCTATCAACACAACTAGCAGTAGCCGTGGGGGGTTCCTACGATGCCCTAGACCCCTCGATCACAGCCGGAGAATTAAATAGGCCTAAAGAAAGAAAGGGGAAATCTAAACTGCCCCAGAGCAGACCCCAAAGCAATAGGCAGCCCCCAACATATAATGACGGTGAAGCAAGATGAAAACACTAACACAGACAGAAAGATAGACTGAGCAAAGACGGGGCCCAAAACTACCTAGATAGGAAAGGACAGGAAGGCTGCTGTCTGCAATCTGCCAAAACCCTATCAAAGACATAAGCCAACAAGCTGATATGAAAAAGGCCCTGAAGCAGCTAGGCTTCAAAAACTAAATCAGCACTCAGGTATTTTCAGAAGACAGAGCTAAAGGAATTCAGCACACCCCAGCAGGGAATGGCAGAAATCCAGAAAAACAAAGCAAAACAAAGTCAAAGCACAAATGCGAAAGGCCGAGCAGCAAACTTAGCTTTAGAGGAGCAGGAATTCAGACTGGTCTCCAAGGATCCCACAGAGAAATCACCCGCAGGGCAGAAGGGCGTCGGCAGCCTTATATCCAGTCAGTAACTCCACTCAGCCAGTCATCATCATCAGCCTCAGGTGTTTGATAATCAGGCTCACTACCTTTCTTTACCAGAAGAGGAAGTTCCTCAGGCCTCAGTAATGAAGGGGAAAATGAACTCACAACAGCACGGCCTGTCACAGCCCCGGCACTCTCTGATGGGGGAAGCAGAGCGTGCTGCTCACTGCTCTGCGCAGGTGCCACACTGACTTTCTTCACATGCTTTTTCCTCTTTTTCCTCTGCTGCTGCGCACGCTTTTCTGGCTCTTCCTGCCTCCCTTGGTCCGGAGGAAGGTCCGGCTCAGTCAGGCGTCCCCCAGGCTGCAGAGGAAGGGCCACCTCCTTCAAGCTTCCCCGGGAACAGTGGATGCAGCCTCTCAAGTTCCGGGCCCGGCACGCAGGTACCCGCTGTCTCTTCATCCCCTACACTCTCCCTCTCCTTTAACTCACTATTCCATGGGTCAGAACTCTTGGTATTTCACTATAATCTTCTGAGGGGGGACAGATGCCCACAATTTCTGCATCCACTCCTGCCTCCCTTCCACCACATTCCGCCAGTAAAGCTCGTTAGGGATACTCCAAACTTCAATAGAGTACGGAAGTTCATCCGGATTCCTTGGAGTAGCATTCTCTGGGGCCTGTTCCTCTTTTGGGTCAACATATGGCTGGTCAAAAAATTCTTCCTCTTTACTTTCCACAACTGCAGGAGGAAACATCTCTGATGCACTTCATATCTCCTCCATTTGGTCAGGATCACTTGGGCTGGCGGGCGGCAAACTTTCCACTTCAGAGGTCGAGATATGTGGTTCTTCCTTCTCACAATCGGGAACCGTGGGAGCGGGCATTTCAGGGACATTTGACTCTTTCTCTTCTTCGGGCTGAGTCTCACAGACGGAACCTTCGGATCCAAGTTGGAGCTATACCAGACTCGCCTCCACGCGCCTGATCAACGCAGAGATCCCACCGTAGACAGTCGACACCTTCTCCATCTCTTCCCGGTGTCTGACATTGTGGCTCTGTCTGGCTTTGGGTGCGGCTCCTCTCTTCCCGCCGTACCACTTCTCCCTGGGTCGGCGTTCTCTCCAATTATCCGGAGCTTCGGAGGGATGAGCGGATCTTCTCTGTCGTCTGTCTCGGGTAGGGCAACTTCTAGACAGTGTCATGATCCATGTTTGATCATGACAGATAAAAGCACTAGTAACCTTTTTTTCCCTTAAGCTGGTGGTTTCAGTTCTAGTTTTGCCCCCACTGGCAGTTAGGGTCATTGCACTTGATGTTTTCTTTGCTTTGCCTTTTGCCCCCGTTGGTCACTGGGATTATAGCAGCTTTTGGCCCCTGATCATCTGACCATTCCCTTTTCCTATATAGGGTCACATGGTCTATGAGCAAGTGTTGGTGATATTGCTCATTTCCAACCAAGACTGATGAAGGAAGGAACTACAGAGAGCAGCTCAGGGGAGCTCTGGTGTAAAGTCTGGTGAAGGAAGGAATTACAGAGAGGTGTTCCTTGCAGCTCTGACAAAGCTTGGAGAAGTAGCAGCTATTCTGGAGGAAAGCTGCATTCTGGTGGTGGACTCTGTTGCTGGGAGCAATAGCAACAGAGCAAAGCTAAGTGGTGTTTCCCTGTTTGTATTTTTCCCTGTTGTGTATTAGTACAGCGGAGGGGCCAGTGCCTGCACCACCCAGCTTCCTAGCAAGGGATAGGTGTAGGGTATGCTAGGGTGTGCTAGGGTGACAGGTTCCAGCTCGGCGACAGGTGAGGAGCCTGTGTAGGGAACATTAGGAGTGTGAGGGAGTGCAGGAGGACTCCACTTCCCCGTTCCCTATCGCAGGGCCCACCGTTGTAACTGTTTCCCCTTCCCCCGTGTCTTGTTGTTTTAGTTACCGGCCTGTGGGTCGTGTCACACAGGACAGTTACACGTGCCATGTCTTGTCTTAGTTACCAGCCTGCGGGTCGTGTCACACAGGACGGGTCCACGTGACATTATCACCAACCCTACATTTTTTTTCCTGCTGAGCCGTGGACTCAATGCAGTCCTTTGCCCAAATGCTGCAAATCTTTACGGATGAGATTAGGGGGCTGCGTGGTGAGTTAGTGCAGCAACTGCAGCTGTTGGTGGGCTTTGGGGGTCTGGTTCAGGCACAGGCTCAACCGGAACCCAAGATATCCCTCCCTGACAGGTTTTCTGAAGGGAGAGATCAATTCTTGGCATTTCAGCAAGCCTGCAAACTATACTTCAGGCTGCGCCCTCATTCATCAGGGAGTGAAGAGCAATGGGTGGGAATCATTATGTCCCTTCTTAAGGGGGATCCCCAATCCTGGACCTTCTCCCTGCTGGACGATTCACCATCAATAGAGTCCATGGATGAGTTTTTTGCGGCTTTGGCGCTTGTGTATGGGGATCCTGATGGTGTCTCCCTGGCAGAATCCCAACTCCGTCGGTGTAAACAGGGAGCCCGGGTTGCTGAGGAATACTGCTCAGAGTTTAGGAGGTGGGCCACTGACACTCAGTGGAATGACCCTGCACTTAGGAGTCAATTTGCGCAGGGTCTGTCTCCAAAGTTGCAGGATACTCTGGTGCAGTACGCCGCCCCCAGGTCGCTGGAGGCCGCCATGTCCCTTGCCATCCAGGTGTATAGACGCCTTAGGGAGAGACATACACAAAATGTGCCCCCTGTTGTCCTCACTAGGGAGGAGGACCCACCATTGCGGACGGAGGAACCCAGACAGCCCGGTGTTGCTGGTACAAAAAAGGGGGTGTCTGTGGCTCGTCGTGGTGGGGGGGTATGCTTTTCCTGTGGGAAGCCGGGCCATTTCATGAGAGCCTGCCCAGTGCGTGCCAAGTCTCCAGATGAACCTATGCAAGTAGGAGGAGCTAGTTTGTGTACGGAGCTGCCTACAGTTTAGGGAGTGGTGTCGGCATGTTTTTACTGTGGGAAGACTGGTCATGTCCTGAAGGCTTGCCCAACCCGCGCCAAATTATCTGTGCCATCTGAGAAGCTGCATTCCCCTGGTCTCTTGGAGGGAGGCGACCAGGGAGTGTATATTTCCTCCATTTTGCCCTCCCAAGGTACTATGTCAACAGAGGTGTTGGCTGGCGGGGTACTGGAGGTGATACCGGTGCTTGTGGACAGCGGAGCAGGAGTCAGTCTGGTGGATGCTTGCTTTGTCCAGACTCATGGCCTGAGGTGTAGGACGCTAGCCCAACCTATAAGCGTCCAGGCCATAAACTCTGTTCCACTGAGCCAGGCGAGCTTGACCCAAGTTGTAGAAAATATCCATCTATGTATAGGACATCATGAGGAGTCCTTGTCATGCTACGTCTTGGAGGGAAAGCCAGTACCTATCGTTTTAGGCCTCCCTTGGCTGAAAAAACACAACCCGGTAGTAGATTGGCGGGTGAGGGAAGTGGTCAGCTGGGGGCAGTTGTGTGTGGGCTGCTGCCTAGGGACTACTGTCTCTGCCGTCTCTCTTCAACCGATCCCTTTCTCTCCAATGAGAGCGCAGATGTGCTGCAGGAGAGTAGGGGCAAGTCTCAACCTTTGCCATTAGCCAACCCTGGGAGGCGCAGACCTCGTGGTGGAAGGGGTTGGAGGGTGGTGTACCCCGTGGTGAATTGCGGGGGTGTGAGTGTGGTGACACAGGGGGACTCCTCTGTTGTCAATCCCAGAAAGAGTTCACCGAATTGTGATAAACAAATGCGTGGCAATAAACGTTCAGGTCCGGACCTGTGTGTGAACGAGCATGTATGGGTGGCCACCAAAAATCATCCAGTGGAAGTGTGTTGCAGAGTCTTACCAGCTCGAGTTACCCCAAACATACACAACTCATTCCCCAGGTCGGCGCTTCGGAGATGTTTGGTGCCTCCAGAACATACATTGCCAATACCAGCGGTGCTCGTTTGTCATCAACCTGACGTGCAGGTAGTTGCAGGGAAGAACTCTGGTTCTGGGCGTCCCCTCTGTAGGTGGATCCTTGATGAGGAGCGGTCTTGAGGGTCCAGAGGCCCCTCATTAAGGGAGGGTACTGTCATGATCCATGTTGGATTGTGACAGATTTTGCACAAATAACCTTTTTTAAGCACTAGCAACCTTTTTTTCCCTGAAGCTGGTGGTTTCAGTTCTAGTTTTGCCCCCACTGGCCGTTAGGGTCATTGCACTTGATGTTTTCTTTGCTTTGCCTTTTGCCCCCGGTGGTCACTGGGATTATAGCAGCTTTTGGCCCCTGATCATTTGACCATTCCCTTTTCCTATATAGGGTCACATGGTATATGAGCAGGTGTTGGTGATATTGCTCATTTCCAACCAAGACTGGTGAAGGAAGGAACTACAGAGAACAGCTCAAGGGAGCTCTGGTGTAAAGTTTGATGAAGGAAGGAATTACAGAGAGATGTTCCTTGCAGCTCTGACAAAGCTTGGAGAAGTGGCAGCTATTCTGGAGGAAAGCTGCATTCTGGTGGTGGACTCTGTTGCTGGGAGCAATAGCAACAGAGCAAAGCTAAGTGGTGTTTCCCTGTTTGTATTTTTCCCTGGTGTGTATTAGTACAGCGGTGGGGCCAGTGCCTGCACCACCCAGCTCCCTAGCAAGGGATAGGTGTAGGGTGTGCTAGGGTGACAGGTTCCGACTCGGCGACAGGTGAGGAGCCTGTATAGGGAACGTTAGGAGTGTGAGGGACACTGACTCAGGGGAGTGCAGGAGGTCTCCACTTCCCCGTTCCCTATCGCAGGGCCCACCGTTGTAACTGTTTCCCCTTCCCCCGTGTCTTGTTGTTTTAGTTACCGGCCTGCGGGTCTTGTCACACAGGACAGTTACACGTGCCGTGTCTTATTGTTTTAGTTACCAACCTGCGGGTCGTGTCACACAGGACGGGTCCACGTGACAGACAGGTGTCCCATTTTTCCACACATCCAACACCCTCTTCTGCACCTGTCTGGTGGGTGCTTTGTCTGGATCGCCATCCTTTCAGGGAAACATACCCCCTCTGCATTCGCTCACCACCCCACAAGACGGGGTTAAATTCTGGAATTGCCACTGTGATTTCTTTCATGCTCAGCACCTCTCCTCTTACTTCTTTCACTTTTCGTCGTAAGTTACCTCAAGGTAGGACACTGGACTCCAAAACAGCAGCAAGGGCTTCCTTCAGACTTTCGACTCCTTCCCAAATTCTTCTCTTTCCCTGCTGTAGGTTGTGGGACCACTTTGTCTCTTCCTTGTTTGGAGTGGATACCTCACAGCTCTGGACCATCCCTATCGAGGCTGCAATCCCCTGACCCTGCTCATATATGCGCGCCTCTGCTCCCATGTCTACAAAAAGTCATGTGCAGGTTAACTTGCAAGCGCTCACGCAAGGCTTGCTTAAGCAGCGCATCTCTCAGGTCCGTCACTAACTGGTCTGGCAGCACTATGTCAGGGGGTCCTATACCTGTTCCGTCCTTCCTAAGAATTGCAGTATGGATCTTCTGCAACACATTCATGTACTGCGTCACAGTCTCCCCCTCCCTTTGGACATGGCGGAAGAAACGCATATGCAACTCTCCTACATCCGTGGGCTCTCAGTGCGTTTGCTCCAGTATCTGCAACACCTTGTCAAACATGTCTCGTTTTCTAGGGGGTTGTAGCATGATGGAATCCCTGGCCTCTCCATCTAAGGCCATCAAGGCAATCTCTGCAGCTAATTCAGGAGTCATGGGGTTCATCCTCATCAGTCCCCTGACCCGCTCAGTCCAGCTCCTTAACAGAATGCTGCTCCCTCTAAATTTGGGGAGATTACTCAATATTGTACCCAGAGGTATTCTGGCCCTTGGAGCACCCCCAACTGCTTGGTCTGCCACCTTGGCATCCAGAGTCTGCATACTGCTGAATACGCCAAGTCATAAAACAACGAGTAAAACCGAAAACAACGTCCAGTATTGATTTTAAATATTTATTGAAAAAGAATTTTCAAACAATAAATGCGGGGGTGGGAAAAATTACCAAAAGAAGGGGCGACACAGGAGGTAGTTTGCACAAATAGCATGCACTCAAGTATAATATAACTTTATAAAGTATTATACAAACGCAAAAAAAATAAATAAATCATTCTATAAATATGAGAAAGTGCAATTGAATAGTTCAAGGATAGGCTCAGGTAGATGCAGGACAATTCATATATAAAGTGCAACGTGCAACATGAATATCATGGGCTTAGGCATACAACCATATAATAAAAAAAGGTTTATAGGATAGCAGTTATGAATAATCATATGGACAAAAATGGACTAGTGTCCCGACAAGAAAAAATGAACAATGGCAGGTATTAAAAAGTCCAATATTGACTAATCCTATATAAAAAATATATTATATATGTGCGGCTCCAAATGAAAAGTATATTCCTAGAGGATTATATATTAATCCATGCCGCTCTTAATAAAATATGAAGTGGCTGTGCCAAATAAAGTGCCCAAACAGTACCTTGTGCCAGTGTGCAAACAGGTCTCCAGGAAGCGCTCGACGCGCGTTTTGACGTCTGCCTTCGTCAGGGGGTGGCGTCATCCAAAGCAGAATAGGTATTTATGAAATGAATAGCCAATGGGAGCGGGAGCGAGTGTTAGGTGACGCGCAAAGGTATCCGACGACACCAGATGATCCCGCCCAGCTGCCCCACGTGATCCCCGAGGCCGCGAATGGATATCAAGGTGCCGGGGGATGTGGCTACAGCGGGCGGAGTTCCCCAGGACACAGATATCAGCGTGCGTTCCACCCAGCCCTCTGTCATTGGTGGGCATAGATCACGTGACCGGCAGGTCCTGGCAGGTAGAAAAAAGGGGAAATAAGCAAAAGGAAGGTCCTAAAGAAAAAATAAAAAAATCATATCGATAAGAAAGAAAAGAAAATGAAAACTATCATTACCCCTGTCATGGGTAAACATGTAAAAGATGACCGGCAAATTCAAACAAATAAAATGTATATAGAAATATAATATTAGACTAACACGGGCCCCTGTCATAGAAGGACATATGTCAGGTGACCGGCAGATCCTGACAGATGAAATGTATAAGGGAGAATGATATTAGATTAACACTGTCCCTGCAATAGATGGATATATAAAAATAATAATAAATTTTATTTCTATAGCGCCGACATATTCCGCAGCACTTTACATTTCAGAGGGGACTTGTACAGACAATAAACATTACAGCTTAACAATAATCACATAGATCATAACAGATACCAAGAGGAATGAGGGCCCTGCTCGCAAGCTTACAATCTATGAGGTAAAAAAAGGGAGACACGAAAGGTGGGTGGTAACAGTTGCCCTGATTGTATGGACCAGCCATAATGTTAAGTGTGTAGCAGTACAGACGCAGAGGGCTAATGGATGCATAAAGCATGTGGGAACATGATGTGGGGAACCTGGTTATGGTAAAAACTTTTGGCTGTGCCACATGGGGATAGATTAGGTTATTCAGACTGCCGGTAGGCCAGTCTGAATAAATGAGTTTTCAAGGCACGCTTAAAATTGTGGGGATTGGGGACTTATCGTATTGATCTGGGAAGTGCATTCCAAAGAATTGGCGTAGCATGTGTATAGTCTTGGAGACAGGAGTGGGAGGTTCTGATTATTGAGGATGCTAACTTCAGGTCATCAGCAGAATGGAGGGCGCGGGTAGGATGGTATACTGAAACAAGGGAGGAGATGTAGGGTGCTGCTGAGCCATGAAGAGCTTTGTGGGTGAGGGTAATAAGTTTGTACAGGATTCTGGAGTGGATGGGTAGCCAGTGTAATGACTGGCACAAGGTAGAGGCATCGGTGTAACGATTGGCGAGGAATATGATCCTGGCAGCAGCATTCAAGACAGATTGGAGGGGGGAGAGTTTGGTAAGAGGGAGACCGATTAGAAGAGAGTTACAATAGTCGAGACGAGAATGAATAAGAGAAACAGTAAGGCTACTTTCACACATCAGTTTTTTGCCATCAGGCAGGATCCGGCTATTTTTAGAAAAAAACGGATCCGGCATAAATTTTGGAGAACTGTAGAAACGGATCCGTTTTTCTGCCGGATCCGTCTAGCAGGTTATAGCTGTTTCCTGGGGGCTGGCCAATTGGATCTGAGCATGCGCAGACTTAAAAAAACGGATCCGGTGGCTGGATCCATCTTTTTCTGGATCCGGCGCATTCCGGCGCCCATAGACTTTCATTGTGGCAAAAAGCCGGAAGCGTCGGATCCGGCGCTTCCGACTTTTTCGCCGGAGACAAAAAACGTTACAGTAGCCGTTTTTTCCAGACGCCGGAACGAGACAAGTAGCCGGATCCGGCAAAAAACGGATGAAACGCAATGTCGGGTATAGGTACATTAGTAGCGGGAGGAAACACAAGGAGTTCAGTCTTTGACAGGTTCAGTTTCAGATATAGTGAGGACATGATGTTAGACATAGCGTTTAGACAATCGCTGGTGTTTTCTAGAAAGGCAGGCATGATGTCAGGAGAAGAAGCATATAATTGGGTGTCATCAGCATAGAGATGGTACTGGAAACCAATTCTACTGATTGTTTGACCAACAGGGGCAGTGTACAAAGAGAAGAGGAGGGGGATCCTTGAGGAACCCCAACAGTAAGGGGAAGACGAGAGGAGGAGGAGCCAGCAAAAGATACAGTAAAGGAGTGGTCAGAGAGATAGGAGGAGAACCAGGAGATAACAGTGTCCTTGAGGCCAATGGAACGGAGCATAGTGAGGAGGAGCTGATGATCCACAGTGTCGAATGCTGCAGAGAGAGCCAAGAGAATTAGCATGGAGTAATGACCATTTGATTTAGCTGTTAGTAGATCATTAGAGACTTTAGTGAGGGCAGTTTCAGTAGAGTGTAGATACATAACAGGTAACTGGCAGGTTTTTGCTGAGAAAAAAAAAAAAAAAATATATAAATAAATAAAAAAAATTATATAATATGTGAGCAGAGTGATGAAACTTAGTGAAAAAAAATCAATAAATAATCAGAATAAAAAGGGGAGAAGGGATGGGGGGGGTGTATGGTGGTATAATTTGACCCAAAAGAAAAAAAGAAAATAATATATAGGCATGTATAAATATACACTCACTGGCCACTTTATTAGGTACACCATGCTAGTAAGGGGTTGGACCCCCTTTTGCCTTCAGAACTGCCTCAATTCTTCGTGGCAGAGATTCAACAAGGTGCTGGAAGCATTCCTCAGAGATTTTGGACCATATTGACATGATGGCATCACACAGTTGGCGCAGATTTGTCGGCTGCACATCCCTGATGCGAATCTCCCGTTCCACCACATCCCAAAGATGCTCTATTGGATTGAGATCTGGTGACTGAGGAGGCCATTTGAGTACAGTAAACTCATTGTCATGTTCAAGAAACCAATCTGAGATGATTCGAGCTTTATGACATGGCGCATTATCCTGCTGAAAGTAGCCATCAGATGTTGGGTACATTGTGGTCATAAAGGGATGGACATGGTCAGCAACAATACTCAGGTAGGCTGTGGCGTTGCAACGATGCTCAATTGGTACCAAGGGGCCCAAAGAGTGCCCAGAAAAAATTCCCCACACCATGACACCACCACCACCAGCCTGAACCGTTGATACAAGGCAGGATGGATCCATGCTTTCATGTTGTTTACGCCAAATTCTGACCCTACCATCCGAATGTCGCAGCAGAAATCGAGACTCATCAGACCAGGCAACGTTTTTCCAATCTTCTACTGTCCAATTTCGATGAGCTTGTGCAAATTGTAGCCTCAGTTTCCTGTTCTTAGCTGAGAGGAGTGGTACCCAGTGTGGTCTTCTGCTGCTGTAGCCCATCTGCCTCAAAGTTCGACGCACTGTGCGTTCAGAGATGCTCTTCTGCCTACCTTGGTTGTAACGGGTGGCAATTTGAGTCACTGTTGCCTTTCTATCAGCTCGAACCAGTCTGCCCATTCTCCTCTGACCTCTGGCATCAACATGGCATTTCCGGCCACAGAACTGCCGCTCACTGGATTTTTTTTTCTTTTTCGGACCATTCTCTGTAAACCCTAGAGATGGTTGTGCGTGAAAATCCCAGTAGATCAGCAGTTTCTGAAATTCTCAGACCAGCCCTTCTGGCACCAACAATCATGCCACGTTCAAAGGCACTCAAATCACCTTTCTTCCCCATACTGATGCTCGGTTTGAACTGCAGGAGATTGTCTTGACCATGTCTACATGCCTAAATGCACTGAGTTGCCGCCATGTGATTGGCTGATTAGAAATTAAGTCTTAACACACAGTTGGACAGGTGTACCTAATAAAGTGGCCAGTGAGTGTATATGTGATAGCCTAACACCATCTAAAAAGTGAAAAATAAGAATAATAAATAAATAATATAGTGAAATATATTATGACTGTAGTCATATGTAATATAAAAAAATTATGAAAAATTAAAATAAAATTAATGTGCATATAAAAGGAAAGAATATACAAAATAATTAGTGAAACATGAAAAAATAAATTAAAAAATAGAATAAATGTGCATATAAAAGCTATCTATGATAATAATTAGTGTTGTCATATATAATACAATATCTATAATAATAAATGCCCTAACCAGCTTCCGGTTGTAACAACTTCCGTCCAGTTGTAACCGGTGACGTCACCACACACACACGCACATATTAACCCTCAACACACCACTCCGCCTCAACACACACTCCTCTCACCTTTCACCTCCACTCATGTCCACTCACTCTTTCACTCCACATACGTTCCTTTCTCTCACTCCGTTTCTCATACTCACACCGTCATCGTCGCTGCCCCGACATCTTCCTCCGCCGCCGCGATCCAGGATCCAGACGTTCTCCAGGCCGCCGACATGTTCTTGTGGGACGCCATCTTGGATGTCGTGAAATCCCGCGAGATTCAAGATGGCGTCGCCGCAACAATATGTCGCTGGCGTGGACGACATCGGGATCCAAAAAGATGGCGTCGGCGAAATCTCGCGAGATTACGCCGACGCCATTTTGGATCCCGATGTCGCCCATGCCAGCGACATGTTGTTGCAGCGACGCCATCTTGAATATCGCGGGACTTCACGACATCCAAAATGGCGTCCCGCAAGAATATGTCGCTGGCGTGGGCGACATCGGGATCCAAAATGGCGTCGGCGTAATCTCGCGAGATTTCGCCGACGCCATCTTTTTGGATCCCGATGTCGTCCACGCCAGCGACATGTTGTTGCGGTGACGCTATCTTGAATATCGCAGGATTTCACGAAATCCAAGATGGCGTCCCGCAAGAACATGGCGGCCTGGAGAACGTCTGGACCCTGGATCGCGGCGGCGGAGGAAGATGTCGGGGCAGCGACGATGACGGTGTGAGTATGAGAAACGGAGTGAGAGAAAGGAACGTATGTGGAGTGAAAGAGTGAGTGGACATGAGTGGAGGTGAAAGGTGAGAGGAGTGTGTGTTGAGGCGGTGTGGTGTGTTGAGGGTTAACATGGCAAGAGGTGTTAACGACGTCCGCCGACGCCATCTTGCATTCGTGAAATTGCGTCATTTACCTCACGCCGACTTGCTGTGCGGACGCTTGGCATTGCCTGTACCACCATAACTACTGCTGCCTTGGTCCTATGCCTGTTTACTGCCGGTGTCTAATTACTGGACCAATTTGCCTGTACCGCCATAACTACTGCTGCCTTGCTCCTCTGCCAGTGTCTAATTACAGGACCAATTTGCCTATACCGCCATAACTACTGCCTTTGTCCTCTGCCGGTGTCTAATTACAGGGCCAATTTGCCTATACTGCCATAACTACTGCTGCCTTTGTCCTCTGCCAGTGTCTAATTACAGGGCCAATTTGCCTCTATCGCCATAACTACTGCTGCTTTGGTCATCTGCCTGTTTACTGCCAGTGTCTAATTACAGGGCCAATTTGCCTCTACCGCCATAACTACTGCTGCCTTGCTCCTCTGCCGGTGTCTAATTACAGGGCCAATTTGCCTCTACCGCCATAACTACTGCTGCCTTGCTACTCTGCCGGTGTCTAATTACAGGGCTAATTTGCCTCTACCGCCATAACTACTGCTGCCTTGCTCCTCTGCCGGTGTCTAATTACAGGGCTAATTTGCCTCTACTGCCATAACTACTGCTGCCTTGCTCCTCTGCCGGTGTCTAATTACAGGGCTAATTTGCCTCTACCGCCATAACTACTGCTGCCTTGCTCCTCTGCCGGTGTCTAATTACAGGGCTAATTTGCCTCTACTGCCATAACTACTGCTGCCTTGCTCCTCTGCCGGTGTCTAATTACCGGGCTAATTTGCCTCTACCGCCATAACTACTGCTGCATTGCTCCTCTGCCGGTGTCTAATTGCAGGGCCAATTTGCCTATACCGCCATAACTACTGCTGCCTTGCTCCTCTGCCGGTGTCTAATTACAGGGCTAATTTCTCTCTACCGCCATAACTACTGCTGCCTTGCTCCTCTGCCGGTGTCTAATTACAGGGCCAATTTGCCACTACCGCCATAACTACTGCTGCCTTGCTCCTCTGCCGGTGTCTAATTTACAGGGCCAATTTGCCTCTACCGCCATAACTACTGCTGCCTTGCTCCTCTGCCGGTGTCTAATTACAGGATCAATTTGCCTCTACCGCCATAACTACTGCTGCATTGCTCCTCTGCTGGTGTCTAATTACAGGGCCAATTTGCCAATACCGCCATAACTACTGCTGCCTTGCTCCTCTGCCGGTGTCTAATTACAGGGCCAATTTGCCTCTACCGCCATAAGTACTGCTGCCTTGCTCCTCTGACTGTTCACTGCCTGTGTCTAATTACAGGGCCAATTTGCCTCTACCGCCATAACTACTGCTGCCTTGCTCCTCTGCCGGTGTCTAATTACAGGGCCAATTTGCCTCTACCGCCATAACTACTGCTGCCTTGCTCCTCTGCCGGTGTCTAACTACAGGGCCAATTTGCCACTACCACTTCATAACTACTGCTGGGCAATTACAGGGTCAATTAGTATCTGTTTACTCTACAATACTCCAGGACGCCTTCTTCACTGCCAGATAACTGCCAAATAGACTCCTTTACCTGTGCCAACATGAGACATAACAAAAAGTATGCCAATGCCAGTGAAAGGAAAGCAGCTTTAGCACTACGACAAAAACAACGCCGTGCTAATGAGACTCCTGAGGAAAAACACCATCGCCTTGAGAAGATTAAGGCTTATAAACGCCGTCGCCTCACACACGAATCCCCTAACTCTAAATCCATAAGATTGGCTGAAGAAGCCTCTGCACGCCGTCACCACAGACAACAGACGGCCTCTTCCTCATCATTATTATTAGACTCACAACAGGATGCTTCCACATCAGCATGTGGAACAATTTACTGCTACACTTCATCCCATATGCCGTTCACTGACATAACTAATCAGCAATCTGTTTCTGCCCTATCAATACCACCATTCAATACCGATGCACAGTATGCCAATGCCAGTGAAAGGAAAGCAGCTTTAGCACTACAACAAAAACAACGCCATGCTAATGAGACTCCTGAGGAAAAACAGCATCGACTTGACAAGATTAAGGCTTATAAACGCCGTTGTCTCACACATGAATCCCCTAACTCTAAATCTATTACATTGGCTGAAGAAGCCTCTACACGCCATCACCGCCAACAACAGACGGCTTCTTCCTCATCATCTATAATAATAAATGCCCTAACCAGCTTCCGGTTGTAACAACTTCCGTCCAGTTGTAACCGGTGACGTCACCACACACACACGCATGTTAACCCTCAACACACCACACCGCCTCAACACACACTCCTCTCACCTTTCACCTCCACTCACGTCCACTCACTCTTTCACTCCACATACGTTCCTTTCTCTCACTCCGTTTCTCATACTCACACCGTCATCATCGCTGCCCCGACATCTTCCTCCGCCGCCGCGATCCTGGATCCAGACGTTCTCCAGGCCGCCGACATGTTCTTGCGGCGACGCCATCTTGAATTTCGTGAAATCCCGCGAGATTCAAGATGGCGTCGCCGCAAGAACATGTCGCTGGCGTGGACGACTCGGGATCCAAAAAGATGGCGTCGGCGAAATCTCGCGAGATTTCGCCGACGCCATTTTGGATCCCGACGTCGTCCACGCCGGCGACATGTTCTTCCGGCGACGCTATCTTGACTATCGCGGGATTTCACGATACTCAAGATGGCGTCGCCGCAAGAACATGTCGCCGGCGTGGACAACGTCTGGATCCAGGATGGCGCCGGCGGAAGAAGATGTCGGGGATCGTGGAGCAGCGGCGATGACGGCGTGAGTATGAGAGACGGAGTGAGAGAAGGGGTCGTATGTGGAGTGAAAGAGTGAGTGGAGATGGTGAAAGGTGAGAGGAGTGTGTGTTGAGGAGTGTGTGTGTTGAGGGTTAACATGGCAAGAGGTGTGATGCTATCGCATCCTCCCGATGCGATAGCATCGGGCCATAATCTAGTGTATAATAATGATCCGTGTTATTATATATAATGCCATATGTTTAATAAGATATATATAATGCGCAAAGTGTAAGGTGAAATATAAAAAAATAATATTATCATATATAATAACATATATACAATAAAATATATAAAGTGCCAAGTGCAAAAAAAATTGTTAAAAATGTGTTCCATTTTTTTCTTATATTCTCTCCCTTTTTTATTTTTCTTTCTTTGTTTCTTCCTTTCTCTCTTGTAATGTCCAGATAGACAATTTCATCAACCGTAACAAAGGACGGAGATACAGGAACCAAAGGACTCACAATGGCTGGATATGCAAAAGATGTCGAAGATAATTGTGGAACCTGAATATAAAATAGCAAAAATAATGAGAATCAATGTAATAAAAACATCATTACATACTACACATACTTCCAAAAAGGGGGATAAAAGAGTATATATAAATAAGTGCAGTGATAAATAAAAATGATTAAAAATACTAATAGTATATAAGCGGATGACTGTGTGGTCATAGGAATTGAACAAAGCTAATATTTTCATTTAGTCCATGGGGGTACATGGTGTCCAAAGTCCATATCCATCTAGTTTACATTTGCGCCAATTTTTGACTGATATTTCCTCCCCTTATTGTGGGTGGAATTTTATCAATGCCCCTCAGCCTTAGGCATGATGGATCACAGTTATGAAATAATTTAAAATGTTTGGGAATCGTTTTTAAAAAGGATACTTCATCTTTATTCTTCGCAGCAGTAATACCATTTACATGTTCACGAACTCGTGTTTTCAATTGGCGAGTAGTAAGCCCTACATAAATTTTAGGACACGGGCATATTGCATAGTAAATTACAGCTCTAGTTTCACAATCAATGTGATGTCTGATAGTAAAAGTTCTTTGGCCCGAAGAATCACTAAAACTGTCAGTTCTGTCAATATTAGGACAAGCTACTCAATGTCCTCATGAAAAAGATCCCTTCTTTTGTTGTATCTGGGAAAGAAAGGTTTTGGCTTCACTGTGGTAGTGACTCCTCACCAATGTATCCCGGATATTTTTTGACCTACGGTAAGTAATGCTTGGTTCTTTGGGGAGGTAGGTGGATAACGTCTTATCCACTGTAAGAATCGGCCATGCTTTCGCCAAAGCATCCCTCATTTTCTGGTTTTCCGTATAGTAATTGGAAATGAAATGAACTAAAGAAGTCCCAGTAGATTTAGAGGAAGAGTATAGTAAATCATTCCTTTGCAGATGTTTGGCCCTATTATAGGCCCTTTTTAAACTCCGACGACTGTATCCTCTATTAATAAATCTCAATTTGAGTTCCTCCGCACGTAATTCAAAATCACTCTCTGTCGAGCATATGCGTCTTAATCTCAAAAATTGACCTACTGGGATTGATCTTATTAGTGATGAAGGATGGGCAGAGGATGCATGTAGAAGTGCATTGGTAGATGTGCTCTTCCTATAAATGTCGGTCTGGAGTATGATATCAGCATCTCGTTTGACTAATACATCCAGGAATTCAATGGAGTTCCTGTCATATTTATGTGTCAAATGAATGTTTAAATCATTTTGATTAAGTCCATTAATAAATTGGTCCAGGGACTCAACTGAACCTTGCCAGATGAAAATAATATCATCAATGTGTCCAAAAAAGAACACGGCACATTGACTGGTGATGATCAGATAGAAAGAGGTCCCTCTCCCACAGCCCCAGGAACAGATTGGCGTAAGATGGTGCATATGATGTGCCCATAGCTGTCCCCTGGAGCTGTAAGTAGAAGGACCCCTTAAAAATAAAAAAATTGTGAGTTAGACTGAACTCCAAGATTTCCATGATGAACTCTTTCATGGCCGGAGAATTGTTTGACATTGTCAGGAAATATTTTGTAGCATTCAATCCGTCACTGTGCTTGATGTTTGAATATAAACCTTCTACATCACAGGTGACTAATAAGGTGTCAATCTCAACATGAAGGCCATCATTTTTTTTCAATAATTTGCTGGTATCTCGGGTAAATGAAGGGAGACACTCAACTAGGGGTTTAAGTTTATGATCAATGAATTTGCCCGCATTTTCCAAAAAATTACCATTGCCTGATACAATGGGTCTACCAGGTGGAGATTCCAAATTCTTGTGTATCTTCGGTAGAAGATAAAATGTTGGAATTTGTGGTTCCTTAATAGTAAGTGCCTGTTGAAATTCCTTTGATATAATACCCTCTGGTGCCGCTTTATTGAAAATATCACTCAGTTGGGAGGAGAATGTTGACAATGGATTGAAAGTTTTTTATAACAAACTTTACTTTTTAGTTGTTTAAAAACTTATCGTACATCCTGGTTGGGCAAATAACAATGTTGCCCCCTTTATCCCCGGGTTTAATCACAACATGAGGCAAATTTTTTAATTTAGTTAAACTTTTTCGTTCTTCAAAGTTTAAATTACCATTACATATATGGCAATATGTTGCCTTTTGGTATGCACCTATTCAGACTAGTTCTAGATGTGCCGTCAGTTTGTTCTCTTACTTGTATACTAGTTTTCTGACTGAGCACTCCGCCCTTCATCAAGTGGTGATTTTAATCGCATTCAATCACATGTTTGGTTCCTATCGTCCTATATATACAGGCTTTATCATGTTACTAGCCAGAGGTCAGTTCACACCAGGCAGTCAGTATAGGGACCCATTCAATCTGAGATCACCTTGTCGCTGGTGAATGGGCTCACATCTTTTGGCCAAATTTTGTGCTAAGTATCTCATATGTTTTTCAAGATTACAAAAGCCATTATGCTATTCATATTTCACTTATTTCATATTTGATATGTCTTACAAAAGCCATTATGAAATGTATTACTAAAGCCATTTTGCTATTTGTATTTCACATATTTCATATTTGGTGTGCTACCATTTTCTAATTTAATATGTATGTTGCCTTTTGGTATGCACCTATTCAGACTAGTTCTAGATGTGCCGTCAGTTTGTTCTCTTACTTGTATACTAGTTTTCTGACTGAGCACTCCGCCCTTCATCAAGTGGTGATTTTAATCGCATTCAATCACATGTTTGGTTCCTATCGTCTTATATATACAGGCTTTATCATGTTACTAGTCAGAGGTCAGTTCACACCAGGCAGTCAGTATAGGGACCCATTCAATCTGAGATCACCTTGTTGCTGGTGAATGGGCTCACATCTTCTGGCCAAATTTTGTGCTAAGTATCTCATATGTTTTTCAAGATTACAAAAGCCATTATGCTATTCATATTTCACTTATTTCATATTTGATATGCCTTACAAATGCCATTATGAAATGTATTACTAAAGACATTTTGCTATTCGTATTTCACATATTTCATATTTGGTGTGCTACCATTTTCTAATTTAATATGCATGTTGCCTTTTGGTATGCACCTATTCAGACTAGTTCTAGATGTGCTGTCAGTTTGTTCTCTTACTTGTATACTAGTTTTCTGACTGAGCACTCCGCCCTTCATCAAGTGGTGATTTTAATCTCATTCAATCACATGTTTGGTTCCTATCGTCCTATATATACAGGCTTTACCATGTTACTAGCCAGAGGTCAGTTCACACCAGGCAGTCAGTATAGGGACCCATTCAATCTGAGATCACCTTGTCGCTGGTGAATGGGCTCACATCTTTTGGCCAAATTTTGTGCTAAGTATCTCATATGTTTTTCAAGATTACAAAAGCCATTATGCTATTCATATTTCACTTATTTCATATTTGATATGCCTTACAAAAGCCATTATGAAATGTATTACTAAAGCCATTTTGCTATTCATATTTCACATATTTCATATTTGGTGTGCTACCATTTTCTAACTTAATATGTATGTTGCCTTTTGGTATGCACCTATTCAGACTAGTTCTAGATGTGCCGTCAGTTTGTTCTCTTAAGTGTAAGGTTCAAGCAGGAACACGGGATGCAGTGACGGACAGGACAGCAGAGCAAGGGTTAACAGATTTATTTCCAGGGGAAATACTGCACGCAGGGATGTAAAGGGTTAAACAGTGAATTAAACCGAATAAATATCAAATACATGGTGAAGTGGAGAACTAAGTTTCAGACAACGGCAGTTCGCTAGTACGTCAGTCAGGAAGTCCTTAAACTGCAGCTCCTGCTGCGAACTCAATAACGCCGGCAACAGCTGGCAAAGTGTATCTTCCAGGAAAATCCTGTGTGCAACAAAACCCCGTTTTCCGGGGACAGCGGTCGGTCTCTGGCACCTTCCGCTGCGCCTATTCCATATACTACTGTGGCCAGAGGAGCGTGGGTCACAATACTGTCTGAGCCCAACGGGGCTCCACAACTATTCTTCACTGGTGAAGTCAGGTCACAAGTTTCAGGGCAACTACTACCAACGTTAGGGCGTAAGTGTCAGTCTCATGTGCAGTCCCTCTTGGACAGCATGTGTGTGGCACTCACGGTCACGTAGTGTACGGCACGCAGTTCTCTGGCAGTCACTGGACAGACACTGCACGTACCACTCTCCCGCTGGTCTATGTGGCACTGGTGCTCCTGGCTGGAGCGCTCCTCTCTGTGGCTGCTGTAACACCCAGCTTGGCTCTGCTCTGTGTGCAGGCTCTGCTCTATACGGCTCTTCTCTGCATGGCTCTCTCTCTGGATTGCTGCTGAACACACTACTCCCCTCATTGCAGCAATCCCCATCCTTCAGGTCTGCTGCAGCACGGCCTGTTGCAGCCCGGGCACTCTCTTGTGGAGGAAGCAGAGCGCGCTGCTATGCGCTGGCGCCACACTGACTTGTTTCGTGCGCTTTTTCCTCTGCTGCTGAGCAAGCTTTTCTGGCTCTTCCCACTCCCTTGGTCAGGAGGAAGGTCCGTCTCACTCAGGCTTCCCCTAGTCTGCAGGGAAAGTGCCGCCTCCTTCAAGCTTCCCCCCGGGAACAGTGGATGCAGCCTTTCAAGTTCCAGACCCGGCATGCAGGTACCTGCTCTCTCTTCATCCCCCCTGCACAACAACCAGTGCAGAGTGGGAGACATCTGCACCTGTGTCGTGGACACGGGATTGGTAAGGACATAGTATAAGGCAGCCAGGGTGGTAGTCATGGCAATGAGCTGTAGTGTTCCTACACTCTGGCACCCTACAGATGAAATACAAAGTCCTTTCTGTTGTGTGAGCGATGTGTGCAGAAGAGTACTCACTTCAGTTGCTGGAGTTTCCCCGGTCTCTGTCACACCAGCTTTGTGTTTCCAGGTTCGATAAAACACTGCAGAGTCACAGTCCTTTTCAAACAGTTCAACTTTACTGATAGCATGGGCACTCATCACTTTGGCAACACAATTCACACAGAGCCGCATATCCTGCACTTTCCCTGCCTTCCAGGCAGACGCCATTCTTTCTGTATCCTCTCTTTCTGTTCTCCCGGCAATCCCTGCCATCTCTGTGGACAATCCGTGTCCCATCCGCACTTCCTGCATCACCAGCTTGCTGTCAGCACCTCATCCGGTTCCAATCAGGAAAGGTGCCAGGAGTGCCATCCTAACGACTCCCGCGCTGGTCATACACCCCGGATCCTTCATGAAGATGGTCCTGCTGAGCTGGTGCCTGTCTGCACTACTCTCCAGCCTGAGGCCCCTTACTGTCGTTCACAGCTTTATCCCTACATCCTGTAACTGTCTCGTGCACTGCATGAAACCCTGACTTTGGGCAGGCTGCCCGGGCTTCTGACCTCAAAACAGGAAGTATCGTAACTATACTTCCCTGCTCTGTGCTGTTCCTCCCATATAGTTAATCCCTGTGCTGCCTTTCTCCTACTCTATTCTTATTCTGTTCTCTATCTCTATTGTGCCCCCTCTATTCTACCCCACTATGGTCCTATATTATCCAAGATCCTATTCTAGCCCTAATCCAGTAACAGTACATTACATCAAAATGTATAAACATTACATTACATATCACTTCTTCACTCTAGTCCTCCTCTTGACTTCTTGACTTAACATGACTTGTTGGTAATCGTGCCTCAACATCATCCACCTCTTGAGACAGTAATTTCCTTTTCACACCATCGGCTTCTTTTGAATGTGTTGACCAAATATTTGGGCATCAGAGCACATGATCTCTTTCTGGTTGCAGTGTGGTGAGCATTCCTTCACCAGGTCTTGTATAGACCCAGTGATGTGATGCGGCAAGCCAATCACAGCAATGCCAGTAGCCAACATGGCCACAGCATTACCATGATTGGCAGGCAATCCCCACGTTTAGTGGATGAAAATCAGCAGTGAAAAATGCGGGGTGGGGATTTGAGGATGGCGCTTAAGTACCCGGATACTCAATTGAGTACCGAATCTCTCAAGCACCAGGATGCTCGATCGAATACCGGGCATAGCCGAGCACACTCGTCAAACACTAATGATATACTGTACAAGTATTATTCTTCTTACGAGTTAGGGCAGCCTTCATCACAGCCTGCAGAAAATAGATGCTGATGGATACGAATATGACCAGAACAGTTTATCAGCCTTCTCCAAGTGCAAAATACTGCACATGGGAAAGGTATTTTTCAGTTGGAGGAGACTTATGGACTAGTCTGGTCACATTCACCTCCATCTGCAGCTGTCTTGTAATCTATGATATAACGCTGTAAGCGTCACTCTGTCCGAAGCCTTTATAGACGGCGCAAGCGCAACGCGCCTGCACAGTCTGGCTCCAGACAGAATGAGGCAGCCAGCGGTGAGGAGTGTGTATGGTGCCGGAGATGGCGGTACCATACACACTGCATACCACCATCTCCGATGCCATACTTACCTGACGGGGAGGAGCGTTACCGCGGCGCTTCTCTTCGGCCTGAGACCGGGGCTGGAGTGCGGCCGGAATCGCGCATGCGCATAGTGCGATCCGGCGCCATTTTACTGAAGACACACTTGCAGTGTGTCTTCAGCAATATGGCGCCGGACAGCGCTATGGGCATGCGCATACTCCGGTGCCAGACTCCTCCCCCGGCCTCCAGCAGTACGTGGTGACAGCGCTGGAGCACAGGAAAGAAGGGTGAGTATAAATGTTTTTTTTTGTATGTGTGTAGTTTTAATAGGAGTGAGGGGACCATGCATACCAGGATTGGGGAGGTGAGAGGGCCATGCATATCAGGATTGGGGGATGAGGGGTACCATGCATACCAGGATAGGGGGTCATACATACCAGGATAAGGATGAGGGAGTACCATGCATACCAGGATAGGGGAGGTGAAAGGACCATGCTTACCAGGATTGGGGGATGACAGGACCATGCATACCAGGATTGGGGGATGAGGGGTACCATGCATACCAGGATAGGGGGGGTGAGAGGACCATGCATACCAAGATTGGGGGATGAGGGAGTACCATGCATACCAGGATTGGGGGATGAAGGGTACCATGCATACCAGGATAGGGGGGTGAGGGGACCATACAAACCAGGATTGGGGGATGAGGGGTACCATGCATACCAGGATTGGGGGATGAGGGGTACAATGCATACCAGGATTGGGGGATGAGGAGGGGTACCATACATACCAGGATAGGGGGTCATAATACCAGGATAGGGATGAGGGAGTACTATGCATACCAGGATTGGGGGATGAGGGGTACCATGCATACCAGGATTAAGGGATGAGGGGTACCATGCATACCAGGATTGGGGGATGAGGGGTACCATGCATACCAGGATTGGGGGATGAAGGGTACCATGCATACCAGGATAGGGGGTGAGGGGACCATGCATACCAGGATAGGGGGGTGAGAGGACCATGCATACCAGGATTGGGGGATGAGGGGTAACATGCATACCAGGATTGGTGGATGAGGGGTACCATGCATATCAGGATAGGGGGTGAGGGGACCATACATACTAGGATAGGGATGAGGGAGTACTATGCATACCAGAATTGGGGATAAGGGGTACCATGCATACCAGGTTAGGGGGGGTGAGTGGACCATTCATACCAGGATAGGGATGAGTGCGTACCATGCATACCAAGATTGGGGGGTGCGAGGACCATGTATACCCGGATAGGGGGTGAGGGAACCATGCATACCAGGATAGGGGGGTGAGAGGACCATGCATACCAGGATAGGGAAGGGTGAGAGGACCATGCATACCAGGATAGGGGGGGTGAGAGGACAGAGGACCATGCATACCAGGATAGGAGGGTGAGAGGACCATGCATACCAGGATTGGGGGGTGAGGGGGCCATGCATACCAGGATAGGAGGGTGAGAGGACTATGCATACCACGAAAGGGGGGTAAGGGGACCATGCATACCACAAAAAGGGGGGTGAGGGGACCATGCATACCAGGAAGAAAAATGGGGTGCTATGCATACCAGGATTTGGGGGGGTGAGAGGACCATGTATACCAGGATTGAGGGATGAGGGGTACCATGCATACCAGGATTGGGGGATGAGGGGTACAATGCATACCAGGATAGGGGGTGAGGGTACCATACATACCAGGATAGGGATGAGGGAGTACCATGCATACCAGGATTGAGGGATGAGGGGTACCATGCATACCAGGATAGGGGATGAGGGGACCATGTATACCAGGATAGGGATGAGGGAGTACCATGCATACCAGCATTGGGGGGTGAGAGGACCATGAATACCAGGATTGGGGGATGAGGGGTACCATGCATACCAGGATTGAGGGATGAGAGGACTATGCATACCAGGATAGGGGGTGAGGGGACCATACATACCAGGTTAGGGGGTGGGGGGGGCATGCATACCAGGATTGGAGGTGAGGGGACCATGCATACCAGGATAGGGGGTGAGGGGACCATGCATACCAGGATAGGGATGAGGGAGTACCATGCATACCAGGATTGAGGGGTGAGGGGACCATGCATACCAGGATTGGGGGGGTGAGGGTACCATGCATACCAGGATAGGATTGAGGGGTGCCCTGCGTACTAGGGAAGGAGGGTGGCAGCACATACCAGGATGGGAGACCATATACCAATTAAAATGCTCGCCATCCGGGTGTAGAACGGGTTCATAGGTAGTACTTATATATTTACAGTGGTTTGCAAAAGTAGTCACCTCCCCTCAGCATTTTTCATGTTTTGCTACCTCACAACCTGGAATTTCATTGTTTTTTTTAGGGTTTGCATCAGTTCATGTAAAGGAGATGCCTACAACTGTGAATAATTTTTTTTATTGTGAAGCAACTAACAAATAGGACAAAATAACAGAAAACATAAGTGTGCTTAATTATTCACCCCCCAAAAGTCAGTATTTTCTAAAGCCTCCTTTTGCTGCAATTACAGCTGCAAGTTACTATGGATAAGTATCTATGAGCTTTCCACATCTTGTCATTGGGATTTTTGCCCATTCCTCAAGGCAAACTGCTGCAGCTCCTTCCCGTTAGGTGGTTTCCTCTGGTGAACAGTAATCTTCAAGTCTGATCACAGATTCTCATTTGGATTAAGGTCTGGGCCTTGACTAGGCCACTACAAAACATTTAATGTACACATTTTCTCTTAATCCCTTAATGACCATCGATACGCCTTTTAACGGCGGCAGTTAAGGGTACTTATTCCTCAGCGCCGCTTTTTAATGAGGCTAAGAAATAAGTGTATAGCGCACCCCCAGCGCCGGAAATTCTCCCGGATCCTGAGATTAGGTAGCTGAGACCCCGGAGAACATGATTCGGGTCGGTTTTTACCAATCCCAGCTATTCACGGAATAACAGCATCCGCAAAAAAAAAAAGTACGATTTCCCATTTAATTCCTCTCGCCTCTAATGTGATCTAGGACATCAGAGGAGAGAGAAATAGAGTTCCCCAAGCCCCTCTGGTGTCCCTGGACCCTGCTGCATCCCCCGGTAATGTCCCTCAGCCGTCGGCCTCTTCTTCTGGGAAGAAAATGGCGGGTGCACTAGAGTTAGAGTTGGGGCTAGGGTTAGAGTTATAGTTGGGGTTATACTGTAGTTAGGGTTGGGGTTAAGGTTAGGGTTATGGTTGGGGTTATAGCTAGGGTTAGGGTTGGGGCTAGGGTTAGGGTTGTAGTTGGGGTTATAGCTAGGGTTAGGGTTGGGGCCTACTGTTAGGGTTGGGCTAGGGTTAAATACAGATAAAGGAAAAAAGGTCAGCTCACCCCGTAGATGTCCAGGAACCAGAGCATGGGAAGTCTGTAGCGAAGCAGGATTAGTAATCGATCAAAGAGGTATTCCAGACCTTTTTCTCCATGAAATCCATTATTTATTGGAGCAAATTCTTTAAAAACAGCCCTGGGAGGTGATTTTTATGCTGTATGCAACAATGCTGTTTTTAAAGAATTTTCTTTAATAAATAATAGATTTTATGGATTAAAAATGATGGAATACCTCTTTGAAGGGTTAGGGTTGGGATTAGGGTTAGGGTTAAGGTTGTGCTAGGGTTAAGGTCGGGGCTAGGGTTAGAGCTAGGGTTAAGGTTGAGGTTAGGGTTGTGTTGGGGTTAGGGTTTTGGTGTTGGGGTTAGGGTTGTGTTAGGGTTGAGGTTAGGGCTGTGTTAGGGCTGGAGTTAGAATTGGGGGGCTTCCACTGTTTAGGTACATCAGGGGGTCTCCAAACGCGACATTGATTCCAGCCAATTTTGTGTTCAAAAAGTCAAACGGTGCTCCCTCTCTTCTGAGCCCTGCCATTCGCCCAAACAGTGGCTTTCCCCCACATACAGGTATCAGCATACTCAGGAGAAATTGCACAACAAAGTTTGTGGTCCATTTTCTCCTGATACCCTTGTTAAAATAAGAAAGTTTAGTTCCAAACAAAAATTTTAGTGAAAAAAGTAAAATGTTCATTTTTTCCTACCACATTGCTTTAGTTCTCATGAAGCACCTGAAAGGTTAATAAACTTTTTGAATGTGGTTTTGCGCACCTTGAGGGGTGCAGTTTTTAGAATGGTGTCACTTTTGGGTATTTTCTTTCATATTGACTCCCCAAACTCACTTCAAATGTGAGGTGGTCCCTAAAAAAATGGTTTTGTAAATTTAGCTGGAAAAATGAGAATTCGCTGGTCAACTTTTAACCCTTATAACGGCCTTAAAAAAATAATGTTTCTAAAATTGTGCTGATATAAAGTAGACACGTGTGAAATGCTGTTTATTAACTATATAACTCTCTAACTTAAGGGCATAAAAATTAAAAGTTTGAAAATTGCAAAATTTTCATAATTTTTGCCAAATTTCCACTTTTTTCATAAACGCAAGTCATATTGAAGAAATTTTACCACTAACATGAAGTACAATATGTCACGAAAAATCATTCTCAGAATCAGTGTGATCTGTTGAAGAGTTCCAGAGCTATAACCTCAAATTGACAGTGGTCAGAATTGTAAAATTTGGCTTGGGCATCAAGTATCAAATTGGCTCTGTCACTAAGGGGTTAAACCACTTGAGTGTTGCTTTAGCAGTATTTGGGCCCACAGCTTGATGCTGCCATCACAAAGTTTCACTGTAGGGATGGTGTTCTTGGGGTGATGAGCGGTGTTGGTTTTGCGCCAGGCATAGCTTTTACCTTGGTGGCTAAAAAGTTAAATTTTGGTCTCATCTGACAACAGCACCTTCCCACATACATTTGAGGAGTCTTACACATGTCTTTTAACAAACGCAAAACAAGTCTTACAATTTTTATGTTCAAGTAAAGGCTTTTTTCTGCCCACTCTTCCATAATGACCATTGGGGTCATATGGACAGAGTGTGTTGTTTGGTTAGTGGTGCCTCTTGCTTAATGGTGTTGCAGCCTCTGTGGCCTTTCAGAAAAGGTGTGTATATACTAACAGACCATATGCCAATTACATTACACACAGGTAGACTTCCGTTCACTAAGCATTTGACTTATAAAGGTAATTGCTTGCCCCAGAAATTTTAGGGGCTTCATCGCAAAAGGGGTGAATACATTTGAACATGCCAATTCTTAGTTATTTGATCCCATAAATATAATTTATACCTATAGTTTTCTAACTCTCGTCACCAACTTAGACTATTTATTGCTGATTCATCACACACCAATCGGATTACAAAAATATTTAAAGAGTTGTAATGTAACAAAATAAGTAAAAAGTCAAAGGGGTGAATACTTTCACAAGCCACTGTATTTATCTGCAAGTGCCACAAATCACTTTTAAATAGAGTGGACAGTATCAAGGAAAACTACAAAAGTCAATGATTTTTTTCTGTAATGCCAGCAGTAGAGAGAATGTGGAGTGTCTCCATTTCACCTTGGGAAACCGAAACTGTTTTGCAACTGCCGGAAGAATTCTTATTAGGAAACTTTTTGGTTTCCTTAATTTTGTTCCCAACGGTTGGGATGTTGAGCAATGCAGCCTCAGAATTTGTTAGGGAGGGGTATAGTTGCTGATAGTTTTCAGTTTCAGTGAATCTTTTTTGGAAGCCTCAAATACAAGAATGCGACTGCTTTTAAACAGATTTCATGTGTAAGCTTAAATAATTGAATGTGCAGTATATACCATAGCTATATCCAGTATATAAGGTCTTCTCAATAAGAATAACTTAGTCTACAGTGTCTGCCCTTCTAAAAGCTTCCTATTAAAATTAGTTTACTCTGTTTTTTAACTTGCTAAACCTGGAATAAACCGTATTTTTTTAAAATCACGGATGGATTCGGTGTAAATTTTCCTATCATGGAAGGTGAGGGCGTATCTCGAGAACATGTCATCCTTTTCTGGTTGGTCGGGGGGTAGAACTGCTTGGACCACTGAAAATTTTGAAATTGAGGGACTCCCCACTGCAACTCTTTGCTGTTTTTAGCAATAAAGTTGTGCAAAATCAAGAACTAAGTTGTGCAAACAAAGTTTGAAGTGCAGAGAAGGAATGAATGGCACCAAGACCAAACCATTAAGCCTGTCATAGCGGATGAACGGCAAACAGTGAACAGCAGTATACTAGCTTAGGGTTACTGGTGCACAGCATTGAAAAAACATCCAAAATTAGAAAATTGTGTCACCTGGTCCCGTGGAAGCATCCTGTGGAAGCATCTACGACGTGAAACGGCCGTCGTCCGGCTCTATCCCCACTACCCTCCTGTACCTGCTTGTCCCATGAACTGTGTCCAAATACCTTGTATGGTTGAATAAAGGACTTCATTTTGTCACGTGTAGCTGGATACACCGCCTCCAGCAGGGTGAATTTACAGAGTAAAGGGAAACACGGGGGAAACAGTTACAATGGTGGGCCCTTCAATAGGGAATGGGGACGTGGAGACCTCCTGCACTCCCCTGAGGCAGTGTCCCTAAACTCCTACCGATCCCTATACAGGTTCCTCAACTGTCGCCGAGCTGGTTACCTCAATCCCTAGCTCGCCCTGCACCTATCCCTTACTAGTGCATTGGATGGTGCAGAAACTAATCCCACCACTGAACTAATACACACAAGGAAGAATATAACAAATAGGGAAAACACCACTTAGCTTTGCTCTGTTGCTATTGCTCCCAGCAACAGAGTACGACACCCGAATTCAGTTTCCAGCTGAAGCCACTACACCAGAGCTCTGACAGAGCTGCAAGGAACTCCTCTCTATAGCTCCTTCCTTCACCAAACTTGGTTGGAAATGACCAATATCACCAACAGTGAATGAGACCACCTGCTACTCCTTTATAGGAAGGAGCCAGGTTCATCACCTGCTTGGTAATTACGTGTAATAACGCTAGCGGCCACCGGGGGCAAAACTAGAGCTAAAGAAACCACAGTGTAATGACCCTAATGGCCACCGGGGGCAAAACTAACTTTAAGCCAACAGCTTAAAGGAAAAAAAAGGTTATTTGTGCAAAATCTGTCACAATCCAACCTGGATCGTGACAGTACCCTCCTTCAATGAGGGGCCTCTGGACCCTCAAGACCGCTCCTCACCAAAAAAACACCTACAGTGGGGACGCCCAGATCCAGAGTTCACCCCAGCAACTACCTGAGCCTCAGGTTTATGACAAACGAGCACCACTGGTATTGGCAATGTATGTTCCAGAGGCACCACCCATCTCCAAAGTGCCGACCTGGGGAACGGGTTGTGTATGGGCAAGTTTGGGGGGTAACTCCAGCTGGTAAGTCTCCGGGCCGAGGATGGCCAACACCAGATACGGCCCAATCACCTGAGAATTCCAGATCCCCCCCAACATGCTTCCACTGGATGTTTTTGGTGGCCACCCATACATACTCGTTCACACATAGGTCCGGACCTGAACATTTATTGCCACACATTCATTTGACAGAATACGGTGAACTCTTTCTGGAACTGACAACAGAGGCGTCCCCCTGTGTCACCACACTCACACCCCCGCAATTCACCAAGAGAAACACCACCCTCCAACCCCTCCTACTACGAGGCCTGCACCTCTCAGGGTTGGCTAATGGGGAGGGTTGAGACTTGCCCCTACTCTCCAGCAGCACCTCTGCTGCCCCCACTGGAGAGGAAGGGGATGGTTGTAGAGAGACGGCAGAGACAGTAGCCCCTAGGCAGCAGCCCTCACACGACTGCTCCCAGCTGACTACTTCCCTAGTCTGCCAATCTAAGACCGGGTTGTGTTTTTTCGACCAAGGGGGGCCCAAAACGATAGGTACTGGCTCTCCCACCAAGATGTAGCATGACAGGGACTCATAATTATGTCCACTATGCAGCTGAATGTCTTCTACGACTTGGTTCAACCCCCCTGGCTCAGTGGGACAGAGTTAATAGCCTGGACGCTTATGGGTTTGTCCAGCATCTTACACCTCAGACCATGAGTCTGGACAAACCGAGCATCCATCAGACTGACTTCAGCTCCACTGTCCACAAGCACCGGTATGCCCTCAGGTACCTCGCCAATCACCACTTCTGCTGACATAGTACCATCTGAGGGCGAGGAGGAAATATACACTATCAGGTCGTCTTCCTCCACACGACCAGGAGGACACGGCTTCTCTGACCGTACAGATGTTTTGGCGTGAGCACCATGGACTAAATCATTAGTCTGCTCATTACAGGGATGTACCCCTTCACCTCGGGGAACACCAGGCAGCACCATGGGGACACCAACTCCTCCCACCTGCCTGGGTACATCCACATGTATAAGCAAGTCCTGCTCACCAGCAGAGACTCCAAGGGGCATCTTTGCCAAGGCCGCAAATTGATTTTTAAGGCTGAGCCAGAGGGGAGGCCCCAGACCCTGATAATTGCTGCTGGAACTGCTTCAACACACCATGCAGCTCCTCACTCACCTCTGAGAGGTCCAGCAGCAACTGCTCACAGGTCTGAATTGGCCCATGGCTTACCAGCAAGAAATGTTAGGCTGGTGATAATGTCATGTGTAGCTGGATACACCGCCTCCAGCAGGGCGAATTTCGATAATTACACGTGTACCTGGATACACCGCCTCCAGCAGGGCGAATTTACAGAGTAAACAGGAACACCGGGGAAATAGTTACAGTGGTGGGCCCTACAATAGGGAACGGGGACGTGGAGACCTCCTGCACTCCCCAGAGGCCGTGTCCCTAAACTCCTACCGATCCCTATACAGGTTCCTCACCTGTGGCCGAGATGATACCTCAATCCCTGGCTCGCCATGCACCTATCCCTTATTAGTGCATTGGACAGTGCAGAAACTAATCCCACCACTGCACTAATACACACACAAGGAATAATATAACAAACAGGGAAAACACCACTTAGCTTTACTCTGTTGCTATTGCTCCCAGCAACAGAGTGCGACACCCGAATTCAGCTTCCACCTGAAGCTAGTACACGAGAGCTCTGACTGAGCTGCAAGGAACTCCTCTCTATAGCTCCTTCCTTCACCAAACTTGGTTGGAAATGACCAATATCACCAACAGTGAATGAGACCGCCTGCTACTCCTTTATAGGAAGGAGCCAGGTTCATCACCTGCTTGGTAATTACGTGTAATAATGCTAGCGGCCACCGGGGGCAAAACTAGAACTAAAGAAACCACAGTGTAATGACCCTAATGGCCACCGGGGGCAAAACTAACTTTAAGCCAACAGCTTAAAGGAAAAAAAAGGTTATTTGAGCAAAATCTGTCACAATCCAACCTGGATCGTGACACATTTATTACTGTTTATGGGTGACTGCTGCATTTTTTTCTACAATTCTCTAATAAAGTTTGAAGTGGCTGCAGCTCAAAACTGGCATTGTAGTCCCTCCATTCATGAAGCTGGTGGAGGTTGCATAAGTCAGATGTTTGCAAACAGAAAGTTACAGCATGTCCTAGCAATATGCTATCACTTTCTGGGAGTGAAAAGTGCTTTTAATGTTTATAGGAAACTCATAAAAAGTAGTCATTATTAAATTGGTACTTACAAGCGTTGTCCAGGTTAATTAAAAGCTGCCAACAAGCAGCAAAACTGCTAAAATGAGTAAATAAAATATACTCACCTATTTCATCTCTGCTGTTGCAGCACTACATTCCCTAATTCTCATCGCTGATCTTCTGTTTCCATTAGTTTCAGTTGTCATAGCCCCACTTGACCACAGAAGCCAGTCACAGGCCACAATGTTATATGGCACAAGATTGTTGAGTTCAGTGATTGAGTGCAGTGGTCACATGCTGTAATATTTATCAGAGACCAAAGCTTGACATTAACAGAGAAAGCCACATAATGTCAAAGGGACATACTTCCCAGTTGGCCTACAGTTTTGGATGAGGTGCTCAGTTGTCCCCAAGATTTTGCTCCATTAATCTAGTCTTGTTTAATTTCCTGGATGTCTAGATTAGGTAACACAAGAATACAAATTATGGGTGTTAAAGTAAGACAGTCAGGCTAACTGATGTAAGAAACCGGTAGGCAGAACCAGGACGTGGGAGGTTGTTGTGGGCATAATGATTGGGGGTTTGGTGGAGGCAGTAATAATGAGTGGGGTGTTGGTGGGGGCCATAATATTGAGTGGGTGGCTGGTGGGGGCCACAGTACTGAGTGGGGTCTGCTACTGGCCAGAATACTGAGTAGGGGGCTGGTGGAGGCCATAATACTGAGTAAAGGGCTGGTGGAGGCCATAACACTGAATGGAAGAATGTAGGGGGCCATTATACTGAATGAGGGTCTATGGGGGATATAATACTGTGTGAGTGGTTATGGTGGACTGTGAGGGTCACCATATTGAGTAGGACACTGAGGGAAACCATAATGAGTGGGGACTCTCACACTATGTGTGTAGTGGGGGGGTGTTTGGGCTCTCACTGTGTGAGGGGTTGTGGGGCCTATAATACTGTGTGGGGAATTATGAGAGCAAATATATAGTGTAAGGGGCTGTGGGGGTCATTATACTGAGTAGGTGGTTGTGGGGCCATCAGTTTGAGAAGAGGGTTGTGAGGGGTTTCATACAAAGTGAGGAACTCTCGCACTATGTGGAAGCTCCTAAACTGAGTGGGAGCCCTCATTCTGTGTAGAAGCCCTCATTCTCTGGGGGGGCTGTGCAGGTGTTCATTCTGTTGGGGGGCTCTAGAGTCTTTTATTCCAGGAATGGGCTGTGAGGGCCCTCATTCTGTATGGGATCTGGTGTGCCTTCATTCTGTGTGGGGGGCTGTGGGGGTCCTCATTCTGGGTGGGTGCTGTGGAGGCACTCATTCTGGGTGGAGGTGTGTGGAGTCAATCGTACTGAATGGGGGCATCATACTGACAGGTACTACACTGTATGTTTGGGGTGAAACTCTGGAGCGAATTCATAGTGGGATACCATACTCAGTTTCTGGGTGGGGGCATTTTTGGGATCATCCTACTCCAAAAAGGGCCATAAAAAGGGTTTTTATGGTGATAAGGGGCTTCAATACGGATATAAATATAATTTTTTTTAGCAGAGCAATTAGAGCTTTTACTATAGGGCTCTGTGATTTTTCTTTACACCACTGGCCTGCAGTATATATTTCAAAATTTGCAACATGTTAATTCTTTGTGCGGAAAACAGTGCCGACTTCATTTTTTGTAATGCATAAATGAAAGTCAAAACAGAGTCCTCATGTAACAAATGTGCATTTTTCAGAATAAATTCAGCAAATACATTATGAAAGGTTTGAATTGAAACTGCAACATGTGCATTTCCCCTAAAGGCCAGATTGATTAAGACTAGGGTATCAGAATGCCAGTCATAATGATGGGCGTGCATGAGTGTGAAAACACTAGGGCTATGTACCCACGTCCTGATTTTTTGTGGAGTTTTCCGTGGCAATTCCGCAACTCCCTTCCGCGGGAAATACACGGAAAATTTGCATGCCGATTGACAGGTTGGTCACACTCGTCAAACATAGTGTTTGACGAGTGTGACAAACTTTTTTACTATTGATGCTGCCTATGTAGCATCAGTAGTAAAAAGATATGTTAAAAATAATAAAAAATCGGGATATTCTCACCTTCCGGCGTCCAACGCAGCCTTCCCGGTCCTCGCGATGCTCCCGGTACCAGCGATGCCTTGCAACAATGACCTCTGATGATGTAGCGGTCTCGCAAGACCGCTACATCATCACAGGTCATTGTCGCACAAGGCATCACTGGGTACGGGACTTGCCGGGAGCATTGCTGAGGCCTTGAGACGCCGGAAGGTGAGAATATCAACGATTTTTTATTTTATTTCTTTTTTTTACCAGGGATATGGTACCCAGGGCCTGAAGGAATGTCTCCTCTCCTCCAGACCCTAGGTATCATCCGCACATTTTCTGCAAAAAGAATGAGCCTGCTGCGTATTTTTCCGCAATGCGATTTAGCCGCGGAAAAATACGCAGCATTAGCACAGCATGTGCGGAATGCCATTGAAATTCAATGGCTTGCTTATTTTATGTGTTTTAGTAGCGTTTTCACAAAAATGCATAAAATCCCCAAAAAATCCACACGTGGGTACATAGCCGAAAAGTCACAAAATTTGTGTGCAAAATAAAGGTGCACAAAAGTTTGCAACTTTTCAGTGTTTTAAGCTAGAAATACAGCAAAACAGTTTTGATGAATAACAGCCTCTGTCTTATAGTTGCATCTGAAGGATTTATTTTATTTTGAATTTTTTTTTAATTTTGGGGTCAGTGTTTATTTAGAGAGTTTGATCTCTAGTCTATGTTTATTTAGGGGGGCTGACCTAAGTTTATGAAGTATGTACAGTGGGGAAAAAAAGTATTTAGTCAGTCAGCAATAGTGCAAGTTCCACCACTTAAAAAGATGAGAGGCGTCTGTAATTTACATCATAGGTAGACCTCAACTATGGGAGACAAACTGAGAAAAAAAAATCCAGAAAATCACATTGTCTGTTTTTTTTTCATTTTATTTGCATATTATGGTGGAAAATAAGTATTTGGTCAGAAACAAGCAATCAAGATTTCTGGCTCTCACAGACCTGTAACTTCTTCTTTAAGAGTCTCCTCTTTCCTCCACTCATTACCTGTAGTAATGGCACCTGTTTAAACTTGTTATCAGTATAAAAAGACACCTGTGCACACCCTCAAACAGTCTGACTCCAAACTCCACTATGGTGAAGACCAAAGAGCTGTCAAAGGACACCAGAAACAAAATTGTAGCCCTGCACCAGGCTGGGAAGACTGAATCTGCAATAGCCAACCAGCTTGGAGTGAAGAAATCAACTGTGGGAGCAATAATTAGAAAATGGAAGACATACAAGACCACTGATAATCTCCCTCGATCTGGTGCTCCACGCAAAATCCCACCCCGTGGGGTCAGAATGATCACAAGAACGGTGAGCAAAAATCCCAGAACCACGCGGGGGGACCTAGTGAATGAACTGCAGAGAGCTGGGACCAATGTAACAAGGCCTACCATAAGTAACACACTACGCCACCATGGACTCAGATCCTGCAGTGCCAGACGTGTCCCACTGCTTAAGCCTGTACATGTCCGGGCCCGTCTGAAGTTTGCTAGAGAGCATTTGGATGATCCAGAGGAGTTTTGGGAGAATGTCCTATGGTCTGATGAAACCAAACTGGAACTGTTTGGTAGAAACACAACTTGTCGTGTTTGGAGGAAAAAGAATACTGAGTTGCATCCATCAAACACCATACCTACTGTAAAGCATGGTGGTGGAAACATCATGCTTTGGGGCTGTTTCTCTGCAAAGGGGCCAGGACGACTGATCCGGGTACATGAAAGAATGAATGGGGCCATGTATCGTGAGATTTTGAGTGCAAACCTCCTTCCATCAGCAAGGGCATTGAAGATGAAACGTGGCTGGGTCTTTCAACATGACAATGATCCAAAGCACACCGCCAGGGCAACAAAGGAGTGGCTTCGTAGGAAGCATTTCAAGGTCCTGGAGTGGCCTAGCCAGTCTCCAGATCTCAACCCTATAGAAAACCTTCGGAGGGAGTTGAAAGTCCGTGTTGCCAAGCGAAAAGCCAAAAACATCACTGCTCTAGAGGAGATCTGCATGGAGGAATGGGCCAACATACCAACAACAGTGTGTGGCAACCTTGTGAAGACTTACAGAAAACGTTTGACCTCTGTCATTGCCAACAAAGGATATATCATAAAGTATTGAGATGAAATTTTGTTTCTGACCAAATACTTATTTTCCACCATAATATGCAAATAAAATGAAAAAAAAACAGACAATGTGATTTTCTGGATTTTTTTTTCTCAGTTTGTCTCCCATAGTTGAGGTCTACCTATGATGTAAATTACAGACATCTCTCATCTTTTTAAGTGGTGGAACTTGCACTATTGCTGACTGACTATATACTTTTTTTCCCCACTGTATATACTGTAGTGATAGCAGCAAAGTGAAAAAATCCAGCATCCACAGGAAATGAGGTAAGTATATTAAAACATTATTTTATTACCAACTTAGTTAAAAAAAGGGAAAAATTAGAAAATCAAAACATACAAACGTCACGAGTCTACACGTTTTGAGCATAACTGATCCTAGTCCTATATATAGTGGGTCTGTATTTTTAGACGGTCTGGGTTCTCTTTAGTGAGTCTGTGCTCATTTAGTGGTGGTGTGTGATTATATTAGGTGTCTATTGCTTTGGGATCTAATTTTCATCCTTACTTAAGGGTCTAGTCTTTCTGCTGTATTTTGTGGGCCTGTATTTATGTTGGATTATGGTCTAGGTTCTGAAGTCTTGTCTGTGGTATGAATATTGTTATATTTTTTTATTGAGGGGTCTGTCTGGAATCTATTTTATTTAGGGGTTTGGGACTCTAAATTTAGGTCTTCTGGTTAATAGTATTATGGGATATCTATTTATTCAGAGGTCTGCATTCTTGTGTCTACTCTAAGGGTATGTGCACACGTTGCAGATTCTACCGCAGATCCGCAGTGTATTTGGCCCTGCGGATCTGCAGCAGATTCTCCACACTTTAATATGGTTTTGTTAGGCATCGGATTCCTGGCACTGCACAGCGGGAATCCAGAGCCAGACATCCTGCGGTCTCCCATTCTTCCTCGACTGCTCCGGGTGTTGCTCAGTAAACACGGCGAGCCAGGCTTGCTGCTCAGACTCGCTCTGGCAGCCTGGATGTTGCTGCCACCTCTGGTGCAGCAATGGCAGCGCAACCTGCTTTGCAGGGAACCGCTCCTGAGGCTAAGTCCTCATGCCGTGCTACTGGGCATGCCCGCAACTTGACCTCTCACTGGAGAGCAGGGGTCACATGCTCAGGTCCTGCGTCGGATCTGATTGGTCCTTCCCAAGCTAATGGAAGGTTCCGGAAGCGCATCGCTATAAAAAGCCCGCAGGGCGGCTCGGTGATGCGCTAGTGTAGACTTATCTTGCTATGTGTGTGAATGGTGACGGATGCATGGACTGGTGGCTGACTCATTATGAAACCCCTTCCCTCGGATAATACGATTGGTGACAGAGTGTGTTCTTAGGTCAGCACCAGGTAGAGGCAAGCTACGCCACAGTGCTCCTTCACCTACACTAGCGTCCGTCGGTGCCCGGTCCTCGGCGCCGACGCTTGCGGCTATAGTTGCCGCTGCGCTGCATTAACAGCAGCAATTGGTGTTCGCGGCTGCGACGCCACACGCTGACTCCTGTGACGATAACAGGGCCAGCACCTTTGTATATATTTCTGGCAAGCGACTCTGTGTCTGAACAGAGCCGCTCCTAGCGTTCGGGTGACGTTAACCCGTGCGCACTGCTTCACCTTCTGGTGCATCTGCCATTGCCCAGCAGCGGTCTTACCAACTACCGCACGGTGGACCCCGGGCGGCGAACGCACCTCTTATTATTTTATATCTGGTGCGTTCCGCCGACCATAACAGGTGCCAGGGTCTGGCTGGCAATGGCAGACGTGCAGCAGCTGCAGCGCTACATTCGGCAGCTGGAGAGCAGGTTGGCGGCTATCGAGAGCACCAACTCAGCTGCGAATGCTGCGCTAGCTGCCGCCCAGACGGTCGCTGAGGCCGTCTCACGTGTACCCACACTCTTGCCCTCGCCGACAATCTCTTCCCTCCCGCTCCCCGATAAGTTTTCGGGTGAAAGCGCCACCTGTAGGGGATTCGTCAGTCAGTGCTCCATTCACCTGGAGCTGCTGGCTGCACTGTTTCCTACAGAGCGGGCTAAGGTGGGCTTCATTGTCTCCTTATTGTCTGGCCGGGCATTGCAGTGGGCCACGCCATTGTGGGAACGTGATGATCCTGTGGTTCAGGGGCCTGCTCAGTTCCTCGCGCCTCTGAATCAGGTCTTCTTAGGACCACGGGTCACGCACGATACGGCTCTCCAACTGTTGTCGTTAACACAAGGGTCACTCTCGGTTAGCCATTATGCTGTCAGGTTTCGGACATTGGCTTCCGAATTGGAGTGGCCGGACAAAGTATTAGTCCCAGTGTTCTGGAGAAGCCTAGCTGAGCACGTCAAGGATGCTCTAGCTACCCGATATTCCCACAACTCTGGAGGAATTGATCGCCGTCTCCACCCGTATTGATCTCCGGTTCACGGAGCGCGGGTTGGAGAGGACTCTATCCAGACGTAAAATTAACCTGGCTCCCACCTTTACCGAACCGCTGAGCCATTCCGCACAGGAGTCTCCCTCCACCGAGCCCATGGAGGTATCTCGCACCGGCACTAAGCCACGTCAGGTGCGGGGCTCCGTGCGCTGTTATCACTGCCAACACTTTGGCCACACGGCTGGCACATGTCCTCAGCGGCCGAAGGGACGACCCCGTTCCATGGTTGTAGGTGGTGGCCAGTCCCAGATGGAGTCCTTTTCGCCTAAGCCGGTATTCCGGGGTACCCTAGATAACGGTTCCTCCACCTGGGAGGCAGAGGTCACTCTGGATTCCGGGGCCGAGGGGAACTTTATGTCCTCGAGTTTTGCCCAGAGTCACACTATCCCTCTGGTATTACTCCCACAACCTCTGACCATCAGGGTGGTGGATGGGGCACCATTGCCGTCTCGAGTGACCCATCAGACGGTCCCACTCGGTCTCGCCATGTCCCCCTCACATCGGGAGACCCTGTCCTTGCTTATTATGCCTCATGGCATCGATCAGGTACTCCTTGGGGTTCCCTGGCTTCGTTGTCACTCCCCTCACATTGATTGGGCTTCGGGAGAATATTGGGCTGGAGCAAGGACTGCGAGGGTAGGTGTCTCAGGGACAGTCTTCAGGTAGCGTCTACGGAGCTGCCTACAGACCTCTCCATGCTCCCTGAACCTTACCATCAATATGCGGACGTCTTCTCTAAGAAGTCCGCGGAGACACTCCCGCCGCACCGTCCCTATGACTGCCCGATTGACCTCCTGCCAGGCACAGAACCTCCTCGAGGTTGTATTTACCCATTATCTCTCCCGGAGACGGAGGCAATGTCCCAATACATCCGGGAGAACCTGGCACGGGGCGAATAAGTACCCTCTCCCGTTGATCTCCGAGTTGTTCGACAGGTTGCGTGGGGCGCGACTCTTTACTAAGCTAGATCTACGAGGGGCATACAACCTGATCCGTATTCGCGAGGGAGACGAGTGGAAGACAGCTTTTAATACTCGGGATGGCCATTATGTATATCTAGTCATGCCCTTCGGCCTTTGTAATGCGCCCGCTGTCTTCCAGGACTTCGTCAACGACGTCTTCCGTGACATGCTTTCTACCTCGGTGGTGGTCTATCTGGATGACATCCTCATCTTTTCGCCAGATTTGCCCACCCACCGGAAAGATGTCTGCAGGGTATTTGACCGCCTACGGGCGAATTCCCTGTTTGCCAAGCTGGAGAAGTGTCAGTTCAAGCAGGAGTCCTTGCCATTTCTGGGCTACGTCATCTCGGCCCAGGGGTTGGCTATGGATCCGGCCAAGCTGCAAGCGGTTATGGACTGGCAGGAACCCCATTCTCTTAAAGCGGTGCAGCGCTTTTTAGGGTTCGTTAACTATTATCGCCAGTTTATACCCCACTTTTCCACCCTGGTAGCTCCTTTGGTTGCTCTCACGAAAAAAGGAGCTAATCCTAAGGCGTGGACCGAACAGGTTTCTAAGACCTTTTCCTCCGTGAAGTCACACTTTGCAGGTGCTCCCATTTTACACCGTCCCGATGTGGATAAGCCGTTTATCCTTGAGGTAGACGCTTCTTCCGTCTGTGCAGGAGCAGTCCTTTACCAAAAGGATGCTCAAGGTCGGAAGCATCCCTGCTTCTTCTATTCTAAGACCTTCTCACCGGCGGAGAAAAATTACTCCATCGGCGACAGGGAGCTGCTGGCCATGAAATTGACTTTTTCCGAGTGGAGACATCTCCTGAAGGGAGCACGGTTCGCCTTTCAGGTCTTCATGGACCATAAAAACCTGGTCTATCTTCAGACGGCCCAACGCCTGAATTCCCGTCAGGCCAGGTGGTCGCTCTTCTTTTCTCGCTTCCGCTTCACCCTACACTACCTCTCCGGGGAGAAGAACGTCCGAGCAGATGCCCTCTCACGCTCGGTGGTCTCAGCGGAGGAGGGAGAAGCGGAGCCTCGGTTAATTCTCCCTCCGGAGAGTTTTACGACCGTGGCTCCTATCGCTCTCGAGTCGGTTCTGCCAGGCAAGACCTTAGTGCCCCCTCGGCTACGGCCAGAGGTTCTTGCCTGGGCACATGCCTCCAGGCTAGGTGGCTATTTTGGTAATAAACGGACCACCGAACTCCTGGCAAGGTCATATTGGTGGCCGCATATGGCTCGAGACGTCAAGGCATACGTGAAAGCATGCGTCTCGTGTGCCCGGAACAGGCCCTCTAGACAGAGGCCGGCGGGGCTCTTGTTTCCCCTGCCAGTAGCGGATAGACCATGGGAAATGGTGGGCATGGACTTTATAGTTGGCTTGCCCAAGTCCAGTGGCAGTACGGTCATCTGGGTGGTTACCGACCATTTTTCCAAAATGGTACATCTGGTGCCACTCGCACGCCTACCCTCCGCCCGAGGTCTGGCCGTCCTGTTCATTAAGCATGTATTCCGTTTACATGGTATGCCGGACAAAATCGTAAGTGACCGAGGTCCCCAGTTTGCGTCTCGTTTTTGGAGGGAGCTCTGCAGCTTACTCAGCATCGAGCTAAATCTGTCTTCCGCCTACCATCCCGAGACGAATGGCTTGGTCGAAAGGGCCAATCAGACCTTGGTCACCTATCTACGACATTTTGTCTCTGCCAGGCAGGATGACTGGGCATCCTTGCTGCTTGGGCTGAGTTTGCCCTAAACAATGCGGTGGCCGATTCCACTGGTCAGACGCCCTTTCTCCTAAATTATGGTCAACACCCTCGCGTCCCTGTCCCAACGCCGGTGTCCTCCGCTGATTCCAGGGTGGCAGACTGGGCAGTGGAGGCCCGGGACATTTGGGATCGCACGCAGGATGCTATCCGGGCATCTAAAGGATGAGGGCGTCCGCCGACACGCATCGGCGACCCGCACCAAGCTTCTCCCCTGGCGACATGGTGTGGCTCTCCACCCGGAATATCAAACTGCGGGTCGAGTCTCCCAAATTCGCACCACGTTACATTGGACTGTTCAAGGTCCTCGAGCGACTTAGCTCAGTGGTTTACCGCCTGGCTCTTCCTCCACATTTGGCCATATCGGACGTGTTTCATGTGTCCCTCCTCAAACCAGTTCACATGGTCCGGTTTTCTGAACCATCCACCGGGTCATCAGACTTATCGTCTGACGAGTTTGAGGTTAACGCCATCGTGGGGCACAGGTTTGTCCGTGGCAAAAAGTTTTATTTGGTGGACTGGAAGGGTCATGGTCCCGAGGCTTGGACCTGGGAGCCGGTGGAGAACATTCATGCACCGCTCCTGATCACGGCTTTTGAGTGCAGTGAGGCTCAGAGGGGATGGGGTCCTAGGAGGGGGGGTAATGTTAGGTGTTGGATTCCTTGCACTGCACAGCGGGAATCCAGAGCCAGACATCCTGCAGTCTCCCATTCTTCCTCGACCGCTCCGGGTGTTGCTCAGCAAACACGGCGAGCCAGGCTTGCTGCTCAGACTCGCTCTGGCAGTCTGGATGTTGCTGCCACCTCTGGTGCAGCAATGGCAGCGCAACCTGCTTTGCAGGGAAACGCTCCTGAGGCTAAGTCCTCATGCCGTGCTACTGGGCATGCCCGCAACTTGACCTCTCACTGGAGAGCAGGGGTCACATGCTCAGGTCCTGCGTCAGATCTGATTGGTCCTTCCCAAGCTAATGGAAGGTTCCGGAAGCGCATCGCTATAAAAAGCCCGCAGGGCGGCTCGGCGATGCGCTAGTGTAGACTTATCTTGCTATGTGTGTGAATGGTGACGGATGCATGGACTGGTGGCTGACTCATTCTGAAACTCCTTCCCTCGGATAATACGATTGGTGACAGAGTGTGTTCTTAGGTCAGCACCATGTAGAGGCAAGCTACGCCACAGTGCTCCTTCACCTACACTAGCGTCCGTCGGTGCCCGGTCCTCGGCGCCGACGCTTGCGGCTATAGTTGCCGCTGCGCTGCATTAACAGCATCTATTGGTGTTCGCGGCTGCGACGCCACAAGCTGACTCCTGTGACGATAACAGGGCCAGCACCTTTGTTTATATTTCTGGCAAGCGACTCTGTGTCTGAACAGAGCCGCTCCTAGCGTTCGGGTGACGTTAACCCGTGCGCACTACTTCACCTTCTGGTGCATCTGCCATTGCCCAGCAGTGGTCTTACCAACTACCGCACGTGGACCCCGGGCGGCGAACGCACCTCTTATTATTTTATATCTGGTGCGTTCCGCCGACCATAACAGGTTTGATGTCATGCTTTATCATGGAATAAAATTGCACATCAAGAAGTATCTGGGTGAGTGCTCCAATTCTTTCAATTTCTTGTGATTTACCTTCATGTTGGAGTCGCATTGCACATAGATTGCATTCGCATGTCTTTCGGATGCCAATCGGATGCTAGGTTGTAAAAATTGGATTGTACTCACATGAATGACACTTGCATGACACTAGTCAGACTTCTCAAGAACAATATTGGACTGTTTTTTTTTATTATGCTGGGTATGAGCCCTAAAAAGGTATATCTCATATACTGATTCTCACAAGTAGACAGGGAAGGGAAGATATGGTCTATAAACTAACACTGCAGATACGCTGTAAATACAATGTGCACTTGGAAATACATCAGCTGAACTCATGAACAGACATTCAGCTGATCAGGAGGCAAGTTTAAATGTCACATGTGACACAATGGGGAAATCTTTAAAACTCACAAGATTTCTTTAAGCTACTGAACAAGTCTATTTTGTCTGTATTGAAGTCTTGAATGTATTGAGCCTGAAGGTTAAAAGTAGAGGAAAGAAGAAGTGAAAATGTCATATCCATTCAGAACTCACAGGTTTTAAAATTATCCCTTGCTATGCAAATTTCCTAACCAAGTGGCTGGTTCCCAGTTATGCATGGGGAGAAGCTGCAGCCACATCTGCTTCCCGTTTTGCCATCTGTTTGGCCTCATCCAAAGCAGCTTGCTTTTTACTGATTAAGCTGTCTTATTCAGCCATTAAGACCTACACCCACTCTGCTGGTCGGCAGATTGGGGACACATTCATAACTGCTAAGCCTATACTCATTTCACTCCCAAGAGAAAAGGCGTTGGCTACAGTGCACCCACCGCATAGTACTTTTGACTCACATAGTGTCAGTCTTGGTTAGCATCATATTCCGATATATATAACATGTTATTTGTTTCACTTAAGGTGACATTTCATCATGCATGTTACAAAAGCAAGACATTGAGCTTCTATCATCTTTTTATCCAATATTATTATGTGACTTTTGAAACTTTTGGTAGGATTTCCAATAATGCCATTTGTCATAACCTTTTTTGTTGTATCTTTGCACTGTTAATTACGTTAAAAACACTGAAAATGTCTGTCTTTAATAGGCTTCCTGACATCAAAGTGCTCCCATCACACAGTTTCCTGCTGTATATTGATCAGTGGTAAACTGTTGGACAGCCCAAAGCAGCTTTATAGCTGTGGTTTGGTTGTTACATGTGTGAACAGGAACTGGCAGTTTTGGGTTCTATTTAAAATTCTACTTGGACTGAGCCATATAATGCATTAGAATTGAGGGTTTTTTAGCATTTAAAAAAAAAACAGCTTAAGCTCCGTGTGGCTAAAACCAGCAAAAACTTACATACCCATATTTCAAATACTTTGCCATTCCCTGGCCAAAAATGCTGTGATTCCCGGCCATTGATCGTATACTAGGCCACAGTAATGACTTGTACTCATCATTTCTCGGCTATTTAAAATTTTTAGCATGTGTTTGTCATTCTTACCTTTGCAATGTATACCAAGCTTCGGAAAATATTGAAACAAACTCTTCAGGCCACTGACCCTTATACACTTGATTTCATTTAATTAAAATACTAAAGCTGTAATGTACAAACATCTAATTAATGTTCACAGTTACTTAGTTATCAAGAATGTTAATGCAATGCATGCAGAAGTAATAATGGCTCATGAATCAGACAATTTCTGGGACAATCAGTTTATTTAGTTCTTTTAAAGGTATAAAATAGAAAGGTGATCACATACCTTAAAAAAAAAGTCTACACTGTTTGTACACTTGCAACGAGTTCTAAATACAACCCAGCAGTGAAAGTGTTAATTCCAAACTACCCGTTAAAGGGAATCTGTCAGCAGAATTTCTCCACCAAAAAGATTTCTACGTGCAAGCAGCCATTTCAAAGACAAGTCCATGCAATATCTTTACATGGCCAAGTCCGTTCCCCTGTTATTCAGATATGAGATTCTTAATTGATATAAAAATGAAACTGAAAGGCTATGGTAGATCTGAAGCCGCTGTCACTCCCACTTTATTCCCTGCCCAGCACTGAATCCTCCTGCTTGACTGACAGTTATACAACTTCATGCAAAGGAGCCATCAGTCAGACATGACAAGGAGGCACTGGATGGGGAATAGAGCTGCAGTGACAGAGGCATCTTATATACAGCCTCATTTGCATATCACTGAAAATGCTGATTTGTCAGTATCAGAGGAATGGACTGGCCATGTGAAGGTATTGCTGGACTTGACTTTGAAACAGCTACATGTGCATTTATATAGTTTGTGGAGAAGGGGGCCGTCCTGTTGACAGATTCCTTTATAGGGTCTACGGGGATTAGAAAAGATTATTTTTTTTTCTAGAAACAACTTCATTTTTGCTCAAGAGGTATGTCTGGCACTGCAGTGGAGCTGTGACTGTCCTTGGACTAAAGTTCTGCTGTTTTTAGAAAAAAAAGAACATACTCTGATCTAATCACAGACATCCCCTGTAAACTGTAAACGATTTAGTCAAAAATAATGACTCATTTTGTATATATACATAAATAAAAAAGAATGTTTATAAAAATGGTACAAATATCTGATATGCAGCAAATAATCTTTAGAAACATCTAACTTTCCAGCATTTTCAGAAGTGAAGATTGTAACATCTTACAACCTACAGTATGTTATATGTCTGACTTCATTCTTGGAAATGTGTGCACGACCATAGGAGGTCACAATACATGAAAAAAACAGCTAACGTCACTGATATATTAGACTTGGCTTCCATAACTCTTCATTTTTCCATCAGATATTTTATGGCAAGAGACATGCACTTTGAAATCGAAAGTGGTGAAATATAACATGAAGAATGTGGATTGAATGTAGAACAGCTTTGAAGGCAATTTATTTTATGATCACATTTACTTGAGCAAGAAAACAACAACATACACCAGTAAGATACGTGATCACAAAGGAAATACAGAGCACATGTGCTCCTGTACAAATGTCTGACAGTTGCCCTTATTAGACATAACTACAGGTGCTGATGCATGTCTACCTCTAACATACAAGCATGGAGTCATGGAAACATCTGCGTTTACAGTCAAGAGTCATTTTGTCTAATAATGTGATGTGGGTCACAACTGAATACTTTATCTTTTCTTTATTTTTTTTTTTTTACATAGTGCTAACATATTCCGCAGCGCTTTACAGTTTGCACATATCTTCATCACTGTCCCTGATAGGGCTCACAATCTATATTCCCCATCAGTATGTCTTTGGAGTGTGGGAGGAAACCGGAGTGCCCGGAGGAAATCCACGCAAATACGGGGAGAACATACAAACTCCTTGCAGATGTTGTCCTTGGTGGGATTCGAATACACAAAGATGCATATATACAAAGGTTCAACTCCAAATTTTCGGCTTATGGGTGTAGTAGGAAAGATGAAGCAGATCTAAGTTCGTGCAGATTTCATGTCTGAAATTGAGCAGTTTAGGGAATTTCTATGAATCTCTATATTGGGTGAAACTAAACATATGGATTTTATAACAAGAAATTCTAAAATTCTGCTTTACAGTGTATGTCACAAGTAGACATAAGTCATACTATTTATTGAAAAACCATAAAAATTTTACTGATTTGGGCAATTCCTTTGAGTTACTGAGAACTGGATCTCATAAAAATGGTAGCACACATTGCACTGCAGGCCAGCTTATCTTGTGGGGAGACACAGGAGTACGGGGGAGAGTTACTGCATATAGCTGTCACTGCCCAGCATAATGCCTCAAGGCCTTCACATGAGAAAACTATATTGCTACAGTATACAGTCTAGTCTGTGTGGTCAATTTAAAGGGATCCTATCACCATGAAATGCCATCTCATCTGCAGACACCAAGTTATAGAGCAGGAGGAGCTGAACAGACTGATATATAATTTTGTGAGAAAAGACTCAGTATAACCTGGGTGTTAATCATTTAAACCTCTGCTGTTTTTGTCATTTTTGGCCCAGTGGGCGGTCCTATCAGTGACTGACAGCCTTCCATGTATAAGTGTGCATAGCTGTCAGTCACTGATAGGTCCACTCACTGGGACAAAAATTACAAAAACAACAGAGGTTTACATGATTAAAACCCTAGGTTATACTCAATCTTTTCTCAAAAAAAAAATATATTAATCTTCTCAGCTCCTCCTCGTCTATAACAATCTACTCATGTCCTCCATGCTCTAATTTCATGGTGACAGGTTCTCTTTAATAATGGAGTACTAAATCACAGTCCTGCATTTTAACTTATAATCTAGCAAAATGTAAACTCCTCTTACCTTCTGCGACATAGCATAACACAAGTCTTAATACAAATCTATAATAAATTAGATCTGGCACACGGAAAACCAATTTTGAAATAATTACACTTTGGCTTTTAAATAAAGTAAAACACTAGTTGCCTATACACTTGCATACTTCAGTGATGTACTGTTTAAATATATATATATATATATATATATATATATATAAAACAGAATATTCTAGTTACATTAAAAAGTTCAGCTGGACACTTCAACAAGTTGGGGCATGTGAATACTGACATATACCAAACATACTGTATGTAAACATGTCACCCTTTTTTAATACATTTGTTCTTCAGGACTGCAAGACTCTCCAGCCTCCTAATTTCCTTCCTTCTGATTGAGCAGTATAGTCCTGCTGAACTGAATGTGCCAATGTGACTGGCAGTGCTTGTTCTAAAGTCTGCACTGTTATGTGTACATTTACATGTAGAAATAACAGTGACTTTGAACTAGCACAGGGCTCAGCTGCTAATGGAGAAAGTGAGCAATGAAGCAACCCATGGTTGAGGGCCACAGGCTTGTGATTTTGAAGGACCCATAACAGCAGCTCCAGATCAGGATCTAACTATGAGGGGGAGGAGAGCAGCACTGTCAAATTGCTCTGCAAAATTACCAGGCTGGAGAGAGGTGACTGGGATCTCAGGAGTTACCTTTCAGATCCCTAGCTACGGCACATGTTCAGCTATCCTCTGGTGTTAAGTCTGCTTAGTAATAAGCTCTAGACAATGTAAGACAAATGCTGTTATAGCAGTAGAATGACAGCACATAGAAAAAGCATTTTGAATGCAAACTTGCTTATTTTCATGCTTGCTATGGGAATATCCCTTTAGCACACCACAGGGATAGTTGTGTTCTTATTTTAACTAGTCTCCTAATTCTTTGCCTGATGCGGAGTTTCTCCATCTTAGGTTCTTCCAGAGGAAGTTGAAGAAGACAATACATCAATACATACATTATGAGGAAAGGTTGCAGGATTTGGGAATGTTTAGCTTGCAGAAGAGAAGACTGAGAGGAGACTTAATAGCTGTCTACAAATATCTCAAGGGCTGTCACATTGTAGAAGGATCATCTTTATTCTCATTTGCACAAGGAAACACTAGAAGCAATGGAATGAAACTGAATGGGAGGAGACACAGATTAGATATTAGAAAAAACTTTTTGACAGAGTTATCAATGAGTGGAACAGGCTGCCACGAGAAGTGGTGAGTTCTCCTTCAATGGAAGTCTTCAAACAGAGGCTGGACAGACATCTGTCTGGGATGATATAGCGAATCCTGCTTTGAGCAGGGGGTTGGACCAGATGGACCAGGAGGTCCCTTCCAACTCTACCATTCTATGAAAACATAGTGTCAGACAAGGAATCTGACTTGCTCCATTGTTGTAATATGATATGCAGAAAATATTTTAATACAGAAAGTGTATGTATATGCTTTATTGTATATATATATATATATACACACATCAAGAGTCCATCTTCAGTTCTCAAGTAACCTCCTACATATCAGAATACACAAAATCCCACTTATAAAAATGACAAAAGGGGATAAAGAGGCATAAGCACAAATATAATAAAATGTAATATTTTATTGATTTTTTTTTAAATGATCTAAAATTATGAACAAAGTTATAAACAAACTGAGAAAATCCCTTTATCCCCTTTTGACATTTTATAAATGGGATTTTGTATATTATTTTATTGTTTATATGTCTAATTCTTGCCCAAATTTGGATGGAAAAAATGCTGAACTGAATTAATGTATAAAAGTCATCAGCAGTGTTAAACTAAATTGTGGTGATGCAGGATGCTTTATCTGATTAAAAATAACATTTATTTCAAGATTGAAAAAAAGGTGTTCATTCGGCATTTAGAAAAAGGAAAGCATAATGACTGCAACGACAACACTGCTAGAGGGTTGTAACCCACATTTTTGATCAAACAAATGCTCCTACATTTCATTCATCTGCTCTAGATTTCTTCAGCTATTTTGAGGTTACAATTTTCCCATTGTTTTGAACATTATTCTAAGGCCGGAGTCACACTTAACATACGAAAAATCGGTCCGATTCTCTTGGCCGAGACTTGCACAAATGTTCTCTGTATGGTCATCTGTGTGTAATGCGTTTGCAATGCGATGATGTGATTTTCCTGCACCTGTGTATCTGTATGACATCTGTATGACATGTGTATGGCTTTACATTTCTCACTGATTTTCCTCATTGAATTTAATGGCTCTATGGGCTGTTGTGAGGAAAATGTGTGCGCATTTGTTGCAAGTCACACAGATGGTCCGTGTGGGGTCCAAGTTTTTCTCGCACCCATATACTTGCATTGGAGAGTCTCGAACAATATACACGTACAATTGCAGCATGATGCGGATTGCCCAAGAAAAAAAAATGGTGATATGAGCTGCTCCATAGATTAACAGTGGTCTGAGTGCTATGCAAGGTTTTCTCGCATACTACTCGTCCGTATTCTACGCTAGTGTGACCCCAGCCTAAGGCCGGGGTCACACTAACAGACGCAAAATACGGTCCGTAGTTTACATGCGTAATACGGATGAATGACCCCTAAATAGTGCTCTGTATGTCATCCGTAAGCAAGGTGTGGTTGCGTATTTTGCGCAAGTCTGCATCCGTATGTAGTCCGTATGGCATCCGTATGCAATCCGTATGGCGAGATTTTCTCGCCGCCTTGCAAAATGGACATATAATGGAGCCCTATGACAGGGTTTCTAACAGAAACGAAATAATAGATATATACACATAGAATGCATATATATATATATATACAGTGGGGAAAAAAAGTATTTAGTCAGTCAGCAATAGTGCAAGTTCCACCACTTAAAAAGATGAGAGGCGTCTGTAATTTACATCATAGGTAGACCTCAACTATGGGAGACAAACTGAGAAAAAAAAATCCAGAAAATCACATTGTCTGTTTTTTTTTCATTTTATTTGCATATTATGGTGGAAAATAAGTATTTGGTCAGAAACAAGCAATCAAGATTTCTGGCTCTCACAGACCTGTAACTTCTTCTTTAAGAGTCTCCTCTTTCCTCCACTCATTACCTGTAGTAATGGCACCTGTTTAAACTTGTTATCAGTATAAAAAGACACCTGTGCACACCCTCAAACAGTCTGACTCCAAACTCCACTATGGTGAAGACCAAAGAGCTGTCAAAGGACACCAGAAACAAAATTGTAGCCCTGCACCAGGCTGGGAAGACTGAATCTGCAATAGCCAACCAGCTTGGAGTGAAGAAATCAACTGTGGGAGCAATAATTAGAAAATGGAAGACATACAAGACCACTGATAATCTCCCTCGATCTGGTGCTCCACGCAAAATCCCACCCCGTGGGGTCAGAATGATCACAAGAACGGTGAGCAAAAATCCCAGAACCACGCGGGGGGACCTAGTGAATGAACTGCAGAGAGCTGGGACCAATGTAACAAGGCCTACCATAAGTAACACACTACGCCACCATGGACTCAGATCCTGCAGTGCCAGACGTGTCCCACTGCTTAAGCCTGTACATGTCCGGGCCGGTCTGAAGTTTGCTAGAGAGCATTTGGATGATCCAGAGGAGTTTTGGGAGAATGTCCTATGGTCTGATGAAACCAAACTGGAACTGTTTGGTAGAAACACAACTTGTCGTGTTTGGAGGAAAAAGAATGCTGAGTTGCATCCATCAAACACCATATGTACTGTAAAGCATGGTGGTGGAAACATCATGCTTTGGGGCTGTTTCTCTGCAAAGGGGCCAGGACGACTGATCCGGGTACATGAAAGAATGAATGGGGCCATGTATCGTGAGATTTTGAGTGCAAACCTCCTTCCATCAGCAAGGGCATTGAAGATGAAACGTGGCTGGGTCTTTCAACATGACAATGATCCAAAGCACACCGCCAGGGCAACGAAGGAGTGGCTTCGTAAGAAGCATTTCAAGGTCCTGGAGTGGCCTAGCCAGTCTCCAGATCTCAACCCTATAGAAAACCTTTGGAGGGAGTTGAAAGTCCGTGTTGCCAAGTGAAAAGCCAAAAACATCACTGCTCTAGAGGAGATCTGCATGGAGGAATGGGCCAACATACCAACAACAGTGTGTGGCAACCTTGTGAAGACTTACAGAAAACGTTTGACCTCTGTCATTGCCAACAAAGGATATATCACAAAGTATTGAGATGAAATTTTGTTTCTGACCAAATACTTATTTTCCATCATAATATGCAAATAAAATGAAAAAAAAAACAGACAATGTGATTTTCTGGATTTTTTTTTCTCAGTTTGTCTCCCATAGTTGAGGTCTACCTATGATGTAAATTACAGATGCCTCTCATCTTTTTAAGTGGTGGAACTTGCACTATTGCTGACTGACTAAATACTTTTTTTCCCCACTGTATATATATATATACACACGTCATTGAGACAAACAAATATATATATATATACATATATATATATATATTTCACAGAGTTCTTCATAGCAGAATAGCCGCTAATTAAATTGCCGGCTTCTATCAAATCATTCCCCAACACGACATGAAATGACACATGGTTTACATTCAGTAAAGCATTTCATTTCATGTTTTTTTATATGTCCCTGACTAATAATTAGATGAGGGTTTGTGTGCAAAATTTGGAATTTGGGAGTTGTAGTTGTTATTTTAAGGGGTTAATTTGTTGTTAAAAAATGCGTGGGCTTCCCACTGTCCTGTAGCAGTGGCGAATGGGTTAATCTAACAAACGGTTAATGTCATCTTAAAACCGAATGGTGACATTAACCCTTTGTTAGATTAACCCACTCGCCACCACTATAGGGCAATGGGAAGCCCACGCATTTTTTAACAACGAATTAACCCCTTAAAATAACAACTACAACTCCCAAATTTGGCACACAAACCCTCATCTAATTATTAGTCAGGGACATATAAAAAAACATGAAATGAAATGCTTTACTGAATGTAAACCATGTGTCATTTCATGTCGGGTTGGGGAATGATTTGATAGAAGCCGGCAATTTAATTAACGGCTATTCTGCTATGAAGAACTCTGTGAAGTATAAGTATAAATATATATATATATATATATATGTTTGTCACAATGACATGTATATACATATATATATATATATATATATATATATATATGCATTCTATGTGTATATATCTATTCTTACATTTCTTTATTAAACCTGTCAGTGTGAGTTTACTGTATAGCGCACTGAATTGCCGGCTTTTCTAAAAGACATCGGGTGCGTATTTCTCGCAAGTCACACATGTGGTCCGTGTGTAATGCGTATTTTTAGCGCACCCATACTTTCATAGGCGTACTACGGGCGTAGTACGCTGACAATCGCATGCTGCGATTGGCACGGACCGTAGAATACGCCCGAGAAATATACGGCTGTTGGGAGCAAACCCATAGAGAATAATTTGTCCGTGTGTAATGCGTGCTTTTAACGCCTCTCACTCGTCCGTATTCCTCGCCAGTGTGACCCCGGCCTAACAGGCAAATCTGGAACTGCCTGGGCTGGCTACGGCTGCTGGTAACAGATTAGATCATCCATTAAGTGCATTCTAGTTATGCCTAGTGTTGCACCAAGCCTCCAGGTGAGAACACCGCCTATTACTACGGGTATGGTCCTGCCCTCATATACTCAAGCTTAACAAACTTCATTTTATATAGCGCTCTGCTCCCCTCTTCTTTTCTCCTCACAAACTATAGGTCCAGTGTTCTTCAGATTGCAATGTGATGTGATATATGCTGCTGTTATTATCTAGTGAATGTGAATAATTTTAGGTCCAAAGATGACAAAAGTATTCTTGGAGTGATGACTTTACTAGTGCAAATTAAAAAAGGAAAGCACAATTGATGCAATGACAATGAAAACACTTCATTTTGCATTTGCTTTCAAAGATGCCTCAGTATGTGTTTATGAGGGATTGGTCCTGGCAAACTAAGCAGGTAAGCTTTTATGTGGAGATATTGTCCAGAATGGAGCAGGCAAGTTATATATAAGATGGGAAATGGGGAAAATATGTGTCACTGGGTTAACAACAGGCTGCATGATATACATGATAAACACAGTGTATTAATTAATGGAACATGCTCTTATTGGGTCACGGTTAAAAGTGGGGAACCATAGAGGTCAGTATTAGGCCCTTTTTATTTTTAACAAATTTATTACTGACCTTGTAGTGGGCATACAGAGTAAAATTTCAATATTTGTTAATTTTTCTAAACTCTGCAAGGTAATTAAGACAGGGGAGGATACTTTATCATTACAGAGGGATTTAAGAAGGCTGGAAGCTTGGGCTGAAAAATGGCAATTGAATTTTAATTTAGATAAGTGTAAAGTCATGCACTTGGGCAGAGAAAATAAAATGAGCAATTATGCACGAAATGCTAAAACAATGGGTAAAATGAGCCCTGCTCTGTGTAGCACAGGTGATTGGATGATCACAGGTTTTAGTCTCCCATGCAAACTACTGAAGAATGTGAAAAGAAAAAAAAATGATTTTTAAAAAATAAATAAAAAAAACAAAAATTTAAAATCACCCCCAAATGCACATATTTGGTTCAGAAACGTCCGATCTATCAATATATAAAAATAATTAATCCGATCTGTAAACAGCGTAATAAAAAAAATCAAAACGCCAGAATTAAGTTTATTAATTATGAATTAAGCCACAACAATGCAATAAAATGCAATAATAGGCGATCAAAATATCGTATCTATCCCAAATTAGTATCAATAAAAACATCAGCTTGTTGCACAAAAAATAAGCCCTCACCCGGCCCCAGATCCCAAAAGATGGAGACGCTACAGGTCTCGGAGAATGGCAACTTTTTTTTGCAAACTTTGGATTTTTTTCACCACTTAAATATAAAAGAACCTACACGTTTGGTATCTACCAACTCGTAATGACCTGGAGAATCATAATGGCAGGTCAATTTTAGCATTTAATGAACGTGGTAAAAAAAAAAAATGTGGAATTGCACTTTTTTTTCGTGAATTGTTGCTGCTGTTTAAAACTTGGATTTATTAAACAACTTTTTGATGAAAAGAAAATCCTGGGATACATTAAGAGAAGCATAGATGCTCAACACAAGAACATAGTTTTGTCTCTATACAATCACTAGTGTGGCCACATTTAGAATACTGAGCATTATTTTGGGCTCCTGAGTAGAAAACATACAGCTGAACTATGAAGGTGTAGGGGCAATTTCATTACACTGTACAAATACAGTACCGAGATCTTCCCAGTGATATTTTTACACATACTCTTGCAACTATGACAAGGGGTCATCCTCTATATCTAGAAGAAAGATGATGATTCCCTTACACTAAAGGCCCCGTTACATTTAGCGATGCACCAGCGATCCCGACCACGATATGACCCGGTCAGGATCGCTGGTGCATCGCTAAATGGTCGCTAGTGAGCTGCCAAACAGGCAGATCTCACTAGCGATGCAGCAGCGGTCGTACTCGCCTGTCAGACGCGGCGATTGTGACTGTCTTCCACCTGCGTCCATGGCTCGCTCGTCGGTGCCAGCAGGAAGCCGATGACGAGAAATGGACCAGGCCGATCTCGCGCGATCAGCGATAACCAGCGGGGGAGCCGGTCGGAGGTGAGTATCACATGTAGCGATATTGCTAGTGATATCGCTGCTGCGTCACAAAATCAGTGACGTTTTAGCGATATCGCTATGTATAAAGGGCCCTTAAGAGCAGGAAGATTATGGAACCATCAGCCACATGATGTTTTTTGATATTTAATTCACTAATAAAATGTTCAAGGGGGCTTGGATGCCTTTCTTGATAAATATACTATTGAAGTTATCAGTACTAGATTCTGTATGGAACGTTCTGTATGGAACATTCATCCAGGGATCTAGTCTAAGGATGGAGTCACAGTAGCGTATGGCATCCGATGCAAGAGCATTGAACACAATATGCTAATGACCCTCGGTTCCTGCTCTGCTGCGAGCGGGAGCCGAGAGTCATGCTACTGAGTTCCGATCTTCTCACACAGCTGCGAAGGAGGCGGAGAAAGTAATTTCTCCATCTCCTCTGCTGCCGGCATCAGCTTATATCGCACCACACTCAGATGATATCCGAGTGATGTGTGTTGTGTCACTCGCACCCATAGACTAATATGGGTGCGAGTGAGCCGAGACTCTGCCGAATCTCGGTGCCAATCGCAGCATGCTGCGATTGTTCTCGCATGCCGATTCAGCATGAGAAAATAATTGCAGATGTGATCTGCCCCATAGATTAACAATGGGCCGAGTGCTATGCGATGTTTTCTCGCATAGCACTTGCCCATATTCTATGGTAGTGCGACTCCGGTCTAAGGCCGGCATCACACTAAAGAGAAATATGGATGAGTGAGAGAAGTAAAAAACAGGCATTGCACACGGACCAATGATTCTTTATGGGGTAGCTCCCATCAGCCGTATATTTCTCGCGCATATTTTACAGTCCGTGCCAATCGCAGCATGCTGCGATTGTCAGCATAAGCCCGTAATACGCCAATGCAAGTCTATGGGTGCGCAAAAAACACGCATTACACACGGACCACATGTGTGACTTGCGAGAAATACGCAAGACTTCTGGTGACAGGAAATGGGCCAATTCATTATCAGGAAGCTTAGACATGCTAATTAGCTCAAAAAGCGCTCCAGACATCCCGGAAGAACGCCTCCACGGAGTCCAGCAGCACGTCTACCCACATAAATGTGGAGCTGTTAATAGTTTTGGTCCAGGAAAGGCCAGAAATTTAGGACCAACGTGATGCCCATTATTCAGACCGGGCAAGAAAAAAGGCGGCATGGAGGCACATCTGTGGGCAGATGTTTACAGATTTTGGTGAATGGCCACGTGAGGAGCACCAACAAATGAGTAAGTTATCGCCTTTTTTACCAATCATCTTAAAGGCCAGAACAAAGCTTTTTTCAAAGTAGCCCTTAAAATCCTATACTGTGTATGTAGTTATCCTTGTTTGTAATAGAAAATTTTTGAAATAAAGGACATCCTACTAGGCCACATGACTATGTGAAATGTTAAGAAAGTTGCTTGTCACATTTCCCAAAGGTAAAATTACATTTTCCCTTCACATTGCAGTTGAGGATGTGATGAGACGCTGGCGCAGCATCCGCGACCAGTACCGGCAGGAAAGGCAGCAGAGGGCCAGGAGTGGGGCAACAGCACTGACCAAGCGAAAATATATTTATTTTGACCGCCTGGCTTTTTTGGCACCAATTATGGATCTCAGACCGTAAGTACAGACATCACGCCACATGACACATATGCTGTTTAGTGTCAGAGCTACATTTTTTTTTAACTAAATTTCCTAACAGAACTCAGTCCAACTTCACAGAGAGGGAGACAGGGTCAGATTCTCAGGCCATTCTAGACCCGGTCGGGGGAGGTGAAGAGGTGGCAGGCCCATGTTCTGAGCCTTCCATTTGCAACCCCCAAGCTCCAACAGCACCAGGACCAGCATCTGATTCTGTACCTGGTCCAGAACCAGCAGCTCCACCAGCACCCGGCATTGTTGAAGAAGCCGGCAACAGCAGCAGCCCTACTGTCCGTCTTGAGGGCTCCCTCCAGCCTGCAGCCGTAGGCCACCGTGGGAGATGTAGAAGAGATAACACTGCCTCTGATACCCAGAGGCATGTTGACACAGGTGTCCTCAACTACCTGTCCAGGGCTGCCCAGGATGAGGGTGAAGAGGCTTATTCTCGAAGCCTTTCCCGGTACCTCCGTCCCCTACCCCGTGAGGTGAGGCTACGTGTGCGAGGATCCATTTAGATCTTAATTGATGCATGCACACACCCCAATATCCCATATGAGGTGTTTGAGTTTCTTGAGAGGTGGCAGCCTTCACCCCATAACCATCTCCGCCTTACCCCACACCCTGATGTGCCTGCTCAATTAGGATCTGAAGTTCCTCCTGCACATGCGCGTACACCTCAACCCATTCCCCCCCAAAACCAACCTGCAGACCCGTGTTGGAGGCTGGCCCCAACCTGGCTTTGGACAACGTGGTCATATTGGTGGGTATGATGGACGTGGCTACAATCATCCACAGGAGTATAATCTCCATTTTCCTTATGGCCACTTTGGGCCAAGATTATCCACCACAACAGGCAGGGTGATGGACAAGCTGGGAACCCCACTCCCCAAGAGGCCTCCAACCCTCACCTCCACCAACATACCGGCAATTGTGAACTCAAATTGTTTTTTTTTTGCCTTAGCAAATGAAGGTATGTTTTTCTATATTTTGTTGTACAAATTATGTATAATACATAAAGGCCCACATTTTATGGGCAATATATGCCATATGAAAAAATATGGTAAGCACTATTCCAAGTTTACTTTTGCATTTATAAAAAAGTAGAAAATGCAAAGTTCGGACTCTTGTTTCCTTATTTGACAAAATTGCACTCTTTACACATCTTTAGGCCAAATTAACAAAACAAAAAACAATATTAAAGGGCCAAAAAAAAATTTATACTTCAACACATAAGAACATCACAACAAAGATACAGCCTGATCTTGCCAGGTAGTAGCACCCTGAGGTGATACAAAATACTGGTTGAACACATCATGGACTTTGCGTCCTGAGAGAGAATGCCTTAAAGGGTGCACATGTGGCCTAGGCCTATCCCCATTGTCCACCACACCTTCAGCCACATCAGATGAGGAGCAATTATGCAGTCTTATTGAAGTTATGGAGGACCACACATGCTTTGATGACCTCACTGACGTTGGCTTCACTCAGCTGAATGGCAGACTGGAGGACACGCCAGTTGGCACAAAGAATGCCGAAGCCACACTCCACCAGTCTTTTCATTTAGATCACCAGAACAGTGTGTAACTAAGAAGCTAGCCTTACACTACATATACACACGTAACATGGCTATGTAATGTGTAATCAAATATCATAGTATTCTTGCTTTGACAATAGATTTGGGAAATATTAAGAATGTCACTCAGCAAAAAAGGGGTCACTGAGTAAGAGAATTATTTAGAAAATGAATCATGTACATACATTCTGTAGCTGAGAAATACATACCATAACGTAAGGAGAAGGTGCTCCTCCGCAGAGATACATTTGCGCATCCGGGTGTCCTGAAAGGTGATCCCTGGGCGCACTGCCTCCAACAAAACATCAAAGGTAGAAATGGTCATCCGACAATAGAGGAAAAACTTGTCGGGAGGTGTCCTCAGAGCTGTATAAAGCCTGTGAAAATGGCCTTTATTGAGGCGTTGTCTCAAATGCTGATGGACCTATATTCGTCTTCTCCTCCTCGGATCCACAATCACTGGGTATGGCTGGCCAAAGTGGTGGGACAAAACCCAGTTGTACAGAACACAGTCAGTTGGGTTGATCTGAAGTGTGTTTGACATGTTTGCTAACAACCACCAAAACACCAACACAAGCACAGCATCCAAATGGGCAGATTGAAGGCTGGCACCTGGTGTAGAGGCAATAAATAGGGTTGATGATGATGATTTAAATTATGTGCAGGCCTCAAAACCGTTAAATATCCATTTTGCAAGGTTACGAGAAAAATACGGTATACGGATCACATTTGGATTACTTATGGATGCTTACATGTGCAAAATACGCGGCCACACCCTGACATCGGATGACGTGCGGATCACTATTTATGGACCATTTCTGCCTATTACGGCCGTAAAATACGGACCAGATTTTTATACGTTGTGTGTGGCTCCAACCTAATTGTCATATACGGAGTTTTTGCCTTCCACTGAATCTTCATTTTTAGGTTATACACTGAAAGAAGACACAATTCTTCAATTTCAATCTAAACATATGACCAACAATGGATATAAAAAGTCTACACACCTGTTAAAATGCAAGCTTTTTGCCAAGTAAGATATACCATGAAGAATCATTTCAGAACTTTTGACCTTTATTGTCATCCATTATGTGCACAAATGGATTGAGAAACAAACAAATAATTTTGAGGGGTAAATTAAAAATAATAAAGCTAAAATAATGAGGCTGCATATGTGAGAACACCTTCTGATTTGGGGATGTGGTTGTGTTTACAATTAACTATTCTTACTTAAACTCATGTTAAATAGTAGTCAATACACGGGCCAAGAGGGCCTACAGCAGCATTAAAGAAATTAAATGAATCTATAGCAAGTACTTGGTTGGGTACCGCATGTGACAATAATATCTCATAGTCTTCATATTGGCAGACGTATTCTTCATATGTATGGCATGTAGGGTAGCGTGGCAAGACAGAAGTCTTTTCTTACAAAGAAAAACATATAAGACTGATTAAGTTTTGCCAAAACCTACAACAAGTCTTCCAAAAGCATGTGGAAAAACAAGCCTGACGAGACAAAGGTTGAACTTTTTGGTCATAAAAACTTTTTGACAGGCAAATGCTGCCAAGGCAAATAAAATAATTATATGCATTAAAAGGTGCACAGATGCTCGTGGCAAGAACATAGTTTTGCCACTATTCAACTAGTGTGGCCACACTTAGAACACTGTGTACAAATTTGGGCTTCAGTGTATAAGTAAGATATAGCTAAACTTCAGCGGCTGAGAGTAGAGTGACCAAGGTTATTAAGGATGGATGGTTAACTGCATTGCCAATACAGATTATCGACCCAGGGGTTATTCAGTTTGCAACAAAGGCTTAGGAGTAATCTTATTACAATGTACAAATGTTTGAGGGGACAGTGCAGGGATCTTTCTAATTATCTTTTTACACCTAGGCTTGCAATGGTGATAAGGGGGCATCCTCTATATCTAGAGGCTAGAAGGTTTAATCATAATCACAAGTGGCGATTTTTTACTGTAAGAGCAGTGAGATTTTGGAACTCTCTGCCACATGATGTTGTAATAGTTGAAGTACTACAAAAGTTAATGGAGTACTGGAATGCCAACCTTTATAAATATAATATTACAGATTAATTAGTACTAGATTTTGTGATGGGACGTTGATCCAGTGAACTATTCTGATTGCTGTATATGGAGTCAGGAAGAAATTTTTCCTCTAACATGGAGGCTATTAGCATCTGCCTCATGGGGATTTTGCCTTCCTCTTAATCAACATGTTAGGCTATAGGTTGAACTTGATGGATTTAAGTTTACATTTAAACTATGAATCTATCATTCTAAAATTCCATAGTTTCAAAAATTATGTTTTGTGCAAAGCCAAAACTGTGTATCCCCAAAAGAACACCATACCTACAGTGAAGAATGCTGGAGGCAGCATTATGCTTTGGGGCTGTGCTTCAGGGATTAGAACTGCTGGAATTCCCCCCATAATAATTCAAGGTGAAGGGAATTATGAACAGGTGCGAAAACCAATCAATTCTGCAACAAAACCTTCAGACTTCTGCTAAAATTCTGAAGATGAAGATAAATTTCCCGTTCCAGCATAACAGAGACCCCAAGCATACCTCCAAATCAACAAAAGAATAGCTTTGATAAAAAAGCAAAGTTTGGGAATGGCCCAGCCAGAGACCAGACCTGAATTGCAATTGAAAATCGGTGGGTGACCTGAATGAAGCTGTAAACAAGAGATGTCCTTGCAGTATAACAGATTTGGATGGCTACTGCAAGGAAGAGTGGGCAAAGATGGACATTTCTAGATATATTAGTCTAAGGGTGTGTTTATTTATGCAACCACATTAATTGAGCTTTTAATCTTTATAATTCCACCTAAAACGATTTCAGTTTATTTTGCAATTGAATTGTGCAGATAATGGCTGACATTAACATTGTAAACATTTCTGAAATCATTCTAATTGGTATGATTTTTTTTAATGACAAAAACCTAGCATTGCAGACTTTTTATATAAACTGTATTTTTGAGAGCAATAATATATTCATGGTGTAGTGGCATTGGGAAAATGTATTAAACAATCACAATGAAAAAGTGGAACAACTGTACATAGCAAACAATCATGCTACAGTTTTGGTTTTTTAAAGTTGTGATATAACTTTTTCACTTTTCCTTGCATCAATATTCTTCACAGAGTTTAGCATAAGTTCATAATTTTCACGATTACAAAATTTACAAAAAAATTTGTGACAAATTAAGTAGTGTGTCATGGTTTCACATGCAAATATGAACAGAGCCTCTAAATAGCAAGTAATTGTAACATATATTATTTAGATAGAAGTGTAATTTCCATATCCCGTATGTTGTCTGTTATTGTGCTTTTTTGGGAACTTTTTTTTAAAATTGGTGAAATAATTTTTTGTTTAAGTTTGTAAAGTGTTGAAATATATACAAGACTCACCCTTATGGATGTCCAGGCTGCTCAGGTTCAAAATCTATGTCAGGATTTTTTGTGAATATGTACAAGAATGTAGTTATAACACTCCACTGCTGGTAGGCAGAATTTTAAAAGCAAAAGAAATGGCAATAAAGCCCCTCAAAAATAATGCTGACACCAGAAGCTATAAATAAGCTAATATTATACAATTATGTAGTATGATACTGTCAGTTTTATCATTCATCAATAACCCTATAGGATACTGTAATATATTGTATTTAACTTTAAATGCTCCTTAATAATTAAACTAAACATGGGAACTATTGTCATGAACAATATCCATGGCGGTCTGCTACAGCATAAAGCTTAGCATCAATCATATACTTCCAGAATTTGTTTAAAGACTAACATTTGCAAAAATATGAATAAGGACTCTTTATGTTGCTTAGAAATGCCCAGTAGCTCTCAAGAGCCATATATATTATTATAGAAGCATACAACGGACAGATGTTAGCAATACACATATATGTAAGTTCTAGGTTTCTTAATACAAACACTTTTCAAAAGATTTCCAAAAGCATGATGCTTAAAAATGAGGCATCATGTCACTGTAACAATAAAAATCCTATAAAAGGCATGCAGTCTTAATGAAAAGTAGTCATATTGTTAACTGTAGTAAGTGGTAGATCTTGGGATGCATTGTTGGGTTCATAGATACGTCTTCAAAATTTTCACCTTGAAAAATGTTTGTGCTTTTTTTTGGAGGAACATTAAATATATGGCAAAGAGGAGGTTAGATCAACCCATATTGAAACGGTGTTCCCCTCGGGTAATATGTGATGAAAACTCATATCTATCTTGGCTCTGGTATCCACACATGTTGCACTCAAATGGATCCCGAAAACCATGACAGCCCATGTGGATTGTGTACATCACGTGATCCAAGAAGAGAACTCGACAGTGCTCGCACTTGTGGACTTTTATTGCCTCTCCGTTACCACTGATGACTTTGAAAGCATCTTGAGAATTGTCATTGGCAGCTCTATACACATCAAATTGCTTGTTTTCTTTTATAGACATCCCATTTCTAGTATGGGGCGGTATGTGACTGGTCAGATATATAAGTCCTCCCCTTTCCTCATTGTTGCTCTCAGTATCTGTGGAATCTTGACAGCTGTTACTTGGAGAAACTTCTTTCTCTGAAGCAATGGATTTAACTTGGGAAAGTAACAGCAGGTTCTCCACTGCACTTTCATGTGCTGCCTGGTTGGTGTGAGATACAACATCTGCGTGAGGTTTATGGAGGGCATACATTGGGTTAATAACTGGGACCACGTCAGGGCCACCTGGTGGGGTCTGAACCAGTGGACGCAAGGATTCAGCACCTAAATATGTAATTGCATTATTGATGGCCTGATCCATTACGTGTGTCTGCATCATATCATTCTCCTTCTCAAAATTACTGCTGGCATCATATGGCAGGTCCGACAGGCGCTTCTCACCTAAAGAAAAGAGCATAGAGCTAGTTATGGATATATATTATTTTTCATGTGATATTCCAAAACTTAGGAGTACAGCACCTCAAGATCTTTTCCTTAATGCTTAGAAAATTTCTAATATACAAATGAAAAGCAACTGCACTTGCATTACTGTATGTGGTTTAATATGAGCATGATTATATATATATATATATATATATATATATAAACAAAACAAGTTCTTCAAAGGTAAGACCTGTCAGGTTTGCAAATTACATTTTCATATATTCCAAAGACATACTGATAGGGAATCTGGATTCTGAGCCCCAATGGGGACAGTGCCGATACTGTCTTTAAAGCGCTGTGGAATTAATGGCGCTATATAAATGAGTAAAATAAATAAGTATATCTTTCTTAAACAAATTCTTTTGGAGCTTAATGGTGAATAAGTCTCAAGGTTTTTGCTGCCCTGTCTGAAAACAGCATGATGTAGGGGCAAAGACACTGATTGCAGCAATGTACCACTCACTGTAGTTCCATCATTTAATATATCACATATATTACTTACTAGATCACTTACTACAACTTCACCTACACCACTGATTGGCAGCTTTCTATGTATACTGTGCATAGGCAAAAAGCTACCAATCAATGGTGGGGGTGTGGTTATACAGAGCTCATGAATATGGAGGGCTAGATTGCAACATGTTTACTAGTCCTCTAGTGATAATCTAATGCTCAAAAAACAAAGAAGTTATCAAAATTACAGCAAGCAGTTTAGTAAGTGACACATCACTAGAATCAGGGTGTCTGTTTCTACATTATACTGCTCTGTTTAGGTGGCATAAAACCTGGTGCTAGTTTCCCTTTAATATTGATGACATATCAGGTTTGATAGGTGGAGGTCCAACTTCCTAAGATCAGCAAAGTGAAGAAGTCATTGCTCCATGTCCTCTTCATTGCTTACACAGGCACTGCAGCTGATCACTAAAGGTGACGGTGCCTGGTCCTGCTCCTCATCACTGTGAGCCCCATTATAGTTATTCGGATAAGCTGTAATGTCAATTAGAGCTATGCTAGCCGATCCAGATATTATGCTCGCCAATATCACATGCTGCAAACAATGAGAACCCATTAATGTTTAACTCAAGCATCACCTCTTTGAGCATCAATAGTTCTAAAACAAAAAAATAAATTTGGACTGACACATTCTGATATTGATTCAGGTAGTGTGGCCGATTTCCAAGTTGTTTTCTTAAGACATAGCCAGAAGTGGATGGAAAAGAAATACAAAAGAGGGACTTATACTTTTATTTCGTGCTGAATTCTCTTCTGGCTCTAAAAATGGCAATAAAAGCTGTGCCTCCAACAGTATCAAAACCAGCAGGTATGAGAACATATTTAGTGATTCTTTATACTTCTCCCCACTTCCAGATTCTGCTTCAGCTACAAAAAGACAAAGAGAGTGCCCCAAAAGCTGCACCCACAGCAGTTCTCCATCCAGCTCAGTTACACTGCTGTAGTATTGATATCCTTTTAAAGAACAAACAATATCGTTTTTCCAGTTTGCTTTAAGGCAATGTGTTAGAAGTGAGAATATGACACATTTAAGTGTTTCAATGCATTGCACTTCATTACTTGTGTGGCTTCTTAAACTGTGCTTGCTCGCTAGAGGGGTTGTACTACACATAACCAGACCAGTAAAATTAGACATGACAGGAAACACTTGGGTTCGTGTTTTCTGGAAAATACTGGGCTGGTTATGTGGTTACTAAGGCTGAGTAGAAACCGCTAACTGAGCACAGCTAGAAAGGCTAGGAGTTGCTCTACATATGTCTAGGTATAATCTTTACATCTCTGCTCTTGGATCTTTTTTTATTTCAAAAGTTCACACATGTGACAAAATATATTTTCCAAAAAGTTTCCTTTGTTTTTTTTAAAGCTAACCTGTCACCTCTTTTGGCCAATATAGGATGCGACCACCGCCTTTCAGGACTTATCTACAGCATTCTATAATGCTAGAAAAACAGGAGAAAAAAAAGGGGAAGTAACAAAGTGCTTTTATATATAAATATATCACAATTTTATCAATGCATAATCAGATACAAAAATCACATTACAAATATATCAAAAAAGGTGCCAGACAGTAGGGGTCTTCATAGGGGTTTTCCTCCTCCTTTCTTATCTTCTCGGTAAGCCTCATTGACTTTATCCTTTACTCATATGATTTTATCATAAGTGGATATACTATTGTAACCAGGCGATACCTGTTGACTTTTTGCATTGGCGATCTTCTCTAATGCTTCTATTACGGAAGGCTTACCCCTATTCCCATAGAGCTACTGTCTGGCACCTTTTTTGATATATTTGTAATGTGATTTTTTGTATCTGACTATGTATTAATAAAATTGTGATATATTTATATATAAAAGCACTCGTTACTTCCCCTTTTTTTCTCCTGTTTTTCCATGTTATGTGTAAGTGAGTGCAGTGACTGGGGGAATTTTTTGCATTGCCATTGTCACGTCGCCGTCAGACTCGGGGCCTGCTGTTCCGCCCTCAGCCACTAGGAGGCGACGGACTGTCACACCGCCCTCGGGCTCGGGGCCTGCTGTCCGGGCCTCGGCCACCAGGAGGCGCCGGACTGACATGTCGCCGTCGAACTCGGGGCCTGCTGTTCCGCCCTCAGCCACTAGGAGGCGACGGACTGTCACGCCGCCCTCGGGCTCGGGGCCTGCTCTCCAGGCCTCGGCCACCAGGAGGCGCCGGACTGACATGTCGCCGTCGAACTCGGGGCCTGCTGCTCCGCCCTCAGCTACTAGGAGGCGCCGTGGCTCGCGCCTGAGTGATGGCGGCAACAGTGAAAGGGCTTCTGCGCAGACATCTAGTGGACGCAGACTCCGCTCCTCTGTCAGTCATGAAGGGGTTGGTGCATCATCATTAGGTCTGGTCCTGGGGGTGGTCCTGATGACATCATCAGCCCGGGAGCCTGTGAGGGATGACCTGATCCCTCAAATACCTTGGGACTGGGCTTGCAAGCCGCCGGATATATTCTTGGTTCCCCTGTGTGCTACTTAGTGATTGACTTCTGTTTGACTCTGACCTCAGCTTGGATTTCTGACCCTTCTATTGCCTGACGACTTTGTACTTCTGCTACTCTCCTGGTTTGTGACTCTGGCTTGGATATTCTGACTCTGCTACTTCCTAACGATTCTGTACCTCTGCCGCCCTCCTGGCTTTTGACTCTGACCTTGGCCTGAATTTGACTCTTCTATTGCCTGCCATTTTTCCTACTTCCCTCTGACGACCGTCCTGCTCTGCCGCTGCTCATATTCAGACAGCTACCTCCTGGGCTCTGTTGTAAATCCAGATCCCTGTATAGGGGTAAAGGGTATCAGTGTTTCTCGGGGTGTTGCCTGGCTGCAGCCCAGAACCGCAGAGGACGTTACAGCCATATGGCAAGCTATCCCCTCTAGTGGTGTTACAATGAGTCTGGATTCGCATATACTAAGCATTCTATAATGCTGTAGATAAGCCCCCAGTCCGACCTGAAAGATAAGAAAAATAAGTTTTATTATACTCACTCGGGGAGCGGTCCAGTCCGATGGGCGTTGCAGGTCCGGGTCCGATGCCTCCCATCTTCTTGCGCTGCTGCCCTCCCGCTTGCTTCCTCGCTCCCGGCATCGCACTCATGCACAGGCGTACTTCTCTGCCCTGTTGAGGGCAGAGCAAAGTACTGCAGTGCGCAGGTGCTGTGAAATGTTAGAGAGGTCCAGCGCCTGCGCACTGCAGTACTTTGCTCTGCCCTCAACAGGGCAGTGACGTACGCCTACGCAGGAGTGCGATGCCGGGAGTGATGAAGCAGGAGGGCGTCGTCGCAATAAGATGGGAGGTGCCCAACCCGGACCCATCGGACCGAAACACACCGGGCCGCCCCCCGGGTGAGTATAATAAACTTATTTTTCTTATCTTGCAGGTTGGATCGGGGGCTTATCTACAGCATTATACTTGTATAATGCTGTAGATAAGTGCTGAAAGGCAGTGGCCGCAACTTATAGAGGCCAAAACAGGTGACAGGTGCACTTTAAGCTTTGTCTTCATTCTACTTCAAAACTAATATATCATGTAAATGTACAAGCAGCAATTATTAGTATTATATGTTGACGTGGAGCTTCATGTAAGGGTAAATTCACACTATCGTATAAAAATCAATCATTCTCATCAAGAAAGTGAGGTGACTGTACAATCTGTTTTTAAAGGTATTAATAATTTACAGGAACATTTACAGATTCCCATGTTACAGAATTGTAATGTATCCATGAAAATCAGCTGTTACACTGGGGCACCGTATGGCATCAGATATTTCACACACCAATAGACTTGGAATGGGTGAGTCTCATCTGATTTACAGAGGAAACTAGCACATGCTGCGATAATTTTTTAGTTCACACACAGATTTGGTCAGTGAAAAAAAATATAGCTCATCTGCGCTGCCCCATTGAATAACATTGCTCCAAGTGTTTTTTTTTTTCATGGACAGCACTCTGACCTAAAATACAGTCATGTAAACAAGCTCTAACAGTGAAAGGAGCCAAGGAACAGACCAAATCTTGTCCTGGTAGATAAGGAAGGCGTTACAATGGTTATACATAGGGCATGCGGCTGCGTTTGTTCATAAGTTGCAGCTGCGACTTTTTTTTGCCAGTGATAAAATCACAGTATTTATGCCTTCAGTTTTGAAAATCAGTTAAAAAACACAACTGCCATGTGTGAATGCAGCCCTAGGCTACTTATACATGACACTTGTCAATTTTTGTATCTATTTGAAAGGCTACAGTAGGTTTTGTCTTAAAAATTGTCAGGCAAAATGCAGACCTAAAAATTGCAGTAAAAATGGCCTTACTCCTAGATTAAATCTGAAGGTATTTATGACTTAACAATTACTATTGCAGATTTATTAAAGTGTGGCACACTAAAAATTTGAACAAAAGTGGTGCTGAAAACTGGCAAAAACTGTATTATTATAGATCCTCACAAAGTTTTGCATCTTGTTGAAGGGTAGGGCCTAGTATGTGGTGTTTTTCACCTGCATTGTATTTGTACCTTATTCATTTCATTTGGGGCTTTTTAAACTCATTAAGGACATGCCTCATTTTCAGTTTTGCGCTCTTGTTTTTTCCTCTCCATCTTTAAAGAGCCATAACTTTGTATATTTACATCTACATAGCCATATGAGGGATGTTTTTAGTGGGAAAAGTGAGGTGTAATTTCATTCATTGTGAGCTACAAATTACCTTACAACATGATGTCACGAACTGGGGGTATATTTGGTTGCCCCCCAGTTCTTCTTCAGCAGGGATATATGTATATCCCACTTTCCAGTTCCAGTTTGGAACTTGCAGCTCTCAGGCGCCCCCCTTTACCCTCAGGTCAGTCAGGGAACTACACCTAGGATAAGTAGTCGCCAGATGGGCCGCCTCACTGTGTACGGGTTAATGGGAAGGCTGCAGTGAGGGAGATGACTAATCCCGGTCCCAGGCGGGATATACCCTTATCAAACTCCGTCCGTCACTGCCAGGGTCTCCCCCAAAAGCCCAGAACACACTACGCTGCCACCAGCTCCTGGTTCTAATTAAGATTGGGTCAGGAGCCACCCCATCAGTAGCGTTGGTTTAATTTAGCACGGAGGTCGTGGGGATACGTATTAGAGCAAGAAAAACGAAGCTAGTAATTTTACATTTCATTACAAAAAGTAGTCAGTGTTTACAAATATACAAAAAGATTTTACAAATTGAGACAGTCATAGAATGTACAGGCAATTACAAAATAAAGAAGGATTAAAGGTGAAAATAAACACTTACAGATATCTCAGTCCATGGTAAGCAATGTGGTGGAGGGAGGGGTTCCCAAAGGCAAGGATTCCGCCCACAGTATAGATGGTATACACTGTCTAACCCAGGTTTGAATGACCTCAGACTGAGGTTCATGATCATATACCCTCTGCTTGTGACATCACTGAGGGGGGCGGAGCTATGGTTCAATCCCCTTTTCAGAAATGCCTAAAACCTCCTAAGTATCATATCTCGGGGAGGGAACCTCGTAGAGCAATGACTAAAGTATCATTTTTCTCAGCATGACATTGGTGTTCATTTAAGTCCAAACACAAAGCCGTTGCATAACCCGATTCAGGCCGAATCCATAACTTGGATTCGACTGATACGGGAACCTAGAAAATTTACTGGTGTATAGATCTATTGGTGTACATTCCAAATATTTAAGTTTCATACCTATAACACCAACTGGGGTCAAGATATGCCCTAATATTTAGATCTTAAATGAACTATATCTTAGACAAAAGAGCACATTCTTCTACAACTACCTTCAGCCAGCTTAGGGCCATAAACTACTCAGTGGGGGTCTGCTAGCACACTAGTATCATGTTACACAGAGTGTGTAGGGAGAAGGAGCTGGGGGGGGTCAAAAAGCCGACAGCATGTGCCTGTAAAGTCATGGAACCTTCTAGAAGTATACTCAGAATATGGCATAATTATATTATCATGACACCTCCCCTTTTGGATTGCGCTACGGAGGCAGGACCTCTCAGTACTCCTCCATGCACACTTCGGCAGGTTCGCCCTGGCGGGACAACCGATCGGCATTGTCCTTTTTGTGTTTCACGGTAAAGTCGTACTGTTGGAGAGCAAGGCTCCAGCGTAGCAACCTTCCGTTAGTACCAGACACGGATTGCAGCAAGCTCAGGGGGTTGTGGTCAGTCACCACAGTGAAGGTGCAACTGTACAGGCAGACGTTGCAGGGCCCAAATCATGGCCAGGCACTCCTTCTCTATGGTGGAATAGGCCAGTTCTCTCGGCAGAAGCTTCTGGCTCAGGTACAACACGGGGTGCTCTTGGTTCTCCGAGTCGACCTGGCTAAGTACATCACCGAGGCCAAACTCACTGGCGCTGGTCTGTACCAGGAACAGCCGACTGCTGTCGATTGCTTTTAACACGAGAGAGCTGCTCAGGGCTGTTTTCAAAGCCAGGAAGACCACCTCACAGCCGTCTGTCCAGTCGACTGTTTGGGGTAGCTTCCTCCTGGTTAGGTCAGTCAAGGGCTTTGCAAGGCTGCTATAGTTCTGAACAAAGCACCTATAGTACCCTGCAATGCCCAGGAAGGACATCACCTGTTTCTTTTTCCTGGGGGTGGGCCAGGACACGATAATATCCACTTTCCCAGGCTCTGGACTCATAGACCCCCTGCCTACCCGGTGCCCCAAGTAGTGGACCTTGCTCATGCCCATCTGGCACTTTCCCGACTTGATGGGCAGGCCTGTTTGGTGAATACGCTTGAGCACCTCCTGGAGATGCTGAAGGTGTTCCTACCAGGTGGAACTGAAGACACAATGTCATCCAGGTACGCCACTGCGTACTTCTCCAGTCCCTGAAGCAGGTGGTTGACCATCCACTGGAAAATGGCAGGGGCATTCTTCATGCCGAAGGGCATGACCGTGGCCTCGTACAGTCCCAAGGGGGTGATAAAGGCAGATTTCTCCTGTGCTTCAGAGCTCAGGGGAATCTGCCAGTATCCCAGATTCAGATCCATGATGGATAGGTATTCCGTGTTTGCTAACTGCTCGAGCACCTCCTCGATGTGTGGAATTGGGTGCACATCAGAGGTAGTGATGGCGTTGAGCCCCCTGTAGTCAACGCAGAATTGGGTAGTCCAATCATTCTTCGGCACCAGGGCTACAGGTGAGGCCCATGCGCTCTTGGACCATTGAATCATCCCCAGATTGCAACATCTCATCGATCTCCTGGTGCATAGCATGCTGCACCTCGTCAAAGATCCGATAGGGTGTCCGGCGTAGTGGGGCAGGATTCCCGGTGTCCACTTTGTGGACCGCTATGTGTTATGAATGGGTCTCCGAGGAGAAAAAAGCAAAACAAGCTAAGCCACAGAAAACCAGAGTGGTTGGTAACTATGCAGATTGCAGATCCCTGATCTCACCACACAACTAGCAGTAGCCGTGGAGCGTGCCTACGATGAACCTAGACGCCTCGTCACGGCCGGAGGACTACATAAGCCTAAAGCAAGAAAAGGGAAAACTAACTGCCCCAGAGCAGACCCCAAAGGACTAGATAGCCCCCACACATGTATTGACGGTGAAACAAGATGAAGGCACAAACACAGGCAGGAAAATAGGCTGAGCAAATGATGGGGCCCAAACTAACTAGACAGGAAAGGAAAGGGAAGACACTGTCTGCAACCTGCAAAAAACCCTACAAAAATAATGTCCAACACTTCTGATAGTAAAATTAATCCTGAAGTCACTAGACTTCTCCCACTATATCAGCACTCTGAAATATTCTGAGACAGAGCAAAAAGAGACCGAACTAGTAAGGGACAAAAAGCCAATTGGCAAAATACTGATAAATAAAGAGTGGAAATTCAGCTCAGCCCCCAGCCGGGGCTGGCAGACCACACAAAAAACTGAATAGACCAACAAAATCAAGTGTGAACATTAGCAGAAAAACTTAGCTTTAGATGACTGGAACAGAGCCGAAAACCAAGAGCTGACAAGCCAGAAGGAATCACCAGCAACTGAATAGGGTGTCGGCTGTCTTAAATCCAATCTGAGAATCCTGAGATCCAATCGTCACCCTCATTCTCAGGTGGCAGAACTCCACCGATCAAACCAGCCGCACCACCTCCCGTCACCACCAGAGGGAGTCCAGAAGGGTAACTCACAACTGGTGAACCAGAGAATGAACTCACAACAGCTATGTCTATCCTTCCAGGTCAGTTGGTAAACATGGCCAGGAAGTGTCCCAGCACAGTTTGCAGATGCGACCGCTGGGATTCGTATAGCAAGGTGCTTACCTTTTCGTCCTTGAGGGACCAACCGGCCTTGGTTTGGGCCAGCATGTCCAGGAGGGGGTCTTCCTCCCCGTCCTCGGGCAGGTTGCAGACTGGTAGGATGCAGGCTTTACGTTCTTGATGAGTCTTCATCATATTGACGTGAAAGGCCTTACACCTACCTCGAGCGTGGTCAAGAGTGACCACGTAGGTTTACTGGGTTGAGCTGTTGGTGTATGACGTACGGGTCTTCCCAGGTTGCCTGAAGCTTATCCTTTGGTACCGGGACAAGCACCCACACCATCTGACGTACCTTGTAGGTCTGCTCCCTGGCGTTCTGGTTGTACCAGTGCTTCTGGTCAGCCTGAGCCTGCGTCATGTTGTCAGGCACCAACTGCGTCAAGGTCTGCATCTTGTTGCGGAAGGACATGACAATCCACAATGGACACTTCTGAAGGGGTCGGCTCTTTTTCCCAGGATTCCCTTACCAACCCAAGGGGTCCCCGGACTCACCTGCCGTACAGGAGCTCAAAGGGGGAGAACCCCGTTGAGGCCTGCGGAACCTCTTGGTAAGCAAATAGCATGTGTGGGAGGTACCGCTCTCAGTCGCGCCCTTGAGTCTCAACCAGCATTTTTAGCATCTGTTTGAGGGTACCGTTGAAGCGCTCACATAAACCATTGGTTTGAGGGTGATATGCACTCAATACCAGATGCTTCACTTGCATTTTCTTACAGCGAGCCTCCATTAGGTGAGACGTGAATTGGGCTCCTTGGTCGGTAAGCATCTCTCTGGGAAATCCTACTCGTGAAAAGATGTCCAATAGTGTACCCGCCACCTTATCCGCCTTAGTTTAGGACAGAGCCACTGCCTCCGGGTACCGGGTAGCGTACTCTACCACAATGAGGATTTATCTCTTTCCCGATCTGCTGGAGACGGCCAGTGGGCCCACAATGTCAACAGCGATCAGGTGGAAAGGCTCCTTTATCACTGGCAAAGAGACCAGGGGAGCCTGACTTCCCTACTCTTTGACAGGTGATACAGGAGCGGCAGTAGTTGGTCACATTTGTCCCCATCTTGGGCCAATAGAAGTGTTGAGACAGCTGGGCCTCAGTTTTGATGATCCCCAAGTGTCCAGAAAGTGGAATCTCATGGGCAATCCAAAACTCACCCCTGAATGGGTACGAGATGACCAGCTATCTTTCCCTCAACCACTCCTTTTGAGATTTACCAGGAACTATCTCCCGATACAACCTTCCTCGTTCCCACAACACCCTCTCCTTATCCGACTCAGAGGTGGGCTCCTGAGCGAGGCCTCTCAAGGACTCTAGGCTCGCATCTGATTGCAGAGCAGCCTGTAACTCCTGGCTGGAGACAGCCAGTATTGACGTCAAGGTTATGTCCTCACGGGAACCCTCTGGGACCTGCTCTGGGTCTATCTCTGTTTCAGTCAACCCTCTGAGGAGGATCCAGAAGGCAGGGCGTTACCTACAATCTGGGCACTCTGACTGCAGGTGAAAGCGGCTACATAGGCTGTCTCGCCGGAGTTTTCCACAGACCCATCAGCCGGCGCTGCAATGGGTTCTACCTCCCCATCCACCCCCAATACCTCAGGAGCAGTGCTAATCATGGGGTAGTTACCTTCCTCATGGTTAGTGGTCAGTTGCATGGTATTACCTTCTTCATGGTTCCCGTGCATCTACCCCATCTCCCTTAGCACTTTTGCTTGCTCCTGTTACGAGTTCCTCAACCGCCTCACCCAGCAGGGTGATGTGGCTGGGCTCTTCTGCACCTGTAGACACATCATCATTCTCAGAAAAATGGTTATCAGGTAAAACATCGTCAGGTAAAGCAGGCAATTTCACATCATTATCAATAACATTAGCATTACCCTTAGTATCAGATTGAGGAGGGGTGTCAGGGACATAATACACAACCATTCTTCCCAAATCAGTCCCCAAAAAACATTGGTGGGCAAATTTTCAGACAACCCCACCTCCTTCACCTCTCTCCCAGCTCCCCAATCTATGAAAACCTGGGCCATCGGCAAGGGACAGCGGACGCCCCCAATCCCGGTGACAGTCAGGGTTTTCCCCTAAATAATCTCATCAGGGTCTGCCAGTTTGAGTCACATGAGGGTCCGTTCAGCCCCGATGCTCTTGAGGCCTCTAGCGACATGGCCCCCCACGTGGACTTGCTGCACATTGTCATCGACCCTCCCAACCACCTCACCCTCCAAAAGAACTGCTGCATTAGGCCTGGAGGCCTTGACTGGGGGGTTCTTCTGCTTCTCAGGACAGGTGGCGCTGATATGTCCAGTCCGTTTGCAGGAAAAACACTGGCGAGGGTCTATTGTAGGCCTGGCGTTGGCAAATGGGACAGGGCCTTTGGTGTGTCATCTGGCAGGGGCACTGAGGTTGGTTGCAGGCTGGCGGTGACTGGCTTCTGCACCTCTGATTTCTGGTTGGCCTCATAGGTGTCAGCGATCTGCGCTGCTTTATCAGGATCCTTTGGCTCTCGGTCCATCACGAACTGTCGCACCTCAGCTAGGCAAGATGTAGGAACTGGTCTTTGATCATCAGGTCCCTCAGCTGCTCAAAGGTGGTCACTGGCAATCCTTGGATCCACTGGTCAAAGTGAGTCCTGAGTCCTTGCACCACATCGCTGTAACTGTCGTGTGGGCCACATTGTAGGTTCCGGAACTTCTTGCGGTATACCTCAGGGGTTAGCTGGTACTTCTTTATCAGGGCCTGTTTGATGGCCTCATAATTTCCATCTTGTACTGGAGGGAGAGAAGCAAAGGCCTCTAGAGCTTTGTCTTTCAGCCCTGGGGTCAAGTACCTGGGGCATTGGTTCTCAGGCAGCTGGTACTGTCTGCAGGCTTTCTCAAAGGCCCGCAGAAGTGTCCAAATCTTCGTCCTTTTCCATCACAGGAAAGTGCTCTGGCCGGGGTTTAGGAATCTAAGCGCTGCTGGGCTCACTGCTCTGTGCTGTGGAGGGTACTACCCCTAGCTGGGCAATCTGCAGTTTTTGGTGTCTCGGCTCTCTCAGCCTCTCTCTGCTCGGCTCTCTTGAGCTTGCTGGATCAGCTGCAGACGTCTGTCCGCATCGTCTGCGGGGCAGTGTTGTAGGGCCATTTGCAGATAGCGGTCCACGGCTCCCTGGCTGCAGGTAAGGTCGGCCTGCACCAGCTGGACCTCTGGGCCAGTAACGTCGATACTTTGGCTGGTCCAAGCCTCCACTGGGCTCTGGGCACGGTCCTGACCCTCTTCAAATTGCACCAGTTCCGTGACTATTTGCTCTTTGGTTTTGCCGTGGGGTCAATCTGCTTCAACGTGCACAGGGCAAAAAGTGTCTTTGGACTGCTGCTTATAAAAAGCTTCTCCCAGCTTAATCATGGTTGCCAAACAAAAGACAGGACAGAAAAACAAAGAGAAGGGGAGGGAATAATTGCTATACACACTGCATTGTCTCAGCACTAATAAACACTGAGTTCGTTCTCCAAAATTTTTTGCACAGGGTCCTCACAAGAACTGTGTGAGTTTTTAGTGAGAGGAATGATTGCTCAGACCAGATCACTAATGTTCTATTATCCCACTGCTGCCATCAATATGTCACAAACTGGAGGTGTTTGGCTGCCCCCAGTTCTTCTTCAGCAGGGATTTATGTATATCCCACTTTCCAGTTCCGGTTTGGAACTTGCAGCTCTCCGGTGCCCACCCTCACCCTTAGGTCAGTCAGGGAACTGCACCTAGGATAAGTAGTCGCCAGATGGGCTGCCTCACCTTGTACGGGCTAATGGGAAGGTCGCAGTGAGGGAGATGACTAATCCCGACCCCAGGCGGGATATACCTTTATTAAACTCCGTCCGTCACTGCCAGGGTCTACCCCAAAAGCCCAGAACACACTATGCCACCACCAGCTCCTGGTTCTAATTAAGATTGGGTCAGGAGCCACCCGATCAGTAGCATTGGCTTAATTTAGCACGGAAGTCATGGGGATACATATTAGAGCAAGGAAAACAAAGCTAGTAATATTATATTTTACTCCAAAAAGTAGGCAGTGTTTACAAATATACAAAAAGATGTTACAAATTGAGACAATTATAGAATATGCAGGCAATTACAAAATAAAAGAGGATTAAAGGTGAAATTAAACTTACAGATACCTCAGTCCATGGTAAGCAATGTGGTGGGGGGAGGGGTTCCCAAAGGCAATGATTCAGCCCACGGCATGAATGGTATATGCTGTCTCCCACAGGTCTGAATAACCTCAGACTGAGGTTCATGATCATATACCCTCTGCTTGTGACATCACTGAGGGGGGCGGAGCTATGGAAGCAATCCCCTTTTCAGAAATGCCTAAAACCTCCTAAGTATCATATATTGGGGAGGGAACCTCATAGAGCGACGACTAAAGTATAATTTTTCTCAACATGATGTTGGTGTTCATTTAAGTCCAAACACGAAGCCGTTGCATAACCTGGTTCAAGCCGAATCTATAACTTGGATTCGGCTGATACTGGAACCTAGAAAATTTACTGGTGTATAGATCCATCGGAGTACATTCCAAATATGTAAGTTTTGTATCTATAACACCAACTGGGGTCAAGATATGCCCTAATATTTAGATCTTAAATGAACTCTATCTTAGGGTACCGTTACACTTAGCGATGCTTCAGCGATCCCGACAACGATATGGATCGCTGGTGCATCGCTAAGTGGTCGCTAGTGAGCTGCCACATAGGCAGATCTCACCAGCGACATAGCAGGGGTTGCTACTTACCTGACATCCTCCCGCCCACATCCACGCGTCGCTCGTCGGCGCCACAGGAAGCCCAGCAGGAAGCGCCCGACGAGAAATGGTCCAGGACGTTCTCGCGCAACCAGCGATAGTCAGCGGGGGAGCCGGTCGGAGGTAAGTATCACATGTAGCGATATCGCTAGCTATATCACTGCTACGTCACAAAATCGGTGACGTTACAGCGATATCGCTATGTGTAACGGGCCCCTTAGACAAAAGAGCACGTTTCCACAACTACCTTCAGCCAGCTTAGGGCCATAAACTACTCAGTGGGGGTCTGCTAGCACACTAGTATCATGTTACACAGAGTGTGTAGGGAGAAGGAGCTGGGAGGGGTCAAAAAGCCAACAGCATGTGTCTGTAAAGCTATGGAAACTTCTAGAAGTATGCTCAAAATATGGCATATTTATATTATCGTGACACATGATTCTCCAGGTCAGTATAATTAGGGAGACGGTGATACCAAATATGTATGCTTGCATTTTCTGAGACCCATAACTTTTTTGTCAATTGAGCTATATGAGGGCCTGTGTTTTGTGCATGAAGTGGTAGATTTAATAGGTTTCATTTTAGGGTACCTACTACACTTGAATCAATTTTTGTATGGGTGATGTGGAGACCAAAATAATGGCAATTTTGGTATTTCAATTTTTTTTAAATGTTCCATACAAAGGGAGAAAAAAACCTTTTGACAGTTCAGAGTTTTACAGACCCAGAAATACCAAATATGCTTGTTTGTATTATTTTTTACATATATTTATTTTTATCTGGGCAAAATAATGGGGATTTTAATTTTTATGTTCTTTCATTTTTTGCATATTTTTTAAAACTTGAGTTTTTTCACTTGTTTTCCTTTTCAGTCCTCCCAGGGATTGCTTTATTATTGCAGTATATAGTACAAATCACCATCTGCTAGTAAAGGGAATGTGAGCAGGATTTCACTCCCATGTAGCTCTTTCAAAGACAAGTCCAAGAACACCTTTACATGGCCAGTCTGTTTCTTTGTTAATTAGAAATCAGGGTTTGAATCGATATGCAACTGAAGCTGAAGATCTATTGTAGATCTCAAGTCTCTGTCACTGAAGCACTATTTCCTCCGTCTGCCTGACTGACAGCCTGTGTACTGTGTGACTTCAGTCAAAGGAGTTGTCAGCCAAGCTGGCTTTTCCTCATATGAATTCTGTGTATTTTGAAAAATCAAAAGACAGGTCCGATTTTGATTCAAGTCTTAGGCCGGGGTCACACTAACCGACGCAAAATACGGTCCGTAGTTTACATGCGTAATACGCATGAATGACCCCTAAATTGTGCTTCTTATGTCATCCATAAGCAAGGTGTGGTCGCGTATTTTGCAAGACTTTCTCGCAGCCTTGCAAAATGGACATTTAACGGTTTTGAGGCCTGCTAACTATTTAAATAATTAGCCTACACCCTATTTATTTCCTCAGGAACAGGTGGCTGCCTCCATTCTGTCCATTTGTGACCTTGCCTTCACTAGGTGTGTTGCTGTTGTATGTGCAACATGGCAGACAGTCTGACTTTCAACACAACTGAGCAGGTTCTCTTCAACTGGCTTTTGTCACGTCGCTTTGGTCAACCATACCCAGTGATAGTGGATCCGCCAAAAGTATGTATTTATTGCTTTATGGACTAATTTTAATGCCCTCATCTTATTCCAGATATGTTGAAACTTACAGACCAGAAAGTTATGTGTAATATGTACTGAATATCACTTAGTCATTGTGCAACCAAATATGTGTGTGTTAGTAGATCTGAAATCCTAACAAGTTTGGTATGTATGTACCTTTTTTTGTTTAATTTGTGCATTCTAAAATGTCCCTTTTCTGTTGTTCTTCAGCTTCCTGTCCACTGGCCTGTCTTATGCCGCCCTCCACCATGAGTTTCTGATTCGAAGATCTACCATTTCAGGCATAGCCAGGTCGACATGTAGTGAGATATGGTCAAGACTACATCAACTCGTCATGCCCGAGCCCAGGATGGAAGACTGGTTGAGGATATCAAGGGACTTTGAGGAGGAGTGCCACTTTCCTAATTGTATTGGGGCCCTTGATGGCAAACATATCCGGGTGCGTAAGCTGCCGAACTCTGGCTCCCAATTCTTCAATTATAAACAATACTTTTCTGTTGTATTGTTGGCTCTGGTCGACACTCAATACATGTTTATAACTGTTGACATTGGGGCCTATGGAAGGACGGGAGACTCTCGAGTCTTCAATACTTCCATTATGGCTCGGCGGCTATGCACCAACCAGTTGGATCTACCCCCACCACGCCAGCTACCAGGCTCCACTCAAGAATCTGTCCCTTATGCCCTTGTGGCAGATGAGGCGTTTCAGTTAACGCGCAATGTCATGAGGCCATATCCCCGGCGCAACCTTGACCACCGGCGCAGAATTTTTAACTTGCGCCTATCACGTGCTCGGCGACTGGTGGAGTGTTCCTTTGGCATTCTTTGTGCCAAATGGCGGGTACTCCAGTCTGCCATTCAGCTGAGTGAACAAAATGTTAATGAAGTAGTTAAAGCCTGTGTGGTTCTTCATAACTTCACCAGGATACATGATTGTTCCTCCTCTGCTGGTGTTGTGCGTGGGTTGGACAATGTGTGTAGGGCGAGACCACCTATCAACCCTCAACGTAGACCGTGGGCTCAAAGTGCGTGATATTTTCACAAATTACTTTATGTCACCTGAGGGTGAAACTTCTTGGCAAGAGCATGCTTTGTCTATGTTATGATTTTTTGGTTTATGTGTGTAAATATATATTTCTACCCCTTATGATTCTTTGAGTGCTTTTTTGCATTGGTAAGCGTATGTTAGTATGCTGACACTGTTTTTTAGAATTGACAGAGACGTTAAATGTAGTAGACAAATGTTTACTTTTGCCTTTTTTTTTGGTTGGGTTTTTTTTAAGCCAAACATATTATAGCCATATGAGAACTGTGGCAATGGGCCAAATTGGCCTTTTTGCAGATGTCAACATTTGTTCAAAATAACATTTGCACACATAGAGACAAAAATAAAAAAAAACATTATGCAATACCAAAATGGCTACATTATAAATTGTGGAAAGTTGGGGAAGGAGAAGGCGGAAAACCAGCCTGTGGTTGCTGCTGGCTACTTTGCCCAACATCGCCAAGTGTGGGGGCATACTGTTGCCCATGATGTGGGTAATGTACTGCCTCCTGGGATTGTTGTGGGTACTGGCCAGAGTGATACTGAAGAGGGGCATCTTGTTGGGTCTGGTAGGCCCATGTCTCATACCCACCAATATAACCATGTCGTGCCCAACCAGGTTGGGACCAGCCTCCAACACTGGGTGGGAACAAGTGGCCATATTGGTGAGGTTGGCTAGAGCCAGACATATGTGGCTGCTGTTGGGAAGGTTGGGTAGGGGGAGGAAGGGGGTGAGGTGTAGGCCCACGTATTTGAGGATCCTCAGAGCCTGCTTGAGCAAGCATGTGTGTGGGGTGTCTAAGGCGCATTAGATTTCTGGGTGAAAGCTGCCACCTCTCCAGATATTCAAATAATTCATATGGGGTATTGTGGTGTGTGCAAGCATCAAGCAGGATCTGAAAACATCCTCGAATACGGAGCCTCACCTCACGGGAAAGGGCACGAAGGTAAAGGGCCAGGCTGCGCAAGTATGCCTCCTCGCCATCATCACTATTGACTCTAGCCAAATAGTTGAGGACCCCAGTGTCCACATTTGTACGTGTATCCTGGGCAGGGATCTGGCACCTTCTTCTTCCTCGCCGGGATGGTCCAGCAGGCTGTGGTGAGGCCCGGATCTGGGAAGTTGAGCTGCTGCTCATGTTGCCCTGCTCCTCCAGTATGACTGATGGTGCAGCAGCAGACGGTCCTGGTTGTGGATGTGGTCCTGGTGGTGGGGTTTGTGCCACAGGCACTGGGTTTTCCTGCGAGGATTCTTCACCCATGCTTCTTGTAGCGGGGGGAAGATGGGCCAGCCACCTCATTCCCTACAGGATCTGTATCTGAGCCAGTTCCTCTCTCCGTAAGGTTGGAGTGAGTTCTGTTATGAAATAGAACAGAGCCAAAAATTAATCAATATTTTTGGCCCTGTAAAGTATCTGTGTAATGTGGTGTGAGGTATCTACTTACGGTCTCAGATCCAGAATAGGGGCGAGGAAGGAGAGGCAGTCATAATAAATGTATTTCCGCTTTAGGTGGCCCGCATCACCACTCCTGGACCGCTGCTGACGTTCCTGCCTGTATTGGTCGCAGATAGTGTTGAGCGATACCAGCCGATACTTAAAAATATTGTATCGGAATGGATCTAAAAAAAATCGGGTATCGCCGATTCCTATACCAGAAGTCCCATTCAAGTCTATGGGACTTCCGGTATCGGAATAAGAAAAACCCTTTTCTGTCCTTGTACAGTCTCTCGGGGGTGTGTACGGACCTTCCGGGGGGTCTGTGCCGGCCTGCCGGGGGTCTGTGCCGACTGCCCGGGGGTCTGTGCGGACTGCCGGGGGTCTGTACCGGCCTGCTGGGGGGCTGTGCCGACTGTCCGGGGGGCTGTGCAGGCTGCGGGGGTCTGTGCAGGCATCGTCCGATGGGACTACAAGTTCCATCGGGCTATGCCTGCTACCATGACGGTGATTGACACATTAGCCAATGATGGGACAGTAGTAGTCCCATCATCCGGCTAATGTGTTGAATGTAAAAAGAAAAAAAAACACATACTACATACATACTACATATATACATACTACATACTACATATATACATACTACATACATACTACATATATACATACTACATATATACATACTACATATATATATATATATATATATATACATACTACATACTACATATATATATACTACATACTACATACATACTACATATATACATACTACATACATACTACATATATACTACATTCATACAACATACATATATACTACATACATACAACATACATACATAGTACATACATACTACATACATGCTACATATATACTACATTCATACAACATACATATATACTACATACATACAACATGCTACAGACATACAACATACATACTACATACAATACATTCATACAATACATACATATAGACATACAGTACATACAAGATAGAGTACATACTCACCATTACTTGTCACTTTGATCCCCGAAGCCAGTGTCATCTAAGGAAAAATATGAAAATAACAAACCACCAAATACTCCCTGATCCGCAGAAATCCACGAGTGAGTGTCCCACGCCGATCTTCCGTGGAGAGCAGCAGCATCAGCTGATGCGACCGCTCTCTACGGGGCTCAGGAATCCAGTGTCGGGAGGTAGGTATCCTTCCGCACTGTATTCCTCCGCCACTGTAAAAAAATAGTCCCTGGTCTCACTTTATGGCAAATGCTGTGTGGGAACTTTTTCACACAGCAATGCCAAAAGTGAGACTAGGGACTATTTTTTTACAGTGGCGGAGGAATACAGTGCGGAAGGATACCTACCTCCCGACACTGGATTCCTTGAGCCCCTAGAGAGTGGTCGCATCAGCTAATGCTGCTGCTCTCCACGGGAGATCGGCGTGGGAAACGCGTGGATTTCTGCGGATCAGGGAGTATATGGCTTGTTTGTTATTTTCATATTTTTCCTTAGATGACACTGGCTTCGGGGAACAATGTGACAAGTAATGGTGAGTATGTATTCTATGTTATATGTACTGTATGTCTATGTATGTATTGTATGAATGTATGAATGTATTGTATGCAGTATGTATGTATTGTATGAATGTTGTATGTATGCAGTATGTAGTATGTATGTATGTTGTATGTCTGTAGCATGTTGTATGTATGTAGTATGTATGTAGCATGTATGTAGTATATATGTATGTTGTATGAATGTAGTATCTATGTACCATGTATGTAGTATGTATGTATGTTGCATGAATGTAGTATATATGTAGCATGTATGTAGTATGTATGTATGAATGTAGTATATATGTAGCATGAATGTAGTATATATGCAGCATGTATGCAGTATGTATGTAGTATGTATGTACTATGTATGTTGTATGCAGTACGTATGTTGTATGAATGTAGTATATATGAAGCATGTATGTAGTATGTATGTATGTTGTATGAATGTAGTATATATGCAGGATGTATGTAGTATGTATGTACTATGTATGTATGTTGTATGCAGTATGTATGTTGTATAAATGTAGTATATATGTAGCATGTATGTAGTATATATGTATGTTGTATGAATGTAGTATATATGAAGCATGTATGTAGTATGTATGTTGTATGTAGTATGTAGTATATATGTATGTTGTATGAATGTAGTATATATGTAGCATGTAGTATATATGTATGTTGTATATATGTAGCATGTATGTAGCATGTATGTAGTATGAATGTAGTATGTATATAGTATGTATATATGTAGTATGTATGTATGTAGTATGTATGCAGTATGTATATAGTATGCATATATGTAGCATGTATGTAGCATGTATGTAGTATGTATGTTGTATGTTTTTTTTTTTCTTACATTCAACACATTAGCCGGATGATGGGACTACTACTGTTCCATCATTGGCTAATGTGTCAATCACTGTCATTGTAGCAGGCATAGCCCGATGGGACTTGTAGTCCCATCGGACGATGCCTGCACACACACAAGACCCCCGGCAGGCCCGCACAGACCACCGGCAGCCGGCACAGGCACCCAGCAGTCTGCACAGACCCCCGAGAGGCCCGCACAGACCACCGGCAGCCGGCACAGTCACCCGGCAGGCCCGTACAGACCCACGACAGTCGGCACAGACCCCCCACAGTCGGCACAGACGGCGCATCATAATGCACACAGACTATGCATCATGATGACATCATTTCAGCAGCCAATCACAGCCATGCCAATAGTTAACATACCTAACAGGATGTTACCACATTTCTGAGGATTCCCATTGGCTGAATCAAATCGAGCAGGCTGATAGCTTTATGGGAACTTCCGATTCCGGTATCCGATACGAAAAAAGTATCGGAAGTCAGTATCGGAATTCCGATACAGCTAATATCGGCCGATACCCGATACTTGCAGTATCGGAAAGCTCAACACTAGTCGCGGATGCTGCGCCACCGTCTCATCACATCTTCAACTGCAATGTGACAGGAAATATTCTCAATTTCACATATTTGATGTCAGATTTGCTAACAGTAGCCTAGGCATGTGGCCTTCTGGGGTGTGCTTTCTACCCAGGGTGGCATATATAATTGGGGCATCCAGGCCAGATACACAGGGTCTCACAGTAGTTCATGTATCAAGTAACTACACTTACTAACTTGGTAGGCTAGGAGGATGAGGAGCTTGTGGCCTGGGCCAAATTATGGCAGTGTAAAACCATGGGTCACATCAAAATCTACCCGCCTCATGAGTAAAAAAGTAGAAGCACAGGAAGGGGGGGGGGCTGATTCTATATGCATTTTTTGATGTGAGGTACTTTTACACAGTTTTTGGGTTGTACTTACTCAGTTGCTGCTGCTCCTCACGTGGCCAATCACCAAAATCGTGGAACATCTGGCGACATATGCGCCTCCATGACGCCTCCTTTCTTGCCCGGTTGGCATAATGGGCATCACGTTGGTCCCAGATTTCTGGCTGCTCCTGCACTAATACAATAAAAGCATCTCCACATTGAGGAAATATGGCGCCATGACGCTGATGTACTCCGTGGAGGCGTACTTCCTGGATGTCTGGAGCACTTTTTGAGTTCATCTGCATGTCTAAGCTTCCTGATGATGGATTGGCCCATTTCCTGTCACCTGCCAAAAGACCTGCGTATTTCTCGCAAGTCACACGTGTGTTCCGTGTGTACTCCACATTTTTTGCGCACCCATAGACCTGTATTGGCGTCCTACGGGCGTAGTACGCTGACAATCACAGCATGCTGCGATTGGCACGGACCGTAGAATACGGATGAGAAATATACGGCTGTTGGGAGCTACCCCATAGAGAATCATTTGTCCGTGTGTAATGCGTGCTTTTAACGTCTCTCACTCGTCCGTATTCCTCTCTAGTGTGACCCCGGCCTTAGATTAATCTCACGAATACAAGCCTGTGGGCCATGGAAAACTCAGACAGCAATTGGATGCAAACTGTGTGCTGTCCGATTTTTTTATGAACTGTTTGGTAGGAGAAGCTTAAGAAACCGCCATCAGTATTTATTATCCAAGAAAAACCGATGAAACTCTGATGGTGAAAACTGACACAGTGAGCAGACTCTGACGACACTCTGATCAAAAACACTGATGAAACTCGGGCTGTTTTTTGCATACAAGAAAAATTACTGACGTCTGAAGCCATAAGGCTGTGGTCACAGGACTGTGCTTTTGCATCACGTTGAAAGTTACAGATTTTTTTCAAGATTAGAAACAACAGCACATTTAGCACAGGATGCAATAGGTCTGCCCTGAGCTCACAGCACAGCATCTGATCTTGTCTCGCACGAGTTTCTTGCCTCAGTACCCAGCACTGCCGCCGGCGGTTTGGATTGGAGCGTTCAACTGCATAGAAAGACATGCAGCCACACACTCCAGTCCCGAATGCCATCGGCAGTGCCGGGTATTGAGGCGAGAGACTCGCACGAGTTTCTTGCATTGCACTCGCAAGTGTGACCCCGGCCTTACGTTGAAAATACTAGTCTGGCTTTCATTTTGTCTCTGAGCAAGAAGTTATTTTTGTTATATGTCACAAATATAAAACTTGGCTATGATCTTGTTAAAACAAAGCTTACAGAGAAGCTGCTTTTTTCTCATCTAGGTTTTGCATGCAAAAACTGTACTTTTTAAGGAACGTGTCAGTTGACAGAATGCAGAAAAGTGGAGCAAGCAGACATTAGCTGAGACAGTGGTCAGAATCTGTAGTTGTGATGTCACTGCTGGAGCCATGTCAAGGAGGGCCAGGGCCACCAGCATGGCAGGGGGTAACAACAGCTGATTTTGCTATTTTTCTCCCCTTTAGCCATGCCATTTTCATAATGAGATGTGCAGTGGTGAATTTTGCTGCAACATTTCCAGTGTAAAAAAATCACTGTCGGGTAAACAGCTTAAAAACAAGACAAAGTCTTTTGAAATGACTGTGTATGCCAAGCATTATAATATGTGGGATTTGGTCAAACAATCTATAGCCAATCAAATCACCTTAATGTAGACAAGAGCCAGAAAGAAGTGACAATCTGTCCACTACCATGTGATTGGGTTAGAGCAGGGGTGGGGAACCTTTTTCCATCCGGGGGCCATTTGGAAATTTCTACCATCATTCGAGGGCCACACAAAAATGATCATCTTGAAAATTACCCCGATATATTTAGTCAAGCAATTAATTACGGTAACTCACCCTTAATGTGACGGCTGGAGCTGCTTCTCCATCACTGGGGGCTATATATATCACAGGTGGTAGGATATACAGCACTCGGGGGAATATACAGCACTTTCAGGGTAAATGCAGCACTGGGAAATATACACATCACTTGGGAGGCACATACAGCTGTGGGGGGATATATAGCACTGGGGGACAGGGATCGTCAGGGAGGCTCATAGATCACCGGGGGGGACAGATCACAGAGGGGTGACATGAAGATCACAGGGGAGGGGCACAGAGATCACAGGGGTGCATATAGCTGGGGAGCACATAGCTTTGGGTGACAGATCACAGGGGGCACATGGGAGCACAAACATCACAGGGGGTACATAGCAGAGGGCACATAAAAAACAGGGGGCACAAAGCTGGGAGCCACAGATATCACAGGGGTGCACATAGCTGGGGGCACAGAGATCATGGGGGGCATATAGCTGGAGGACACAGATCACAGGGGGCATAGATATCACATGGGGAAACAGCGGGGGGTACAGATTACAAGTAGAAAAGCACACAGCTGCCAGCACAGAGATCACCGGGGAGGCACAGAGCTGCGGGCAGCATCTCCTCTTCCGGGACATGTGGACGAGAGAGCATTGGGCGCTAATCCCGCCCACCCAGACGCTAACCTCGCCCACCCAGACCACATCATCATTCATGTGCAGGGCAGGCAGCGTTTTGAACGCTGCGTGCCGTGAACTTGGGGGTTAAAGGGCCGGCAGCTGACAGGATACAACTGCCGCCCGAGCATTGGGGACTCCGTGGACCTGCCCGCGGGCCACATGATAAGCAACTGCGGGGCGCATGCGGCCTGCAGAACAGAGGTTCCCCACCTCTGGGTTAGAGAATGCACAGTCATCTGTAGATGAAATGGCAATAAAGGCAAAAGTAAGCTTAAAGAAAGAGATATGAGAAAAATAGACTTTATTAGTTATATAATTCCACCATTGTTTTTAGGCTTTGTTTCTACAATGTTCATTATATGCTAAAAATGATATGGCAACATAATTCTCCAGGGTTTAGGATTTCAGTGATATCAAACTTGTTTTTTTTTTTATTCAATTAATTTTAATTTATTTAAGTGATTAAAAAATTGTAAGTATGTAGAAAAAAATAGTTTGTGTTGCTATCTTGCGAGATCTGTAATGCTTTTAATTTTTCTATTGAGGGATTTGTTTTTTTCTGTTACAAGCTAAGTTTTATTCACACAATTTTGGGATACATATCACGTTTTGATCGCTTTTTTTTTTGTTGCATTTTTTATGGAAGTGTGACAACAACTGAAAAACCATAATTCTGGCATTTTGATTTGTTTTTCCTTCTTTATAAAGTGTTTACTGTATGTGTAAATTGATTACATTTTTTAATGGATCAAACTCGTATGAGTGCGGCAATACCAAATATGCTTATTTTTTTTACATTTTTAAAATGTCATTTTTAATCTTGAAAAAGAGACATGATTCATGCTTTTATGTAAATTTTAATTTTGTACATTTTTAAAACCTTTTTTGGAATCGTAAACCTTTTTTTACAGTACTTCGAAGGAACTTGAACCTACAGTCATTTGATTGCTTGATCCGTCTGTATTGCGATAGATAGACAAAATGAATGACATTCTTCTATGAAGCCTCACCACAATCAGTGCTAAGATGGCAGCCATGGTGGGGTGGCAGGCCGAAAGGTGCCAGAAATAACTTATTTTAACAAGCAATATACCGGTAAATGGATAAAATGATTACTCAGCAGCGATTGGTGCAAGTGCTGAACACATAGCTTCCATCTGCTGGATATGATGCAGATTCAGCTCCTGAGCGGACTCCATACATGAGGACTCAATGGAGGTACTACTAGCACATCCTATGTCAGGAAGGCGTTATATATACCTAATTTCATTTGGTATTCATTGTATATTCATACTGTTATAAATTATGCTTCAAAGATAATATGCAAGGTTGCTGACAGAGTTTAGTGATTTAATATAGAAAGAAATGCTAAACCTAAAAAACAGATTAAATGGTCATGCCAGAAACACCTTGAACATTTTGATAATTTAATCAGTTTTTTAATATTTTAAATAAAATGTTTTAATTTCTGATTCATTTTCATCTAAACTAACAAATCAAATAATTAGGTGTATGGTTTGGGTATTACACTAAAACAAATGGAGGCTACAAACTCTTACCAACAAATTTCTGAGGCATACAGCTCTTACGTTTGGCAACATTACTTGCAAGTCTGTCCAAAACAAGAGATCTTTCAGACCCAAGCTTAGATAGGTCTTCTGCCAGTTCAGTGTGATTGCTCTCTTCTTTTATTGCTACAATAAAAGGAAATTCAGGATGTCAAAAAATACAAGTCTTAAAGTGATCTTCCCATTTGAACTTTTTTTTACTAATGTGTCATGGCCATGTTAAAAATAATCAAATCAATGGTTACGTATCCTCTCCAGGTTCAGCGCTATGTCCACTCCATTGCTACTTGTGATTGTGTGCAGGCTGAGGAGGTGACATGAAATCAATAGCACTGCAGCCAATCACTGGGCTCTGTCACTGTAGATGACCTGAACCTGATTCCAGTGATTGTCTGTGTGTTGTTAATGCTACCATTGCAGTCTGTACACAATTACTAGAGCAGAAGTGGAGTCCAGTCTTAAGACACGGAGAGAGTAAGGGTCCCGTCACACTAAACGATGCATCAGCGATCCCGACAATGATACAACCTTGTCAGGATCGCTGGTGCCTCGCTACATGATCACTGGTGAGCTGCCAAACAGGCAGATTTCACCAGTGATCAGGACCAGCGAGGACGCTGGTATCCAAGGTAAATATCGGGTAACTAAGCGAGCGCGTCGCTTATTTACCCGCTGTGTACCTTGGATACCTGAGTGCTCGCGTTGGACGCTGGTATCCAAGGTAAATATTGGGTAACTAAGCGTGCGCGTCACTTAGTTACCCGCTGTGTACCTTGGATACCAGCTCCCAGCATGAGCATGCAGGTATCCAAAGTACACAGCGGGTAACTAAGCGTAGCGCGCGCTTAGTTACCCGATATTTACCTTGTATACCAGCTCCCAGTGTCTGCTTACAGTGCTGGGAGCTCGCTGATCGTTGCTCTCCTGCTGCCACACATAGCGATGCGTGCAGGCAAGCGGGAGACCAACGATCAAAAAATGACCCAGGACATTCCTAGCACGATCAGCGATACCCGGCGGGGGGGGGGGTGCGGTCGCTGATGCGTGCCACACACAGCGAGATCGCTAGCGAAATCGCTGTTGCATCACAAAATCAGCGATCTCGCTAGCGGTCTCACGGTATGTGTGACGGGGCCTTAAGTAACAGATGATTTGAATCTATTTAGAATGGCCATGACAGATTAGTGATAAAGAGTTGAAAGGGGAAAACCACTACGTAAAGCACCAGTCAGTGACGTAAAATATTTAAGGAGCTGCAAATAAACAATGGAGATGGGTGGGAATCTATTATTATTCTGGGATACTTAATCATTGTGCTGGATGGCACAGTGGCTCAGTGGTTAGCACTGCATCCTAGCAGTGCTGGGATCCTGGGTTCAAATCCCACCAAGGACAACATCTGCAAGGAGTTTTTATCTTCTCCCCATGATTGCGTGGGTTTCCTCCAGATTCTCCGGTTTCCTCCCACATTCAAAAGACATACTGTTAGGGAATTTAGATTGTGAGCCCCATCGGGGATAGTGCCAATAATGTCTGTAAAGCACTGTGGAATTAATGGTGCTATATAAATGAGTATGCTAAGTGGATGTTAAGGGTTGCAACTAGGATCAGCAATTTCCCGTTAAAAATACTTACTGGAAAACACAAAAGCAATCATAGAGGCACAACTGGTAGACTTTACTGTGTGTTTGTGAGAAACAGATGTTAGAATAAATTGTCATGGTGTTTTCAACTACTCATGCAAACTGTAGAGAGAGTAACACTAAAACTAGGAAAGCCTACTAGACAGATTCTAATACTATAAGACATGCATCTGCTGCGTTTCAGTGGTATTCATTGGTTCTACATAGAGAGGGGAAAAGAAACTGCTTCATGAGATCACACACTCTTATATCAATCCTGAGTAAATGTACAATAACTTGCTGAAATGTATTTCTTTGAATATATTAACCTTTGCAGATAGTAGTTGAAGTATAAATTCTAGGATACTGCTACTACAGGCTGCCTACAAATGGTGGTATCTAAGGCTGGCTTCACACTAGCGTTGTGTAGCGCTGCGGATGGCAGCCTACTTTCTTCTTTCTTCCTCCATTAAGCCCCGCCCACTGCCGCACCTCTTCCTTCGGCTCTGCCTATGTCTGTATGTGTCCTGCGTACCCTACCTTTAGCATTGGATACCCAGGCCATGCGGATGTATGCTGATGATTCCACATGCATTGTTTTGATGCTGCACCGAACCCACCAAGTTGCATTTTGTTGCAGTCAGCGGACACGTCAAAATGACGCATGCGGATGTGTCAGCATACATCCGCATGGCCTGCGTACCCAATGTTAAAGATAGGGTACGCAGGACACATGCAGACAAAGGCGGACCTGAAGGAAGAGATGCAGCAGTGGGCGGGGCTTAACGGATGCAGGAAAGAGGAAGTAGGCTGCCATCGGCAGCCCTGCCAAGCGCTAGTGTGAAAATAGCCTAATACATTCCTGCTCTATTCCAATTCCATGTGGTAGGATACTGCTATGTTTGGTGACAACACATGAGCATGGCTGGATTATACACATGGCAAGAAAACCTGAAAGGAAACAGGCAAAGCAGAAGTAGCAGAGATCTTGCACAGATTAGTTACTGTTCTTTTATTGTTTTATATTTCCCCAGAGATCACCCTAAATTGAATACAATACAGTGGAAAATGGAATGCTATTGCATAATGTCTGAATGTAAACCAAAAGGACAATGTTTTGACATATGTTGGGCCCATTAGAGCCTTTGAACATATTTAGAAAGATGCATTTCTAGACTGATACCCTGAACCATAAACACAATGTGTGAACATAGTCTTGCAGTTTTACAGTTGTGACATATTGATTGTTGCAGTTCCAACATTATTGATGAAAGGTCAATAAATCATTTTCATTCACTGATATCATACTTGGTGTTATTTCCAGTCTAACTGTAATGATACAGTCTGTAAAGTAAATTACCTGAGTAAATGTTATTCTGCAGGCCCATACTTTGCAAATAGTTATGGCATCTCTCTTTATGTTCTTCCAAAGAGCTGCGCTGTTTGTAACTGCGGCCGCAATAGCCACATTTATGTGGTTTACCCACTGCGAACAAAAAATAGGTAAAATATTGCGTTCAGTGCTGTTACATACCACGTAACCCATGTAAAACAGTGTACATTGTACAGAAAATATGCGTACCTATTTCTGAGAGGAACACTCACATGATCAAAAATTAATTACCGTAATACTTGTCTGGTTAAAAAAAGATTAAAAAAATATTTTAGGCTAGAATTGCTTTTATCTTAAGCTGAACGTTAATATTCCTAAAGCTATATCGTCATAGTCTTCTGCATGTTTTGAATGTCTCGTTCACTTTAAATCTGGATGATGCTTTATTCAAAGAGTATAACGTTACTCAACTAATTACGTTTATAGCAATAACTTCATATAAGATGTATCTCAGTCCTTTTTTCATGTTTGTCGTGTTGTTTATCAAATTAGAGGAGTCTCTTTTGGGCTGATGACGTCTTTTGCATTTAGCAAGGCATAGTACTAAAATAAGACTGCATACAGCTTTTCCCTTCCACATCTATTAAGTCTATAACCATACAATAAAACTTTTCTTTTACAGGTGAATTATCCTTTAAAACATGAGTGGATCAAGCAAAAGTCTAATTCGCCTATTCGCCTTGTTTTCCCAGGAAATTTGATTCACTGAAAATTCTCTGCAAATTTAAAATCTTTATTATGTGCTGGGGTCTCTCTCCAAAACCCAAACCATAGCAAATGTAATAGCTAAAGAATAAGGAAAATCCTTATACTCACCCCATTCCACTCACACTCCTGCAGCTTCCACTGCTCACGATCATCCGCTTGGTATATGAGTGAGCAAGGTGCAAGCATTAACGTCACGATGCTGTAACATTTTGCATGCTCCAGAAGTCCGAGGCCAGCGTCAGAGGCCCAAGGATCTCAGCATGAATACTGGCAATTTGAAGATGCTGCAAGGAGCGGATGGATGACACTCAAGGGTCGGAGAGATGAACATTAGGCCGGGGTCACACATGCGAGTGCAATGCGAAAAACTTGTGCGAGTCTCTTGCCTCAATACCCGCCACTGCCGCCGGCACTCGGGGCGGAGTGTGCGGCTGCATGTCTTTCTATGCAGCTGAACACTCCAGTCCAAACCGCCGCCGGCAGTACCGGGTGTTGAGGCGAGAGACTCGTGTGAGTTTCTCACATTGCACTCGCAATTGTGACCCTGGCCTTAAGGTGAGTACAAGGATTTTATTTGTTTCAACATTTTGATGGCCTTTTACAGTTTGGAAAAATAGCAGCCAACAGTTGCCGTTTTGCTGAATTAGCAGAGTAGCAAATTACAAAAAAAATACACAATTTGGAGAATACGGATTTTTGTAAAATTCGAGTAGAATTCTAGTCCACTCAAATTTTATTGCTCATCTCTACTTCTTTTCCTTTTAGTTTGAACAATAAGAGCAGCCATTTGTACTTTGGAGGTGTTCTTCCTACTATATTTATGGACAAGATACTGCAACCATACTAAGCTAATCATTTAATTTTTGTGTAACGGAGTCCTCTGCTTTTTGGCAATTGACCTTCATATAACTATACAAATGTTGTTACCTGCTGTCTCATCCCTCCTTTAACTATCAGGCTCACTTACCAGAATGTGTCCTGAGATGACCAGTGAGTGCATCTCTGCGTCTGCATGCATAGTTACACAAGTGACACTTAAAGGGCTTTTCACCAGAGTGTAATTTGATGTGGCGGAGCAGATTGCCTTTCTGGGTAAATGAGGCACCACATTGGTTGCACTGAAAAGGCCGTTCTCCTGGGATAAGAAAAACAATAAAAACAAAATTATATACAGGACAATTAGCTATAAAAGGGTAGAGTAATAAAGATCTACAATATGTAGCACAATTTATCTATCTATCATCTATATCTATATATCATGTATTGTATGTACTTATGTGAGAACAAAAATGTTACACAGTTACAAGAGGAAAATTTCAACAAGAAAGTTGTTTTCTCACTAGCACTGTATGACTTCCGTCGTCTGCAGGTTTGATAGAACATGAGGCTTTTAGACTAGACCTGCCAGTTCCTTAACGCTTCACTGGCTGGGTCAATTTGATCTGAAAATCTAATTTTTTTTTCTAAATCAGAATGGCACATCACAATGCAAATTCAACCTCATTTAAATAAAGTGACTGCAACATTTTTGTGTTGAAGAGCCACTCTTCCTGATCAGCAGTTTTGGAATAAACCAATATCCAATTTTGTATGTTGTGGCATTTGGTGTTTTTTTTTTTTTTTAATGTAGCTTTTTTTTTCAAAGGGTCTTTAAAATATGCTACTGAAGCAGCAAAAATAAAAAGGGAACTCATTAAAAATGCATTTCAGGATCACAAGTTCATTTCAGCGTTACATTCTTATATTTAAATGAAAGGCACTTCATTATAGCAGTTATAATAACTTCTTTTCATTTACATTTTCCCATGTATTTTCCCTTTCAATTTCTTCTCCATTACCTGTCTGTCCCTAAGCGGCCAAATCAGGGAGGAGAATGAGAGGGTGAAATAAAAATGAGCAGGCAACACTGCGCTGAGGGACATTATCCATTATCCTTGCAGGATATTATCATGGGGTTTTGAATTAATAGTCTCAAGAGCTCACAAAACTCATAGCTCATGACTGTATGTTTAGAAAAGTGAAAGTCTTCCCAAGGAGTATCAGAAGTGAATTAGCACTACTACAGTCTTCCTCTTACAAGTTCCTTCAGTTTGAGCTACACATTTTATACCTACAGTATTGTGGAATTGCATGTATTCTATGGGCAAAAAGTTTTTAATGTGCCACCTTCCAAAAAAAGGGTCTGAAGTCACTCTGTTATGTAATTCGTTTAATTTTTCTTGCAATAGTTGGTGTAAAACTAAATAGCATGGAAAAATAAGAAGAGCTTCAATACTTCTACAACTGTCAATGATGTGCATGTCTAGGAGGATTTCTATGATTTTGTTGCATAGAGGGTCCCAATGTGTACTGAGAGGGGGGTTGGACATTACTAAAATAGTCCAGTCTGCCCACTCCCTTGATAAGCAACACCGATCACATGCTGTCAAAGCAAAAGTAAAGTTTCTGGGACTCGATGATAATTGAGATTGGGAAACCATTTTTTATTCAGTTATAAAAGTACATTTTATATATTTTTATTTTATACAAATCTATACAGATTTTTCCAGTTAGACAATCCGTTTTGAATACATAAAATAACTCGACAAACTATATTGTACCAAGCTTTTCCATATAAAATCTCTGGAAATGACAAAAAATTGCATTAAATCAGCTGATTAGCCACTTCAGGAAATGGTTTTAGCAGGAACAGTTGGTGACTTAAAGAAAAAGTCTTAGGTTAAGTTCACATTAGGCATTTTTGCTGCATTTTTTTTTTGCAGGAAAACCTGCACTATTGGCAGAAAAGAAGCAGTGTCAAAAACACATGAATAGTTGTATTTTTGGTGCAGTTTTTGGTGCATTTTTCAAGATCCCAAAGTTCAGCTTTGCTTCAATTACAGAATCATGAACACAGGTCACCAATACAATACATATGTTCATGAAAAAATACACATACAAATGTAACAGCTAAGGGAGGTGAATTGGTCTGGAATAATTTACCTAAGACACTGGCAGTGCATTGAGTAGGACACTAAAGGCCCCTTTACATTTAGCGATGCACCAGGATCGCTGGTGCATCACTAAATGGTCGCTAGTGAGCTGCCACACAGGCAGATCTCACAGTGATTCAGCAGCAATCTAGCGGTCGTTACTTACCTTTCAGACGCGGCGATCCTGACTTCTCCACGTCCACGCGTCGCTCGTCGGCGCCAGCAGGAAGCGCCCGACGAGAAATGGAGCTGCGCGATCTCGCGCGATCAGCAATGTACAGCCGGGGAGCCGGTTGGAGGTAAGTATCATACATAGCGATATAGCTAGCGATATCGCTGCTGCGTCACCAAATCGGTGATGCTTTAGCGATATTGCTAGCGATATCGCTATGTGTAAAACCCCCTTAACTTTCACACTTTAGTCTGCCATTGAGTTTCTCAGGCATTGTGCAATCTCGCATGTCAGTCAGCCACTGACATTGTTCAATATCACACCTTTGTTGGCCAAGGTTTACTTTGTACCCATCTCTAATTTAATTAAACTGTACTAATCCAAATGGCCGTCTCAGGTGATGAAGGCAAAATTGTAAACCTGGAAAAATGACAAAAATAAATGGATTTCATATATTGCTGTACATGCTTTTTTTCAAAATCTATTTTTTCAAGGGGTGAAAAACGCTGAAAAAAGTGACATGCTCTATGTCCAAAGCACAAAATACTGATGACAAAAAAACAATGTGTGTGCATGAGATTTCTGAAATCTCATAGGCTTTGCTGGTACTTAGCATTAAAAAACGCATAGAAAATGCAGCAAAAAGCCTAGTGTGAACTTAGCCTTAGATGAGTTCTTGTTCATTCATTCTGATTGCCACCTCCAGTCAGGAAGGACATTTTTTAACTTTGCTTTCCACTGGATAAACTGGAGAAGACTTTGCACAATTTTTTTTGTCTTGCTTCTGTTTTGTCTTCTGGTATTCACTGCCATTTTTTTCATTAAAATGTTCAATATTATGCACATGAATATTGCACTAAAAAAAATGGTCTTTTTTCCTATCTATAACTGTTTTCGCAACTTTTTAGAGAAATCACGCATTTTGAAAAATTACAAATTTTAATATGTATTTTAGTGGTCCTTTTGTGGTCTTAAAAAATCAGACACGTTTCCCACCAATATTGCCTGACATCAGCAAAAAAATAACTGAGTATGAAAATAACAAAAAAAGCTCCATCTATCATAAAAAGATGCAATTCTTTTTGAATATCTGAACAAGAAAAAATGTGCCTGTTCAGGAATGGATTTAAATGGTCTGGTCCTGAACTAGTTAATGAATCTGCTATGAAAGGGCATGTTCTATGTCGCATCAAAATAGGGTGAAGTAGCTGCCTAGGAACATGTGAAGATGCTTCTCCTGCATTTGGACTCCCTTTGGAATATCTACAGTTGGTCTGAAAAGTTTACATACCCCAGCACAAGGTTTGCTTTCTTGGCCTTTTTTCAGAGAATATGAATAACACCAAAACTTTTTCTCCACTCTTGGTTAGTGGTTGGGTGAAGCTATTTATTGTCAAACTACTGTGTTTTCTCTTTTTAAATCATAATGACAACCCAAAATATCCAAATGACCCTGATCAAAAGTTTACATACCCCATTGCTTAATACTATGTATTGCCCCCTCTAACATCAATGACAGCTTGAAGTCTTTTGTGATAGTTGTGAATGAAGTTCTTTATTTTCTCAGAAGGTAAAACTGTCCACTCTTCTTAGCAAAATGCCTCCAGTTCCTGTAAATTTCTGGGCTGTTTAGCATGAACTGCGTGCTTGAGATCTCCCCAGAGTGGCTTAATGATATTGAGGACAGGAGACAGAGATGGCCACTCCAGAACCTTCACTTTGTTCTGCTGTAGCCAATGACAGGTCGACTTGGCCTTGTGTTTTGAATCATTGTCATGCTGGAATATCAAAGTACATCTCAAGCGCAGCTTCCGGACTGATGATTGCAAATTTGCCTCCAGTATTTGCTGATAACGTGCTACATTCCTCTTTCCTTCAACTTTGACCAAGTTTCCTGTGCCTTTGTAGCTCACACATCCCCAAAACATCAGTGATCCACCTCCACGCATTACAGTAGGAATGGTGTTCCTTTCATCATAGGCATTGTTGCCCTCTCTCCAAATGTAACGTTTATGGTTATGGCCAAAAAGTTCAATTTTGGTCTCATCACTCCAAATTACCTTGTTCCAGAAGTTTTGAGGCTTGTCTCTGTGCTGTTTTGTGTATCGTAGGTGAGATACTTTGTGGCATTTACGCAGTAATGGCTTTCTTCTGGCGACTCGACCATGCAGCCCATTTTTCTTCAAGTGCCTCTTATTGTGCAACTTGAAACAGCCACACCGCTAGTTTTCAGAGAGTCCAGTATTTCAGCTGATGCTATTTTTGGGTTTTTCTTTGCATCACGAACAATTATCCTGACAGTTGTGGATGAAATTTTTGTTGATCTGCTTGACCGTGGTTTTGTTTTTACAGATCCCCTGATTTTGCATTTGTTAAACACAGTTTGAACACTGCTGACTGGCATTATCAATTCCTTGGATAACTTTTGTATCCCGTTCCTGTTTTATACAGTTCAGCTACCTTTTCCCATATATCCATTGACAATTCTTTTGCTTTCTCCATGACTCACAATCCAGAAACATCAGTGGCAGGATGAAAGATGCAAGAGTCTGTCTGGATCCCAAAAACCCTCTCAGCTTTTATGCACACACACTGATTGAAAGCAAACAGGTCACAGGTGAGGATGTTACCTTTAGTAGCCAGTCAAACCCATTTATGTCAACTTCTGTGCATGTTATCAGGCCAAAATCACAAGGGTATGTAAACTTTTGATGAGGGTCATTTGGATGTTTTGGGTTGCCATTATGATTTAAAAAGAGAAAACACAGTAATTTGACAATAAATGACTTCACCCAACCACTAACCATGAGTGGAGAAAAAGTTTTGGTGTTATCATTCATATTCTCTGAGAAAAGGCCAAGAAAGCAAAAATTCTGCCAGGCTTTGTACACTTTGAGCACAACTGTATCATGGTCAACAATAGAACCGATGGAAGCATTAATATTCAGCTGTCAAGTTAAGTTTGAAAGGTAGAATTTAAAAAGAAAAAAACATTTTCTTTAATTTTCCACAGAGCTTCATTAAGGCCTCATAAATTCTTCTAGATTACAGAATCTCCTTAATGTGGCAATTTTAATGAAGCATACCCCAATTTATTTTCTCTCAAACACCAAATGAATTTTTAATGCTTCTTTAAAAGCTTGAGGCACACAGTGACACAGTAGGCCCCTATCAGCGCCTTACTATGGCAATTGTAGAGAATCAGTTCTTTGGCAGTCTGTAGCATTCGCACGGACACGCAGTTTCTTGGCTCAAAAAGGAAAGGTTATTAGACTTCATAAACTTCAAGCCAAAATTGAAAAAAAACAGCTTTTCCTTTAGCATAAGGACCAACAGAACCAAACAGGAGAAAATAGTCAATACATGAAGTAGCAGTACAGGTTCACCCGTTTAACAGTACTCTCCAATCACAGTCTCTCAGGTCCTGTCGGAGAGACCAACATCAAAAAGTCTTACCACCTCTCAATCACAGATACAATTTGCAGAGGTATTTCCACCTCTAAACCCAGACAGTTATGAGCAGCTCAGCTGCCCTTTTAAATCAGCTGCCCCTGTCAGATTGGTGGATGGGACTGATCGGTCCCACCCATGTGTACCAACCATTCCTGAAACCCATGTTGCCACATTAAACAAACCTCCAAGCACTATCTGTGCTGTAACCTTCTTTCCAGGTATCAAATCACTGGGGCCAGGCACCTCAATGATACATATACTACATGCAGAACTCATCCAGATACAACCTTCCATACTCCCCCACCTAAAGCTGGGGGCTGGGCACATTCCGCCAACCAACACTGTACCCTTCACAAGTCATTCACATTCCCTGGATGGTGAACTCTACAGTAGCCCTCACCGATCCTTTCCACCCCTTCATAGGGCACGTGCCACTTAGCGAGGAACTTGCTCTCCACTCTGAGCACCAACTCCCGCACCTGATCTCCAGGTTTAAACCGCTTCACCTGAGTGAACCGACTATCGCCCGAATTATGCAACTTGTACATTTAGAAGGCGCTCTTCCCAGCCCCTCATTTTTGTACCCCGATACAGCCAACCCTTATGCCTATCATGATTATCAGCACCATATAGCATTAAGTCCCTGTGTTGGGCAGTTTCAACGTTTCATTTGAACAACTCCACCTCAGGAACATTGCCTACAGGGCATGCTTCCTCATCCCCATTGCCAATGAGCGCAGAAAATGGGAACTTGCAGGCCACGGCTTGTGACAACGTTTCTATAAACGTGACCTGGTTGCCAGCTAAATCCCTCAGCAACACTGCTTTCCCCCAAATGTCACAAAATAAAGGAAAGTCTCCTCTGATAATCACTAGGTGCTAGGTGTACTAAGTTCTAGACCACTCTTACATCATAGGATATAGATCTAGAGTCTGTGTCTATGTCGAACCAGGCCACAGGAAAGTTATTGGCGTCTCTGTGGATAGAGCTGATGCCCACCACCTTCCTGGTGACTGTCAGAAGCGTGGCCCATACCAGGGTTACCAAATTTCCAGAGTCCAGGAATCCAGTCACTTGTACTCCATTTACCAACACTTGGCATGCTTGAGGCCCTTCGCCAGGATGAGCTGCAGCATTAGGGGTAGGCAAAAATGGGAGCAGCGCCAACCTAGCCTGCAGTCCATCAGCTTGGAGGTCATGGGACAATGGGCAGCTATATGACCAGAGGCATGACACCTCCAACAGATAACATCCTGGGATGTACCCCTTGATCCTGGCTCTGAAGCCTCCAGGAACCTTGGAGGCCCCAAAGATGAAATTTTAGTCTCATTCTTTTGGGTATCAGCACCCCTTTGGAAACCCCAATAAGGTGACTTTAAACCCCCTTGACTCCTCAGGGAATTTTTCACCGCCAGATACCTCTCCACCAGGACACCAGTCCATCACAACTTGCTCCATCATCTAAACTGGGGAACAAGTCTCAGGCTGCAGCCATTTTTTAATCAAGTACAGGAGTTGAATAACTGTGGTGCACCCGTTGTGCCCTGACTGCCAAAGTTATGTCCAGCCGAGCCAAGATTTCCTCCTTGAGCTTTCCATACTTCTTGGAGTGCTATAGGGTCAGATCGTAATACGCTTTCTGTGGTTCCTCAGACAGAACTTCCACCTACTGCTCCGGAGGCAATTTCTCCTGCTCTGCCACCTCTTGAACAATGTCATCATCTTTTGCAATACCCCCTTACCATTTTCCTTAGTTGGGTATTGTCACTTCGGTTTGGGTGTGATGCAGTTTCCCTGCCTCTGCTAGTGCCACAGTTGCTGTTGTTGTTGCTATATTTGTTGTTGCTGCAGCTAGAATTTCTGCACCAAGAGTTTGGTGGTCTCCTGCTGGGTCTGCTGTTGCTGTTGCCATTACTGCTGCTGGATATTGGCTTTGACCAGCTGTTTAACAAGTGCATCCATTTTGTCCAACAATGCTTGCAGCACTGTAGCTGCCTTCTTCCAGGACATACAGTCTTTAATCCACAATCACCTGTACTCCTTGGTATTCACGTCTCGCAATCCAAGCACAAATTGTAGGGAATCAGCTCTTTGGCAGTTGGTAGCGATCACACAGGTACGCAGTTTCTTGGCTCAAGAAGGAAAATTTATTAAATTCAGCCCAAAAAAAAAAAAAAACAAAGCAGCTTTTCCTTTAGCATAAAGGTAAACAAAACCAAATATAAGAAAATAGGCAATCCATGTAATAGCAGTACAGGTTCACCCATTTAACAGTACAGTAAAGTCTCAGTCTCTCAGGTCCTGTCAGAGAGAACATCAAAAGATCTTACCACCTTTCACTCACAGATACAATTCTCAGAGGTGTTTCTACCTCTACACCAACATATTTGTGAGCAACTCACTTGCCTTTTTAAATCAGCTGCACCTGTTAGACTGGGGATAGGAATCACTGGTCCAATCCACTTGTACCAGGCCATTCCTGAAACCTGAACCCATGCTGTACCACTAATCAAATCTTATGATTGTGTAGCAACTCACTTGGAAAAATAGGTAACAGACTACAAACTGTAGCTGACCCTGCTGACTCCTGTACAGATAAAAGATCTTGACCCAGAAGTCCATAGTGGTTCCTACATGAGCTGAGATAGCCCTAACCACAGACTATATGATGGCAACTCGGACCTATGCTGTCTGAAAGGCCGTAATGCGTTTCACATTACTCCTAAAGAAACGGAGGGCAGAGCAAAGTGTAAATTACCTACAGATGGGAAAGTGTGCTGAAATAGAAAGAGATCCCAGAGTGAGCAAAACAAGCAACAAAATACAAAATAAAGAATTAAGTACAAAATGTTAGAAAATACGTCGCCAACTTCCTAAAAAGAAACAGATGATAGAAGCAGGGAAAAGAACAAAAACCACAAAGACATAAACCCTAGCTTGTCTTTCACTGACTGGCTTAAACTACAGCACTATAGCTTTATATCCAAATGAGACTATCATCAGCAGGAAATACCAGCAGGGGGAAGTATAGAAACAGGATTTGAAAGGTGAGATGGCAGGCAAATGAGTCAATGAAAGCAAATGTTACCATAAAAAGACTAAAGCAAAGATAAGAGAAACTAAACACCCAGAGAAAAGGTGCATCTGGTGTGGCTCGGCGGACAGAGAAGCCGACCACAAGGCACAGGCTCAAGGGTTCGAAAACAGACACATGACAACAAACCTTTCATGACTATCTGTGCTGGAGTCGGTTTTCCAGGTTTCATATCACTGAGGCCAGGCACCTCAGTAACACATACACTCCATACAGGACTTGTCCAGATGCAACCTTACACACTATATAACTAAGAGCCTTAACTAGCATAGAGCCATAATACAGCCAATTGCATGAGACCTTGGGGGTCTAAAAAGTTTAGGCAATAATATTTTTTTCTATACATGCTCAACAAGTGTTAACTTCTCTATGTGTTGGGCAAGTTTAAACTTATATTGATTAATAATCTGTAAAGCTGCCAGGCTCTCAATCTCCCAAACAATAATTTCTTGGATCATGCCATAAGATCCATGAGACTAATAACTTTACCTAACATAACATAAATATAACACAAACAAAATTCTAACTAGATACTAATTAATTAGATATCTTATTTAATTGTAAGACATCAATGTTTAAACTTGGTTTAGTTTTTAGTAACACAATACTACTGTAAATGTCACTGTCATACAACATTGTTATTGGAATGCCAATAAAAGCAGATTTCGGGGAACATACAGCTATGTGTGGCATAGTGAAAGAATGGCAAAAATGACTATCCATTGATTTTATAAGAAGTAAAATAAAAAATCCCTGTAACATTACACATTTTCTTTGGCTACCAAAACTTTAGAAAATGTTTATATATGTAATATAAGAGCTCTGTCTAGTCCTGTTGTGTATGGTTAAATGATTATGTTGATACTCTGCTTGGGAAACATTTGCATTCAGTCTCATTATTAATATTTATCAGATCCAAAGAATTAATCAACATTAATGAGATCAAAAAGAAGTGTAACATAAAGGCCCTAGAAGGAAACTTGGGATTTTACAAGTGTTTAGCAGTGCATTAAAACTTCATATTTTATCATTATCATGCTTCCAATAACTTTTTTAATCCAGAATTATTTTATAACTTAGACACTAAAACAAATTGAGAAGCATGTCCATAAGAATTCATAGAATTACTCATCTGTAATTTTATTATTAATAAAATACATACATATTATTTAATCTTGTTGACTACCCTTTATTTGCTTATGCACTTTACTTGAAAACTAAAGCATTTTGCAATGTAACAGAGATAAGAAATAAAATATCTAAAGAGCGAGGTAATAATTCCTCTTCTAGGGGGCTACTATTTATAGGGGGCTACTATAATAGGGGTCTACTATTTAAACAAAAGTAGTATCATTGCAAGCAATACTTGTTTTTTTTTTTGCAAGCTTTGTCCTCAATGTTTGAAGGGCAATTCAACCTATTTACCCCCAAGGGTGGTTTGCATGTTAATGACCAGGCCAATTTTTACAATTCTGACCACTGTCCCTTTATGAGGTAACAACTCTGGAGCGCTTCCATGGATCCTGGTGATTCTGACACTGATTTCTCATGACATATTGTACTTCATGATAGCGGTAAAATTTATTTGATATGACTTGCGTTTATTTGTGAAAAAAAAGGAAATTTGGTGAAAATTTTGCAATTTTCCAACTTTGAAATTTCATGCCCTTAAAACAGAAATAAGTCACACCAAATAGTTAATAAATAACATTTCCCCCATGTCAACTTTACATCAGCACAATTTTGAAACCAAATTTTTTTTTTGTTAGGAAGTTATAAGAGTTAAGAATTGACCAGCGATTTCTCATTTTCACAACACCATTTTTTAGAGGGACAACCTCACATTTGAAGTCCCTTTGAGGGGTCTATATGATAGAAAATACACAAGTGACAACATTCTAAAAAATGCACCCATGAAGGTGCTCAAAACCACATTCAAGAAGTTTATTAACCCTTCAGATGCTTCACATGAGTTTTTGGAATGTTTAAAAAAAAATGAATATTTAACTTTTTTTCACAAAAAATTTACTTCAGATCCAATTTGTTTTATTTTACCATGGGTAACAGGAGAAATTGGACCCCAAATGTTGTTGTACAATTTATTCTGAGTACAATGATACCCAATATATGCAGGTAAACCACTGTTTGTGGGCATGGCAGAGCTCGGAAGGGAAGGAGCGCCCTTTGACTTTTCAATGCAAAATTGTCTGGAATTGAGATCAGATGCCATGTCACCTTTGGAAAGCCCCTGATGTGCCTAAACAGTGGAAACCCCCCACAAGTGACACCATTTTTCAAACTAGACCCCCTAAGGAACTTATTTAGATGTGTGCTTTGAACCCCCAAGTGCTTCACAGAAGCTTACAATGTAGAGCCATAAAAATAAAAAAATCTTATTTTTTTTTCACAAAAATGATCTCTTTTCCCCCAATATTTTATTTTACCAAGGGTAACAGGAGAAATTGGACCACAAAAGTTGTTTTTCAATTTGTCCTGAGTATGCTGATACCTCACATGTGGGGATATACCACTGTTTGGACGCATGGCAGAGCTTGGAAAGGAAGGAGCACCGTTTGACTTTTTCAACACAGAATTGACAGGAATTGAGATCAGATGCATGTCGTGTTTGGAGAGCCCCTGATGTGCCTAAACAGAGGAAAACCCCAATTCTAACTCCAACCCTAACCCCAACACACCCCTCATCCTTATCCCAACCCTAACCATACCCCTAACCACAAACCTAACCCTAACACACCCTTAACCCTAATCCCAACCCTAATCCCAACCCTTACCCTAACTTTAGTTCCAACCCTAACTCTAACTTTAGCCCCAACCCTAACCCTAACCTTAACCCTAACCCCAACCCTATCCCTAATGGAAAATGGAAATAAATATGTTTTTTATTATATTATTTTTCCCTAACTAAATGGGTGATAAAGGGGTGGGATTGATTTACTATTTATAGCGGGTTTTTATGTTTGACAGCTGTCACACTCTAAAAGACGCTTTTTATTGCTAAAAAGTAGTTTTTTGCATCACCACGTTTTGAGAGCTATAATTTTTCCATATTTTGGCCCACAGAGTCATGTGAGGTCTTGTTTTTTGCGGGACGAGTTGACTTTTTTATTGGTACCATTTTCGGGCACATGACATTTTTTGATCGCATTTTATTCTGATTTTTGGGAGACAGAATGAACAAAACCAGCAATTCATGAATTTCTTTTTTTTTTGGGGGGGGGAATTTACACCATTCCGCATGTGGTAAAATTGATAAGGTAGTTTTATTCTTCGGGTCAGTACGATGTCAGCGATACCTCATTTATATTTTTTTTATGTTCTGGTGCTTTTATACAATAAAAACTATTTTATAGAAAAAATAATTACTTTTGCATCGCTTTATTCTGGGAGCTATAACTTTTTTATTTTTCAGGTGAAGAAACTATGTGGCGGCTTGTTATTTTGCGCGACAAGATGACGTTTTCAGTGGTACCACGTCTATTTATATCCGTGTTTTTGATCGCGTGTTATTCCACTTTTTGTTCGGTGGCATGATGATAAAGCATTGGTTTTTTGCTCTGTCTTTTTTTAATGGTGTTCACTAAAGGGGTTAACTAGTGGGACAGTTTTATAGGTCGTGTCGTTACAGACTCGGCGATACTAAATATGTGTATTTTTATTGCTTAGATTTTTGTATTTAAATATTTATTTATTGATTGAATAATTATTGATTTTTTTATTATTTTTTATTTTCTTTAATATTTTTACAATTATTTAACTTTTTTCCATTTCATTCTTTTACACTGCATGCCATATAAGCTGTCAGCGCTGCACTCTGTGCACGTTGACCTTATAGACTTCCTGACATGCACTGCGCATGACAGGAAGTCTCTGAGCTCTGGTAACCCAGATGTCATGACGACATCGGGTTACCATGGGAGCGATCGAGACTCCGCATCATGCCGCGGGGTCTCCGATCCAAAGGCAGTGGGGTTGTCAGAGCTGACAGCCCCTCTTCTTCCTGCTCCCGGAATGCTGCAATTTACTGCTTATTAAAATTTAAAGTTCTTAAGGTATTAACACTATACCTCAGTTTAAAACTCGTTGGCTAGAAGACCGACGACCGCTACAGTCTAGCTAGTTAGCATTCCTGTGAAGCGGATTAGGAAGTAACAACGCAAATATCTGGGATTAGGAGGTAACAACGCAATGCGCTCAAGAGATCCCAGCATGCTTTAAAACAATGCTTACAAGCTCAGCAGAAAAGATCATAAAAATTGCGCAAGTTCTATTCCATAGCAGAGGTGGTTGGTCTTCAAGTCAATCTGGGAGCAAAAGAAAAGTGTTAACATCTGAAGAACGGCTGAAAATTGTAAGAATCAGGAAATTGCAAAATTACTTGTATTTACAAGCACTATATGACAATACCCATTTATAAAAATGTGAAAAACTGCAGTTGGACAAACGCTGCAGTTTCACAATTTTAAATTTAGATACCACTGAACTCAGTTACATATCGACAAACAGCCCTTCATCTTCTATGAACACCATCTACAGGCCAGCGTTCATAGCAGACCAGCAATGACAAGCACGGGATTCTTCTGGAAACCCCCGGTTGTTATGAAAACCCATTTGTAAAGTATGGATCTTTTGCTGACAAAGACCCTTTGTGATAGTCAAACTCTTGCATCTTTTGCTCTATGAAGGTCTAAAGTCACTACAGTTTTTGGACTGCTCTTCCTCATAATACATCCATTCTCAGTGCAGCCATCAATAATTGTTCCATAAGAAAGTGCCTAGAAAGTATGATAACATGAAAGCATACATTTCATAATAGGTCAGACAACTGAAAAGAACACAATATATTGAATAGGTATTCAGAATACTTCGTATGCAGCCATGCAAAAACAAATTCACGCAAAGATGGCTACCACACTATAAATAATAGCATGCAACAGAGATGCAGATGGGTTTGTGTTTCAACGTACACGATTCTCTAGTTTTTAAACATATATGAATTATTATTGTTTAAGCAAACATGATTCTCCACACCTTCCCTATGGATATTTTAGAAATTCTGAATATACACTGTACTGCACAGCCATATGACCTCTCCTTCATATTTGTGTGGCCATTTATCTAATTTCCCTAAAGTATTTTGAAAGAAAATGGCAGCAATATTGTCAAAACAGTGGCAAAACAGTATAGTGAGGTAATTCTGTGCCTTTTTGAAAGACCACCACTTAAAATGTGAATTTGGCCTACAAATGTTATCTGCAGCTGCAATTACTACTGTTAAAATATTAGTTATGGTTCTCCGTCAGTTGTTAACAGCTGATCAGTGGTGGTATCGGTGTAGTAATGTCAATGTCAACTTGCGTTTATGGTCCCCTCCTTGTAGCGGTTTATTGGATATTCATGTTAGAAACCCGCTCACCCTATGGTCTTAATTTAAGACAAGATCTCATCTTACAATATTGGGTATGTCTATTTCTAATTTCTTTTTGTCATTTTGCTGTTTTTATTACAGGTACGTTCTTTTATTTTTAACTTCACACTTATGACGCCTTCTGACTAATTAATCATATTGACTACGGAAATGCCCTTAAGTCACTCTTACATATGTAAGACTGATTACCAACCGGAAGGTCAGAGCATGAGTAAGACGCAAGTCGAAATGCGTAAGTCCTGCAATTAATATCTTATCTGCAGTATTGCAATGTTTTATTTGGAGCGTCTTTTAAATGGCCTATTTAATGCTGTGTTTTATATATGAGATTAATAGCCTCTTCTTCGTGGAATCGTATCCTCCATTTATTGCTTTACCTACAGCTGCCCTAACTTGATCCGTGTGTAATGCAAACTGCAAATTTCCTACATCCAGTTTGGTGAGCTGACTACACTATTTTTTTAAATTCTGATGAAATCCTCATTCCAATCCAGCTTGATCCTGACATTTTTCTGATCTGTTACCCCTTCAGACTTTGACCCCGACCTATCTGACTTGTCTGTCCTTCTGTTATCTGACCTGAGTTGTTTCATTGACTACAAATTTGTCTCTTGAACCAGTCCTTAATTTGTCCTTCGTGCTACAGACCTTGCTGATTTGACGATCCTTGTCTCAGGCCCACTACTCAGGACTGCAAGTACTCCATGGGCAAAATCCAGGGAACCCTTTGTAAGTCCATATCCCTGTAAAGGGATTAAAGGATTTGTGCTGTGGTTCATCTGGGACTTGCTAGATGGAGTGGCTATTGCCTAGTCAGTCCGAGGTAGTTTTTTGAGGTGTAAGACTCTGCCAGACTTCGCAATATGTAATGAAAATAAAGTTTTTTTTGTTCAATTATTTAAGGCTGAGTGCACATTGCATTTTCATCCACTTAGCCTAAAGTATATGCCAGAAGTATACTTTAACGTTCCTATAAGTTGTCACTTACTTCTGTATGGCTGGTATGCACCTGAACTTGCACCTCCTACATTCAGAACATCAGGCACACATGACAAATATTGTAGATGCTGCAAACACGTTTTCTACAGTACTGCTCCAGATGTGCTCAATATGGGTTGAACGTCCAGGTAGAAAATTACTTTCAGCAGAAGACTTTTTCCATTAAATGTTTATGCTCAAAACAGCTAAATTTGCCATTTTTCTAGCCAAACAACTTAATCACTCTCTTCACCTCACTAACAACAGTCCACAACTGTTCTTTGAACTTAAAAAAAAACACGTCTTGACCAGAACTGCTCGGCTAAATTAAAACCCGTCTCTGATCTCACCTTCATCTCTAAACTCTTGATAACTCTCTTCTTGACCCTTTACAATCTGGTTTCCACTTTTTACACTCTACAGAAACTGACCTTACATATGTCTAAATGATCTACTAACAGATAAATAAATGATCACTATTCCGTTTTGAATCTCAGGGTTCTCTCTACAGCATTTGTCACTATGGATCAACAACTCCTCCTCACTATGCTCAATTCTATTAATCTCAAGGAAACTGCCAATGTAAAGAGAACACCCGGACCAAGCTTAGCTATTCCGTGACGGATCCGGAACTGACGGGGCTGTCACACAGGTTTCATGGGGGAAAGCTTAAGGCCCCGAACCGACCTCTGCACCTAGGAGTAGGGGGCATGGCTAAGATAAAAGGGCCACAGTGCACGGGAAATCAGTTAGTTGCCGTGGGAATGTGCAGCGCGCAGGAGGGCAGTGTCAGGGCTTCTGCAAAAAAAGCCAACTGCCAGAGCAGGCATAAACCAGCAGAGGCTAAAAGCTGCTAACAGAAACTGGCGACAACGACGTACCTGGTCCCTGATGACATCGCTGATTGTGAGTGACAGGATGCCCAGTCAGGATATAAGCATGCACCGACGGTAGAATTGGGACACCCGCTGTGAGGGGTTTCCCTATGTACCTGAATCGAGTCGCTCGTTGTCAATGTATGCTGACAGGAGGAAAGACTGTGCTCTGTCCGGCTTGTCGTTTCCTGACACACCAATTACCGACCGGACCACGAAGAATCACCGTCGCCGCCAGGAGCCAAGACGTCATCTTTTCCAGGACTACACCAGACCACGAGGAATCACCGCCGCCGCCAGGATCCAGGACGCCATCTTTTCCAGGACCATATCGGATCCCTTACGAGCCACTGCTTTGGCGCCAATGTCCACATCCTGAGCTAACCGCATTCTGAAGTCGTCGGACTGATAAGTTTGCTATTCTTGAACTTCCTACCCTATTCTTCACACCCATTTCCCCTAAGTTACGCACCCTGTGTTCCTTTATACTGTTTTCCCTGTTTTCTCCCTGAGAGGAGTATACTGGTTAAATTAAACCCCACATTAACCCTTGCTCTGCCTCCGACCTGTTACTGCATCTTGCAACCTGCTCACACCAGCACCCCGTGCCATCATCACATTATTTGCCAATTCACTAGAGCACTAGAGAGTACAATTTATATGCATTACTCGCATGTACTGAGCTCTCCACAGTTCTGCACTGGCCAAAATCGCTCTTATTTCTGTCTATCACCCTATCCATGTTCTCTGTGCTGTGAATGATCAAAGACTAACATCTAAATCTCCCATATACAAGAATGCACTACCCCAGACAATCTGGTAATTACCAGTTCACAAAGTTTTAACTGTGCTCTAAAAGACCTCTACTTAGACAAGCCTATCACCTCAGCTCACTAATGAAATTATTCCTTATTTTCCTTTCCTAATTTTTCCGTAGAATATTGTCTTTTCTATCATCTGTTTCACCCTCCATGCACTCAACAGCACTTTGTATCTGGACATATACACATAATGGCTGATGAATGGTTCATGCAGCTTTACTTAAAGGGAAGGTGCCGCAATTTTATACAATTTGCAAAAAAATAGTAAGTAACAAAACATGTTGTTTCAGCAAATGTTGTACTAACCAGGATTTATGGTTTGTTTGTAATAATGTTTTAATGTAGCCACTGGGCACTGCCATCTTGATTTGCAGATCTGTGGAGGACTCATACAGTCTGCAAATATGGCCGTCCCTGGACATAGGAGACTGCGGACGGCTCCCGACCCCACCAAGCAGCCTCATTAGCAGTGAACTGGGCACGCCCCTGTGGGCTGCACCATTCACTGCTGTAGGTGTGGCTGGGCGCCATTTTACTGTAGCCCAGTGCTATCTGCTGAGCTCCACTTACCCTCTATCACAGGACCACTTGTGGCATAACGGGTCCTGTGTTGTGAGGAGAGGCTGTAGATATGAAGAAGGTGGTCAGCAGAGGAGAGAAGCGCTCACTGGAGCCGGAGGATGGAGAGTGGTGAGTGCGGGTGACTTTCCTCTATGCTCCTCTGTCCTGCTTACTCCAGGCTCGGCCCTGTGCTTCCTGCTCTACTGTGTTCTTCTGCTCTGTCTCTGCCTCCTCACAGCCCCAGTGATCTCCGGTAATCTGACATCTTTGCTTTTTTGACAGCTTTTATGGCTGTCTGAGGAGGACAGTGACTTATACAGCCCATAGTCTAGTGTATGGGGGGGGCTGGAAGTTTCACCAGTGTGGGCATATCTGTCTTGTGTGATACTGCCTGCTGAGCTGTGTATCTAATCCTCTCCTGTGTGATACTGCCTGCTGAGCCGTGTATCTAATCCTCTCCTGTGTGATACTGCCTGCTGAGCCGTGTATCTAATCCTTTCCTGTGTGATCCTGACTGCTGAGCCGTGTATCTAATCCTATCCTGTGTGATACTGTCTGCTGAGCCGTGTATCTAATCCTCTCCTGTGTGATACTGCCTGCTGAGCTGTGTATCTAATCCTCTCCTGTGTGATACTGCCTGCTGAGCCGTGTATCTAATCCTATCCTGTGTGATACTGACTGCTGAGCTGTGTATCTAATCCTATCCTGTGTGATACTGACTGCTGAGCCGTGCATCTAATCCTCCCGTGTCATACTGACTGCTGAGCCGTGTATCTAATCCTATCCTGTGTGATACTGACTGCTGAGCCGTGCATCTAATCCTCCCCTGTGTCATACTGACTGCTGAGCCGTGTATCTAATCCTATCCTGTGTGATGCTGCCTGCTGAGCCGTGTATCTAATCCTATCCCATGTGATACTGCTCTCCTGAAATACTCTGTGCTGCTGTCACCCTGCTGGTTTTATGTGTGATCTACATGGTGGTATGAACTATATGGCGGCATTATGTGTGAAGTATATGGCGGTATTATGTGAGAACACTATGGCAGTATTATCTGCTGAAAGGGGACCCATTCTAGGGTGGTTCTGGCTGAGCCCCTGCACACGGGTCAGGGGTAATAGGTGCAGTCAGGGGAGGGCTGGGGAGGCAGCTGAAGAGGAGTCTCATTTTTATCGTTACTGTATGGCTACATTTCCCCCATCCTGCTTCCCAGCGTCACCCCGGACTGCGCCTGTCGCCTCGCTTTCACACATCGCCAGGACAGGATCTGAGGAGGGGAATGGGGTCTTTGCCTGCAAAGTCTGGATCAGGTTGATTGATGGCCGTTCTGATCCAGACTTTACATGCAAAGACAGTCAGTAACTTTGCAGGCCCCATCAAAATGGCTGCTCACTGTGTTCCTAGATGTCATAGGTTTTTGTGCCAGATTTCAGTAGCTGCTCCCCCTAGTGTTAACAAGTGGAAATGCCAAACTTTTTAAAATTATTTTTCATATTTTGCAAAATTAAAAACAAATGATAATATTTTTTAAGAAAATGTAAACATTAATTCTTTCCATTTTTTCAATTGCTGAAAAAAAATTTTTTGGATGGCACCTTCCCTTTAAACATCCTTATTTATCATAATGATGACTGAACCTTACACTACAAGCACTTTTTACCTTTGTGTCATTTCTTATAATATTGCAAGCTTCTGAGCAGGGCCCTTACTCCTCTTGGTAATTATTGAATTATGTGTTACTCTGAAATGTTTTATTTTCTCTGTATACTATATATCCTCTTGTATTTGAAAAGTGCTCAGAATATGTTGGTGCCATAGAAATAAAGATTACTATTATTATTTATTTAACTGTATAGGAAAGCATTTCCGACTGGTTCTCTATGTGTAAGCATCCATGCAGACTAAGACACTTTGATGTGTATACGTTTTGAGTTTATAAACATGAGTAGATGCAATTGTAGACAGAACCTAGCTTAATTCTATTTATTCTAACATATTTTCTATACAAGTCTTTATAGTGGATTATAGGCACACCCCATAGCATATTTTTTTATTTTAAATATGTGACTACATGGATATTTATGAAGTTATACAAAGCAGAATTTTGTTTATTACACATGAAAGTGATTTTGGTAAGTGCTGAAATATATGTAAGGCCCACAATGGTTACACAGTGTATACTTGGCTCCAAAACAGAAGTGGCATGAACAATGTTGTAAATGAATGCTACAAGGAGATTGATGTGCATTTCTTATACTATGCTATTTAGTTTAAATGCAATTATTTTTAACATAATGAGATATTAATTGGAAATAGAAAAATTAACTGGTGAAAAAGTTGTGACAATGGCCTGTTAATCAATATCAAGATGATGTAAATGGAAACTAGTTACTAAGAAGCTTCCATACCACCCAAAATGAGAAGTCTGTATGGTTGCAGCATGCATGCTCAGCCATAATTTCATACAACTCTTTCATACTGCAGACCTCCTGATCTGAAGGGATGGGGATGACTGGCATTCCAAGGGGTTGTCTGGTCTTAGGCTACAAGTCTGCAATCACTATATGTGAATCCTTACATTTTACGCCCTGCGCGCTGTGAGGATTCTCCAGTGTTGGGCACATGATCACAAATTTGCGATTTGTATACATGCAGTCATGTGCCGAGTAGATGTACAAGGCCTTGTTCAATGCAAGTTTATTGAGCGAGGTCGGACACGATGGGAATGTGGCTGTAGATATAAAAAAAAAAAAAAATCGCATTCTTGCGATTAAATGACTGTCTGCTCCCACCAGAGTATCCTCACATCATGCAGTGTGCCCAATGTGAGGATTCACAAGTCTGCAGTCACATACAGTGACTGCAAACTTGTAGTCTAAGGATAGAAACCCGCTTTAAGATTAGACCACAGGATTGATCCTAATTATGACAGTAAGTCTGTTGGCTAATTGAGCCTGACTCTGGGCAGTAGCTGACATTTTAACTTTTCCCCCTATTAACTTTTAAATGTATGTTAATAGTTTATCAGGTCATTCAAATCTCCTACACTTTTGACTATCCCTGTCACACCCACAACCTTTGGAGGCAGCTTTGGGATGCACCACAATTAATAAACTGTTTTTAGTTTAGTTTTTCTTGGCTCTAGTTTTAAAGTGTGATTTATATGAAGGTTGTAGGTATAACTATTGTATAAAATACAAAACTGCAGTGAATAATATAAAAAAGCAGTGCTGTTATACTTCACAGACACTATACAATGAATAATAAAAGGAGCTATGCCATTCTGATGCTTCACAGACAATATGAGTATTTTCAGGAGATACGGTGGCTGAATAAAGTATAGTCAATGCTGATGTCACAGCTATTTTGGAACCATAAAGTTTACATTGTGTGAGTGGCCAACTATCTTTTATGAAGCCACATGATCACTACACTTGTAGCATGCCATGACGCATTACTTTTTCGGCCTTTAATGAAAGAATTATGCCAGGCCTTACCAGTGTGGCTTCTTTTGTGTACCATGAGCACATTGGGGCCGATGCATATTATCCCACAGATATCACATTTTAGTTTTCCGTTAGGAAGTCGAATACCTCCAACTCCTGTTAAGGCTTTGGTGCCTTGTCCGTTCAGTGAGCCATTCATTTTCTCCCCAGCAACATCAATCATTCGTAAATCTTCTGCACAGTCTTCTCCATTCATTTCACAGGTACGTCCATTCTCCTCATCACTATGGGTCTCTACTTTAATATTGCCAGCTACAGGACACAAAAAGAGGGACAAAAACTCACTACAGCTTAGAAGCATTTTTCAAGTCAACATTTACATGTATTATTTTCAATATAATAATTAAATTGATAAAATGAAACAGCTTTTCATATTAAAATAATGTATCCTCTATTACAACATTCATTTCAAATGACTGCACAACACAAAATGATGCTTTGTTTCAATACAGATATGACAAGGGAGTTTAAGGGAAACTGTCATCAGATTCATTCTGCCAAACCACTTCTAACATGGGAGAGACTTTTCAATCAACTGGAATGGGGTGGGGAGAAACCAGCTAGTGACCTCATTAGAGAAACCAAGTCTTTCCCTATACTCACCGGCTGGCTATTCTAGGTATGTTTACTCTGAGACTCCGCATCATTTAACACGGTCCGGGCAGAATAAAGCTGAGGACTTTAAATATTATATAAAGGAAGTACCGGTAATTTTATTAGCCAGTGATTGGCTGAATGGGCATTGGTTTGGTTCACACCTTATTTTCAGTCCGAGTGCGGTCCGTGAAAAAACGTACAGCACTTGGACCAATATTATTCATTCAATGAAACAATGAAGATGAGTGACTTTTTTCACTGACTGAATCTACGTGTGAAAAAATTGCAGCATGCACTAGTTGATGAGACTCACCCATTCAAATCAATGGGTGCGCACAAAAAGATGGAATGCCATACTGAACCACAGTATTCTTTAACCTAGTAGACTGTAAATGGTCTTGTAAAGCATTATGCTGGATGGAAAAAAAACGAATTGCAGACCGATGACAAAAAAGAAAAAAAATTGTCCAAATTTTCTAGATGAAACTGACGATTTTTTTTATACAGTTTTGTGAACCTAGATTTTTAAACCAATCTCGTGAAGGGTCCAGGAAGTAGGATTGGGATTGGAATTGCAGAGGATTGGTCACGGAGAATTTTACTTCTTTAATTGCTTAGTCTGAGCCTTTCTTAAAATAAATGTTTCCCCATAGCTAACTCCTTTAAAGAGTAACTGTCATTTTAGTTTTTCTTTCATATATCAATAGTGCTCATCAAGATATGAAACATTGCAATATATCGCATGACAGTAATCTGCCTCTTTCTCCACCATGACTATTCATTCATTTTCAAAATTCCCAATTCACGGGTAAAATCTGTATTCAGTGAAGACAGATTGCTACAATACTGAGATAGATGACAGCAGGTGCTGATAAGATTCTAATTAGAAAAAAATCGGTAGTAGGAGGGAGGAGCTCTGCCTCTAGCTCCTTATCCTTCTCCTCCTCCTCATCACGCTCCACATAAAATATTAGTAGTAACTTCTCCTGTCTCAGTAATGTAACAATCTGTTTTCACTGAATACAGATTTTACCTGTGAATTGAGAATTTTGAAAATGATTATTCAGTCCTGGCGGAGAAAAGAGCACATTTCTCTGATAAGATATATTACATAGTTTCTTATTTTCATATGTACTATTGATTTCTGAAATAAAAATTAGAACAAAGGCTTCCTTTTAATGGTTTTCTATTGAGATACAGTACAACAGTTTTGAGTTGTTTTTTTTTGTTTCATAGACATGTTTTTATTATACATGCAAAAGAAGGAGTAAAGAGATAAAAGCAGTATGACGGCTATCCATACATAATAACAAAGATCCACATCAAGCTAAATTCAGAAGATATAAATATATATACGGCAGCGCATGCAAAACCTTACCGCAAAGTGCCACAAACACTCAATGTGCGGGAAATACTGCATGCTTACAGAATGTTAACCATGCCATGGTACAATGGAAATATACTTACGGGAAAATGATTTGAAAATTATAGCGTGTAAATCCCTATACCGCTCAGCCTCACGTACAGCTGCAATAAAGAAGGCAAACAGGATGCTGGGTTGAACACGCCACCGTCAATACTTCATTGAAGTGGTGATACTGTTTGTCACAGTTAAAATGCCTTTAAAATATCGAGGTTGGGAAGACACAAGTCTGCTTATTCTAATATATTATGATATTTGGCTTATGTATATCATCACAGGATAAATGAGAAATCACAGTTCTTTTTAATCAGGACAAAGCTCGGCTAGGTAACCAGGGAAACACATATCATCAGTCTTTTGTCACAAAATAGAAAAAATGCATCTCACATTTTAGATTTCACCTAAAATACAAGGATGTTTGTTCAACCCTACGTTTACAACAACTTCGAAGACACCTCTCCATTACTAAGCCAGGCTTAATGTCACCTTACAATACAAAGGTGACATTAACCCCTTATTACCCCATGTGCCACCACTACAGGGCAATAGGAAGAGAGAGGCTATGTGCCGGAATTGGCGCATCTTACAGATGAGCCTTTTCTGGGGTGGCTGGGGGCAGATGTTTTTAGCCGGGCAGGGGCAATAACCGTGGTCCCTCTCTAGGCTATTAATATCTGCCTCACTGGCTTTCCCGCTCTGGGGCAGAAAATTGCACGGGAGCCCACGTAATTTTTTCCCGTGAAAACATTATTTTATTAAATACCTACAACTCCTAAATTTTACACACATATACTACTAACACTATTAGTCACTGACATAAATAAATCTAACTGTTCTGCAATGCTTTACTGTATGTAAACCATGTCTCCTATCCTGTCGGCCTCTGCAATGATTTTTCAGAAGCCGACAAATGAATTATCGGCTATTCTGCTATGTATCTCTCTATGAAATATAAAGATATATATATGTACATATATACTGTATGTGTGTCACTGATATATATATATATATATATATATACACACCTATTCTATGTGTATACATCTATTCCATCCTATTCTATTCTATACTGTATGCGGCAGATCATTTTAACACAGCTTTTAATCTATATATGTTTTGCTGAATGTTTGTTTTTAAAACGGTGTATAATTGTGTATTACAATGCGATTTTAACATGGGTTTTTACATACAGAGAATTGCTGTATGTAAAACCTCATGTTAAAATCGCATTGCATACAGATTGCATACGCATGTCATACGGATGTTCTGTGGAAAAATCGCACGGAAATCGCATTACACTCGTATGACAATCGCATAGTTTTTTGTCCGGAAATCAGACCGTTTTTTTTCTCGCAAATGGGTGTGAGCCCATAGGTCTCAACTAGTGATGAGCGAACGTGCTTGGATAAGGTGTTATCCAAACATACTTGTGTGATAACCGACTGACTTCTCGGCATGCTCGAATAAAATGTTTCACCAAATTTTTCATGTTGAACTGGAGATATAATATAATCGTGGTTACAGAGCACAATAAAACATATTTCCATTGTAGAGATTTTAGCAATCACAGTATTTGGCACTTGATGAGTCTACGTGGGTGTTATCAGTCAATTTTATAAGGCCTTGTAGTTCCCAGCCGGGTGGAACTTCGGTGACCTCAGCACCGTGGGAAAAAGTCACTGAGTTCACCGCAGTTCAAATCAGTGAGTTGACAGCAGATCAGCATGAGAAATTCTCATGGTTGCAGCTGTCAGTTTAGCCTGGCTGGTTACAGAAAATACAGGGGAACCCACACCAGATTTTTTATTTATTTACTTATTTATTTATAGCGCAGGTGGAGAGTGATGACTACTCACATCAGCCGCCTGCTCTCACTGGTATTAGCAGCAGCAGTGTATGCTGATGGGAATAATAGTCCCATCAGCCGCCAACTGCTGTCGCTGTTATCAGTTGAATACAACTCTAATCATTCTCCCTTGCTCGCGCTGATCGCCAGCAGAGCAGGGGAGAAAGATGAGAACGGTCTTCAGCACCCAGTATCAGGGAATAATGCTAACTGTACCTCTGCTTCTCAGGTGCCGGTACGTGTGGTACTGATGAAGCACCCAGACACACAGACACGGATGTCTCTGGTACGGGTATTTCTGGTACCGGAAAAAAACGGACCTGTGAAACTGGCCTAAAAGGAAGTTTATTCAAATAGTATCTAAAGCTGATTTTCATGTGGATTTTGCAGCAGAATCTGCTCCAAAATCCAAGTAAAGAAATTCAGTGTGAACATACCATAGCTGATTCCATTGCTTGCATAATACAACTTTAGCATCTTAAAGTGTGCACTTTCAGGAAACCTTTGACATATTAGATATATATCAGATTTTTTGAATGCAGGAGAAGCTGTGAGCGCTGCTGTCATCTGAGACTAAAGGGCCCGTTACACTAAGCGATATCGCTAGCAATAATCGCTATAACGTCACTAGTTTTGTGACGCAGCAGCGATATTGCTAGCGATATCGCTATGTGTGATACTTACCTCCGACCGGCTCCCCCGCTGATTATCGCAGAACGTCCTGGGCCGTTTCTCGTCGGCCACTTCCTGCTGAGCTTCCTGCTGTGGCAATGAGCGACGCGTGGACGCGGGCAGGAGGATGTCGGGATCGCCTCGCCAGACAGGTAAGTAGCGACCCCCGACTGCTGCTATGTCGCTGGTCAGATCTGCCTGTTTGGCAGCTCATTAGCAACCACTTAGCGATGCACCAGCAATCCTGACCGTGTTATATCGTGGTCGGGATCGCTGGTGCATCGCTAAGTGTAACAGTACCCTAAGGCTTCAGTCAGATGTCAGTATTTTTCATGTATGAGAAAAAAAACAAACCAATGATTTTGATCAGAGTTTGATTAGTGTCGTCCAAGTGCCATCTGTTTTTTTTTTGTATGAGGAGACAAACAAACAAAAGTTTCTCCATCTTCTCCTTTCTGACAGCCTGTGATGTTATCTGAGTGTAGTCCGATTTTTTCATAGACCCACAGATATGCATTGCCGATTATGATTCAACACTCGGATCAAAATCAAGCAAATTTCCAATTTTGTGTGGACTGCTGAATTCACAAAAAATGGACGTGTGAATGGCCCCATAGATTATTAAAAGTCCAAGTGCTATCTGTGAAAACCACGGACAGCACTCGTCCAAGAACAGAGGATGTCTGAATGAGGCCTAAACATGGGCTCAATAGGAAGCTTGTGTCCGTCTACATCCTAAATGGAGAGCAGCTCTCGGCACTTCTTCTACACTCGGTACTTCTTCTACAGTACATCCGTTTTGGCAATTGGTGGAGTTCTTATCAAAACTTCTGATATGTCTCTATGACATGTCAAATGCTTTCAGAAAGTGTAGTTGCACTTCAATTGTATAAATTCTACAAAAATCCATAATGATCTCTATATACAACCAACATCAGGAGGCCTTTTGCAGTCATCTGGAAAACTGTCAAAATTAATAGATTATTGTATTGAAATATAATGTATTACATTAGTTTTTGATTACATATGTTGCAGCTTTTATTCATTTGTATTCAAACTATCCTGTCTTTTAAGGTGTTATGGGGCAGTAAAATGGAAATACTTTCATGTTTCTGTTTTCTAAGCACTACCCTGACAGAAAACTGATGATTCTTCCAGACTTTTATCCAGCAAGATTCTAACTGGGTAGGGAACCTCAGTGAGGTGATGATAAGCTATCTCCCATGGGACAAACATTCACCATGACCACACCCAGAGGGCTGATGAACCAAGATTTCCTTGAAAAACATGATACTTGTGCAGCTAGATATCAGTCTTAAGTAATCCTGAATTTACAAGCTAAATGTGGAGTCCTGTATGTGCAAGAATGATTTCACGTTGCCACACAAAGTTACGGTACAGAAAAGTATAGAAATGTCACAGCAAATCACCTCTACTTATCAGCCTAAAGACATAGGACATAGTCTGAATGAACATATACAATTATGACTGCGCAATTATTTAGTTTATAGCCGTATTGTCCAAGTAAAAAGTAATCTGCTTACAGTTGGCACTGCTCCTTAAAATATTCATTCTGTTTACTGGTCAGCAACTATTGTGCATAAGGTGCAATAAGAGATACATTTGTCCCATGCTTTTTTATAGAGCTGTATCTAAAATGAAAAAAAAAACAAACCTTTTTTTTAAATAGTCTTCATTTAAACTTGACACATTTTACTGCAATATTAATGGGATTCCAATCCCTGAGGGCTGTACTGTTAAAGGGATTGTCTGCTATTTGGATAACCACTTCTCAAATGCAGTATTCCCTCTTTTTAAATAAAAAACAGATACCTCTTGCACTGGCTTCATTCCAGCGATGTCGACATTTTTTATGCCACGTGAGCACTGCAACTAATCAGCATCACTGATGCATCCATTGGACAAAAGTCGGACTTCTTTGGGAGATGTGAGCACTGCAGGTCATTAACGGCTGCAGTGTTCACTTGAGCTAATATTACGCGAAAGCAGGCAGACCCTGCTGAAATCGCTGGAATGGCGCTAGTGCAGGAGGTATCGGTTTTATTTTCTTTCACTTTAAACATAGAAATACATAATTTAAGAGTTTGTCCAAGCAGTGGACGGCCCCTTTAAGTTCTGTTTCAGAAATATTGGTTGAAGCTGATGCAATATCTTCCACACCTCTATTGACTCATAGAGAGATAGTTAGATAATAGATATATTATGCACAGCATTTGGGCCCCATTTGTTAAAATCTGACTAATATCAACACATCCTGGAAGCCAATTAAAAAAAATCGCAAAGAACTGAAAATATGCCGGATATTGCAAGAAAAGGATTCAAAACACACTTCGGTCTCATTCAGACATCCTTATTTCACGTACATGTTTTATTTGTGATTTTCACAGACAAAACACTTACCCATTATGGGCTATAGGGCTGACCACACATCTGTGCTTTACCTGTGTTTCCATGCAGAAATCACAGAGACATGTCTGTTTATTCCATCATCATGGATTATAAGAAGCACTACAAGTTTACGGATCCCTTGAAATCATAGACAGCACACAGATGGCATTTGTGATTAACATTGCAATGGATAGGAGGAGCTCTGTAATTTATCCAATCATGTGAAAAACGCTGAGGCCGGGGTCACACTAGAGAGGAATACAGACGAGTGAGAGACGTTAAAAGCATGCATTACACACGGACCAATGATTCTCTATGGGGTAGCTCCCATCAGCCATATATTTCTCGGCTGTATTCTACGGTCCGTGCCAATCGCAGCATGTTGCGATTGTCAGCGTACTACGCCCGTAGTATGCCAATGTAAGTCTATGGGTGCGCAAAAAATACAGATTACACACGGACCACACATGTGACTTGCGAGAAATACGCACCCGGTGTCTTTTAGCAAAGCCGGCAATTCAGTGCGCTATACAGTAAACTCACACTGACAGGTTTAATAAAGAAACGAAAGAATAGATATATACACATAGAATACACACATATATATATGCATTCTATGTGTCTATATCTATTCTTTGGTTTCTGTTAGAAACCCTGTCATAGGGCTCCATTATATGTCCATTTTGCAAGCCTGCGAGAAAATCTCGCCATACGGATGCCATACGGATTACATACGGATGCTGACATGCACAAAATACGCGACCACACCTTGCTTACGGATGACATACAGAGCACTATTTAGGGGTCATTCATCCGTATTACGCATGTAAAATACTGACCGTATTTTGCGTCGGTTAGTGTGACCCCGGCCTGATGCTAAAAACTGACATATGGATCAAAAACTGATGAAATGCAGATACAAATGTGAACAAACATGAACATCTGAATGAGGCCTTAACACCTTCACGACCTTGGATGTATGGATACATCTTATCTTTAATGCGGCACCGCGACTGGGCAAAACTGTCACTGAAAAAGACCTGGTACCACAGGGGTCAGTTTTGGGCCCGCTTCCTTTTAACATGTTTATTAATGACCTTGTAGGGGGCATAGAGAGTAGAATTTCAATATTTGCAGATGACACTAAACTCTGCAGGGTAATCAATACAGAGGAGGACAATTTTATATTGCAGGAGGATTTATGTAAACTAGAAGCTTGGGCTGATAAATGGCAAATGAGCTTTAATGGGGATAAATGTAAGGTCATGCACTTGGGTAGAACGAATAAGATGTATAATTATGTGCTTAATTGTAAAACACTGGGCAAAATTGTCACTGAAAAAGACCTGGGTGTATGGGTGGACGACAAACTCACATTTAGTGGCCAGTGTCAGGCAGCTGCTGTAAAGGCAAATAACATAATGGGATGCATTAAAAGAGGCATAGATGCTCATGAGGAGAACATAATTTTACCTCTATATAAGTCACTAGTGCGACCACACTTAGAATACTGTGTACAGTTCTGGTCTCCGGTGTATAAGAAAGACATAGCTGAACTGGAGCGGGTGCAGAGAAGAGCGACCAAGGTTATTAGGGAACTAGGGGGTCTGCAATACCAAGATAGGTTATTACACTTGGGGTTATTAAGTTTGGAAAATCGAAGGCTTAGGGGTGATCTTATTACAATGTATAAATATATGCGGGGACAATACAAAGACCTTTCTAATGATCTTTTTACTCTTAGACCTGTGACGGGGACAAAGGGGCATCCTCTACGTCTGGAGGAAAGAAGGTTTAAGCATACTCACAGACGCGGATTCTTTACTGTAAGAGCAGTGAGACTATGGAACTCTCTGCCATATGATGCTGTAATGAGTGATTCCCTACTAAAATTTAAGAAGGGCCTGGATGTCTTTCTTGAAAAGTATAATATTACAGGGTATATACACTAGTTTCCTTAATATTGCGTTGATCCAGGGAGCTAGTCTGATTGCCGTATGTGGAGTCGGGAAGGAATTTTTTTCCCCAATGTGAAGCTTACTGTTTGCCACATGGGTTTTTTTTGCCTTCCTCTGGATCAACATGTTAGGGCAAGTTAGGATAGGATATGGGTTGAACTAGATGAACCTAAAGTCTTCCTTCAACCTTAATAACTATGTTACTATGTATTAAGGTGCCTGCTGATTCTCACAGCGGGGCACCTAGAGTCATCGTCCTGAGGGATGGTGATACTACCCCGCAACTATGATCGCTGTGATTGGCTGTTCAAGTCTGTGCCATCACTGCTGGTGTTCCTGCAGCGCCGAGCACTGATCAGAAATGCAAATCACTGATCTGCACTAATGCTCGCTGTTTTCCACAACTTTTTTACATCTATATTTACTTTAGAAATATATTTATTTAGAAGTCATTGAAATGCACTTGTGCTCACTGTTTTCCATGATTTTTTTGCCCGTCTACTTTTTCTTCCCTCCTCCTTTGCACCATCTCCGTGTGTGATTTCCACAAATCATAGATCGGCACTCATGCTCGCTGTTTCCAGGACTTTTTTTGATACCTATTTCCGTCTCCCCATTTGAACTACTTCATGTGTGCATCCTACAGCCACCGAGCTGCTGATCAGACCCACATCACTGATTAGTGTTCGTGTTTTTGCTAAGGACTTTTTTTTCAGTTTATTTTTATCTATCTCCTTTTTGCACCACATCCATGCGTGCATTCTACAGCCGTCGAGCATTGATCACTGATGCACATCACTGGTCAGCCTCCGGTTTTTGTTTATTTTGGGGACTTTGCAAAGGCATTTGACAGTGTGCTAATAGATGCCTAATGGTTAGATTAAAGTCTATAAGATTAGAAAGGAAGGTTTGTAATTGGATAGAAAACTAGCTGAAAGAACTAGCAGCGTGGCGGCAGGTGCAGAAATTTCATAAGAGACATGATGGACCAGTAGAAGCCCAAACTAGCGCAAAATGTTTGTTATCCGTCATGTCTCTTATGAAATTTCTGCACCTGCCACCATGCTGCTAGGACTTTTGCACTTTTTTGCTACATGTATAATAATGAAAATTAAAAAGGAATAAAGTGTCTTGTGAACGAAGGCTGAGTGCTGACTTTCTTTACATATAAATCTTTTTTTTAGCTCATCTTGCCTTAGCTACCTAAGGCTGCTTTTACACTTAGCGTTTTTGTGGGCCGATTTTCCCTTGGGGTCGCAAAATCGGCCCGCAAAAATTACACGGTGTGCTGTAGGGGCCATCTTTGAGGCTGTGATAAAAGATCGAGCTTGCTCGGTCTTTTATACAGCGTACGGACACAGCCCCATTAGAATGCACCATGACTTCCGGTTTTGCGAACGCCGTTTTTTTTCCCAATACTATTTCCATGGTATTGGAAAAATAAAAAACAGCAATCCGCAAGCTTTTTTGCGGCCCGTTATTACAGCGGCTCATAAAAATTGCGGCGATAAGGCCAGCAAAAATGGGCCGCAATAACGGGCCGCAAAAAATGCGGTAACTGTAAAAGTAGCCTAATAATTCTGCACACCTTCATAAAGAGTCTTGATATCCTTAGGCTGCACCTTCCCTTCTTTACAAAAAATATACATCATCTGATCTGTTCTAATAAGCATTCAAGTTTATATATCTTGGATTTGTAAAATTTGTATAAATGATGATATGATCAAAATATTCACTTGCCTAATGATTGTGCACAGTTTATTTTTTGATACAGGAGATGGGATTAATAGTGTTGTTTCTATTTTTGCAGATGACACCATGCTATGTTACATAATGCAGTCTACTGAAGATACTCTGGGTTTTAATAATATGTGGGCATCATATTCTAGGGGGAGTAAAACTAGGAGAGCCATTGGTTCATGCATTATGGTCCTACATATACCCCTTCCCTACATTCTCTCCCATCCCTTGGCTGAATTTGTTGGACATGTGTGTTTTTTAAACTCTACTATGTAACTATTTATTTTACTACTTTACCATTGTATTATATACGTATAGCTTTTCAACATAGTATTCATTACTAGCAATACAATAGAAGTATGCAAAGAAAATAAGCAGCAGTTAAGGCCACTTGTATGATAAACACAGTTACTCAATTCTTGCAAAAGCCGGCACTCTCCTTGTTTGTATAGTTTCCACTTCCTCACTCTGTCCTAATATATTCCTATTTTCACAATAGTTATGTCGGAACAAGAACCGTGAAAGAGAAGTATACATTTCTGGTTAAAAGCAGGGAATAGGGGAAAATGGTTTTCTGTTGCTGCTTAATTCTTCTCATGCCTCTTCATGTGAGACATAAACGTTTGCACCCTACCATATGCAGTGAAAGATAAGCGGCTTCTACTTTTACTCAATACTATTTATCCTTAGTTTGCAATAGTTAATGTGTTTTTCCGAAATCACTTAGCTTGATTTCAATGAGATAGCATAGAAGTAAAACAAAGCCACTAACATTATGGGACCCTCACAGTGCACAAATGGACCCAATGCCAACTGGATTACTTACTTTAAAAGGTATAGGCACAAAGCTAAATGTCACACCAGACGGGTACACATGCTACCTACATAAAAATGAATTCCCTGGGCTTAATAGTTCCTAGCTGGAGCTCTCTGAAGATGGTAACTTCTGTCATACATTTGTAACCACTTATAGGGGTTGCTAGGGATAAACTTAAATTTGGGCATAGGCTTAAAGACATAGAAAGTAACAAAAACAGCAATACTCGCCTTTCTCGGGTCCATTGCTGCCTTTCCGCAGTTACACGGTTTTTAGTGGCCCACTCCAGCAGCAATGTCTTGACTACAATGCACAACACCGCTGCAGCAAATCACCAGCGTCAGCGGCTCTGCTGATGTATAAATGGCATGAAATAACATAGCTTCATATAATCTGTCAGGAGGCCTAAAAGTGTCTAGGCTCCAAATTCCCAAGCTGTGGCACATGTGTGTAAACAGTATAGTAGGAGGTCCTCACATTGTATTTGTATTCTGCTGCACACTGTACAATTAGATCTTTGGGGGTATTTTATAAGAGACCCATCTGCCTGAATGATAGCCAAACAGGCAAATATGCATTCTATTTTAGTTAAACAAATTATGGAGTAAAAAAACACACTCACATGGGAATAAGAAATGAGGAGCCCTATCTCTCATAGCATGCCTTGCTTCCCTTCCCCTGCCAAGAAAAAAGAAACTATGAAACACTGTGGTTTGCATGTTGTCCTGTAACTGGGTTTCTACATCACTGGCCTATTGTATAAACAGATGAAGAGGAACAAGCACAAATAATGAAATATAGGATATGGGAAAAAGAGGAAGCTGAAGTCGCTTAGACTGCCCAACTGAAATGCAGAGTTATGGAGAAGTGACAGAACAGGAAGCACACACAAGGAATAGCTCTGGTGGCTTTCTATAGGATGTCTGCTTTCAGTTATTTGCTTTTTCTTATTCCGAAATGAACTTATCTGGCTCCTCTGTATCCATTTAGCTGGGCAAAAGTACGAACAGGAGGAATGTAGTAGTCATATTCACAACCATATATCTAATATATAAAGCTCAATGTGTGTGTGTGTATGTCCGGGATTGGCATCCGCACCGTCGCAGCTACAGCCACAAAATTTAGCACAGTCACACGTCTGGACCCCGAGAGCATCATAGGCTATGTTGTGAGGTGAAATTTTAACCCCGCACATTCCAATTCACCAAACAATTTTGCCTATTATTCTTATCATTTCTATGGTGTTATCGTCCTTCTGTAAAACTGGAAATAACACAATTTATTACTGTGCCAACACAAACCACCCTCTGATACAGACTGCAGGGGGAGCCCAGTATCACGCAGGATAGGATTAGATACACAGCTCAGCAGTCAGTATCACACAGGATAGGAATAGATACACGGCTCAACAGACAGTATCACACAGAATAGGATTAGATACACGGCTCAGCAGTCAGTATCACACAGGATATGATTAGATACACGGCTCAGCAGTCAGTATCACACAGGTAGGATTAGATACGTGGCTCAGCAGTCAGTATCACACAGGATAGGATTAGATACACAGCTCAGCAGTCAGTATCACACAGGAGAGGATTAGACACATGGCTCGGCAGTCAGTATCACACAGGATAGGATTAGATACACAGCTCAGCACACAGTATCACACAGAATAGTATTAGATACATGGCTCAACAGACAGTATCACACAGAATAGGATTAGATACACGGCTATGCAGTCAATATCACACAGGATAGGATTAGATACATGGCTCAGCAGTCAGTATCACACAGGATAAGATTAGATACATGACTGAGCAGTCAGTAACACACATGATATGATTACGTACACGGCTCAGCAGTCAGTATCACACAGGATATGGTTAGATACACGGCTTAGCAGATGGTATCACACAGGATAGGATTAGATACACGTCTCAGCAGACAGTATCACACAGGATAGGATTAGATACACAGCTGAGCAGTCAGTAACATGCGATAGGGTTAGATACACAGCTCAGCAGAAAGTATCACACAGGAGAGGATTAGGTACACAGCTCTGCAGACATTATCACACAGAATAGGGTTAGATACACAGATACACATGTTGTTTATCAAAAGGCTCTTTAATGAGTTGAAAATATAATACTATCAATACTTGGGTAATCGTTTAATTAATTTGTGTTGCAAATCTGTACTGTTGAATATATGATGTGAAATGTTTTTATGTGCAATATAATCATTATAATTTGTTATAACTAACCACAGTTGGTTACTATGCCCAGGCAACGCCAGGCTCTTCAGCTAGTATATATAAATATATATATATATATATATATATATATATATATATATATACTAGATTATGGCCCGATGCTATCGCATCGGGAGGATGCGATGGCATCACACCTCTTGCCATGTTAACCCTCAACACACACACTCCTCTCACCTTTCACCATCTCCAATCACTCTTTCACTCCACATACGACCCCTTCTCTCACTCCGTCTCTCGTACTCACGCCGTCATCGCCGCTGCTCCACGATCCCCGACATCTTCTTCCGCCGGCGCCATCCTGGATCCAGACGTTGTCCACGCCGGCAACACGTTCTTGTGGCGACGCCATCTTGAGTATCGTGAAATCCCGCGATACTCAAGATGGCGTCGCCGGAAGAACATGTCGCCGGCGTGGACGACGTCGGGATCCAAAATGGCGTTGGCGAAATCTCGCGAGTTTTCGCCGACGCCATCCTCGCCGGCGACATGTTCTTGCGGCGACGCCATCTTGAGTATCGCGGGATTTCGCCGATCCAAAATAGCGTCGCCGCAGGAACATGTCGCCGGCGTGGATGCCGTCGGGATCCAAAATAGCGTCGGCGAAATCTCGCGAGATTTCGCCAACGCCATTTTGGATCCCGACGTCCTCCACGCCGGCGACATGTTCTTGCGGCGACGCCATCTTGACTATCGCGGGATTTCACCGATCCAAAATGGCGTCGCCGCAAGAACATGTCGCCAGCATGGAGGATGTCTGGAAGATGTCGGGGCTCGTGGATCAGCAGCGATGACGGCGTGAGTATGAGAGACGGAGTGAGAGAAAGGGTCGTATGTGGAGTGAAAGAGTGAGTGGACGTGAGTGGAGATGGTGAAAGGTGAGAGGAGTGTGTGTGTTGAGGAGGAGTGGTGTGTTGAGGGTTAACATGGAAAGAGGTGTGCGGTGACGTCACCGGTTACAACTGGACGGAAGCTGTTACAACCGGAAGCTGCTTAGGGCATTTATTAATATAGATATATATATATACATGGCTACAACAATGGAACAATAGGAGAGATTAGGAAATGAAGTTAGCAGGCTTTGGTACTAAACTGAAAATGTTACTTAAAGGGGTTCTAAGAGAAATGTACTAAAACAAAAAAATAAATTCACATTTACATACCAAACATTTTTCTAAATACCTTTATATGCCAAAAAGGTATTTTTTATCTACTTCACTCTGTCAGGATTCCAAGATGGCAGCTACCATCTAAGGACCATATAAGGACACATACGACCTACTACATGTCCTGGCAGTTGTCATGTTTATCCCCTTTGCGCCGGAGCCCATTTTGGTTTTTGCGTTTGTTTTTCGCTCTCCTTCTTCCCAGAGCCATAACTTTTTTATTTTTTAGTCAATATGGCCAGGTGAGGGCTTGTTTTTTGCAGCACGAGTTGTACTTTTAAACGACACCATTGGTTATCCATGTCATGCACTCAAAAATGGGAAAAAAAATTCCAAGTGCGGTGAAATTGCAAAAACAAGTGCAATTACACAAGGTTTTTTGGATTTTTTTCATCTTGTTCACCAAATGCTAAAACTGTCCTGCTATTATGATTTTCCAGGTTATTACGAGTTCATAAATACCAAACACATCTAGGTTCTTTTTTATTTAAGTGGTGAAAAAAAATCCAAAGTTTATTAAAAAAATGCACCATTTTCTGATATCCGTAGTGTCTCCAATTTTTGTGATCTCGGAGTGGGTGAGGGCTTATTTTTTGCGTGCTGAACTGCTATGGAATGGAGCAGAGCCAGACTCAGTAATGAGCGGTGACGTCTCCGCTAGTTACTGAGCATGCACCGGCTGCTCCCATTCATTCCCCAGTCATTTACAGTCGGCAGCGGCTGTATTAGCAGCGCTCCAACTGTAAACGTATTAACCCCCGAGATGGATTTATGCCATGGGACGTGACTGAGCGTGGGACAGGTAATGTATATTGTTGGTTTATTATGTTCACCTTTTTTTCAGAAGATTGTGGGCTTTGCAAAGGAATTACCAGTGTAATAAAGATTATAAAAATGTGTGTGTTGTATTCTTTCATTAAAATAATTTATTCTTATTGTGTGTGTGTTTATTTAACCCTTTATTTACTGTAGGATTAGTAATGGATTGGTGTCTTATTGACACCTCTCCATTACTAATCCAGGCTTAATGTCACCTTATAATAGAAAGGTGGCATTAACCCCTTTATTACCCCACTTGCCACCGCTACAGGGCAAGTGGGAAGAATCAGGCAAAGATGTGCCTTTTCTGGGAAGCTGGGGGCTACTGTTTTTAGGCTGAGGGGGCCAAGATCAATGGCCCCTTACCAGCCTGAGAATATCAGCCCTTGGCTGTCGTCTTTAGTCAGGTTGGTTGTCAAAAATAGGGGGGACCCCATTCCCTTTTTTCATATTATTTGTTTAAATAATTTAAAAAACAGCGTGGGGACCCCTCTATTCTTCACAACCAACCTGGCTGAAGCTGATAGCTGAGGGATGCAGCCCCCAGCTGTAAGTTTCGTCTGGTTGGTTCAGAAGACGAGGGGGACCCCATGTCAGGTTTTCATTAATTCTTCTCTCCTGCCGGCAAAGCAGGAGAGAAGAATCACAGTCACGGTCAGCACCAGCCACCGGGAACAGCGCTTACTGTAGCGCTTCTTCCCGGCGCCCTCCGCGTGGTCCTGATGCGGCACACATGCGACACATGGTTGCCACACGTGTGCCTCACGGAGGTACCACGTGTCCACACGGACACGGATAGCTCCGGTACCAGTTTTTCAGGTACCGGAATTATCTGGACGTGTGAAACCACCCGTAGCAGAATTAAGCACTTGCTATGAGTGCCGACCACTGGGCGGAGCTTACAGCAATCCGGCAGTAACAACCATAGAGGTATCCAGGAGACCTCTGGTTGTCATGGCAACCGACCAGTGACCCGTGATCACGTGAGTCATCAGTGGGCGGATTTCTGTCCTGATGACCAGAAGCTCTCGTTAAATGCCGTTGTCAGAGTTAGATAGCGGCATTGAATGGACTATTAGCTGCGGGTGGATCGCAATTCCACTTGCGGCTGTTCCGGACACGCCAGCTGTTAAAAACAGCTGACATGTACTAGGAAAGATGTGGGCTCACCACCGGAGTTCACATCAAAGGGGTGAGATGCGACACGCTTGTATGGTGCATGTCTCAAAGAGGTTAAAATCCTGACAGAGTGCAGTAGATAAAGAATACCTATTTGCAAAATAAATGTATTTAGAAAAATGTTCAATATTTAAATGTGTATTATTTTATTATATTTCTTGGAGAACCCTTTACAATATTCTAAATCTATTCTGTTATTTCTAAACACTGTTTTTCGGTGATTACTTTGTATCTCCGTTCATACTCCACCCACACACACAAATGATAGACTGTTGTGAACTCTCTTAATCTGACTTTTGAGGCAAGGCTCCCTATGGTGGATACTGCTGGTAGTGGAGCTGGTCAACATGATGTTAACCCAACAGCTGCATAAGATAATTGGAGGAGTGGGGGTAGTGACTGGGACTACATAAGCAAGCTGACTTCTCTCAGTGGCTGCCGGTGATACTCCTTTCTTTGCTTATTGAGGATTTCTGTCTCCTGCCTGATCCTGCATTTTTCAGCTAAGTGTCATTTGCTAAACCCTTTGCATCTGATTTTGCCTTGCTGTCACGGGTCAGCTTGCTCCCCCAGGGGCTGCTGGCTCCTGTCCTGTATTTTTGTATCTTATGTTTGTTTGCTCAGTTCCCTGCTGTATTAGTCTGTTGCTAGCCGCCAGTTTGGGGGCTGTCTATTCCTTTGGGGATCTGCTCCGGGGCAGTTTAGATTTCACCTTTCTGTCTTTAGGCTTAGTTAGTCCTCCGGCTATGACGAAGCGTCTAGGGCAACGTAGGAACGCTCCACGGCTACTGTAGGTGTGTTGTTAAGATCAGGGGTCTGCAATCCGCTGAGCGACCAACCTCTCTGGTGTTCTGGTGGCATAGCCTATTGCGCTCTCCTCCTCAGTGACCCATTCATACCAATACACCATTTGAAAGGTAAACTTGCCCCTTCAGCAAAAAAATAGCAAAACAAACCACAATGACAAGGTCATGTGTGTCTGGACGCAGTGAGTACCGCAAGGCGAACCCATGACACGCGTGACCCCTGGATACACCGCCTCCAGTAGGGCAAATTTAAATAATAAAACGTGCAGCTGGATACACCGCCTCCAACTGGCGAATTTAGGTAATACACATTATATATACAGTAGTCTGGAAACCCCGCCTCCAGTAAGGCGAATTTAAATAATAAAGGGGAAACCTGGGTAACAATAAGAATAGTGTGCCTTGCGATAGGGAATAGGGACGTGGGGACCTCCTGTACTCCCCTGAGCCAGTGTCCCTGCACTCCTAACGTTCCCTATGCCGGAAACGCTCCACGGCTACTGCTAGTTGTGTGGTTAAGATCAGGGTTCTGCAATCCGCTGAGCGACCAACCTCTCTGGTATTCTGGTGGCATAGCCTATTGCGCTCTCCTCCTCGGTGACCCATTCATAACAGAATCACCGGCCAAACTGTAGATTCTAGGGTACTCAAAAGAAGGAAAGAATTGCAAAAAAAAAGTGTCAGAATTTTTTATATATTTTTTCCTCTTTTTTCTCTGGGGCTATAGGAGGATTTTTTCCTTAATGGAGACTATGCAATTGTCCGATCATGTTGAGCAGCTCGTTGCTGAAGTGCGGAGAATTTCTGCTTATCTCACCAAATCATCTGTTGTAGAACCAAAGATCCCTACTCCTGATGTGTTTTCTGGGGATCGGTCTAAATTTCTGAACTTTAAGAACAATTGTAAACTATTTCTTGCTTTGAAGCCTAACTCCTCGAGGAGCTCGGTGCAGCAGGTTCAAATTGTCATTTCCCTGCTGGGCGGCAATCCCCAGGACTGGGCCTTTTCTCTGACACCTGGAGATCCTATTCTGGCTAATGTAGATGCGTTTTTTCAAGCCCTGGGGTTATTGTATGATGAGCCTAATGCTATTGATCAAGCTGAGAATACCTTATTGGCATTAAAACAGGGTCAAGATGCTGCTGAGTTATATTGTCAAAAATTCCGAAAGTGGGCAGTCCTTACTAATTGGAATGATGATGCCCTAGAGGCTCTCTTTTGGAAAGGTCTGGCAGAATCTGTAAAGAATGTTATGGTGGGATTCCCTGTCCCTTCTGGTCTTGACGACTCTATGTCATTGGCCATTCAAGTTGATCGACGTTTACGAGAACGAAAAACTACGCGAGAGGCAGTGCCGCCTTTCAAACAAACCTCTGAACCCATGCAATGTGATAGGGTTTTGTCTAGGGTGCAAGGTCAAGAGTTTAGAAGGCGTAATAAGTTATGCTTCTTTTGTGGAGATGCTTCTCATGCTATTTCAGCCTGCCCTAAACAAGAGAAACGTTTTGCTCACTCATTTAAGATGGGCAGTGTGCAGCCTAAGTTCCTTTTGGCTGTTACCTTGATCTGCTCCTTGTCCACATTTTCCGCTAAGGCATTTGTGGATTCAGGAGCAGCTTTGAATCTGATGGATTTTGACTTCGCTAAGCGTTGTGGTTTTCCTATGGTACCCCTGCGGACCCCTATTCCTTTGAGGGGTATTGATGCTACCCCTTTGGCGGAGAATAAACCCCAGTTTTGAACCCAGGTGATTATGCGGGTCGCCCCGAACCACCAAGAGAATTGTAAATTTTTGGTGTTGCACAATTTACATGATATTATTGTACTAGGTTTTCCGTGGTTGCAGACCCATAATCCTGTGTTGGATTGGAAATCTGTGTCTGTGGTGAGTTGGGGTTGTCAATATGCTCTTGGTGACACGCCTGTTTTCTCCACCTCTCCCCAGTCTTAAGATGTTCCTGACTATTTGGCTGATTTTTCTGATGTATTTAGTGAGAGTAAGTCTGCGTCTTTGCCTCCTCATAGGAGTTATGATTGTGCAATTGAGTTGATGCCTGGGTGTAAATTTCCCAAAGGTTGGCTTTTCAACTTATTGGTACCTGAACATGATGCTATGCGATCTTAAATCAAGGCGTCATTAGGGAAGGGTCATATAAGACCATCCTCTTCACCTTTAGGTGCTGTGTTTTTTTGTGGCCAAGAAAGATGGCTCATTAAGGCCATGTATTGACTATCGCTCCCTTAATAAGATCACTATTAAATATCAGTACCCGTTGCCCCTGATTTCTGATTTATTTTCCAGGGTCAAAAGTGCTTGTTGGTTTACCAAACTTGACCTTCGGGGGGCGTATAATCTTATTCGCATCAAGCATGGGGATGAATGGAAGATGGCTTTTAATACTCCGGAGGGACATTTTCAGTACCTGGTGATGCCTTTTGGGCTCACTAATGCCCCTTCCATCTTCCAGTCTTTTATGAAAAATATTTTCCGGGACTTTGTGGATAAGTTTTTGATCATTTATCTGGATGATATTTTGATTTTTTCCAGTGATTGAGATTCTCATGTGGAAAATGTTAAGACTGTGTTCCGGATCTTGAGAGAAAATACTCTGTATGTTAAGGGATCAAAATGTCTCTTTGGTGTTCAGAGGATTTTGTTTTTGGGATTCATTTTGTCCCCGTCTGCTATTGAAATGGACCCGGCCAAGGTACAGGCCATCTATGATTGGGTTCAGCCCACTTCTCTGAAGGCTCTTCTGAAGTTTTTGGGTTTTTCTAATTTCTATCGTAAATTTATAAGTAATTTTTCTGGTATTGTTAAACCACTGACAGATTTAACCAAAAAAGGCGCTGATGTGGTGAATTGGCCTCCAGAGGCAGTCTCGGCCTTTCAGGAGCTTAAGCGGAGATTCACTTCTGCTCTGGTTCTGCGGCAATCTGATGTTTCACTCCCATTTCAGGTGGAGGCAGATGCTTCTGAGATTGGTGCAGGAGCCGTTTTGTCTCAAAGGGATCCGTTAACCTCTAAGATGAATCCCTGTGCCTTCTTTTCTCGAACATTTTCCCCATCTGAACGTAACTATGACGTGGGGAACTGGGAGTTGTTGGCCATGAAGTGGGCATTTGAAGAGTGGAGACATTGGTTGGAGGGAGCTAGACATCAAGTTGTGGTCCTTACCAACCACAAGAATTGATTTATCTTGAATCAGCCAAGCGCTTGAATCCTAGACAAACTAGGTGGGCCTTGTTTTCACGCGTTTTAATTTTGTGGTCACCTTTCTTCCTGGCACTAAGAATGTTGAGGCGGACGCCCTTTCTAGGAGTATCTTTGCAGATTCTCTTGATGTGACCGAGCCTACTACCATTCTAGGTGAGGGTGTGGTTCTTTTCGCCATTTCACCCAATTTGAGACTTGCCCTGGAGGAATTTCAGGAGGACAAACCTGAGCGATGCCCTGTGGGGAAATTGTATGTCCCTGACCAGTGGAGGAAAAGAGTGATGGCTGAAATTCATTGCTCCGCGCTGGCTGGTCATCCGGGTATTTTTGGTACCAGAGATTTGGTGAGTCGTTCTTTTTGGTGGCCTGCCTTGTCTCGTGATGTCGGGAATTTTGTGCAGTCCTGTGGGACTTGTTCCAGGTCTAAGTCCTGTTCTCATTCTAGTGGTTTGTTGATGCCCCTGCCGGTGCCCAGCAGGTCATGGACCCATATTTCAATGAATTTTATTTCTGATCTCCCTGTCTCTCAGAGAATGACTGTTATCTGGGTGATTTGTGATAGATTTTCCAAGATGGTCCATCTTGTACCACTCCCGAAGTTGCCATCTTCTTCTGAGTTGGTGCCCCTGTTTTTACAACAGGTGGTTCATTTGCACGGGATTCCTGAGAACATTGTGTCAGACAGAGGAGTCCAGTTTGTTTCCAGATTTTGGAGGGCCTTTTGTTCTAAACTGGGAATTCAGTTATCTTTCTCCTCTGCATTTCATCCTCAGACCAATGGACAAACAGAGAGAACAAACCAGACTTTGGAATCCTATTTGAGATGTTTTATATCTGCTGATAAGGATGACTGGGTCTCAATTTTGCCATTGGCCGAATTCACTCTATTCACTCTAAACAATAGAGCTAGTTCCGCCACTTTGATGTCTCCGTTTTTCTGTAATTTTGGTTTTCATCTTCGATTTTCTTCGGGGCAGGTGGAGGCTTCTGCTTGCCCAAGTGTGGATTCTGTGGTGGACAGAATGCAGCAGATTTGGGACCAAGTAGTGGACAAGTTGTCCCACTCTCAGGAAAAGGCCCAACAGTTTTCCAACCGGCATAGGACCTTTGGTCACCGGTTCAAAGTGGGTGATATGGTTTGGTTGTCCTCCAAAAATATTCCTATGAAGGTTGCGTCTCCAAAATTCAAGCCAAGGTTCATTGGAACTTATAAGATTTTGGAAATCCTTAACCCCGTTTCTTTCCGTTTGGCTCTTCCAGGTACGTTCAAGATTCATAATGCTTTTCACAAATCATTGTTGAAAAGGTTTGGGGAGCCAGTAGTTCCTGTGGCCCCCTGACCCTGTATTGGTTGAGGGTAATTTGGAGTATGAGATAGAGAAAATATTAGATTCTCGTCTGGCTAGACGGAAACTCCAGCACTTGGTTAAGTGGAAAGGTTATGGCCAGGAGGATAATTCTTGGGTCTCTGCTTCCGATATTCATGCTGAGAGATTGGTTCGTGCTTTTCACCGGGCCCATCCTGATCAGCCTGGTGGTGTGGATGAGGGTTCGGTGACCCCTCCTCAAGGGGGGGTACTGTTGTGAACTCTCTTAATCCGACTTTTGAGGCAAAGCTCCCTATGGTGGATACTGCTGGTAGTGGAGCTGGTCAACATGATGTTAACCCAACAGCTGCAGAAGATAATTGGAGGAGTGGGGGTAGTGACTGGGACTACATAAGCGAGCAGACTTCTCTCAGTGGCTGCCGGTAATACTCCTTTCTTTGCTTATTGAGGATTTCTGTCTCCTGCCTGATCCTGCATTTTTCAGCTAAGTGTCATTTGCTAAACCCTTTGCATCTGATTTTGCCTTGCTGTCATGGGTCAGCTTGCTCCCCCAGGGGCTGCTGGCTCCTGCCCTGTATTTTTGTATCTTATGTTTGTTTGCTCAGTTCCCTGCTGTATTAGCCTGTTGCTAGGCGCCAGTTCACACCTGCGTGCTGATATAGTGGGGGCGAGGTTTGTGCAAACCTCAGTATTTTTGTACATCAGTCTGTTGGAATTGTTAGGGTTTTTGTGTGATTGCAGACAGTGCCTTTTCTGTCCTGTCCTATCTAGTCATTGTGGGCCCCATCATTTGCTCTTTCTATTTTCTGTCTGTGTTTGTGCTTGATCTTGTCTCATCGACAATATATGTTTGGGGGCTGTCTATTCCTTTGGGGATCTGCTCCGGGGCAGTTTAGATTTCACCTTTCTGTCTTTAGGCTTAGTTAGTCCTCCGGCTATGACGAAGCGTCTAGGGCAACGTAGGAACGCTCCACAGCTACTGTAGGTGTGTTGTTAAGATCAGGGGTCTGCAATCCGCTGAGCGACCAACCTCTCTGGTGTTCTGGTGGCACAGCCTATTGCGCTCTCCTCCTCGGTGACCCATTCATACCAATACACCATTTGAAAGGTAAACTTTCCCCCTTCAGCAAAAAAATAGCAAAACAAACCACACTGACAAGGTCATGTGTGTCTGGACGCAACGAGTACCGCAAGGCGAACCCATGACACGCGTGACCCCTGGATACACCGCCTCCAGTAGGGCGAATTTAAATAATAAAACGTGCAGCTGGATACACCGCCTCCAACTGACGAATTTAGGTAATACACGTTATATATACAGTAGTCTGGAAACCCCGCCTCCAGTAAGGCGAATTTAAATAATAAAGGGGAAACCTGGGTAACAATAACAATGGTGGGCCCTGCGATAGGGAATAGGGAAGTGGAGACCTCCTGTACTCCCCTGAGCCAGTGTCGCTGCACTCCTAACGTTCCCTATGCCGGTTCCGCACCGGGCGACGCACGCGTACCTCAAACCCTGACTCACCCTGCACCTAAACTCTCACTAGGGAATTGGTTGGTGCGGAAACTAATCCCACCACTGCACTAAACACACATAAGGGAAAATGACAATATAGGGGGAACACCACTTAGCTTTGCTCTGTTGCGTACGCTCCTAGCAACAGAGCCCACCACCTGTGTGCTTCTTCTCCTCCAACCGGATCCATCACCATAACCGGATCCATCACCCTCTTGCAGCCTTGGAGCAGAGTCCACCACCAGTTGCCGCTGCCCAGTAAACAGAGTCCCAAAGATGAGTCCAGCTTCTGCCAAAAAGTCCAGCATGCTCGAGTCCAACTTTTCTGCCAAGAAGTCAAGCATGCTTGAGTCCAGCTTTCAGCAACCAAGTCCAGCATGCTGAGTGCAACTCTCACCATAGTCGCCACTCCACCAAGCCATGCAAGCACTTCCTGCTGACACCATAAACTGTGACTCCACCACGCCATGCCAGCCCTTCTTGCAGACACCAACGTTGAACTCTACCAATCCATGCCAGCACTCCTTGCAGACCCCATAGCTGACTCAACCCCTCTGGCTGGGCTGCCCAGGACTCTCATTCAGCTCCTTCATCACCCAGGCTTGCTTCCCAAATAACGAACTATCAATATCACCAACGATCATCAAACACACCTGAAACTCTTTTATAGAGCCTCACACCTGATTTGTAATACGTGTATATTAAAACTAAAGTGTAATACCACTCACCACCACCGGGGCAACTTAGAACAAACGACACCACGTGTAATAATTCTAATTGCCACCGGGGGCAATCAACCCACTTTTGCACCAAGCCAAAGGAAAAAAACTTCACTTTGTCCATTTACTTGTCAGATCCACCTTGGATCATGACACACACATCCACGATTTGATCACAAAATACAGTTTAAACTTTAATTTTCATAAACCTGCAGTAAGGAAAAATGACCTGCAGGTGGCACCACAGTACCCCAAATCACGCTACCACAAAGCTGCTTACAGACATCAAAAACAAATTCACACATTTGCCTTGGGGGCTTTCCAGCTTGCCGAACTGCTTGCCCAGCCTATTTTAGCCAAATTGGAGGAGTGCACACTTCACTGCAGGTGAGTCACATAAGCAAACACATTTGTATACATGCACTGCTTTTTCAGTGATTACTTCACCCCACACACACAAATGGTGAGTCACATATGCAAACACATTTGTAAACATGCACTGCATTTTCGCTGATTACTTTGCCTCATTCACACAAATGATACACCATTTGAAAGGTAAATTTGCTCGCTTCAGCAAGAAAAGAGGCAAACAAACCACACATTCACGATTTTATCACTAAATACAGTTTAAACATTAATTTTCATAAACCTGCAGAAAGACAGAATGACCTGCAGGTGGCACCTCAACTGGAAGACATTTTTTGGCCTCTACTTATCAAACCAATTTATTGTATTACCAATCTGCATATATAAATACCTCTCTGTGTTCATCATCTTATGAAATACATTTACATTTGACCAGCTTGCTTTTTCTGAAATTGCCTGCGCCCCCGACGACCCATGTGCGAAAATTTTGCACGGGCCAACTAGTATTATATTAAAGGGGTTTTTTAGTTTTAAAAAAATGATGGCTTCTTCATAAGACACCCATACATATGAGATAACTCTCGGATAAGTCGTTAGACAGCCATCTCTCCCTACAATACTCCCCTCACATACAAGTTAAGCCGACTGTTCCTGTGGTTTTTTTAAGAGTGAGTCCTTTATAATACCCCTTTGGCAGTGGCTTATCTCCAAGGAGAACAAAGGATCAGGCATTGAAACTCAGCTGTCCGGATTTTTCTCTCCAGCCACATCATCTGATGGGAGAAAAGCGAGGCCTCCAATAACATTAGACTGTCGGCCCCAGTCTATATACAGTAAATGAGTTTGGCAGACTTTAGTAGTTTAATGTGTATGAGGGCCTTAAGAATAGGCCTCCAATATCAGATTGGTGTGGGTTTGACTTTCATCACTCTGTCTAATCACCTATTTGAAAGTGGCCACAGTGATTGCCTAAGCACCATTGGTACAGCCATTTCTCCGAAGTGTCCCAGGAGCGTTTTTACTGTATACATGACGCCAGGCCACCTTTAGCTCATGCTACTGTGAGCCGTCTATATGGATTTAATGTGCTACTATGGCCTGCAGTCTCTCCAAACTTGTGTCCCATCGAACACATTTGGAACGTCATTGGCAATTGTAAAATGGATCTTGATCATTTGCCTGCCCTAGTGAATTAAGCATGGCAGAACATTCCTCAAACATCAATAACAAACTGCAGTGACCTCAGCATCATGGGGAAGAGTCAGTGATGAGGTCACATCAGTTCATTTGCTGGCAGGGAACGCAGCCTCAGTGACCGGCAGTAACCTCGATGATGTCACCGTCGGTCAATGATGCTCCGCTCGAAGCAGCTCATGCACCAGTGGTTCACAGCGTGGACGGTTTCGTCTTGGCACTGTGCAGGTTGAAAACTATTCATCCCCCAGACATGGATTACGGTGTGGGACAGAAAGACGGACAGGTGAGGGATATTGTTTTTTTTTTAATTTTAGTTTTATTACAGGAGACAATGGATTCAGTGGAATCAGGTGTTAGGTAAGTATTACCGTGTTTGTTATTTTTAAATAAAAATGGAAAACTGTGTTTTGTTTTATTTCTAACTAGCTGAAGAGCCCGGCATTGCCCGGGCATAGTAACTAACTGTGGTTATTTATAACAAATTATTGTTAGGGTTGCGGATCGCACTAAATATAAAATATAAGGAGGTGTTATCGCAACCCGGGGTCCACCTTGCAGAGATTGCAAACTGATGCTTGGTAATGGCGTAGTGCAAACTAAACACCGACGGGCTACTACTGACCCGGTGTGTATAGGAGCGAACTCTGTTACTTCACAGAGTTCGCTGGCACAAATGCCGAAGCCTGTTAACTCCACAGGACTCGACAAATGGAGCGTTAATGTAGAGTCTCAGGACTCTGCCCCCGGGACACAGGTATAGAGTCCCTCTTGACTCACTAGCATGCGGCAGCGCAACTGCGTTGCCAGAAAGATAATTACAAATGAGCGTGCAAGTGTGCACAGTGCCACTCAGGCAGATGCTGCCAATCGCCAATGGGCCAGATAAGTGCACAGGTTGCGCACAGCGCTGCACAGGTGGTGGCATTGGCACTGACTCTGAATCCCTAACACAAACACAACCAGAGGGAGGGAGTCTTAATGAGTCAGTTACCAGATACATGCATCCACCATCATACACACAAATAACAATTAGAGTATATATTATCTCATGGCCGAGCGGCCATGCAAACCTTTTATAGCAGCATCCTTCCGGGACCTTCCTGATGGTCCAATTGGAACAGGCACGGGACCTGAGCATGTGACCCCAGAGCACCAATGGGAGGTTGAGCCACGGGCATGCTCAGTGGAGCGCAAAAAGGGACTTAGTCCCAGGAGCTGCTCGCTGCTGGCTAGTGCAGGCTGCTATAGCTTAACCAGGAATGGCAGCAGCAACCAACCTGACAGCACTAGCTTGAGCAAGGTGTTGGGAACAACGTCTTTGCTGAGCAGGCTCCTCTGCGGCCGGGACTGAATGGGAGACGGCAGCAGGCAAGGATCGCGATTTCTCCTGTGCAGAGGCAGGAACCCAACTTCTATCATTACCCCCCTCCTAGGGCTGCCTCGCTACGCTCAAAGGCCACGGGGAGCAGGGATATTCTCCACAGGTTCCAGGTCCTAGCCTCTGGGCCATGACCCTTCCAATCCACCAGGTAATACCTTTTGCCATGCACCACCTTACACCCCATGATGGCGTTCACCTCGTACTTGTCCATGGACAAGCCTGATGTCCCGGTAGAGGATTCAGAAAAGCGGGACATGTGAACGGGCTTAAGGAGGGACACATGGAAGGTGTCGGTGATAACCAGGTGTGGAGGAAGGGCCAGACGGTAGACCGCAGGGTTAACCTGCTCACGGACCTTGAAGAGACCTATGAAGCGAGGCACAAACTTAGTGGACTCAACCCGCAGCCTGATGTTACAAGCGGAGAGCCACACCAAGTCGGTGGGAGCCAGTGTGCATCAGCGGAGGACCTCATTCTCTCCTTGGAGGCCCGGATGGCATCCTGACTGCGGTCCCAAATGTCACGCGCCTCCACCGCCCAGTCTGCCACCCTAGAGTCGGTGGATGACATGGGGTCTGACCCGTGGAGTCAGCCACAGCATTGTTCAAAGCGAACTCTGCCCACAGCAGCAAGGTTGCCCAGTTATCCTGCCTGGCCAAGACAAAATGTCCTAAATATGTGACCAGGGTCTGGTTGGCTCTCTCTACCAACCTGTTAGTCTCGGGATAAGTCAAGGAGAGATTTAGCTCAATGCTGTGCAGACTACAGAGCTATCTCCAGAACCGAGACGCAAACTGGGGACCCCGGTTGCTGACAATCTTGTTCGGCATGCCGTGCAGGCGGAAAACGTGCTTAATAAACAACGCTGCTAGACCCCGTGCAGAAGGTAACCGAGAGAGAGGTACCAGGTGCACCATCTTGTAGAAATGGTCGGTGACAACCCAAATGACTGTGCTGCCACTGGACTTGGGCAGTCCCACCACGAAGACCATACCGACCATCTCCCAGGGCCTGTCCGCTACCGGCAGGGGGTAAAGTAGCCTAGCAGGCCGCTGCCGAGGGGAGCTATTTTGGGTGCAAGAGACGCATGCCCAAATATAGTCCCTGATGTCACGGATATTATTCGGCCACCAGTACGTCTTCGCCAGAAGCTCAGAGGTCCGTTTTGTCCCAAAATGTCCACCCACCCTGGACGAGTGAGCCCAAGAGTGGACCTCCAGTCACAGATGGACAGGGAGAAATGTCTTACCAGGAGGTACTGACTCAAGGGCGACCGGAGCCACAGTCCTCAGGCTCTCGGATGGGATGATTCAGGCTGAGGCAGCTCCTCTTCCTCCTCCTCCGATGACACCAAGGAGCGGGAGAGAGCATTGGCCCAGACGTTCTTCCCTCTGGAGAGAAAATGGAGGGTGAAGTGGAACCATTAGTAGGACAAGGACCATCTGGCCTGGGGAGAATTTAGCTGCTGGGCCGTCTGCAAATACACCAGATTCTTGTGGTCAACTGGAAAGGGTGGCGAGCCCCCTCCAGGAGGTGTCTGCACTCCGAGAAGGCCAACTTCATTGCTAGGAACTCCCTGTCCCCGATGGAATAATTCCTCTCCACCGGTGAGAAGGTCTTGGAGAAAAAGAAGCATGAGTGCTTCTGACCTTGCGTGTCCTTCTGGAACAGGACCGCTCCAGCACTGACGGAAGAGGCATCCACCTCCAGAATGAAGGGTTTATCTACATCAGGGCGATGTAGAATGGGATCGCTAGCGAAATTGGACTTAATGGAGGAGAAAGCCTTGGAAACAGGTTCCGACCACAACTTGGGATTTGCACCCTTCTTGGTGAAGGCCATCAAGGGGGCTACCAAAGTCGAGAAGTGGGGGATGAATTGGCGATAGTAATTTATGAACCCCATAAAGCATTGCACCGCTTTGAGAGAATGGGGTTCCTGACAATTAGTGTTGAGCATTCCGATACCGCAAGTATCGGGTATCGGCCGATACTTGCTGTATCGGAATTCCGATACCGACTTCCGATATTTTTTCAATATCGGAAGTCGGCATCGGAATCGGAAGTTCAAAGTTGATTGACAGCCGAAATGACGTCATCATGATGCGCGGTGTGTGCGCATCATGATGCGCCGTCATTTCGGGCCTTCCGGGGGTCTCTGCCGGCCTGCCGGGGGGCTGTGTGGACTGCCCGGGGTCTGTACCGGCCTGCCGGGGGGCTGTGCCGGCCTGCCGGTGGTCTGTGCACCCTGTGGGGGTCTGTACCGGCCTGCCGGGGGGCTGTGCCGGCCTGCCGGTGGTCTGTGCACCCTGTGGGGGTCTGTACCGGCCTGCCGGGGGGCTGTGCCGGCCTGCCGGGGGGCTGTGCTGATGTCCGGGGGTCTGTGCAAGCATCGTCCGATGGGACTATAAGTCCCATCTGGCGATGCCTGCTACCATGACAACGATTGACACATTAGCCAATGATGGGACAGTAGTAGTCCCATCATCCGGCTAATGTGTTAAATGTTAAAAAAAAAAAATACTACATACATACTACATGCATGCTACATACATACTACATGCTACATACATACTACATATATACTACATGCATGCTACATACATACTACATGCTACATACATACTACATATATACTACATGCATGCTACATACATACTGCATGCTACATACATACTACATACATACTACATACATACCATATATATACTACATACATACTACATGCATGCTACATACATACTACATACATACTACATACATACTACATACATACTACATATATACTACATACATACTACATGCATGCTACATACATACTACATACATACTACATACATACTACATGCATGCTACATACATAACACATATATACTACATGCATGCTACATACATACTACATGCTACATACATACTACATATATACTACATACATACTACATACATACTACATGCATGCTACATACATACTACATGCTACATACATACTACATATATACTACATGCATGCTACATACATACTACATGCTACATACATACTACATATATACTACATACATACTACATACATACTACATGCATGCTACATACATACTACATGCTACATACATACTACATATATACTACATGCATGCTACATACATACTACATGCTACATACATACTACATACATACTACATGCTACATACATACTACATACATACTACATACATACTACATACATACCACATATATACTACATACATACTACATGCATGCTACATACATACCACATACATACTACATACATACTACATACATACTACATGCATGCTACATACATAACACATATATACTACATGCATGTTACATACATACTACATGCTACATACATACCACATACATACTACATACATACTACATGCATGCTACATACATACTACATGCTACATACATACTACATATATACTACATGCATGCTACATACATACTACATGCTACATACATACTACATATATACTACATACATACTACATACATACTACATGCATGCTACATACATACTACATACTACATACATACTACATACATACTACATATATACTACATGCATGCTACATACATACTGCATGCTACATGCATGCTACATACATACTACATACATACTACATGCTACATACATACCACATATATACTACATACTACATACAATACATTCATACAATACATACATAGACATACAGTACATATAACATAGAGTAACATACTTACCAATACTTGTCACATTGTTCCCCGAAGCCATTGTCTTTTACGGAATAAATATTAACATAACAAACCACAAAAATACTCACCCACGATCCGAAGCAGTCCACGAGTGTGTCCCACGACGATCTTGGGTAGAGAACTGCAGCATCAGCTGATGCTGCCGTTCTCTACGGGCTGCAGGAATCCAATGACGGAAGGTAAGTATCCTTCCGCACTGTATTCCTCCGCCACTTAAAAAAAAAAAGTCCCTAGTCTCACTTTATGCCATTGCTGCGTGGGGGTGGACATTGGGCACCTGGGGCTCCCTCTCTGGCTTCTCAGATCCCGGTAAGCGGTACTATTTAGTTATTTAACTTGGCTATTCAGGATATATCGCGGTCATGTTGCGGTCTATGATGGGAACTTCCTGACCTGCCCCTTATACACTTTTTCTTTTGGTCACTTGACCTGTGGATTTGCTTGCAACGGGATTGTTTTGCCAGAGGGGTGGCCCTTGTGTTTTGCTTGTATGCTCCTTGGTGCACTGTTTTACTATGTACAATCATTTATATATTTTGTATACATAAATAAACATTTATATTTTTATACAAAAAGTATTTTTCTTGCTGTCACCGTGTACTCCAGTTTCTCTTGTTACAGCCCGTAGAGAACGGCAGCATCAGCTGATGCTGCAGTTCTCTACCCAAGATCGTCGTGGGACACACTCGTGGACTGCTTCGTATCGTGGGTGAGTATTTTTGTGGTTTGTTATGTTAATATTTATTCCGTAAAAGACAATTGCTTCGGGGAACAATGTGACAAGTATTGGTAAGTATGTTACTCTATGTTATATGTACTGTATGTCTATGTATGTATTGTATGAATGTATTGTATGTAGTATGTATGTAGTATATATGTGGTATGTATGTAGCATGTAGTATGTATGTAGTATGTATGTAGCATGCATGTAGCATGCAGTATGTATGTAGCATGCATGTAGTATATATGTAGTATGTATGTGGTATGTATGTAGCATGTAGTATGTATGTAGCATGCATGTAGTATGTATGTAGTATGTATGTAGCATGTATGTAGTATGTATGTAGCATGCATGTAGTATATATGTAGTATGTATGTAGCATGTAGTATGTATGTAGCATGCATGTTGTATGTATGTAGTATGTATGTAGTATGTATGTGGTATGTATGTAGCATGTAGTATGTATGTAGCATGCATGTAGTATATATGTGTTATGTATGTAGCATGTAGCATGCATGTAGCATGCATGTAGCATGTATGTAGTATGTATGTAGTATGTATGTGGTATGTATGTAGCATGTAGCATGCATGTAGTATGTATGTAGTATATATGTGGTATGTATGTAGCATGTAGTATGTATGTAGCATGCAGTATGTATGTAGCATGCATGTAGTATGTATGTAGCATATATGTAGTATGTATGTAGCATGTAGTATATATGTAGTATGCATGTTGCATGCATGTAGTATATATGTAGTATGTATGTTGCATGTAGTGTATATGTAGTATGCATGTTGCATGCATGTAGTATATATGTAATATGTATGTTGCATGTAGTATATATGTAGCATGAATGTAGCATGTATGTAGTATGAATGTAGCATGTATGTAGCATGTATGTAGCATGTAATTTTTTTTTTTTTTTTTTTACATTCAACACATTAGCCGGATGATGGGACTACTACTGTCCCATCATTGGCTAATGTGTCAATCACTGTCATAGTAGCAGGCATCGCCCGATGGGACTTGTAGTCCCATCGGACGATGCCTGCACAGACCCCCGAAGCCTGCACAGACCACCGGCAGGCCGGCACAGCCCCCCGGCAGGCCGGCACAGCCCACCGGAGCCTGCACAGACCACCGGCAGGCCGGCACAGCCCCCCGGCAGGCCGGCACAGACCACCGGAGCCTGCACAGACCCCCTGGCAGGCCGGCACAGCCCCCCGAAAGGCCCGTACAGACCCCAGAGAGGCTGTACAAGGCAAAAACAGGGTTTTTCTTATTCCGATACCGGAAGTCCCATAGACTTGAATGGGACTTCCGGTATCGGAATCGACGATACCGATACTTTTTTTTAAGATCGGCCGATCCATTCCGATCCGATACTTTGAAGTATCGGACGGTATCGCTCAACTCTACTGACAATCCATCACTGCCTGTAGCTTGGCAGGATCCATACCCAATCCCTGGGCAGAGATGATATAGCCCAGGAAAGGCAAGGACTCCTGCTCAAACACACACTTCTCCAACATGGTATAGAGTGAGTTTGCCCGCAGGAGGTCGAAGACTTTGCAAACATCTCTCCGGTGGGAGTCGATATCTGGAGAGTAGATGAGAATATCATCCAGATAGACTACTACAGAGGTGGTAAGCATATCCCAGAAGATATCGTTCACAAAGTCTTGGAAGATGGCCGGGGCACTACAGTGCCCGAAGGGCATCACCAGGTATTCATAGTGCCCATCCCTGGTGTTAAATGCCGTCTTCCATTCGTCCCCCTCACGGATGCGAATCAGGTTGTAAGCCCCCCGCAGATCGAGTTTGGTAAACATTCTCGCTCCCCGTAGCCTATCAAACAGCTCCGATATCAGGGGCATAGGGTACTTATTCTTAACGGTGATAGCGTTAAGACCCCTGTAATCGATGCAGGGACGTAGTTCTCCGTCCGTCTTCTGGACGAAGAAGAATCCCGCCCCTGCTGGTGACACCGACTTCCTAATGAATCCCCTTGCCAGATTCTCCCTAATATACTGCCATATGGCCTCTGTCTCCAGGACAGAAAGGGGATAGACTCGACCCCGAGGAGGCTCAGCACCAGGCAAGAGGTCAATAGGACAGTCGTAGGGGCGATGGGGCGGAAGAGTCTCTGCCGCCCTCTTGGCGAAAACGTGTGCATACTGTTGATAGTGTGTTGGAAGAGAGGAAAGATCTGATCTGCAGGGACTTTAGTGGAATCAACCTGAACACACTCCCTCTGGCATCTACCCTCACAGGCTTTACCCCAACCGAAAATCCTCCCCGAGGACCACTCTATATGGGGAGAGTGGAACCGTAACCAGGGAACCCCTAAAAGGACCTGATCGATACCCTCGGGCATGATGAAAAGGGATATCGTCTCCTGAAGAGACGGGGACACCGAGAGTATCAATGGGATGGTCTGGTGGGTAATTTGTGAGGGTAGAGTTGCGCCGTTCACCACCCTGACAGTGACTGGCTTGGCCATCATAACCAGAGGTATTGCATGCCGTTGAGCGAAGGCAGAAGACATGAAATTGCCCTCCGCTCCAGAATCCACACAAACCTCCACAGCCAGAGTGGATGAACCAACCTCAAGCGTTCCCTTAAAGATCAGCTTGGAGGAAAACGCCACTGATGCTAGTGAGCCCCCTCCTATGACCACTAGAGGCGAGCGTTTTCCCAACCGCTGTGGGCACCAGTTGGCAAGGTGACCAGACTGCCGGCAAACATGACATACTACAGGTGCTCGAGCAGACTGGGACCTGGATCCCACGCGAGGAACCCCCAAGGCCCCCTGAGGCTCGGACGCCCAATCGGGAGATTCCAGAGGTTTAGCGAAACTAGGTGCCAACCTAAACCTCTGCCTACACTGGGACTGCTCCAACCTTCGCTTGGTGAAGTGAAGGTCTATATGGCTGGAGACGGTGATAAGTTCCTTCAGTGTGGCAGGAACCTCCCTGGTGGCCAGAGCGTCCTTCACATGGTCAGCCAGGCCTTTCCCGAAATCCGGAATGAGGACCTTATCTGGCCACTCCAACTCAGAGGCCAGCGTCTGGAACTGGATGGCGAAGTGGCTGACCATGGACGAGCCCTGTGATATAGCCAGCAGCAGGAGCGTGGTGTCATGGGTGACTTGCGGTCCTAAGAAGACCTGCTTCAGAGTGGCCAAAAACAGAGTAGCACTCTGCATCACAAGATCACCACGCTCCCACAGCGGTGTGGCCCACTCCAAAGCCCTGCCCGACAAGAGGGAGATGGCAAATCCCACTTTAGCCCGCTCAGAGGGGAATCGTGCAGCCAGCAGCTCTAGCTGTATAGCGCACTGACTCACAAAACCCCTACATGAGGCACTATCACCCGAGAACTTCTCGAGCAGCGGGAGATGGGACAAAGTTGGGACAGGGATGGCAGTGGTCACACAGGAGACAGCCTCTGTGGCTACCTGGAAAGCAATCGCAGTAACATCCGCAGCTGAGGCTGGATGCTCAAGAGCCGCCAACCTTCCCTCCTGCTGCAGGATATACGCACTGAGTCACTGCTCATCGGCCATTACTAGCCAGACCCTGGCGCTAGTATAATGTTAGGATTGCGGATCGCACTATAAAATATAAAGAGGTGCGATCGCAACCCGGGGTCCACCGTGCAGAGATGGTAAACTGCTGCTTGGTAATGGCGGAGTGCAAACTAAACACAGGTGGGAAACCACTGACCCGGTGTGTACAGGAACAAACTCTGTTACTTCACAGAGTTCACTGGCACAAATGCCGGAGTCTGTTAACTCCACCGGACTCTGCAAATGGAGTGCTAGTGTAGAGTCTCAGGACTCTGCACCCAGGACTGCATTGCCATGAAAACAGAGATAATCACAAATGAGCATGCAAGTGTGCACAGTGCCGTTCAGGCGGACGCCGCCAATCGCCCCTGGTTGGGCCAGATAAGCGCACAGGTTGCGCACGGCACTGCACAGGTGGTGGCTGTCACTTGCCGCGGTACGATAGTGCCCCTCAGGGGTGACACCATCGGACGCCAGTGTGTGCTGAGAACTAGGAGCACAGTGGCATGAGCATAGCCACCCATTGGCGCTGACTCTAATTCTGAATCCCTAACACAAACACAACCAGAGGGAGGGAGTCTTAATGAGTCAGTCACCAGATATATGCATCCATCATCATACACACAAATAACAATTAGAGTATATACTAGCGCATGGCCGAGTGACCATGTGAACCTTTTATAGCAGCTTCCTTCCGGGACCTTCCTGATGGTCCAATCGGAACAGGCACGGGACCTGAGCATGTGACCCCTGAGCGCCAATGGGAGGTTGATACCTGCATCCATCATCATACACACAAATAACAATTAGACTATATACTAGCGCTGATCGCCAGCAGAGCAGGGGAGAATGATGTGAGCCATCTTCAGCACTTGGCGCCAGGGAACAGCTCTTACTGTACTGATTCTTCCCTGGCTCCCGTCAGTGTGGTACCGATGCGGCACACGGGCAAGTATTACACACACGGACACTGACATCTCCGGTATCATTTTTTCCGTTACAAGAAGAAAAACAGTAATATTAGGACATGTGAAACCGGCCTAAAAGGACTACATAAACAATAAGAGGATTAGAAGCGATATTGTTAACCCCTTCAAAAATGATTTGGGGATTTCCTAACTCTATAATACTTATGGCCTCTAACCTGGGTAATTAGTGGAACAGGATGAGGGAAAGACCAATCTATTAAACACGTTCATTACAAAGGTAAAATAACAAGGCGATCTTATCCATCTTATGTAGAACTACCCAAGGATAAGGCAACGGAGGACAAAGTAATTGAATTCTTAAATGGAATTTATAAAAATGAGAATTGAGGGAATTCACTTAATCCCAGCCTCCTGTGTGAAGCCAGGTAGATTGGAAAATAGGAAGTGATTATAAAATCTCGCTGTCCTGTACTTACTTTATTACTAGGAAAATTATTTCTGAGACATTGGATGGGGGAAGAGAAATGATTAAAACAGATATGAACAAAATGAACAGTAAATACATATATACTGTTTATATTTATTTTTTCTTTATATTTTTTATTTACGGTATCTATTTTTTCTATTCTTTTTCCTCTTCTACACATACTTTATAAGCAACAGTCAATGAGGTAGGAAAGTTGGGAACATACAGTGGATTTAAAAAGTCTACACACCCCTATATCAGGTTAAAATATCAGGTTTTTGTTAAATAATACCTATAATCTATACAAATCCATTGAGAAACAAACTAAAATCATTTTGAGGGGAAGCATAAAAATAACATAACTAAAATATTGTGACAGCAAAAGTGTGAACACCCTCTTAAAGTTATTTAATTCTGAAGAGAACTACATACCCAATCATGTTGAAATTCATGTTAAATAGTGTTCAGTACACAGCTGCTATCATTTTAAAGTGATTCCGATAAATTGCATATAAAGTTTCTCTGTTCTAATAGTATTTTCCTGAATAATACCAGGAGGTAAAAGACAGTACAATAGGTTTTTATCCAAGGGAGATAAAGGTGTTTATGTTTTTTGGCTGTTTTTGGCAACTGGAACTGGTGCTTTTACGTAAAGTCGAGAGAATTATGAACAGTTCCAAATTACAGTCAGTTTTGCGACGAAACTTCAGGCCTCTGTTAAAATGCTGAAGATTAATTTAATCTTTCTGGAGGACATTGACCATAAGTATACCTCTAAATAAACAAAAGAATGGCTAAATCAGCAAATAACAGTTTTGCAATGGCATAGCCAGAGCCCAGACCTGAATACAATTGAAAACCTATGGGTTAAAATGAAAAGGCCTGTACTGAAGAGATGCTCTGACAGATTTGTGATTGACATTTCTAGATGTGTCAGGCTGATAGATTCCTACCCAAAAACACTGAATTCTGTCATAAATATAAATATAAAAAAGTATTAGTTTAAAGGGAATCTGTCACCACATTTGACCTATCTAAACTATTAATATGGGCATAGCCTGTACCACATAATTTTAGTTCTTTATTCTTTTTAAACCACAAAATATTTCAGTTTATTCTGAAAACTGCACCCCTCAAAACTCAAAACCACATTCAAGAAGTTTATTAACCCTTCAGGTTTTTCACAAAATTTTAACTTTATATTCAAATTTTCTTATTTTCACGAGTGTAACAAGAAAAATTAGACACCAAATTTTGTTGTGCAATTTCTCCTAAGCATGCCCCATATGTGGTGGAAAATCACCGTTTTGGCGCACAACAGAGTTTGGAAAGGAAGGAGCACCATTTGACTTTTTGAATGCAAAATTTACTGGAACAATTAGTGAATGCCATGTAGCGTTTGGAGACCCCTGATGTGCCTAAACAGTAAAAATCCCCCACAAGTCACACCTTTTTGCAATCTAGACCCCTCAGGAAACTTATCTAGATGTATGGTGAGCACCTACTATCTACTACCACTACGCCACCAGGAACTTAGATCCTGCAGTGGCAGACGTATTCCCCTCCTTAAGCCAGTGCATGTCTGGGCCTGTCTGAAGTTTGTTAGATAGCATTTGGATTATCCAGAAGAGTATTGGGATTACGTCATATGGTCTGATGAAACCAAAGTAGAACTGTTTTGTAGAAACAAAACTCACATTTGGAGGACACAGAATGCTGAGTTGCATCCAAAGAACACTATACCTACTGTGAAGCATGGGGGTGGCAACATCATGCTTTGGGACTGTTTCTCTGCAAAGGGACCAGGACGACTGATCCGTGTACATGAAAGAATGAATGGGGCCATGTATTGTGAGATTTTGAGTGCAAACCTCCTTCCAACAGCAAGGGCATTGAAGATGAAACGTGGATGGGTATTTCAGCATGATAATGATCCCAAGCACACCGCCAGAGCAACTAAGGAGTGATTTCGTAAGAAGCATATGAAGGTCCTGGAGTGGCCTAGCCAGTCTCCAGATCTCAACCCCAGAGAAAACCTTTGAAAGTCCGTGTTGCCAAGCGTCAGGCCCAAAACATTACTGCTCTAGAGGAGCTCTGCATGGAGGAATGGGCCAACATATCACCAACAGTGTGTGCCAACCTTGTGAAGACTTACAAAAAACGTTTTGACCTCTGTCATTGCCAACTAAGAATATGTAACAAAATATTGAGATGAACTTTCGTTAATGACCAAATACTTATTTTCCACCATAATTTGCAAAATAAATCTTGCCAAATCACACAAGGTGATTTTCTGGTTTTGTTTTCTCATTTTGATTCTCATAGCTGTCGTCTACCTATGATGTCATTTACAGGCCTTTCTCATCTTTTTAAGTGGGAGAACTTACATAATTGGTGGCTGACTAAATACTTTTTTTCCCCACTGTACTTCCAAGTTCTGCTGAAATTAAATAACATGATAGGCAGACCATTATTTCGAATTTCTAATATACTGCTCATAAAAATAAAGGGAACACTAAACAATACATTGTATTGTTTAGTGTTCCCTTTATTATTTTGAGCAGTATATTTAAGAATTCCATAATGACAGTCTCTTCCATAGGACTGGCAAATGGTATATTCTTAAAGGGATCAAAATTAAACCTCCATTGTGAGAAAAAAACCTTAACAGTTTTCAAAGAGATGCTATCCGGGAGTATCTAAAAGAAAATGAGGCATTGGTCCTAATGAACAAAACTGTTCAGTATCTGTGAGGAGGTAACGTCCAAGACCAGAGCAGGGTAAGGCCATGGATGTTCCCTGACGGAACTTTCCAAAGCCATTTAATATGGTGCCATATAAAAGGTTGGTACATAAAATGAGAACAATTATACTAGAGTAAAATGTGTAAATGGGTTCACAGTTGGCTCAGTGATAGGAAGTAGCGGGTCAATGGATCATACTCTTGTTTAACATATTAATTAATTTTATTACAGAGAGCGTACAGAGTAGAATTTCAGTATGTGCAGATGATACTAAACTCTGCAGGGTAATCAGCACAAGAGGTTAATTTAATATTACAGAGGGATTTATGTAGGCTGGAGGCCTGAGCTGAGAAATGGCAATTGAAGTTTAAAGTACTGAATATTAGTGTAAGGTCATGCATTTGGGCAAAGGAAATACAATATTTACCGTAAGTATTCTAGATTGTAAAACACTGGGCATAACTGCCATAGATAAAGAGTTAGATGTATTGTTCGACAGTAAATTCAACTTTTGTGACCAGTGCAAGGCAATTGCAGCCAAGGCAAATAAAATCTTGTGATGTTTTTAAACATGCTCAAGAAAAGAACATAGTTTTGCCTCCATACAAATCACGTGTGCGACTACACTTAGAATACTGTGTACAATTTTGGGTTCTACTGTATAAGACGGACATAGTTGAACTGGAGCGAGTGCATGTTATTACAGGAATGGATGGACTCTAATACCACGTCCGGTTACAAAACTTGGGTTATTCATTTGAAAAAAAAACAGCTTAAGGGTGTTCTAATTACAATGTACAAATATAAGAATAATAAAATATGAATGGACAGTAAAGATTTCTTTCCAGTGTGGTGGATCAGCTCACTCAGCTGCTCACAGAAATAGACACAGGAACGTTTTTCGTTTGAATCTTCTGCTGGCTTTTTAAAACGTACAGCATAAACTACTGCAAAGTTCATCAAAATAAACACGGCCTTTCTGGCATAACGAGAACACAAAAGATAACATATACTGTAGCACAGTCCACGTGCTTGAGAGTATCCGCCCGCTCAGTAACAAACATAGGGAAAAAAATCCAACTTTCCTTTATCTTCACATATGGCTCTGTAATTCACATCTCCAGGCTCACACTACACTGAATGACTTAGAAGGCTATTTACCTCCTAAACCACATGCTAGGGTGGAGACATGATGAACAGTCTCCCACCCACTCTTCAACTGGTCACATAAAAACTTAGCCCTTAAAATGGTCGATTAACCCACTTCAGCACTTAGTTTGTGGGAGCATTTTCCCTAGGTTCATATCACTGAAGCGAACAACCTCAATGATACATATCTCCCATCCAGTACTTTACCAGTGATGCTGTGACACGAGATATCATCTTTCATTCATGCCAGCAATAAAGACAAGGGGACACCCTCTACATCTAAAGGACATAAAATTTCATAATACTCACACAAGTTTCTTTCCTGTTCAAGCAATGAAACAATCGAACAATGTTCTAATTTTCAATTAACTTAAAGCACTCCCATCAAAGTTTTTATCATCTTAAGACATTGCAGTCATCATATTAAATAGAACTCTGTACTTACAATTGCTCATTTTGCCTTTCCACCGAGGTAATTCTTCTGTTTTCTCTGCTCTATGTGGGAACAAAAAGTCTCTTTTCCCTGCATTTATCATTCCCCTCTTCATCTCCTGACCCATCTGCTCCCTTCTCCCACTGCCAGGGACTTTTGCAGTGACCTATGACTTATACAGGGAAGATTGACCTCTTGTTGCTACATAGAGCTTAGATGGATACAGCTAGTGAGTTTTTAATCACATGATCTCACAGACATAATGGAAAAAAGAAAAATTAGCTGGGTAGAAGCAAACAATGTGAGCACCCAGTGCCATATAATATAATAACTGCAATATATTAAGAATATACAAATTTTAATGGGAGTGCTTCTTTAATAAATTTAAAGAGGTATGCAGAATGGTGGCTCTTTGGTTAGTTAGCACTGTTGCCTTACAGCACAGGGGTCCTGAATTTAAGCTCATCAAAACATTGGAAAATATACATACAAATGATTATATGGTTAAAATACTAATTTGCCCAATAATTCTGAAAAACCGTGCATGTAGAGTCAGGGAATAGTTTTTCCCCTAATATGAGGCAATTCGCATCTTCTTTATTGGGTTTTGCCTTTCTTTGGATCAACAGAGGATTTGATTATAGGTTGAAATCAATGGACCAGTGTCTTTTTTAAAATTATGAAACACTGTAAACACTAGAGGACTTTTTTTATACTATTCAGAGAAGAAAAGTTACATTTATATTTGAATTTGATTCTCTATCTATACTCATCTCTATCTCGCCTTGCACAATAACACATACTGGGCATTCAGAAACCATAAAGCGGAGATCAATTTACATAAAAAGTAATGAAGTTGGGAGGTTTATACATACACCAGTTCCAAAGGTTACTAGAAGACAATGATAAATAAGTGTCACAAATGGACTATAACTTGTTCTTGTCTTGCCTGCTCAGTATTATATTACATGTATGTTTGCAAAAAACATGGGTCATATGTCTCATGATCTCTACACTTGGATCTTTACCAAAAAGGAAGCCTTAAAGTTTAAAATGGGAAACAGAGAACATGGACACATTTCATGAAGTGAAATTTTTCAGTTCTTCCTAGTATTTCATTTATTTGCTGGAAGGCTGCCTTCACACATTGTGATCATGATGCATGTTTTTTTTCAGAATTTCAGTAAATCGAGGCAAACATTTGGTCACGCAAAATTGCAACATGGCTGCAATGTGTGAACGCTGTCTAATAGGTTTGTCAAATAATTGTGCTCATTTCCATTAAGCAGCATAGTTAATTGCCAATGGGCATCTTCTCTACTTTTCTATTGCAGCAGTGCTGGGACATAATTATGGTCACCTTATTGCACCTCCTGTCCCATATGATTTTTTTTAATCACATGTGAAAGGCAATAAAGAAAGTTTAAGGGGTGGTTTGAAACAATCACTAATTTCATCCTAAATGGTTATCTCCGTTAGGCGTTGGGTTCCTGCCTCTACACAGGAGGAATCCTGACCCTTGCCTGCTGCGGTCTCCCATTCAGTCCCAGCCGCAGAGGAGCCTGCTCAGCAAAGACGTAGCTCCTGACACCTTGCTCAAGCTAGTGCTGTCAGGTTGGTTGCTGCTGCCATTCCTTGGTCAGCTATAGCAGCCTGCACAAGCCAGCGGCGAGCAGCTCCTCGAACTAAGTCCCTTTTTCGCTCCACTGATCATGCCTGTGGCTCAGCCTCCCATTGGAGCTCTGGGGTCACTTGCTCATGTCCCATGCCTGTTCCGATTGGACCATCAGGAAGGTCCTGGAAGGACGCTGCTATAAAAGGTTCACATGGCCGTTCGGCCATGCGTTAGTATAGACTCTAATTATTATTTGTGAGTATGATGATGGATGCCGAAATGCCATTGTGTTCATGCTAGGGATTCTGAGTTAGGCCGGTTTCACATTAGCGCTTTTTAAGCGCACGCACGGCCGGGGGTAGCTCCGCCCCCGAGCCGGCTCTCTGCCCGGCGTGCCCGCCCCTTGCTTGTAGCGCCGCCTACTAGCGGACAGCGGCGCCTGCGATCGGCGCACCCTATCTTTAGCATAGGGTGCGCAGATCGTGCGCAGGCTGTGCGCTAGTTGCGCTTTGACCTGCGCTGCGCACTTTTGACGGTGCGCCGTGCGCGCCAAAATCAAACTTTTCGGATTTTGGCGCGCACGGCGCACAGTCAAAAGTGCGCAGCGCAGGTCAAAGCGCAACTAGTGCACGGCCTGCGCACGATCTGCGCACCCTATGCTAAAGATAGGGTGCGCCGATCGCAGGCGCCGCTGTCCGCTAGTAGGCAGCGCTACAAGCAAGGGGCGGGCACGCCGAGCAGAGAGCCGGCTCGGGGGCGGAGCTACCCCCGGCCGTGCGTGCGCTTAAAAAGCGCTAATGTGAAACCGGCTTTAGAGTCAGCACCAACGGGTGGCAATGCTCATGCCACTGTGCCCCTAGTACTCAGCACACACTAGCGTCTGATGGTGTCGCCCTCTGCGGGGCACTATAGTACCATGGCAAGTGACAGCCACGCCTGTGCAGCGCCATGCGCAACCTGTGCGCTTATCTGCCCAATCCGGGGCGACTGGCGACATCCGCCTGAGCGGGTCTGTGCACACTTGCATGCTTGTTTATAAATATATCTGTTTTGCTGGCAACGCAGTTGCGGTGCCGTACGCTAGTGAGTCGAGAGGGACTCTATCCCTGTGTACTGGGGACAGAGTCCAGAGACTCTACACTAGCGCTCCATTTGCCGAGTCCGGTGGAGTTAACAGGCTCCGGCTTTTGTGCCAGCGAACTCTGTGAAGTAACAGAGTTCGCTTCTGCATACACCGGGTCAGTGGTTACCCGCCGGTTTAGTTTGCACTACGCCATTACCGAGAAGCAGTTTACCATCTCTGCACGGTGGACCCTGGGTTGCGATTGCACTTTTTTATATTTTATATTTAGTGCGATCCGCAACCCTAGCAATCTCTTTAATGTAATTGCCTAATTGCTTTTCTAATATTAATAATGTTAGAGGCGTATAAATGTGAAGCACAAAATCCTTGGACCGTGGTCTTTGCATTCATCTTCAAGTACACATTAGAAATATATGAGAAATGTCCCAGAAGTGTCTAGAAGGTATGAGTTACAACTAGTGTTGAGCGATACCTTCCGATATTGGGAAATATCGGATCGGACCGATACACCAAAAATATCAGGTATCGCCGATTCCGATACTGGAAACCCATGCAAGTCAAAGGGGCACAAATATCGGAATGAAAATAAACCCTTTCTTTCCTTGCACATCCAGTTTGGGAGGGGGGGAAGAGTGTGGGCGGTGTGTGGGCGGAGACTGTGTGTGTGTGTGTGTGTGTGCGGGGTCTTTCCGGCCTCTCGGGGGTCTGTGCGGGCCTGCCGGGGGTCTGTGCGGGCTGCCGGGGGTCTGTGCGGGCCTGCCGGGGGTCTGTGCGGGCCTGCCGGGGGTCTGTGCGGGCCTGCCGGGGTCTGTGCAGGCTGCCGGGGGTCTGTGCGGGCCTGCCGGGGGTCTGTGCGGGCCTGCCGGGGGTCTGTGCAGCCTGCCGGGGGTCTGTACGGGCCTGCCGGGGGTCTGTGCGGGCCTGCCGGGGGTTGTGTGTGTGTGCAGGCATCGTCCGATGGGACTACAATTTTAGTTTCCAAAATTGTGCTGATGTAAAGTAGACATGTGGGAAATTCTATATAACTATTTTGTGTGACACCACTCTCTGATTTAAGGTTGAAAGTTTGAAAATTGCAAAATTTTCAAAATTTTTGCCAAATTTCCTATTTTGTTTTATAAATAAATACAAGTTTTATCGAAGAAATTTTACTACTATCATCAAGTACAAATATGTAACAAAAAAAATCAGTAGGATACATTGAAGCGTTCCAGATCTATAACCTCATAAAGTGACAGTGGTCAGAATTGTAAAAATTGGCTTGGTCATTAAATTTGACTCTGTCACTAAGGGGTTAAATACACATATGTATAGTTTCTTAGCCAAATGAATTTGGCCTATTTTCTCCATGCTTAAAATGACTCTATCAGCAGGCCTTTGCTATGTAATCTGAGGACAGCATTAGTAAGAGCTGAGACACCAGTGGTGTGTCACTTATTAGGCTGTGTGCTGTTTCAGTACAATGAATGTTTTATCAGCTGGAGATTACCAGCACCAGACTAGCTATTCCGTGCATCCTGGTCCAACCATGCCCCCAGCACTGATTGGAAACTTTTCAATATACAATGTACACAGAAAGCTGCTAATCAGGGCTGTGGGCGGGGTTAGCTTTCTGAGCTCTGCTACAACTGCAAACTTTTATTGTTTCACAATTAAAGCACCAAGTTAACTAAGTGATACATCTGTGGAATCAGGGTCTCTTTCTCTACATTATGCTGCTGTCAGATGAGGTAACAAAAACCTGGTGATAGATTTCCTTTAGTATTAGTAATTACAGCTATACCAATACAATTTTGGACAATGATGATACAACTATGTTTATGACTTTCTTCCCTATTTCTTTAACTATCCAAAAATAGTGCTTCCTTACATTAGATCCTGTTCAGCAAAAATGCTACTTCTTCATAGTTAAAATTAATGCAATCCAGACTATAAAATAGGGAAGGGAACTTAAAGAGTAACTATCACTAGTAGGTAGGTGCCTTTTTTTTTTTTTTTTTAAAGAAAAGCCATATACTAAAAACTTTTCTAGATATCTCTATATAAAAACAATAAAGAAAACTGTTCCTAAACTACCTCCAACAGCTGCATTTGCAGTCAGACTGTGAGATCTTGCAGGTTACCATAACATTTTGCTGTTCTGACTAAAGAAATGCTATTTGCGCTTTAAAACAACAGTTACTGATTAGTACTTGGCACAATACTCTTACTAATCACTAACTATTTTAAAGCACAGACATCGATTGCTTAGCCCAGTGGGCAAGGCAAAAATACTTTGCTCCCCTTGAGCAGTGGACAAAAAGACATGAAAAATGTTAAATTATGGTTCTATACATTGTATATTTTTTTACTTTGCATTTCTATATTTTTGTGTTGTTTATGGAACTATTTTATTACCCGAGTTCTAAATCGAACCGTATCTCAAATCCTACCACTATTCATAATCCTACTCCTAACCTTTGACCAAACTCTAGCCCTAATCCTAACTTTAGTTAGAAAAGTATTTAAAAACTTAGTTTATCATAACATTGGTGTATTTTTTTTATAAGGTACACTTCTTTACATTTTGAACAGGTCTTTCAGTAGATGTCTATCACTCTCCTCTTACAAAATTACAAGTGAGATGAGATATGGGAAGAATTGTGCACCCTTTGTTATCTCAGTTGCTGCCCAAGCACAGCGCAGCATTCGAGATGAGTTTGTCATTGGCTGCCTCACTCTGCTAAGGCAACGCCCGAGATGATGAATATTACGTCTTCATGCTGAAAGTTTTGTTAACTCAGTTGCAGCCAATGCAGTGTAGAGCATACAAAATGAGTCTGTAGTTGGCTGCTGTACTCTGGCATAGCTCATTTTCTCATTCTGAGAGCTGTTATCTCAGATGCTGTCTATGTAGAGCGCACAAGCCAATGGCAAACTCATCTCGAATGTTGCACTCTGTTATGGACGCTTTGGCAAAGACCTAGATGTCAAAGCAGTTTCTAATTGCTTAAATTATATAGTTTACTCTTGTGTGGCTCCCAGGGAATTTGGGACAAAACTTTTACTAGAAAGCAGGATTCATTAGAGACAGTTTATGTGGAAATGTTATCTTTTTTTTTTTAATTGGACATATTTTGAAAATTGTTTAATATATTGTATTGGATGAGAAGTGCCTGGTTTTCTCCACATATACCACTTAGAATTATCACCAAAAATTTCTAGTCTGGAAGTCCTTCATGTGTTTTTTTTTCGCAAACTCTATGCGGGATCTCATATGTCTTACACTGAGGAGAGGGTTCCGTTGGGCCACTCTGCCATAAAGGTCCAATGGATGGAGGTCTGCAATGATCGTTGACTTTGTGGAACTTTCTCCCATCTCCCTACAGCATCTGTGGAGCTCAACCACAGTGATCTTGGGGTACTTCTTTACCTCTCTCACCAAGGCTCTTCTCCCATAATTGCTCAGTTTAGCTGGACAGTCAGGTCAAGGAAGACTTCTGGTGGTCCCAAACTTCTTCCATTTAAGGATTATGGAGGCCACTGTGTTCTTAGGAACCTTGAGTACTGCAGAAATTGTTTTGTAACCTTGGCCAGATCTGTGACTTTATTAGAAAACCCATCGTCAATGCTCGGCTCAGAGTATAAGTATATTTATACTCTGTTTACAGTATAAATGTGAACCTAGCCTTAAAAATGATCCAAAATGTTATACAACCCAAAATACTACCAATAACAGCCAAACTGAGCAATCATGGGAGAAGAGCCTTGGTGAGAGAGGTAAAGAAGAACCCCAATATCACTCTGGCTGAGCTCCACAGATGCAGTAGGGAGATGGGAGAAAGTTCCACAAAGTCAACTATCAATGCAGCCCTCCACTAGTCAGGCATTTATGGCAGAGTGGCCCGACAGAAGCCATTCCTCAGTGCAAGACATATCAAAGCCCATACAGAGTTTGCAAAAAAACACATGAAGGACTCCCAGATTATGAGAAATAAGATTCTCTGGTTTGAAGAGATGAAGATAGAATTTTTTGGTGATAATTCTAAGCGGTATATGTGGAAAAAAACAGGCACTGCTCATCACCTGCCCAATACAATCCCAACAGTGAAACATGGTGGTGGCAGCATCATGCTATGGGGGGGGGTTTCAGCTTCAGGGACAGGAAGACTGGTTGCAATTGAAGGAAACATGAATGCGACAAAGTACATCTGGACCTCAGACTTGGCCGAAGGGTCCACTTCCAACAAGACAATGACCCTAAGCGCACAGCTAAAATAACAAAGGATTATCTTCAGAACAACTCTGTGACAATTCTTGACTGGCCCAGCCAGAGCCCTGACCTAGACCCAATTGAGCATCTCTGGAGAGACCTGAAAATGGCTGTCCATCAACGTTCACCATCTAACCTGATGGAACTGGAGAGGATCTGTAAGAAAGAATGGCAGAGGATCCTCAAATCCAGGTGTGAAAAACTTGATGCATCATTCGAAAGAAGACTCATGGATGTGATATTTCAGGTTTTCTTTTTTAAAAATTCTGTTTTTTTTCAGTCAAGATAGGGAGCAGAGTGTACACATTAATGAGAAAAAATGAACTTTTTTGAATTTGCCAAATGGCTGCAATAAAACAAAGAGAGAAAAATGTAAAAGGGTCTGAATACTTTCCGTACCCACTGTATGTATATGGCTCAGCCTGTCTTAACCTTTGAATGTGCATTGAAATTATTTTCATACGTATCCTGCTTTCCTGATCATGGTATGATATATGGATATTTCTCTTTTTGAGCTTAAGCATATTTTAATGCATGTCAATATTGGAGTGTGGCCTAACTTAGCAGTATCGTTTTTCTATTGAAACTTGAGCACATCTGCACTGGCACTTTATACCAGGGGAGGAGTCCTGAGGAGATGATTTGCATAGTCCCAGTGCACGCTGGGATAAGTGAAGAGTCTCCACGAGCTCAAAGAATACTAGATTTTGACCGTTGCAGCTGAAAAGAGGGCATCGGTAAACCATGCGTCGGCGCCCAAATTCTGGCACGTTTTCCATCGCTTTCATATATCATTAACAATAAAAACATAGAAAAGGCCAGGAGCCATTTGGTGAGCTGCATTTCTTGCTACATGTTCACAGACTTACCAGTGAAAAAGCCAAACTTCACATACCAGAAATGCAAGCTTGTGTCCCTATTGGAGGAAAACTTGCAAAACCTAGGAGAGGTTAGCTACATTGAAGATTATTAAGGAAGGTGAAGCGTTCTTAAAGCAGAATTATCTATTCATGTTACAGAAAGAGATGAAATTCGAAATGCATCTGAAGAAACAGAGGAATGGAAGCATGTTGCCCACAGAAGTAGGAGGATCGGGAGGCAGTCAGCATCCATACTGCTCAGGAATCAGTACCAGGATGAAAAATGAATGATGAAAAAATACATCAAGAAAAAACTGTACCCACAAAGAACAAACTTGTACACTATCAGAGTCCTCCTGGATGGAGAAAGAAATATGTTGTGAAGAAGAAACGGAGAGTTGTGGTCATGGGGGATTCCCTGTTGAGAGGAACAGAGGCCACTATTTGCAGACCGAATATAACCTCAAGAGAAATATGCTGTTTTCCAGGTGCAAAAATTAAAGATGTGTCTGACAGGATATCAGGACTCTTCAGACCTACAGATGACTACCAATTCCTGCTAATACATTTGGAGACAAATGACACCGCAAGAAGGGACTTGGAAACCATCTGCAGTGACTTTGAAAACTTAGGTAACAAAGTGAAAGAACTGGGAGCGCATGTGGTCTTCTCATCCATCCTCCCAGTGGATGGCCAGGGAACAAGGAGGTGGAATAAGATTCTGCAGGTTAACAACTGGCTACGTCGATGGTGCCGTCAGCAAAGATTTGGATTTCTGGATCACGGAGTGAATTACCTATACGATGGACTACTTGCTAGAGATGGAGTGCACCTTATGAATACTGGAAAACATTTATTTGGAAGTTGCCTTGCTACACTCATCAGGAGAGCTTTAAACTAGAACAATGTGGGAAGGGAAGCAAAAGGTCAGAAAAAGCCATACACCTGACAAATACTATTGAGAACTCTGCTATTAGAAGTTGAAAGGATGAACAAAGACAAAAAAATCTAAATAATAAAAATATTGGAGAAAAGAAACCAATCACGAACTAAAATGTTTCTATACAAATGCACAAAGCATGGGCAACAAACTAGGAGAACTGGAACTACTAACGCAGGAAAAGAAATATGATGTCATTCGAATCACTGAAACTTGGTGGGACGATACACATGATTGGAATACAAGGCTAGAATACAACTTATTTGCATGAAACAAACTTGATAAACAAGGAAGAGGTGTCGCATTGTATGTTAGAAAAGAGTATAGCTGCACAGAGATCCAAGCTTCAGAGACAGGGAGTTCAGTGGAAACTGTTTGGGTAAGAATATGAGGACAGAACAATGGAAGGGACACCATTGTAGGCATTTACTACAGCAACAAGCTGAAGATATGGATGAACTCTTTAAGCATCAAATGGCCAATTTCTCCAAAAAATATGACATAGTGGTCATGGGAGATTTCAACTATCCAGGCATTTAATGGAATTCTCTCTCAGGCAAAACTAACAGGTCAAGCAAATTGCTGACAACTTTATCGTCCAAAAGGTAGAGGAGAAAACAAGGGGATCTGCTACCTTGAATCTAATCCTTATAATCAGGGAGAAATGGTTGAGGAGGTAAGAGTGACTGAGACCCTAGGAGGTAGCGACCATGCTATTTTAGAATTTTGGATAACTAGAGGAAGACCTGTGAAGACTAAAACTTCAAGGTTAGATTTCAGAAAGGCAGATTTGAAAGGGACTCAGAAAGAGAATCGGAGGGATCCAATGGCTGGATATCCTTAAGGACAAAAATGTCCAGGAAGGATGGGAAATTTTGAAAAATGAAATTCTCAAAGCACAATCGTTAACAATTATGAAAACAGGGAAGAATAGGAAGCATTTAAGGAAATCAGGATGGATGAACACAGAACTTAAATATGTGCTACAAAGGAAGAAAGAATTGTTTATCAAATAGAAAGAGGGAGGCATATCTAAAGAACAATGCTGACTGCAGAATCTGCAGGGGATGTATCAGATTAGCTAAAGCTGACAATGAATTAAGGCTTGCAAGAGACGTCAAAAGCAATAAAAAAGGATTTGGTGGATGTGTCAAAAGTAGAGTTGAGCGAAACGGGTCGGTCAAATTCAAAAGTCGCCGACTTTAGCTAAAGTCGGGTTTCGCCGATTGAAACCCGACCGTAGCGTGAGGTCGGCCATGAGGTCGCCGACTCGAGCACCAAAGTTGCGTTTCAAATAATGCTTCCAGCGCCTTTTCTCAGCCAATGATGGAGGACGCACACTGTAGGCAACGCGATGACATGGGCAGAGGCCACCACCATCTTAGAGAAGGGCATTGAAGTGATTGGCTGGCGTTAGACAGGGAAGAAAAAAAATAGCTTCTGCTGTTAGCGCTTTTCACTGTACAGTTAGTGTGCAGTGAAAGGGGAGGATTTTTGTTGTGTGCAGCAGCACTGGTGGTGATTAGGCTGCCTTTTAAGGCTACCTGATAGCTGCATTGCTGTGTGCACACTGCTGTTCAAAGCACTCCAACTTTTATTATTTTGTTCTGGTGAGTTACTGAGCATTCATTTTTTCACACACCGTATAGCGGTGTTCACTCCTCACACACTACTGTGTACTGGCTGGTGTCACGGACAAATACAAGCTATCTGTGTGTGACTCTGGAAAAACAAACAGAGGAGATTTTCCCTTTTTCCAGACCTACACCGTATAGAGCTGTTCGCTTTTCAAACAGTTTCATATATCTGTTTAATTACGGTCAAAACTATACAGAGACAGCGTGTGTCACTCCATATAAAAATAGACGGAGATTTAAAATTTTCCATACATACACCGTATAGCGGTGTATGCTCCTCACACACTACCGTACACCGGCTGGTATCACGGACAAATACAAGCTATCTGTACGTGACTCTGGAAAAACAAAAAGAGGAGATTCTCCATTTTTCCAGACCTAAACCGTATAGAGATGTCCGCTTTTCAAACAGTTTAGTATATCTACTGTTTGATTACGGTCAAAACTATACAGAGACAGCATGTGTCACTCCGTATAAAAATAGATGGAGATTTAAAATTTTCCATACATACACCGTATAGCGGTGTACGCTCCTCACACCCTACCATGTACTGGCTGGTATCACAGACAAATACAAGCTATATGTGTGTGACTCTGGAAAAACAAACAGAGGAGATTTTACATTTTTCCAGACCTTCACCGTATAGAGCTGTCCGCTTTTCAAACAGTTTCATATATCTGCTGTTTAATTACAGTCAAAACTATACAGAGACAGCGTGTGTCACTCCGTATAAAAATAGACAGAGATTTACAATTTTCCATACAGACACCATATAACGGTGTACGCTCCTCACACACTACCGTGTACCGGCTGGTATCACAGACAAATACAAGCTATCTGTGTGTGACTCTGGAAAAACAAACCAAGGAGATTTTCCATTTTTACAGACCTACACCGTAGAGAGCTGTCCGCTTTTCAAACAGTTTCGTATATCTGTTGTTTTATTACGGTCAAAACTATACAGAGACAGCGTGTGTCACTCCGTATAAAAATAGATGGAGATTTACAATTTTCCACACAGACACCGAATAGCGGTGTACGCACCTCACACACTACCGTGTACCGGCTGGCATCACGGACAAATACAAGCTATCTGTGTGTGACTCTGGAAAAACAAAAAGACGAGATTTTCCATTTTTCCAGACCTACACCGTATAGAGCTGTCTGCTTTTCAAACAGTTTCGTATATCTGCTTTGATTACGGTCAAAACTATACAGAGACAGCATGTGTCACTCCGTATAAAAATAGACAGAGATTTAAAATTTTCCATACAGACACCGTATAGAGCTGTCCGATTCTCAAACAGTATTGTATATCTGTCGTTCACATTACGGTCACATCTATACAGAGTCAGCGTGTGTGACACTCCGTAAATACATATACGCACATTTCAATTTCTCCATACACCATATTGAGCTGTCCGATTCTCAAACAGTATTGTATATCTGCTGATCGCATTACAGTCACATCTATACAGAGTCAGCGTGTGCGTGTGACACTCCGTAAATACATATACGGACATTTCCATTTCTCCATACACCGTATTGAGCTGTTCGATTCTCAAACAGTATTGTATATCTGCTGTTCGCATTACAGTCACATCTTTACAGAGTCAGCGTGTGTGTGACACTCCGTAAATACATATAGACATTTCCATTTCACCTTACACTGTATTGAGCTGTCCGATTCTCAAATAGTATTGTATATCTGCTGTTCGCATTACAGTCACATCTATAGAGTCAGCGTGTGTGTGTGACACTCTGTAAATACATATACGGAGATTGTTAGTTACACAAAAAACTTATACAGCTGAACACTTCTGATACAGTACTGTATATATGCTTGTTGGATTACAGTCAAATACATATTGGGGGAGCGTCTGTGACTAACAAAATATATACGTAGATTTAATTTTTTTAATACACCTTACACAGCTGGACGCTCCTCATACAGTACCATCTCTCTGCTGGCATTTTTGGTACATTTTCCCAAACATGAAGAATTATGGTGGAAGAGGCCGCGGACATGGGCAGGGGGGCGCGGCTGGTACTGATGGTGGTGGTGCATTGGCTGGTTCTGGCAAAAGCACAAAAGCAGCTAAGGCAGGAAGTGTTGAGCCTGTGTCATCGTCTGGCCCAAGAAGGCCTGTAAGGTTCCCTTTTCTTGGAGTAGGAAAACCGCTTTTAAAGCCGGAGCATCAGGAACAGGTTTTGGCGTACATTGCCGAAACAGCCACCAGCTCTATTGCCTCCTCTTCTGAATGTTCGAAACCTGCAAGCACAGAGTCGTCAGTGCAGGGTTCTGGTCAGGAAAAACACCTTTCCTTGTGTCCTTCACCCCCACCAAAAGTTAAGGATGCGGCAGCCCACACTTCAGATTACTCTATGGAGCTCTTTTCACATACCATGCTTGGGTTATCCAGTCAAATCCTGAATTCCCCTGTCCAAGATGAATCTGACATGGAGTGCACTGATGCACAGCCACTGCTAGATGATTCTGCTGGTACATTGACCCAGAGCACTACATTGCCCTTGCAGTCTACTGAGCCAGAATCTGAACCTGATGACACTCAGGTGCCCCTTCCTGCATACTATACCACCTTACACGGTGACACAGAGGAAGGTAAAGAGGAAGGTGCAGATGACTTTGAAGAGGAAGTGATGGATGCCCCAGTTCTTGACCCGGATTGGCATCCATTGGGGGAGGAGGGTGGCGATGGTAATAGTTCAGATAAGGAGAAGGATCCACAGCAGGCATTGACATTGCAGCAGCGGTTATCTGGCAGGCCCGTAGCTGTCCAAAAACATGGACCAAAAACTAAAAGAGTTGCAGGACAGCTTGGCCAGACGGTCAACTTAGCACAGCGTGTAAGGCCAGAAAATGTATACCATAGTAGGAAGAGTGCAGTGTGGCACTTCTTTGTCCAAAATCCTACTGATGAGGCAAAGGTTACCTGTAAGAAGTGCGGAAGGACGTTTAGCTGAGGTAAACAACTCAGAAAGTTGAATACCAGATGCATGCTTAGACATTTAACCAACATGCACTTGCAAGCGTGGACAGACTACAAAACCTCAGGTAGCACATGTGCACCTACTCTGACTGAAGGTAGCCAGCAACGCTCTATCGCTTCCCCCACTGTAAGACCACCGCCACTGTTAAGCACACCACCAGCACTAAATGTTGAGGTGTCGTCGCAAGTCCAAAGCACTCAGGGAATCACAATGGTTTTGCAACACAACACTGAATCTACGCCATCACCACCAATACCATCACCAACCCCCTCTCACTCCGTCCGGTCCACTGCTACTTCCCCCATATGCAGCTCTCCACACTACCAGGCACTCTGAGTAGGACAAGAAAGTACTCATCCTCTCATCCGCATACACTGGCTTTGAACGCCTACATTGCCAAACTAATCTCATTAGAGTCGATGCCCTACCGTTTGGTTGAAAGTAAAGCTTTCCGCAAGCTCATGGCCTACGCAGTCCCATGCTATGACCTACCCAGTCGGCACTTTTCTCGAAAAGCCATCCCAGCCCTCCACCTGCATGTGAAAGATCGCATTGTCCATGCACTCAAGCAATCAGTGAGGAGAAAGGTGCACCTCACAACAGATGCATGGTCCAGTAGGCATGGCCAGGGACGTTACGTGTCCATCACTGCGCACTGGGTTAATGTGGTGGAAGCAGGCTCCACAGGGGACAGCGGCGGTGGAACAGTGCTGCCTAGTCCACGGTATAGGAAACAGTTGGCTGTAGGCTTTTGACCCTCCTCCTCCTCCATAAGCGAAAGCTCGTCCACAGAGCGCAGTCGCACGAGCACTCCATCCGCAGCGGGCAGTGTTGCACACGAGGTGTCCCACTATCGAACACCTGGAACATTGGCCCACATGTGCGATTATGCCTTGCGGATCCTAAAAAGGGACGCCCGCATTGCCAAAATGATGAAGGATGATGAATAGTGGCTGGCCAACACACTCGATGCACGCTACAAAGGCAAATTACACAACATCATGCCACAGGAGAACCTAGAGATAATATTGGCTAACAAACAAGCAACTCTGATAAACCGTTTGTTTGAGGCTTTCCCAGCACACAGCAGCGGTGCTGGTTCTCCCACGAGCTGTAGTGGGCACAATGGAAGAGGTGTTCGTGGTGCACACAGCCGAAGTGGCGTTGGAGACAGGGGTTTCATGACCATGTTGTGGACTGATTTCTCAAGTACCACTCACACGACTGCTAATACTGCATCGATTAAAAGTGACAGGAGACAGCAGTTGTCAACTATGGTTACAAACTACTTCTCCTCTTATATCGATGTTCTCCCTCACAGGTCATTCCCCTTTGACTATTGGGCCTGTAAACTGGACATCTGGCCTGAATTGGCACAATATGCCTTACAGGAGCTTGCTTGCCCTGCTGCTAGTGTGTTATCTGAAAGAGTCTTCAGTGCTGCTGGATCAATCTTGACAGAAAAAAGGACCCATCTGTCAACCCAAAATGTTGATGATCTAACCTTCATTAACATGAACCATGCATGGGTTTCAAAGGATTTTGTCCCACCTTCCCCTGATGACACATAGGTTGTCAGAAAACTGCCTTGCTTTTGTCCTCCTCTTCCTCGGACTTGCCCAATTCCGCCATTTGCAGCTGCTGAATGTCCAGACTACACATCAACTTGCCATTTTTTAAACCTGACTAACTGGGCTGCCCACCCCCCAAGGGCTGGGGTCAACACCTGGTGCACCCGGGCAAGTGCCATTGCTCCGAACAGGTGGATGGGCCCACTGGTGGCCGACGGTACTGGCACAGGGCCCCTCATAGTACAATACAGTGTCTCTGACGGTGGGGGGCTTACTCGCCGTCAGACACACCAGCGTACTATGCGGGGCCCTGTGCCAGTACGTCACCCACGAGTGTGCCCCCCTGCTTGGTCATGGCCACAGCACTTGCAAGTTGCAATACTTACCTCTCCGTGCTCCACTGCTGTATATTCTGGGCAGTTAAATCCTTCACAGGGACGGCCACTAGAAATTTGGTGTATTGATCGATGATGGCTAAGATGTAGCTATGGCCTGTCCTGCTGGCCTCTACCTTCAGATCATCAATGGCTACCATTTGTAATGGACGTCAACTTACAAGCGGATGGAGTGGTGCTTTATGATCACCTTTCACAGTTGTGATAGTCACACACGTGTGACATTCCTGCCACCATTTTTCAATGTCTCCTTCTCATGCCAATCCAACAGAATCGTCTATGGCCTATAGCTTCTGTCCTTTGCACTCCAAAATGACCAGACACATCATGATAGGCAGTGAGGACCATGTCTACATCTCTCCCTGTGATCACAATTTGATGGAGACGAGTAACGGTGATGTGATCCACGCTACTGCAATAAAGCAATCCTTTCTTCACAAAGAACCGTTTTCGCTGTCTCCACTGACACAGTAATTGAGGGTCTGCATCGCCTCTGCAACATCTACTGGGAAGTTTTCCCGCGATGAGTAATTCCCAAATCTCTGCAAACACTCGACTTTCCGTTTGTATTTGTATCCATGTAGTTTCCAGTAGCAGAGAGTCTGGACTGGCTTACTGAGATTGAAATATATATGAAGATTTAAAAGTACCACAACACTGTATACTGGTGTACGCTTCGAATACCTTTCCTTTTTTCTACTTTTTAAATTCTGGTGTCATACATATTGAGCCTGTGAGTGTCTGTGTCTGACTCCGGAAATATAGATGGAAATTTACAATTTCCCCAAGACTGGATACACCTGGTATGTGCTGATACAGTACCTTTGTTCAAAAATTTTTATTACGGTATCATCCATAGTGAGTGAGCGTGTGTGGTTTACGCCTTCTATATATACGGTGAATCAGAGATACCAATTTTTACCCTATACTCGATACAGCTTGTATCTTGTTATACAGTACCTTTGTTCGACATTAAGTATTACGGTCAAATCCATACTGAGTAAGTGTCTGAGAGTGACTACGGGACTATGTATATGGAGATTTCAACTGTACCCTATAATATATATACACTTGCTATCTTGTTATCCAGTACCTTTTTTACAACATTTTTTATTATGGTCAAACCCAGACTGAGTGAGCGTCTGAGGGTGACTCCGGAAATATATACCGAGGTTTCAAATTTGGCCAACACTGTATACAGCTGTACGCTTCTGATACAGTAACCTTTTTTGCTATTTAGATTCTGGTGTAATCCATAATGAGCCTGTGAACGTCTGTCTGTTACTCCAGAAATATATTTGGAGATTAAAGATTACCCCAACACTGTATACAGCTGTACGCTTGTGCTACATTGCCCATTTACAGCTTTTCATATTCTTGTATAATCCATACTTGGCATGAGAGCGTTTGTGTCTGCCTCCTGAAATATATACGGAGATTCAGAATGTTTACACTATACTATATATACCGTGTATCTGGTGATACTGTACCCTTTTTCAACTTTTTATTTTATTGTGTAATCCATACTGAGCTTGTGAGCGTCTGTGTATGACTCATGAAATATATACGGAGATTTACTGTTATCGCTAGACTGTATAGAGCAGTACGCTTCTGATACAGTACCATATATCTGCTGGTATTTTGGGTCCATTTTACAAAACATGAGGAAGTATGGTGGAAGAGGATGCAGACGTGGGTGTGGGGGGCTACCTGTTACTGATGGTGGTGGTGGTGCATCTGCTGGCAGCAAAAACATAATAGCAGCTAAGGCAGGAGGTGTTGAGCCTGCGTCATGGTGTAGCTCCGGAAGGCCTGTAAGGCTCCTTTTTCTGGGAGTGGGTAGACTGCTTTTAATGCCGGAGCATCAGGAACTGTTTTTAGCTTACATTGCTGAAACAGCCTCCAGCGCTATCGCCTCCTCTTCTGAAGTTTAAAAAAATGCAAGCACTGAGTCGTCAGTGCAGGCTTCTGGTCAGGAGCAACCCCTTTCCTTGTGTCCTTCACCCACACCAAAAGTGAAGGATGCGGCAGCACACACTTCAGATTACTCCATGGAGCTCTTCTCACATACCATGCCTGGGTTCATTAAAAATGCGGCCCATCATATACTGGAGCATTCCAAATGGGGGACATCAGACACTGGAGCAGCATTTACGGGGCCCATTATACACTGGAGAATTAGAAATGGAGCCCATTATATATGGAGCATTATTAGGGCCCATCATACACTGGAGCATCATCCATTAGGCCCATCATATACTGGAGCATTCCAAATGGGGGACATCAGACACTGGAGCAGCATTTACGGGGCCCATTATACACTGGAGAATTAGAAATGGAGCCCATTATATATGGAGCATTATTAGGGCCAATCATACACTGGAGCATCATCCATGAGGCCCATCATATACTGGAGCATTCCAAATGGGGCAGATCAGACACTGGAGCAGCATCTATGGGGCACATTATACACTGGAGCATTATAAATGGGGCCGATTATATATGGAGCATTGTTTGGGCCCATAACACACTGGAGCATCGTCCATAGGGACCATCATATACTGTAGCATTATGTGGAGCTCATCATATACTGTATGGAACATTATATGTGACCAATTATTCTGTATGGAGAAATATATGGCGCTCATTATTCTATATGGTGCACCATGTGGTGGCCATAATACTGTACGGAGTAATATACTGTCCTTTTTTGAGCTATTGTACAATTTAAAATATATCAGTCATGTCATGTAAGCAGTGAAGTATTTGTCATTGTACTATACCTATTTCTCTGTGCCGTATCGGAGCATCATGAGTTGAGGTATGTGTTAAAGGGGCGCACTGACACTCTTTGACCCAGGGCACACGAAAACCTGGAGCCAGCCCTACCCCCTCACAACTTTAGCCAAATAACCCCCAGTTTTCAATGCGTAACTATTATTATTAAGTAAATTAAGGTTGACAAGCTTCAGTAATAAGAATTGATGTTTTTGGCATTGAAATGGGCACTGTAGGTGTGTTTACTGTCCTCCACTCCCTGTCGACTTTGCTTCCCCATTGACTTTCATTGGGTTTCGTGTTTCCGTCGGCCTCCAACTTTTCCCTATAGTCGGACGATTTCGTTCGACCCGACATTTGCGAAAGTCGGGTTTCATGAAACCCGACTCGACCCTAAAAAAGGCAAAGTTGCTCATCTCTAGTCAAAAGTAAAAGAAAAGTCAAAGATGCTATAGGATTTTTACAAGATGAAAATGATGAAATGGTAAGAAAGGACGTTGAGAAGGTCGAACTTTTAAATTCCTATTTCGCATCTGTTTTGTCTCACAAATGAAATGTAACATCAACTAATCTTCACTGTCTATAAACAAAAAGATAGTGAGGGAATACTTAGCTAACATAAATGAAATCAAGTCTCGATGTCCAGATGAATTTATCCCCAGAGTACTGAAGGAGACAGCAGAAGAAATTTTTGAACCACTCTCCATAATATTTGAAAATTCTTGGAGATCAGGAGAAGTCCCAGAAGACTGAAGAAGAGAAAATGTTGTTCCTATCTTCAAAAAGGGGAAGGTGGACCCAGGGAACTATAGGACGGTGAGTCTGACTTCTATACCAGGAAAGATCTTTGAACAAATAATGGATAATAATGAAGTGATTAACCAGAGTCAGCATGGGTTTGTAACAAAAAAAGTCATGTCACACTAACTTAATTTACTTCTATGACAGAATCACTGATTGGGTGGAACAGGGAAATGCTGTACATATAGTATATCTTGACTTCATCAAAGCATTTGACAAAGTATCTCACACCATCCTTATTGAAAAAATGACTAAGTATGGAATGGACAAGGCAACTGTTAGGTGGATTCATAACTAGCTTAGTGATCGGACCCAAAGAGTGGTCATAAATGGCTGCACATCCAGTTGGAAGAATGTCTCAAGTGGGGTACCATAAGGCTCTGCTCTGGGCCCTGTATTGTTCAACATCTTTATCAATGATTTAGATTAAGGAATTGAGGGTACACTGATTAAATTTGCTGATGACACAAAGCTAGGAGGGATAGCTAATACTAGAGACGAGAGAGAGGATTCAAAAAGATATAAATAAACTGGAGCTGTGGGCAGCAACTAACAGAATGGTTTTTAACAGGGAAAAATGCAAAGTACTACATCTGGGCAACAAAAAGGAAAAAAGCAAATACAGAATGGGAGGAATAGGACTAAGCAACAGCACATGTGAAAAAGACTTGGGTATACTAATAGATCATAAACTAAAGATAAGTCAACAGTGTGATGCAGAAGCAAGAAGGCAAATACAATTCTGGGATGTATTAACAGAAGCATACAGTCTAGATCACGTGAAGTCATTATCTCCCTCTACTCCTCTTTGGTCAGACCTCATCTGATATACTGTGTCCAGTTTTGGGCATCACATTTTAAAAAAGACATCAACAAACTGGAGCAAGTTCAGAGAAGAGCGACCAGAATGGTGACCGGTCTGCAAACCATGTCCTATGAGGAACGGTTACAGGATTTGGGAATGTTTAGCTTGCACAAAAGAAGACTGAGAGGAGACTTAACAGCTGTCTACAAATATCTCAAGGGCTGTCACATTGTAGAAGGATCATCTTTATTCTCACTTGCACAAGGAAAGACTAGAAGCAATGGGATGGAGCAGGATGGAAGGAGACACAGGTTAGATATTAGAAATAACTTTTTGACAGTGAGGGTGATCAATGAGTGGAACAGGCTGCCACGAGAGGTGGTGATTTCTCCTTCAATGGAAGTGTTCAAACAGAGGCTGGACAGACATCTGTCTGGGATGATTTAGTGAATCCTGCTATGATCAAGGGGTTGTACCAGATGACCCAGGAGGTCCCTTCCAACTCTACCATTCTATGATAATACTAGATGGAGGCCCGATGCTATCGCATCGGGAGAGCGGTAATGTCACAATGGGGGCAGGCTTTGCAGCGTTGAGAATCTCTCCCCCCATGTGCTCACCCACCTATCCACTCTCTCTTTCCCCATGTGCTGACTTCTCCGGTCTGTGCTCTCTTCATTGACCTGTCTACCCCATGTGCTATCCCCCTTATATGCTGTCTCTCTCCTTCCTGTGCTGTGTTTTCCCCTCACGTGCTGTCCCGTTTGAGCTGTCTCCCCTGTGCTCTGTCTCTCTCACCCCTGTGTCTGACCGTGCTCTAATGGCTTTGTACTTTTGACTTTTGGGTTAACATCTGGTCTATATCACTTCAGGGTAGTGATTTCTGATTGCCCTCATCACTTTACACTATGTATTTGATGGTTTTATGGCTTTTGCTCTCGCATGTGTCTTTTTGTATTATCTATATAAAAATTTGTACTATTTTGTAGTGGACTTGTGTTCCTCCTCTCTTGTCTATATTGCAATAAAGTCCATACTACACTTATATATGGGGATATTCTGCACACTGGTGTATGATTTTTTATAATGCAGCATTGGAGATTTTTTGCATGTCTCAGAAAATATCGACAAAAGCAAAAAAAAATATTAGTTTCCAAATTTTTTTTCACTACTTAAATAAAAAAACTATGCCTATTTGGTACTCATAATGACCAGGAGATTCACATTGCCAGGTCAGTTTTACCATTTAGTAAACATGATAAATAAAAAAAAAAAAAAAACACAATTGTGGAATTGTACCTTTTGTGCAATTTTAACACACTTGGAGTTTTTTTTTACTGTTTTCAAGTACACTGGTAAAATGAACGGTGTCATTCAAAAGTACAACTTGTCCCACAAAAAGAAGCCATTACACTGACGGAAAAATTAAAAAAAAGTTATGGCTCTTGGAAGGAAAGGGAGGAAAAAAAATAAAAATGCAAAATCACCATGTCATGAAGGGGATAAAGATATATGGTATGGTGGTATGCATTTGTATTCACCCCCCTGTACTCTGATCCCCTTAAATAAAATCTTGAGTAACCAATTGCCTCTAGGATTGGGTACTGATGTGTTATTTATTCTCAGTATAAATAACTACTGCTATTCTGTGAAGACTTCTGAGAACATTATGGATCAAACAGGAAAATGAATACAAAAGAACACACCAGACAGGTCAGGGATAAAGTTATGGGGAAGAGTAAAGCATGGTTCAGTTATAAGAAAAAAAAATAACCCAAGCCCTGAACATCTTATAGGGCATTTTTCAATCCATCATTCAAAAATGAAAGGAGTAAAGCACATTTGCAAACATTCCAAGACATGGCTGTCCACCTAAACTGACATTCCAAGAAATGAGAGCACTCATTAGAGAAGCAGCCAAGAGGCTGATGGTTACTCTGGAGCAGCTACAGAGATCCACAGGTCATGTGGGAGAATCTGTCCACAGGATAACTATTAGCCGTATACTCCACAAATCTGGCCTTTATGAAATAGAGGCAAGAGGAAAGCCATTTTTGAAAGAAAGCCATAAGATGTCCTGTCTGCAGTTTACAAAAAGCCATATAAGGGACAAAACTACCATGTGGAAGAAAGTACTCTGATCGGATGAGACAAAAGTGCAACTTATTAGCCTAAATGCAAAACAATATGTGTCGCAGAAAACTAACACTGCTCACCCTGAAAACATCATTCCCCATTCCCACCATCAAACATAGTGGTGGCAGCATCATGCTATGGGGATCCTTTTCTTTCGCAGGCACAAGGAAGCAAGTGAAAGCTAAAAAGAAGGATTGAGCTAAATACATGGCAATCCTGAAAGAAATTCTGTTAGAGGCTGCAGAATATTTGAAACTAGGGCGTAGGTTCGCCTTCCAGCAGGACAACGAATTTGAACATACTGCCAGACCTACAATGAAATGGTTTTGTTAAAAGCATATTTATGTGTTTGAATGGACCAGACAAAATCCAGACCTAAATCCCACTGAGAATATTTGGCAAGACTTGGAACATTTCTGTTCACAAACGCTCCCATCCAATCTCACTGAGCTAGAGCTAGTTTGCCAAGACAGATGGGAAAAAATGTCAGCCTCTAGATGTGAAAGACTGGTAGAGACATATCTCTTAAGACTTCCTGCGAAAGGTGGTCCTACAAAGTATTGACTCAGGGGGCTGAATAGGCATTGTAGCTGCAGAGGAAAGGCCTCATTCACAGAACAGGTACCCAATTATATCTATAGGTCTGCTCACATGTCTTTATGTGGACTGTGTGTCAGTAAATAAAATTACGGAGAAATGTTTGTTTTGATCAGAGTCATCAATCAAAATTACTATGGATCTATGAAAATCATGGACAGCACACGAATGTCATATATGTGCATTTCATGTGCATGATCAACTTTGTAATGGATAGGAAAAGCTTTGCATTTATTTATTTTTTTTTCATACACAAAAATCACTAATGAAACACTGATAAAATTTGGATGATTTGGGGCAATTAACAACTTATATACACAATATAAATAGAAAAATAACACACAATATAAATAGAAAAATATATTTATATATGGAGTAACATTATAGCTGTTTCCAGAGTCAACTTGTTATTTATAACCACAATGTGGATTTTAACTTCATTTTGAGTTGTGAGTTGTATTTGCTGTATTTTACATACATACATACAGTGGGTGAAATACGTGTGGAATACGTCACCAATTCTCTAAGTAAATATATTTCTAAAGGTGTTATTGACATGAAATCCTCACCAGGTGTCTGTAACAACCCATCCAATCCAAATAGGCAAAACAAAAATCAAACCACAGATGTCTTTAAATTCTTTAAATTAAATTATGTGTAATAGTGATAAATAACACAGGGAAAAATATTGAACACATGAAGAAAGAGAGGTGAAAAAGCCATGGAAGGCCATGATACCAGCTGAAATATATCAGAAATTGGAAAGCAATCCAGCTGAGAAATAATATTAGCCAGCTCAACTGATGTACCGATGTCATACAAAAGGTGTCTAATTACCAAGATGCCACACAAGAAACATCTCATGGTAGGTAAAACCAGTGATCTGTCTCAGGACTTTCGCAACCTTATTGTTGCAAAATATACTAATGGCATTATTTACAGAAGAATTTCTATACTTAGGGTTCCAGTGAGCTCTGTTGTGGCATAATCCAAAAGCAGAAAGAACATAACTTCACTATAAACTGTCCGTGACCAGGTGCTTCCTGCAAGATTTGAGACAGAGGAATGAAAGGAATTATCAGAAGAGTTGTCCAAAAGCCAAGGGACACCTGTGAAGAGCTACAGAAAAACCTGAAATCAGCAATTACAATTGTTTCAAAGAAAGTAACAAGTAATGCACTCAACCTCCATGGCCTGTAAGCACGCTAGCTACGCAAGACTCCATTTGTGAACAAAAAGCATAGTCAAGCGCATTTAAAATTTGCTCAAAAACATTTTGTCAAGCCTGTGAAATATTGGGACAATATAGTCTGGTTAGGTGATGCCAAAGTTGATCTCTTTAGATGACATAGTTGGTACACACTATGTTTGGAGGCCAAAAGTCATTGCATCTCACCCCGAAAACACCATACCAACAGTGAAGTTTGGAGGTGGGAACATCATGGTGTGGGGCTGTTTTTCAGCATATGGCAATAGCAAACCTCATGTAATTGAAAGAATGATGAATTAACAAATGTATAGACATTATTGAAACAAATCTGCTGCCATCTTTCCAGCATGTTGAAGATGAAACGAGGGTGGACATTTCAGCAAGACAACTATCCTAAACACATAGCTAGGAAAATTCTCAATTGGTTTCAAAGAAAGAAAATAAAGCTGCTAAAATGGCCCAGCCAATCACATAATCTGAGTCCAAAAGAAAATTTATGGAAGGAACTAGAGCTCAGGGTTTATAGAAGTCCACAGAACCTTCAGGATTTGAAAAGTGTTTCTGTGGAAGAATGGGCCCAAATCACACCTGAGCAAAGCAAGTGACTAGTTTCTCCATACAGAAGGTGTCATCATGATCCCAGTGCAGGTTTTGACCTGCACGTCAGGGGTTAATGTCTTGAGCCCAGTGCAGGCTTTGACCTGCACGCCTGGGGTTAATTATTGTGGCCTCTCTTTGGTTCAGGGAGAGCTTCTTATAGCCCTGGGAAACTCCGATCCCCGTCAGTTATACTTTTGCCTTTGGCCGAGTGTGTTGACCCCTGTGTGCCTGTTCGTTGTCTTCTAGCTTGCTTATATGGTTCTGACCCGGTTCTGTCTCCCGTTGTGAGTTTGCCTGTTGATTCTGTACTGCGCTACCCTCTCTGTGTATGACTCCTTGCCTGTGACCTGACTATTCTTTACTCGCCTCTCTTGTAGTTTGAAGCTATCTCCGTGTATGACTCATTGGCTATGTCGTGACTCCCCGTTCTGTCTATCCTCTGGTTTTGTCATGCTATCTCGTGCTTTGACCCCAGCCTGTCTATGCCCCTTGGAAACTTTGTCCCGTAGTAACCCTGCTGGAGTTTTCCTGCAGCTCCTAGCTCTCTGAGGTTTAGGCCTCGCCCCCAGCAATCACGTGCTTTAGGTCCTGCTGGTCTGAAGCACGCACCTTCTCTGCTGCTGCCTGCTCCACAGGTATCGCTGAGCACAGTTTGTCTTACTGAGGACACACGCACTAGTTCAGTGAGCAAGTGCAGTGCGGTGTTCCTGACAGAAGGCGTCTTGGAGCGGTCATCACCAATGTGATCGCTCAGCACAGGAAGCGCTGCTGGAAGCCGGAATGAGGTGCTGCGCCTGCGATGGCATGTTGGAGGAGGGTGAGTAGGATGTTTTTTGTTTTTTTCTTGAAGCATGCATACCAGGAAAGGAGGAGGTGAGCCATGCATACAATGACAGGACCGGGGGAGCCATGCATGCAACACGGGATCAGGGGAGCCATACATAGAACACAGGACCGGGGGAGCAATGCATACCACTCGGGACAAGGGGAGCCATGCATACAAAAATGGACCGGGGGAGCCATGCATGCAACGACGGGACCGGGGGAGCCATGCATACAATGACGGACCGGGGGAGCCATGCATACAAGTACGGGACTGGGGGAGCCATACATACGACAGGAGGGGTGAGCCATGCATAGCAGGACAGCGAAGGGGGAAGCCACGCATACCAGGACAGAGATGAGGGGACAGTGCATACCTGGCTTATGCTCAAGTCAATAAGCTTACCAGTTTCCCATTGCAAAATTAGGTGCCTCGGCTTATACTTGGGTCGGCTTATACTCGAGTATATACAATACTTATTTACCTATGTGGATTGGATGGGTTGTTTCCAACATCTGGTGGCAATTTCGTGTCAATAGCACGTTTAGAAATATACACTGCTCAAAAAAATAAAGGGAACACTCACATACCACATCCCAAATATCACTGAATTAAATATTCCAGTGGAATGCATTGAGAACAATAAAACATAAAAATTATCAATGTAAATCAAAACTAATATCCAATGGAGATCTGGATTTGGAATGATACTCAAAATCAAAGTGGAAAATCAAATTACAGGCTGATCCAACTTCAGTGGAAATGCCTCAAGACAAGGAAATGATGCTTGGCAGTGTGTGTGTGGCCTCCACATGCCTGTATGACCTTTGCACAATGCCTGGGCATGCTCCTGATGAGGCAGCAGATGTTCTCCTGAGGGATCTCCTTCCAAACCTGGATTAAAGCATCAGTCAACTCCTGGACATTAATAATTTTAATCTTTATTTTTATATAGCGCTAACATATTCCGCAGCGCTTTACAGTTTGCACACATTGTCGTCGCTGTCCACGAAGGGGCTCACAATCTATATTCCCTATCAGTATGTCTTTGGAGTGTGGGTGGAAACCCGAGTACCCCCACGCAAACACGGGGAGAACATACAAACTCCTTGCATATGTTGTCTTTGAACCTAGGACTCCAGTGCTGCAAGGCTGCAGTGCTAACCACTGAGCCACAGTGCTGCCCGCCATTCTTTGGTACAATGTGGCATTGGTGGATGGAAAGAGACATGATGACCCAAATGTCCTGGATTAGATTCAGGTCTGGGGAATGGAACGGACAGGCCAGTGCATATCTTCATTAGGCAGGAACTACTGACACACTTCAGGCACATGAGACCTAGCATTTTCATGCATCAGAAGGAATTCAGGGCACACTGCACCTGCATATGGTCTCACAATGGGTCTAAGATCTAATCACGGTACCTAATGGCAGTCAGGGTATCTCTGGCTAGCACACAGAGGGCTGTGAGGCCCTCCAAAGAAATGCCTACCCACACCATTACTGATCCACTGCCAAACCAGTCATGCTGAAAGATGTTGTAGGCAGCAGAACGTTCTGTATGGCATCTCCAGACTATATCACATCTGTCACATGTGCTCGGTGTGAACTTGCACTCATCCGTGAAGAGCACAGGGCGCTAATGTCGAATCTGCCAATCTTGGTGTTTTCTGGAAATGTCAGTCTCCCTGGACAGTGTGGGGCATTAAGCACAACATCAACTTGTTGATGTCTGGCCCTCATACCACCCTCAAGTAGTCTGATTCTGACAGTTTGAGTAGACAAAAGGATGTTAGTGGCCTGCTGCAAGTCATTTTGCAGGACTTTGGCACTGCTCCTCCTGTTTTTCCTTGCACAATGGAGGAGGTAGCAGTCCTACTGCTGGGTTGTTACCCTCCTATGACCCTCCACTTCTCCAGGTGTACTAGGCTGTTTCCTGGTATCTGATCCATGTTGTAGACACTGTGCTGACAGACACAGCTACCGTTCTTGCCACAGCTCGCATGAATGTGCCATCCTGGATGAGCTCCACTACCTGAGAAACTTATATGGGATGTAGACACTGCTTCATGACGTTGTACAGTACCCTTAGGGGTGAGAGCAATAACAAAATGCAAAAGTGACCAAAACAACAGCAAAAAATTATGAGAACAGAGAAATGGTCTGTGGTTGCCCCCTGCAGAACCACTCCTTTATAGGGGTTGTCTTGCTAATTGCCTATCATTTCTACCTGTTGTCTGTTCCATTTGCACAACAGTAGGATAAATTAATTCACAATCTGTGTTGCTTCATAACTGGACAGGTTTATTTCACAGAAGTGTGATTGACTTGGAGTAACATTGTGTTGTTTAACTGTTCCCTTTATTTTTTGAGCAGTTTATTTACTTAGAAAATTGGTGACATGCTCAATACTTATTTCACCCGCTGTATATGTACTGTATATATTTTATAATGTTATATTTATAGGATTATTTTTAAATAATGAAAAAATTTAGAATTTTTTTCATAAAAAAGATGATTACTCCTAATATGCTAGTATACCCTAAATAGGGTACAATTTTCATGCATGTTATGGTAATAACTGCTGATACACTTTGCATGATGTCTTCCACCGCACTTGGAATGTTTAACACTTTTTAATTGCTTAGGAATTATGCCTGGTCTTGTGCTCTTTAGTAGGAAAGGCATCCTAGAAATCCATTACCTTAAGTAGGCTAAGACTATGATACTGATATTTTGTGGTCTTAATAAAACTTAGTTGCTTTTAAAACCTTGAGAAAAGAGCCTTATCTCCTGCTTAATGGGGCCCAGAAGAAGTCAGCTGCCACAAAGGCACTGGAGCAACTTCCTCAACGTCCGTTTCAGTTCAAATTGCATAAAGTGTAGCTAGTTCATGTGAAAATTGGGTGTCTAAAAATACCAGACATTGTACAGGCAGTGGAGCGCCCAACAGGGCCTTAGGTTACTTGGTACCGGGCCGGTGAGTTCTTAAAGGGGATGTCACGGCAGCAGTGACCTGGTCTGTGGCCCTGGGCGTCCAGTAAAATAAATAAAAGATGATGATGGGGTAGTTTATAGGGGATTTAGTCGTGACGCCACCCGTGGTATTCGGCAAGGATAGCCGACGCTGCAATGCAGATCCTCTGGGATCGTTTTAGGGCAGCAAAGATGGTTAAGCTCTCCACGTGTAGAGCTGTGTCCCAGAGCAGTTAGGATGTTATAAGTAAAGATGGTGCCTGTGGTGGTGAGTGCGGTGCAGGGCAGGTGAGACCCGAATGACACAGATGACATAGCAGGGTGCAGTTTCCAAAATTTTACTCACAGTTCACTTGTGACAGATGCTTGCTTAATGCCATGTTCTCCAGGTGAGGGGTCCAGCAAACTCCCAGATAGATTCAGAAACACCTTTCCAGGACTCCTTTCTGTGAGTTTCCTTCCTGGCCATCTCACTGCACTGGTTTCCACTTCTTCTGCCCAGCACCTTCACAAACGGGGTCCCCAAGCCGGCAGCCGTGGACCTTGTCAGGTGACATCCTCTGAGTCCCCTTGCTACTCTATAGCTGTCTTTTTGGTGAATGAATGTGGTTGTGGCTGAGGTACATACAGATACCCCAGCCTCCGGCTTGCTACCTGAGTCTTGTAGTCCTCCACTAGTCTTAGGGGCCAGTTCCCCCACTGCGACCTGGTCCCTCAACTTCTGGATACGGGCAACATGGGTGGCTTCCGCACTTCCCGTGCCCCAAGGACCTCTTCTGTCCTCCCAGGAGCTTCCTTCAGGCTCCCCTCACAACCCTCTCTCAAGCTCTTTCAAATGCAGTCCTTCTCCTTCTCCTCCTCACTAACTCTCCTCAGACTCTGTCAGCCCTCACTCCTCTCACTCCCCTCTCACTGACTTACTGACTCTTTTCAGAACAATCTTACCTCAGCACTAACTCCTCCCACCAACTGTCACTCCCTTAAGCTCTGCCCCTTCTCTACCTTCCCCACTCATTCCCCAACACCCTTTCCTAGCCAACCTGGGATCAGGCCATCCTCCCTAAGGGTACACCAAGATGCCCTGACTGAGCTGGTGGGTGTTGTGTGCGAGTGTCAGAGTCCTGGGTAGTGCTCCATCCTTTCCTGAGAGTGGGATAACACACCTCTGGATGAGATGCAGTACCACTGTGGCGACTGGACCCATAGGGGCGCAACAGCAGACACAAGTGAGATTAATAAGTATTAATGTAAATGTATATTATCAGAAAACAAGAAACACGTTTTCTTCTTAACACTCTTTAGGGACCAAAGTTTTTTCCCTTTTAAATTAGCTTATCTAGTATATAATTGTCTAATTCTATCTGTCTGTTTGTAACGGAAATCCCTCGTCGCTGATTGGTCATGGCCAGCCACGACCAGTCAGTGGCAGGCACAGTCAGGCCGCGAATCCCGCGTCGCTGATTGATCGCGCCCGGCCGCGACCAGAGACAGGCACAGTCCGGCCGCGAATTGGCACGGAATTCGAATGACGCACGCCACCCCTACCGTCAGGAGATCTGAGGCGCTAGCCGCTGATCTCCCAACGGTTGCCGCAAGTCATCTCCTGCTGCACGGAGGTCAGCGCCGATGCAGCCGGGAGATGATCGGCCTCGACCAATCAGCGACAGGTGCAGTCCGCCCGCGAATTGCCACAGGATTTGAACGTCGCTTTTCTGATTGGTTGCGCCTGGCAACTAATCAGCGATATTGGCGTGGGATTTAACCCTCACAGCGCGAGGTAGTTCACTCATCTTTACTGAACAAGTTGTGTCTTAAATCTTCATAAATAAACTACATACATATTCTAGAATACCCAATGCGTTAGAATACGGGACACCATCTAGTTATTAATAGCTAGGCATTGTTGTTAGTTCTGGAGACTGAAATGCATGAACATTTCTGGAGCACTTTTATGTGAAGACTACACAACAACCATGAGTTCAGAACAAAACATATACATGTGGTTACATGACAACATTGTTTAGATGCGTGTTGAAGTAATATCTCCACTGGGAACCTTAAAATCTCTGAGGTAATTTGTACAGTTGAAAAAAAAATCTGTCTTTTTCTGCAAAGGTTGCAAGCTCACTCACAACCGTGCTTCTTATAAACGCTGATATTGCATGTTGGTCGTGATTATCCTGTAATCTTACTTGATGCACAATCAAATGTTACAGATTAGCTTTGCTTACTGTTCAAATGGGTAGAAATCTGATGCTGTCGGCAGGCAACTGTTCTATCTCTAAAGTGGGGTAAAAGGGTTAGAAGGTATGACTAGTAGGTAAAACCAGTTAAACTTTACTATAGTCACAACAAGTATTTGACAACAGTCAGTACATAGGCCTCCGGGCTATGGGGAAATGCCGGAAGAGCCCCGACGCTGGACAGAGAGCCGCCGCAGCCGCCCCCCAGCACAGCGCCCCCACGCTGGACAAACAGGAGCCGACGACGACGACCCCAGCACAGAGCCGCCACATTGCTGAAGGAGGAGCCACCGCACCACTACCACCAATGAGGTAAAAGGGGATGATAACACCACCTACACCTACCTTCTTCATCAGGACCACTCCCCCGCCATATGCACTCGGCGTATAAGACGACACCTGGCGTATAAGACGACCCCCGACTTTTAAACAGATTTTCAGGGGTTAAAAAATCGTCTTATACGCCGGAAAATACAGTAGATAACTCTGGAGTTTGTCATCACAAAATAGATGTATCCAGGAGATAAAGATGACTTCCTCTAGTTACCATCCATATCAAAAACAGCATAAGTCTACTTCTGCTAGTAGCTTACTAATTTATGAAGAAGAAAAAAAAATTTCTACTCTGAAAGTTTACTTATATTTTTATATATTATATCTGTATTAAAAACATCTATTAGGCTGGTTTCACATTTGCGTTTTTTAGCGCTGGAAAAAAACGCTAACCTGCGCATGCGTTTTTTCCCCTATCTTTAACATGGGTGCGCATACCTGCGCGCTTGTAAGCGCATGTATGCGATTTTCATGCGCTGCGTTTTTTTGGGGTGTGCGATTGGATTTTCCAGACGCATCATGTTGCATTTTTTGGCCCTGCAAAAAAGCGCATGCGCACATATGCGCACGTTTTGCGCTAAAAATGGCCATTATAGCCTATGGATGCGCATATGTGCGCACTGGCATGCTCATGTAAGCGTTTTTTTGCATATGCGTTTTTTTTTTTTAACCATGGAATTTAGGGGTTTGAGTTAGAGTTAGGGTTAGTTAAGGGGGTTTAGGGTTAGGGTTAGGGTCAGGGTCAGGGTTAGGGTTGGGTTTTGGGTCAGGGTTAGGGTTTAGTATGGTTTGGTTAAGGGTTAGGGTCAGGGTTAGGGTCAGGATTAGGGTTAAGTATGGTTTTGTTAAGGGTTAGGGTCAGGGTTAGGGTTAGGGTTAGGGTTAGGGTCAGGGTTAGGGTTAAGTATGGTTTTGTTAAGGATTAGGGTCAGGGTTAGGGTCAGGATTAGGGTTAAGTATGGTTTTGTTAATGGTTAGGGTTAGGGTTAGGGTTAGGGTTAGGGTCAGGGTTAGGGTTAGGGTTAAGTATGGTTTTGTTAAGGATTAGGGTCAGGGTTAGGGTCAGGATTAGGGTTAAGTATGGTTTTGTTAAGGGTTAGGGTCAGGGTTAGGGTTAGGGTTAGGGTTAGGGTCAGGGTTAGGGTCAGGGTTAGGGTTAGGGTTAGGGTTAAGTATGGTTTTGTTAAGGATTAGGGTCAGGGTTAGGGTCAGGATTAGGGTTAAGTATGGTTTTGTTAAGGGTTAGGGTCAGGGTTAGGGTTAGGGTTAGGGTCAGGGTTAGGGTTAGGGTTAGGGTTAGGGTCAGGGTCAGGGTTAGGGTTAAGTATGGTTTTGTTAAGGGTTAGGGTCAGGGTTAGGGTCAGGATTAGGGTTAAGTATGATTTGGTTAAGGGTTAGGGTCAGGGTTAGGGTTAGGGTTAGGGTCAGGGTTAGGGTTAGGGTTAGGGTCAGGGTTAGGGTTAGTAAAGTCATGGTTTGGGTAGTGTGAGGGGCCACCTAAAAATGTTGGAAAAAAACGCAAACGCGGTAAAAACGCGCTAAAAACGCATACAAACGCATAAAAACGCTGCGTTTTTTTCATGCATGCTCATAAAAATGCTTGAAAAAAACGCAGCAGTTGTATGCTTATGTATGCGTTTTTTCAATGCGTTTTTTTGCGGGAAAAACGCGCTGCAAAAAAAAGCAAGTGTGAAACTAGCCTTAGCAGATTAAATTCAATTAAATGCTTAAATACTCATGTTACCCCATTTTCTTCAGTTGCATGTAAAATTTAATCTAATATCATCTTATGCTGTGTTGTACTTCAAAATATCTATCTAAATTCAAGAAAAATAGAAGTTTGGTATTGTATCTCTCCATCATTAAAACACCTATTACACATAAGACTAATGCAGAAGCTCAATTCCAGCTACACAGCCCATAAAGCTACTCAAGATGTGAAGCATGAAGTTGGCATACTATAAAGCCAATCATTCCTCAAATGGAATCAAGTCTAGCATAGTAGCTATGTTGCTGGAAGAACTGAATGAAAATCTAACAATCACTACAATCTTGTGTTTGGAATACCATGACTGCACAATTCAATTTGCTTAGTTGTATGGGAAACCCAGAACTGGATCACAAGCAAATTTCATGCTTTGTAGGAGACAAAAGCTTTCTCTTGCTAACATTCCAGATATCAACTACGGTAGATACAGCGAATATTGGCATAAAAATGTGTGCATTAGATGTGTGCTAGATGTTGCTTGCAGTGATTCTGTCATCATGATCATGATCATCTTCATCAAATATGAGACACAAGTATCGGTGTTTAAGAAAAAGGAATGACATACAGCTCTGGCAAAAATTAAGAGACCACTGCAAAATGTTCAGTTTGTCTGATTTTTCTCTTTATAGGTATATTTTTCAGGAAAATGTAAATTGTTCTTTTAGCCTATAAAAGAGTGGGAGAAGAGAGTTGCATTGACAATCCAACACAATGGACAGCACTTTGAACACATTTTATAAGTGGTCATAAACTTGTAAATAACTCATGAAAGAATAAAGTTATGTTAATACCAAGCACATCATTGTTTTTCTTGTGAAATTCTCAATAAGTTTGATGTGTCACATGACTCTCTCTCCATTGAAAAAAATAAAGTTGGATCCAAAATGGCCAACTTCAAAATGGCCGCCATGGTCACCACCCATCTTGAAAAGTTTCCCCCTCTCATATACTAATGTGCCACATACAGGAAGTTGATATCACCAACTATTCCCATTTTATTTAGGTGTATCCACATAAATGGCCCACCCTGTATAATGCATAATAGGTTATCAAGTATGCCAATACATACAATTCTTTCTCAGTATATGGTGGATTACAAAATAGTAAAAGGTGCTTAGTGCAAAGGAGGAATCCAATAATAACCACTCATGGACAGGTTGTTATGCCGGCCATACATGATAGCATACAGTTGTGCTAAAAAGTTAACATACCCCGGGAGAATTTTTGCTTTCTTCGCCTTTTTTCAGAGAATATGAATGGTAACACCAAAACTTTTTCTCCACTCATGGTTAGTATATTGGGTATATTGATAACCCAAAACATTCAAATGACCATGATCAAAAGTTTGCATACTCTGGTGACTTTGGCCTGTTAACATTGACCCAAATGGGTTTGAATGGCTACTAAGGGAAGTATCTTCACCTGTCACAAATGCCAGGAAAATTGTTTGGGATGCAATAAACGGCTTCACCCAACCACTAACCATGAGTGGAGAAAAAGTTTTGTTGTTACCTTTCATATTCTCTGAAAAAAGGCCAAGAAAGCAAAAATTCTGCAGGGTTATCATTATTATTTATTTATTTATATAGCGCCATTAATTCCATGGTGCTGTACATGAGAGTTTACAGTAAACAAATTTACAATGACAGACTGGTACAGAGGGGAGAGGACCCTGTTCTTGCGGACTTACATTCTACGGGTTATGTAAACTTTTGAGCACAACTTTATATTTATATAAGTCAGCAATAGTTTTATGCATAAAGTTGTAAAGTGCCATATTATGCATAAAGTTGTAAAGTGCCATAAACTAGATAAATAGGTAAACAAAAAGGTTTACATTACCTTAAATGACAAGTTGGGGATATGTGGCTGTCCTGGTCTTTCTTTTCATCTAGGCATCTCTTGTCACTTAAGGTGATGTAATCCTTTTTGTTTACCTATTTATCTAGTTTATGGCACTTTACAACTTACTACATGCATAAAACTATTGCTGATTTATATAAATATATGGTATCATGTATGCCAGCATAACAACCTGTCCATGAGTGGTTATCATTGGATTCCTTCTTTGCACTAAGCACCTTTTACTTTTACTTTTTTGGAACCCACCACATACTGAGACAGAATTGGATGTATTGGCATACTTGATGACCCATTATGCACTATTTTTGAATGTGTGGGTTCCAAAATACATCAAGGTAGGTAGAAAAGAAATCATTAGACTCCAATAATGTGGAAAAAGTCACAACCAATAGGTTATGAGAGTTTCTAACACCAGCTGCTGCAAAAATAACTAAAGATCACCAGGGATAACCCCTGGATGTACCCTCCTCAACACTGAAATTTCAACACCAAGAAGGTAAAGTCATGGAGGTATTGAAATCACAGGATTGATACACATGTTAATGACATGCATACGATGAGAAAATAAAAACATTTTCCAAACAACCTGTAGTTACATGTCTTTCCCTAATATCAATGAGATTAACAATAGCTTTCTGTGAGGAGTGTTCTGTCATGCAGAATGCATTTGGTTGTGTAAATTATCAAGATTTGCTGTTGGCAGCTCCAGTTGCAGTTGAGGACCAATGACATCCCAGAAACTGACAAATGGTTCCTAGGACCCATTAGAGAGATGGATACAGCACTGGTTCCATGATCAACTCAAAGTAATGTTGAGATATTCGTGTATGTCCTATGAAGACTAGAGTGGTCCAACTACCATACTTTATGCCACCACATGCCTTAATCTCAGGAGTAGGACCAATGTGATGTTTCCTCGAGAAGGTCTTTTTATCGTGTTGCCCATGTGGTCACCTGACCAATCTCTGGTTATCATTGCATTCAAGATAAAAGTGGGATTGAAGAGAAAAGACCTCCACTGAAGCCTCCATTGCCATCTTACTCTGCTCCATGATGACGTCAATGGAACACCTGTAGCTAGACATCTGTCTTGTAGCCAAATGTTGAGCAAATACCTACTGATAGTTTGTGTAGACAAGGTTTCAAGCCTTAGGCTTTTTATGCGACATCCAATTTCACTTGCAGAACAGAATGGAACAATCGTGGACTTAGTGATACCGCCATATCGCCAATGTGACCCAGGAGGCGCTTTTCAATACAACATTGCCAGATTGCATGTTGCTTGGGCTATTATGAGCAGCCTCAATGGCCCAAATGTGCTACCACTGTCTGCAATGTTTCTGTACTTGTCTGCCATCGAGAACATCTGAGAAGTCAAAAATAAAGAGAGATACCAGCACTGGATCTAGATGATTTGCTCCACTGCATCCTGCTTGGTAGAACAGTGCTCAGACAACCATTGTTAACCTCATTCATAACATGACAAGACATGTAAGTGCGTGTATTTCTGCTTGTGACACTCATACTGAATAAATCGAGATGTTTTGAAAATGTTGTTTCTATTTTTTTATCAGCTGCATATGATTAACATGTCTGTCGATCTTGTAATTTCCATCACTCCATGACTGTTCCTTCTTGGTGCCGCATCCGTACCACATGCACGGGCATCAGGGAAGCAGCGGTACAGTAAACGCTGTTCCCCGGCGCTGGGTGCAGAAGACAGCTCTCATCATTCTCCCCTGCTCTGTTGGTGATCAACGCGAGTAGGGGAGAATGAAGAGCGTTATGTTTAAGTGAGAACAATGACAGCAAGCGGCAAGGCAAAACTCATAGCTGGGTGCTGCAACCCTCAGCTCTCAGCTTCAGCAAGGCTGGTTATCGAGAGAAGAGGTGTCCCCACTTTGTTTTTTTAAATTATTTAAATAAATAATTTTAAAAGAATGGAGTGGGGTCCAACTCCAATTTTGACAACCAGCTTTGCTAAAGCCGACAGCTGGGAGCTGGTATTCTCAGGCTGGTAAGGGAACATGGATATTGACCTCCCAGCCCAAAACTGGCAGCATGCAGCTGCCCAGAAAAGGCAAATCTACTAGATGCGCCAATTCTTGCGCTTTGCTCGGATCTTCCCACTTGCCCTGTAGTGGTGGTAAGTGGGGTTCATATTTGTGGGATTCATGTATTGTCAGGTGACATCAAGCCCATGGGTTAGTAATGGAGAGGCATCTATAAAGACACCTGTCCATTACTAATCCTATTGTTATTTGGTAAATAAAGATACAGCCAGAATAATAATCTAATAGATGTGCCTTTTCAGGGCAGCTGCGGGCTGCTATCTTTATCCTGGGGGGATGTTGTGAACACTTTTGACCTGGCTTCTGAGTTTGGGCTCCCTCTGGTGGTTGCTGCTGGTAATGGAGCTGGTCTGGCTGACAGAAGTCAATCACCTGTGGAGGATGATTGGAGGTCAGATGTTACAGACTGGAGAGATTTAAGTGAGCAACCTTCCCTCAGTTGTTGCCGGTGATTTGGTTTTCTTCCTTGAGCATTTTGGATGTCTTTTTGCATCCTGCTTTGTCCTGCATCTTTCAGATAAGTTATTTGTCTGCTTGAATTTTTTTGCATTTGATCCATTTTTTGCTTTTCTCTGATTTTTGCTATGCTGGTGTAAGTTCAGCCTTGTTCCCTGTTGGGACCTGTGCTGGACTCTGTTCCATATGCCACAACTCATGTCAGTCTTTTCAGTATTTCTAATCCCCTGTTAAATCAGTATCTTTTGTTTTGCATCCAGTTCACACCAGACTTCTGATTTAGTGGGGGAGAGGCCGTGGGGCCTCAGTATTTTTGCATATCAGACGTGTTGGATTTTTTTCATAGGGTTTTTTGCGTGATTGCAGACAGTATCCTTTCCTGTCCTGTTCTAGCTAGATAGTTTGGGCCCCATAATTTGCTTACTCTATTTTCTGCCTGTGTTTTGTGCCTCATCTTGTCTCACCGGCAATATATTCGGGGGCTATCTATTTCTTTAGGGTCCTACTCCGGGGCAGTTTAGCGCTCCCCTTTCTCTCTTTAGGCTTAGTTAATTCTTTGGCTGTGCTGAGGCGTCTAGGGCATCGTAGGTACGTCCCACGGCTAATTCTAGTTGTGTTGTCAGTTTAGGGGTCTACAATCCGCTAATTTACCAACCTCTCTGGTTATCTGGTTGCCTAGCCTATTCCCCTGCTATCCTCCTCGGTTACTTAATCATAACAGAATCGCCAGCCTAACTGTAGATTCTAGGGTACTCTAAAGAAGGAAAGAATAGTAAAAAAAAAGGGTGTCAGAATTTTTTATATATTTTTTCCTTTTTTTCTCTGGGGGCCGCAGGAGGATTTTTTCTTTAATGGATACTAAACAATTGTCTGATCGTGTTGAGCAGCTCGCTGCTGAAGTTCAGAGAATTTCTGCCTATCTCACTCAGTTGTCTGCTGCAGAACCTAAAATCCCTATTCCTGATTTATTTTCTGGGAATCGGTCTAAATTTTTGAACTTTAAGAATAATTGTAAGCTTTTTTTTTGCCTTGAAACCTAATTCCTCAGGGAACTCGGTGCAGCAGGTTAAAATTGGCATCTCCCTGTTGCGCGGCGACCCTCAGGACTGGGCTTTTTCCCTGACACCTGGGGAGCCTGTTCTGGCTAATGTGGATTTGCTTTTTCAGGCTCTGGGGTTGTTGTATGATGAACCTAATGTTATTGATCAAGCTGAGAAAACTTTATTGGCACTGAACCAGGGTCAGGAAGCAGTACAATTATATTGTCAGAGATTCTGAAAGTGGGCGGTCCTTACTAAATGGAATGATGATGCCCTAGCTGCTCTTTTTCGGAAAGGTCTGGCAGAGACCGTAAAAGATGTTATGGTGGGATTTCCTGTCCCCTCTGGTCTCAACAACTCTATGTCATTAGCCATTCAAATTGACAGACGTTTATGTAAACGTAAAACTATGCGAGAGGCGGTGATGCCTTTCGAACAAACTTCTGAGCCCATGCAGTGTGATAGGGTTTTTTCTAGGGCTCAACCAACGTCAAGAATTTAGAAGGCATAATAAGTTGTGCTTCTTTTGTGGGGACGCCGCTCATACTATTTCCGTCTGCCCTAAGCGGGAAAAACATTTTGCTCACTAATTTGTTTTGGGCAATGTACAGCCCAAATTCCTTTTGTCGGTTTCCTTGATCTGCTCCTTATCTTCATTTTCTGCTAAGGCTTTTGTTGATTCAGGAGCAGCCCTGAACCTAATGGATTTTGACTTTGTCAAACGTTGTGGTTTTCCAATGGTACCCTGCGGACTCCTATTCCTTTAACCCCTTTCTGTCATGTGACGTACTATCCCATCCATGTGCCCTGGGACTTAACTCCCAGGGACGGGACAGTACGTCACAGCGATCAGCGGCGCCCACTTGGTGAGCGCCGCTGATCGCGGCCGGGTGACAGCTGATTATCACAGCTGACACCCGGCACAATGTGTCAGGGACGGTCACGGACTGCCCCCAACACACTAACCCCTTGCACACCACGATCAAACACGATCGCGGTGTACCGGGGGTTAAAGGGAAGCATCGGCAGGGAGGGGGCTCCCTCCATGCTTCCCTGAGCCCCCCACAGCAGCGCAATGTGCAGCGCTGCTGTGGGGGGCTCCATCCCTGGAGGTCCCCGAATCCAAGATGGCGACGGGGACCTTCGGGGGCCTGCAGGGAGCCGGCTTCCTCATGCCTGCAAAGCGCAGGCAAGGAGGAAGCCTTGTGCAGTGCCTGTGACAGATCGCTGATCTGTCACAGTGATCTGTGATGTGACAGTGATGTCCCCCTGGGACATTGTAATAAAGTTAAAAAAAAAAAAGTGTAAAAATAATTTTTTTAAAAATCGCTAAATAAATTAAAAAAATATAAATATATACTGTATTCCCTAATAAATTCATTTTTGGAAATAAAAAAACAAAACAATAAAAGTACACATATTTGGTATTGCTGCGACCGTAACGACCCACCCTATAAATCTGTCCCATTAGTTAACCCCTTTAGTGAACCCCTTAAAAAATAAAAAACGAAGCAAAAAATAATGATTTATTATCATACCGCCGAACAAAAAGTGCAATAGCGCGTGATCAAAAAGACGCATATAAATATCTATGGTACCGCTGAAAACGTTATTTTATCCCGCAAAAAACGAGCCACCATAAAGCATCATCAGCAAAAAAATAAAAGAGTTATAGCTCGCAGAATAAAGCGATGCAAAAATAATTATTTTTTTATATAAAATTGTTTTCATTGCATAAAAGCGCCAAAACATAAAAAAACGACCTAAATGAGGTATCGCTGTAACCGTACTGACCCGAAGAATAAAAGCGCTTTATTAATTTTACAGCAGGCGGAACGGTGTAAACGCACCCCCCAAAAGAAATTCATGAAACGCTGGTTTTTGTCCATTCTGCGTCCCAAAAATCGGAATAAAAAGCGATCAAAAGATGTCAAGTGCCCGAAAATGATACCAATAAAAATGTCAACTCGGCCCGCAAAAAATAAGACCTCACATGACTCTGTGGCTCAAAATATGGAAAAATTATAGCTCTCAATATGTGGTGATGCAAAAACTATTTTTACAATAAAAAGCGTCTTTTAGCATGCGACAGCTGCCAAAAATAAAAACCCGCCATAAATAGTAAATCAAACCCCCCGTTATCACATTAGTTAGGGAAAAATAATAAAATTAAAAGAAAATGTATTTATTTCCATTTTACCATTAGGGTTAAGGCTAGGGTTAGGGCTAGATTAGGGCTAGGGTCAGGGTTAGATGTGTGTTGGGGTTAGGGTTGGAGTTATAATTGGGTGGTTTCCACTGTTTGGGCACATCAGGTGCTCTCCAAATAAAACATGGCGTCTGATCTCAATTCCAGCCAATTCTGCGTTGAAAAAGTCAAATGGTGCTCCTTCCCTTCCAAGCTCTGCCATGCGCCCAAACAGTGTTTTACCCCCACATATAGGGTATCAGCGTACTCAGGACAAATTGCAAAACAACCTTTGGGGTCCAATTTCTCCTGTAACCCTTAGGAAAATAAAAAATTGGGGGCAAAAATATCATTTTATAAACTAAATATTATAAACTTCTGTGAAGCCCTTGGGGGTTCAAAGTGCTCACCACACATCTAGATAAGTTCCTTAGGGGGTATAGTTTCCAAAATGGTGTCATTTGTGGGGGGTTTCCACTGTTTAGGTACATTATCAGCTCTCCAAAGGCAACATGACACCCGCAGAGCATTCCATCAAAGTCTGCATTCCAAAACGACACTACTTCCATTCCGAGCCCCGACGTGTGCCCATACAGTAGTTTTCTCCCACATACGGGGTATCAGCGTACTCAGGACAATTTGGACAACAACTTCTGGGGTCCAATTTCTCCTGTTACCCTTGGGAAAATAAAAAAATGGGGACTAAAAGATCATGTTTGTTGAAAAAATACGATTTTTTTATTTTCACGCCCGGTCTTTAAAAACTTCTGTGAAGCACTGGGGGGTTCAAAGTGCTCACCACACATCTAGATAAGTTCCTTAGGGGGTCTGGTTTCCAAAATGGGGTCACTTGTGGGGGGTTTCCACTGTTTAGGTACATCAGGGGCTTTCCAAACGCGACATGGTGTCCGATCTCAATTCCAGCTTACCTTCCGAGCTCTGGCATGCGCCCAAAGAGTGGTTTACCCCCACATGTGGGGTATCAGCGTACTCAGGACAAATTGCACTTTTAGGGTCCTGTTACCCTTGGGAAAATAAAAATTGGTGGTGAAAAGATCATTTTTGTGGAAAAAATATGATTTTTTAATTGTACCGCTGTACGTTATAAACTTCTGTGAAGCCCTTGTGGGTTCAAAGTTCTCACCACATGTCTAGATAAGCTCCTTGGGGGGTCTAGTTTCCAAAATGGGGTCACTTGTGGGGGGTTTCCACTGTTTACGTACATCAGGGGCTCTCCAAACGTGACATGGCGTCCGATCTGAATTCCAGCCAATTTTGCATTGAAAAAGTCAAACGGCGCTCCTTCCCTTCTGAGCTCTGCCATGCGCCAAAACAGTGATTCCCCCCACATATCAGGTATCAGCATACTCAGGACAAACTGCACAATAACTTTTGCAGTCCAATTTCTCCTGTTACCCTTGGTAAAATAAAAAAATTGAACCTGAAGTATTTTTTTTGTGAAAAAAAGTTAAATGTTCATTTTTTTTAAATATTCAAAAAATTCCTGTGAAGCACCTGAAGGGTTAATAAACTTCTTGAATGTGGTTTTGAGCACCTTAAGGGGTGCAGTTTTTAGAATGGTTTCACTTTTGGGTATTTTCTATCATATAGACCCCTCAAAGTGGCTTCAAATGTGATATGGTCCGTAAAAATAAAATGGTGTTGCAAAAATGAGAAATCGCTGGTCAACTTTTAACCCTTATAACTTCCTAACAAAAGAAAATTTGGGCTCCAAAATTGTGCTGATGTAAAGTAAACATGTGGGAAATGTTACTTATTAAGTTTTTTGTGTGCTGTATCTCTGTGATTTAAGGGCATAAAAATTCAAAGTTGGAAAATTGCAAAATTTTCAAAATTTTCGCCAAATTTCCATTTTTTTCACAAATAAACGCAAGTTATATGAATGAAATTTTACAACTAGCATGAAGTACAATATGTTACGAGAAAACCATGTCAGAATCACCGGGATCCATGGAAGCGTTTCAGAGTTATGACCTCATAAAGGGACAGTGGTCAGAATTGTAAAAATTTGCCCGGTCATGATCGTGCAAACCACCCTTGGGGGTTAAGGGGTTAAGGGGTATTGATGCTACCCCTTCGGTGAAGAATAGACCCTAGTTTTGGACCAAGGTGATAATGCGGGTAGCCCCAGACCACCAAGAGAATTGTAAATTTCTGGTGTTGCATAATTTACATGACATTATTGTACTGGGTTTTACATGGTTTCAGACCCATAATCCTGTTCTGGATTGGAAATCTGTGTCTGTGGTTAGTTGGGGTTGTCAATGTGTTCTTTGTGACACTCCTGTTTTCTCTACCTCGCCCCAGTCTCATGATGTTCCTGACTATTTGGCTTATTTCTCTGATGTATTTAGTGAGAGTAAGTCTGCGTCCTTGCCTCCTCATAGGAGTTATGATTGCGCGATCGAGTTAGTGCCCGGTTGTAAATTTCCCAAGGGTCGGCTCTTCAATTTATCTGTACCTGAACATGATGCTATGCAATCTTATATCAAAGAGTCATTGGAGAAGGGTCATATCAGACTGTCCTCTTCACCTTTAGGTGCCGGCTTTTTCTTTGTGGCCAAGAAAGATGGCTCATTGAGGCCATGTATTGACTATCGTCTCCTTAATAAAATCACTGTTAAATATCAGTATCTGTTACCCCTGATTTCCGATTTATTCTCCAGAGTGAAAGGTGCTAGTTGGTTTACCAAGCTTGACCTTAGGGGGGCGTATAATCTTATTCGCATCAAGCATGGTGATGAATGGAAGACGGCATTTAATACTCCTGAGGGGCATTTTGAGTACCTAGTGATGCCTTTGGGGCTCACTAATGCCCCTTCCGTCTTCCAATCTTTCATGAACGATATTTTCCGGGATTTTGTGGACAAGTTTTTGATCGTTTATTTGGTCAATATTTTGATTTTTTCCAATGATTGGGATTCTCATGTGGAACATGTTCGGATTGTATTCTGGATTTTGAGAGAAAATGCTCTGTATGTTAAGGGATCGAAATATCTCTTTGGTGTACAAAAAATTTCGTTTTTGGGATTCATTTTGTCCCCATCCGCTATTGAAATGGACCCGGTCAAGGTCCAGACCATTTATGATTGGGTTCAGCCCACTTCCTTGAAGACTCTCCAGAAATTTTTGGGTTTTGCTAATTTCTACCGTGAATTCATAAGTAATTTTTCTGGTATTGTTAAACCACTGACAGCTTTGACCAAAAAGGGCGCTAATGTGGTGAATTGGTCTCCAGAGGCAGACTCTGCGTTTCAGGAGCTTAAGCGGAGATTCACTTCTGCTCCTGTTCTACGGCAACCTGATGTTTCACTCCCATTTCAGGTGGAGATAGATGCTTCTGAAATTGGTGCAGGAGCCGTTTTGTCTCAAAGAGATCCAGTAACCTCAAAGATGAATCCTTGTGAATTCTTTTCTCAAAAATTTTCCCAATCTGAACGTAATTATAATCTGGGGAGTCGGCAATTGTTGGCTATGAAGTGGGCGTTTGAAGAGTGGAGACATTGGTTGGAGGGGGCGAGACATCAAGTTGTGGTCCTCACCGACCACAAGAACTTGATCTATCTCAAATCAGCCAAGCGATTGAATCCTAGACAGGCTAGGTGGCCCTTGTTTTTCAGGCGTTTTAATTTTGTGGTCTCCTTTCTTGTGACTGAGCCCACTACCATTCTAAATGAGGGTGTGGTTCTTTCAGCTATTTCACCCGATTTGAGACTTGCCCTGGAGGAATTTCAGGAGGACAAACCTGAAAGATGCCCTATGGGGAAATTTTATGTCCCTGACCAGTGAAGGAGAAGAGTAACGTCTGAAATTCATTGCTCCGCGTTAGCTGGTCATCCAGGTAATTTTGGTATCAGAGATTTGGTGAGTCGGCCTTTTTGGTGGCCTGCATTATCTCTTGATGTCAGGAATTTTGTGCAGTCATGTGGGACTTGTTCTTGGTCCAAACCCTGTTCTCATTCTAGTGGATTGTTAGTGCCACTGCCGGTACCCAGGAGGTCGTGGACCCATATCTCAATGGATTTTATTTCCGACCTCCCTGTCTCTCAGAGAATGACTGTTATCTGGGTGATCTGTGATAGATTTTCCAAGATGGTCCATCTTGTACCACTGACGAAGTTGCCATCCTCTTCTGAGTTTGTGCCCTTGTTTTTACAGCAGGTGGTTCGTTTTCACGGTATTCAGGAGAACATTGTGTCTGACAGAGGAGTCCAGTTTGTTTCCAGATTTTGGAGAGCTTTTTGCTCTAAACTGGAAATTCAGTTGTCCTTTTCTTCTGCGTTTCACCTTCAGACCAATGGGCAGACTGAGAGAGCAAACCAGACTTTGGAAACCTATTTGAGATGTTTTGTGTCTGCTGATCAAGATGACTGGGTCTCTTTTTTGCCCTTGGCTGAATTTGCTCTAAATAATAGGACTAGTTCTGCCACTTTGATGTCTCCTTTTTTCTGCAACTTCGGGTTTCATCCTCGGTTTTCTTCAGGGCAGGTGGAGGCTTCGGCCTGTCCAGGTGTTGATTCTGTGGTAGGGAGAATGCAGCAGATTTGGGATCAAGTAGTGGATAAGTTGTCTCACTCTCAGGAGAAGGACCAACGATTTGCCAACGGGCATAGGACTATTGGTCCCCGGTTTAAAGTGGGTGACATGGTTTGGTTGTCCTCAAAAAATATTCCTATGAAAGTTGCGTCTCCAAAATTTAAGCCAAGATTCATTGGACCTTATAAGATTTTGGAAATCCTTAATCCCGTTTCTTTCCGTTTGGCTCTTCCAGGAACGTTTAAGATTTACAACGTCATTCATAAATCTTTGTTGGAAAGGTTTGTGGAGCCAGTAGTTCCCATGGCTGCGCCCCCTGATCCTGTATTGGTTAAGGGTAATCTGGAGTATGAAGTAGAGAAGGTATTGGATTCTCGTCTGGCTAGACGGGGACTCCAGTACTTGGTCAAGTGGAAAGGTTATGGTCAGGATAATTCTTGGGTGTTTGCTTCTGACATTCATGCTGAGAGATTGGTTCGCGCCTTTCACCAGGCCCATCCTGATCGGCCTGGTGGCTTGGGTGAGGGTTCGGTGACCCCTCCTCAAGGGGGGTACTGTTGTGAACACTTTTGACCTGGCTTCTCAGTTTGGGCTCCCTCTGGTGGTTGCTGCTGGTAATGGAGCTGGTCTGGCTGACAGAAGTCAATCACCTGAGGAGGGTGATTGGAGGTCAGGTGTTACAAACTGGAGAGATTTAAGTGAGCAACCTTCCCTCAGTTGTTGCCGGTGATTTGGTTTTCTTCCTGAGCATTTTGGAAGTCTACTTGCCTCCTGCTTTGTCCTGCATCTTTCAGATAAGTTATTTGTGTGCTTGAATCTTTTTGCATTTGATCCATTTTTTCCTTTTCTCTGATTTTTGCTCTGCTGGTGTTAGCTGAGCTTTGTTCCCTGCTGGGACCTGTGCTGGACTCTGTTCCATATGCCACAGCTCATGTCAGTCTTTTCAGTATTTCTAATCCCCTGTTATACAAGTATCTTTTGTTTTGCATCCAGTTCACACCAGACTTCTGATTTAGTGGGGCAGAGGTCGTGGGGCTTCAGTATTTTTGCATATCAGACGTGTTGGATTTTTTCTTAGGGTTTTTTGTGTGATTGCATACAGTATCCTTTCCTGTCCTGTTTTATCTAGACAGTTTGGGCCCCATCATTTGCTTACTATATTTTCTGCCTGTGTTTTGTGCCTCATCTTGTCTCACCGGCAATATATGTTCGGGGTTATCTATTCCTTTGGGGTTCTACTCCAGGGCAGTTTAGCTTTCCCCTTTCTCTTTTTAGGCTTAGTTAATTCTTTGGCCGTGCCGAGGCGTCTAGGGCACGTCCCTCAGCTAATTCTAGTTGTGTTGTCAGTTTAGGGGTATGCAATCCGCTAAGTTACCAACCTCTCTGGTTATCTGGTTGCCTAGCCTATTCCCCTGCTATCCTCCTTGGTTACCTAATCATAACAGGGGTGGACAATATCAATGGTCCCTTACCAGCCTGAGAATACCAGCCCCCAGATGTCAGCACTGTAAGTTTTGCCTGGCTTGTTATAGAAAATACAGGGGAACTCACACCAGATTTTTATTTAATTATAGCACAGGCGTCGGGTGATGACTACTTTAATCAGCAGCTCCTGCTGTCACTGTTATTAGCGGCAGTAGGTTTAGGTTGATGGGAGTAATAGTCCCATCAGCCGCTGCCTGGTGTCAATGTTCTTACTTGAAAATAACTCTCATCATTCTCCCCTGCTTGCACTGATCGCCGGCAGAGCAGGGGAGAATGATGAGAGAGGTCTTCAGCACCCGATGCTGGGGAACAATTACTGTACAGCTTCTTCCTTGGTGCCAATGCGTGTCACAGGGATGACATCCATGTGTCATCCATGTGCAAATGTGCAGGACTTTTTAACGGACATGTCAGCTTGTTTTGCCCATGGCCACAAGGTCCATGGAAACACACTGGTAAGTGAATAGACCAATTCACTTGAATGAGTCTACGTGTGTAAGTGTCTCCGGTACGTGTTAAAATTGTCACCACACGTACCAAAGACATGGACGTTTGAAAGAGGCCTAAGGAAGACACAACTTGAAAATCACCCTTTAAGGGAGCAATTTAGCTGCACAAATTGATATAGTATACACCAATCAAACATAATAATAAGCCACTGGAAGATAAGTTAATAAAATGCTTATTTTGTTACAAAGTCATATGTGGTGGTACACGTTAGACAGCATGTGCAGAGTAAGTTCTTGGAAGTTGATGTGTTGGAAGCAGGAACAATTGTCAAGCATAAAGATTTGCCCCACCATTCTGTCTCTGAGCTCCTTGGCCAGTTTCCTTGACCTCATGATTCTCATTTGGTCTGACTTTCACTGTGAGCTTTGAGGTCCTATATAGACAGGTGTGTGCCTTTACAAATCAAGTCCTATCAGTCTAACTAAACAGCTGGACTCCAAAGAAGGAGTAGAATCATCTCAAGGAGGATCACAAGGTAATGGACAGCATGTGACTTCAGTATGAGTGTCTGAGCAAAGTGTCTGAATACTTATGACGATTTAATATTTCAGGTTTTTTTTTAAACAAATTTGCAAAAATTTCTACATTTCTGTTTTTTTTTGTCAAGATGAGGTGCAGAGTGTACATTAATGAGAAAAAAAGAACTTTTTTGAATTTATCAAATGGCTGCAATTAAACAAAGAGTGAAAAATTTAAAGGGGTCTGAATACTTTCCGTACCCACTGTATATATGTTGAGGACATGGTTGTGTGGCACTAACGAAAATATAAGTATTAGAGGTTTTTCACCTCCTTAAACAGACTTAAACTTATTCTAAAATAGGTGCACTGATGGAGGAGCATGTGACTAAACCTGTCCATGAGCATCCACAAACTGAAAAATACCTTTGCTATGTGCTGTGTTTATGCTATAGGAGAAAGATGGATATGTCTGGTCACCTACATCTCTATCAACTGCCATTTTGAGAAAAGTAGAGCTGTAAGGAGGAGAACCTGTATTATTTATATATTGGTAATTGTCACAAAATCTTACACTCAACACATGATGAAATAAAGATAAAATGGATAACTCCTTTAACCATGGATAAGGTACACTCCATCATGTAAACTTTCACTAATGTTTTTTTGCCACAGTCCATAAATTGTTTAAGATTGGTTGATAAACAGGTGCTTCTCACAAAATTAGAATATCATCAAAAAGTTAATTTATCTCAGTTCTTCAATACAAAAAGTGAAACTCACATATTATATAGAGTTGTTGTAAACAGAGTGATCTATTTCAAATGTTTATTTCTGTTAATGTTGATGATTATGGCTTACAGCCAATGAAAACCCAAATGTCATTATCTCAGTAAATTAGAATAATTAACAAAAAAACCATAGGGAATTCCCCATAGAGAATTTGAGGTATTGTCAAGAGGAAGATGAGAGACACAAGACCCAGCAACGCAGACGAGCTGAAGGCTGCTATCAATGCAACCCGGGCTTCCATCACACCTCAGCAGTGCCATAGGCTGGTCGCCTCCATGCCACGCCGCATTGATGGCGTAATTGATGCAAAAGGAGCCCCGACCAAGTACTGAGTGCATTTACTGAACATACATTTCAGCAGGCCAACATTTTGTATTTTTAAATAATTTTTCAAGCTGATATTATAAAGTACAGTATTCTAATTTACTGAGATAATGACTTTTGGGTTTTCATTGGCTGTAAGCCATAATCATCAACATTAACAGAAATAAACACTTAAAATAGATCAGTCTTTTGTAATGACTCTATATAATATGAGTTTTACTTTTTTTTTTAAATATCTTTATTTAGCTCAAAAAATCCTTCATTGCTGTACAAAAACACATACAAAAAACATACAAAAATGCAACAAAAACGCGCGTTTTTTTCTGCAGCGTTTTTCCTGCCAAAAGATGCAGAAACCTTGCAGAAATGTCTACAAGCAAACACTCAACGTGCGCACAAAGCCTAAAGGACCTTTTAAATGCATAGGCAGCTTTTGCAGGTTTTTTTTGCTAATTATTCTAATTTACTGAGATAACGACATTTGGGTTTTCATTGGCTGTAAGCCATAATCATCAACATTGACAGAAATAAACACTTGAAATAGATCACTCTGTTTACAACAACTCTATATAATATATGAGTTTCACTTTTTGTATTGAAGAACTGAAATAAATTAACTTTTTGATGATATTCTAATTTTGTGAGAAGCACCTGTATATTTAAATCCATTTGTATATTATATTTTCTAAATGGTTTGAGTAGTGTTTTACATATTTAACTTATGACCACATCATTTTTGTTTTGCATAAATAACTTTGTTTAATTATTTTGAAAATTGCATTATAAATATCTCACCAATAGCTTTCTCAGTCTTAGCAGTCTGTTGAGATGCTGCATTGGTAGAAAGATCCTCAGGCATTGGCATTGGTTCATCATTGTCTTCTAAGCCATCACTCAATTCAGGGCTTTGATTTCCTGTATGCAAATCAAAAGGTAATGCATGACAATGAATTAAAATCAGACTTAAAGCGAGGGTACAATCAGATCCAGTGCTATTAGATTTGGAAAGACTTTGGACTTTGGGAAATTATTCTTTGATCTCAATCAAAGGGTTCTGTTAACATTTCTGGCCCTAAATATGCAGTCAAGGCCAAAAGTTTTCAGACTGACATAAATTTGGTTTTTCACAAAGTTTCCTGCTTCAGTTTTTATACTGCCAATTTGCATTGACTCTATATTGTTATGAACAGTGATCAGATGAATTGTCAAAAATTGCAACATCATTGCTTGCCATGAGAGTTAACTTAAAGTGAACCTGTCACCTGTTTCGTCGCTATAAGATGTGGCCACTGCCTTTCAGGGCTTATGTACAGCATTCTATAATGCTGTAGATAAGCCCCCAATCTGACCTGCAAGATAAGAAAAATACGTTTTATTATACTCACCCGGGGGTCTGTCCGATGCGGTCCGAACCGATGGGTGTCGCAGGTCTGGGTCCGGCGCCTCCCATCGTCTTGCAACGCCGTCCTCCTGCTTGCTTCATCGCTGCCTGCATCTCGCTTCTGCGCCGGCGTACTTCTCTGCCCTGTTGACGACAGAGCAAAGTACTGCAGTGCGCAGGTGCTGGGCCTCTCTGACCTTTCCCGGGGTATGCGCACTGCAGTACTTTGCTTCACCATCAACACGGTAGAGAAGTATGCCTGCGCAGAAGAAGCGCAATGCCGGGAGCGGTGAACCAAGCAGGAGGGCGGCGGTGCAAGAAGATGGAAGGCGAAGAACCCGGACTTGCGACACCCATCCCACTGGTCAATATTACCATCTTACATCATTTTAGAGATCGTCTCATTAATTAGCTCAGGAGAAAATGTTAACAAGGACAAGGCTGCTGATATCACTCAGTCACGCTGACTGAATTATAAGAGCAGACAAGTTGCATCAACTCCTTCTCGACATCCGCTGTATACAGTGCCTTGAAAGAGTATTCAAAACCCTGTGAACTTTTTCACATTACACTTACAAACTTAAATATATTTTACTGGGATTATATGTATTATATTAATACAAAGTAGCAAGTATTTGTGAAGTATAAAGGAAATTATACACATTTTTCTAATTATTTTAAAAATATAAATCTAAAATTGTGACATGCATTCATTGTATTCAGTCCCCTGTTATCTGATACTCCTAAATAAAATACTGAGTGAGCAATTGACTTCAGAAGTCACAATTAGTAAAGTGACTCCACCACTGTGTAATTTATTCTCTGTGTAAGAGTAATACACCAGACAGTCAGGGATAAAGTTGAGGAGAAGCGTAATGCAGGTTTAGGTTATAAAAAGAAATAGCCGCCCAAGCGCTGTACATCATATACGCAGCACTGTTCAATCTCCCTATATTTCAATTAACAGATGATGGACCTGAGCGGGACTTACTTTCACGTTACTGGTAGCACAAAGGCTCTGGAAAAGTGCTACAGCTCATCATCCACCAAGAGAAATTTAGCAAATTCTGTACTCCCAAATCGAAATGTCCTCTCTCCCTTCTGAGGCCCACAGTGTGCCTAAACTACATTTAGCGCCCACATGTAAGGCATTTCTATAATGATGAGAGTCTGCCTAATTTACAGGTGCATGTCTACAGAAGAACGAGCTGGGAACTACAACGTACAGGGCAGTGCAACATACTGGGCACTACAATAGCAGATTTGCAATTTTCACTGAGCAACACCCTCTGCTGCTTGTTTCTGGAAAACACCTATGAACTCAAATAATAATAACAATAATCTTTATTTATATAGTGCCAACATATTCCACAGCGCTTCACAATTCAACAGTTCATATACAAGTCATAAGTAACAACTGTGACAGGGTCACCAGCACAGTGTATGAGGGGAGATATGTGTCACTGCACATATTGGCATCAATAATGTGAAAGCTCCAGCACACTGTGTTGAGAGGGTTAAATTAAAGTTACATACATGGGTTGGATTTATGTGGGCACCCATAGAGCGGATGATATGGTGTTCACCATATCTCCACCTGCAGAGCCGATAACGGCATGTGTACTGACCGGACCTGGGATGATGTCACGATCAGGTGATTATCACATGGCCTGTCTTAACCTCTTAGTGACTGCCGATATGCCTTTTAATGGTGGCCGTTAAGGGTACTTATTTATCAGTGCGGATTTTTAACGGCGCTGAGAAATAAGGTTATAGCGCCCCCAGCACCGGAAAATCTCTGGGGTCTTGGCTGCCGGCGGTAGCTGAGACCCCGGAGAACATGATTCGAATCGGTTTTAACTGTCCCCAGTGTAGCGATTGCCGTTATTCACCAAATAAAGGCGACCGCAAAAAAATGTCTGATTTCCAATTTTTTTCTTTTTGCTTCTGATATGATCTAGCATGCCAGATGAGAGAGAAATGGGGTCTTCTGAGCCCCCCAGTTCCTCCAGTGTCCCTGTACCCTCCGGCTCTGTCCCACGACCCCCAGTGTAATTTTCCCAGAAGAAAATGGCAGGCGCATGTGCAGTGCGTCCGCCGAGATCTGCCAGCCAGCACCCAACAACAATAGATTTTTCCTATTGGTTCTTTTTGATCACTGTGATAGACCCTATCACAGTGATCAAAACAAAAAAAATCGTGAATCAAACCCCCCTTTGTCACCCCCTTAGTTAGGTAAAAATAATGAAATAAAAAAAAAATTTTTTTTCCATTCTTTGCCATTAGGGTTAGGCTTGGTGTTACAGCTCTAGTTAGGGTTGGGCTAGAGTTAGAGTTGGGGCTAGGGTTATAGTTAGAGCTATAGTTGTGTTGGAGTTAGGGTTATTTTAAGGTTAGGGTTGTGTTGGGGTTACGGTTGTGGTTAGGCATGGGATTAGGGTTGTGTTGGGGTTAGGGCTGTGTTAGGGTCGGAGCTAGGATTGGGGGGTTTCCAATGTTTAGGTACATCAGAGGGTCTCCAAATACAACATGGTGCCGCCATGTATTCCAGCCAAAACTCAAACGGTGCTCCCTTCCTTCTGAGCCATGCGCCCAAATAGTGACTTTCCCCCACATACGTGGTATTGGTGTACTCAGGAGAAATTGCACAATAAACTTTGTGGTCCATTTTCTCCTGATACCCTTGTGAAAATAAAAAAGTTTGGTTCCAACGTAAATTTTTTGTGAAAAACGAAAAATGTTCATTTTTCCTTCCACATTGCTTTAGTTCTCGTGAAGCACCTAAAAGGGTTAATAAACTTTTTTAATGTGGCTTTACACATCTTGAGAGTTTCAGTTTTTAGAATGGTGTCTCTTTTGGGTATTTTCTGTCATATTGACCCCCCCATACTCACTTCAAATGTGAGGTGGTCCCTAAAAAAAGGTTTCATAAATTTTGTTGTAAAAATGAGAAATCGCTGGTCAACTTTTAACCCTTACAACTACCTAAATAAAATATTTTTTGTAATTGTGCTGATGTAAAGTAGACATGTTGGAAATGTTATTTACTAAGTAGTTTGTGTGACATATCTCTCTGATTTAAGGGCATAAAAATTCAAAGTTTGAAAATTGCAAAATTTTAAACATTTTTGCCAAATTTCCATTTTTTACACAAGCGCAAATCATATCAAAGAAATTTTACCAGTTTTTAAATATAATATGTCACAAAAAAACAAGCTTAGAATCAGCGGAATCCGTTAAAGCCTTTCCAAATTTCTAACCACATAAAGTCACAGTGGTCAGAATTGCAAAAATTGGCTTGGTCATTAAGTACAAAATTAGCTATGTCACTAAGGGGCTAAATAGCTTGTCTAGGGAGTCAGTGTGTATTGTGACTAGGGAGAGGAGGAACTTCCACGTGGCTCCAGGAGGAGCTGAGGACATTGTGTGGTAAATGCAGGTGAATACTGCAGGGAAAGGACTCTTTTGAACTTTATCTCTTGTTTTCCATTAGGCCTGAAAGGCCACGTTTACTTTATTCAACCCCGCTAAGTATTATGCTGTGTTTTAATTAACTAGCGGTTGATTTACCTCAGGCGTTCCTGAGTCTACATTTGCAAGCAGCCAAGTGAGTCAACCCTTCACAAGTTAAAGATAATACAATTATTAAAGCAAATATAATGATGACACTGCCCGTAAGAGCTTACAATCTATAAATCATCACTATAGCTGTAGACAAATTCTCAAAGGGCTATAATTTCCTAAATGGAGTCACTTCAGGGAGTATTCTGGTCTTCTAGCACTTAAGGACTCTGCATAGGGAGTCCGCAAACTATTCTCATCCCTCCCGAGTCTCACTGAGTGGCTAAGCAGTACTGAACAGCCACATATGGAGTATTTCTACATTCAGCAGAAATTGTGCCATTTTTATAGATTTCCTCGAGGAAAAAATTGTAAACTTTTGGTGGTAGAAATGTAATTATTTTTTTTCACTGCCCAATGATATAAAGTTATGGGTTCCATTTTCTCCTGCTATCCTTGTGAAAATGAGAAAACTATTTCCACTGTTTAGGTACATCAGGGGCTCTCCAAACCCGACATGGCGTCCGCTCTCGATTCCAGCCATTTTTGCATTCAAAAAGTCAAAAGGTGCTCATTCCCTTCTGAGCCCTGCCTTGCGCTCAAACAATAGATTTTCCCCACATATAGTGGCATGCAAAAGTTTGGGCACCCATGGTCAAAATTACTGTTATAGTGAACAGTTAAGTAAGTTGAAGATTAAATGATCTCTAAAGGGCCTAAAGTTAAAGATGACACAATTTCTTTGCATTTTTTACATTTTAAAAGTTATATAAGGAAGATGGGCCGATAGAAAAGTTTGGGCACCCGTAAAGACTTTTGTGCTCAGATAACTTTGAACAAGGCTTCAGACCTTAATAAGCCTGCTAGGGTTATGGTTTGTTCACTGTCATCATTAAGAAAGGCCAGGTGATGCAAATTTCCCAGCTTTATAAAAACCAACCTCCTCCAACCTTGTGCCATAAAACGGCAGCCATGGGTTCATTTAATCAGCTGCCAAGCAGAAGAAGCAGGAGAAGTCTATAAGAAGTTAGTAAAGCGTTTTCAAGTTGTCCTTTCCTCAGTTCGAAATGTAATGAAGAAATAGAAGTTAACAGGAACAGTGGAGGTCAAGATAAGGTCTGCAAGGCCAAGCAAAACTTCAGTGAGAGCTGCTCATAGGATTGCTAGACAGGCAAATCAGAACCCCCGCTTGATTGCAAAAGAACCTTCAGAAAGATTTAGCAGATTCAGGAGTTGTGGTAAATTGTTCTAACGTTTTTAGAGACCTGACACAAATATGGCCTTCATGGAAGAGTCATCATAAGAAAACCTCTTCTGCATGCCAGAAGTATGGAAAAGAACATCTAAACAAGCCTGATGCAATTTGAAAACAAGTCAGGGCCGATGAGGTTTAAATATAACTCTTTGGCCACAAGTTCGTTCAAGGGTCTAGTTTCCAAAATGGGGTCAATTGTGGGGGCTTCCACTGTTTAGCCACATCAGGAGCTCAATATGGCATCTGCTCTTGATTCCAGTCATTTTTGCGTTTACAAAGTCAAACGGTGTTACTTCCCATCCGAGCCCTGCAATAGTAGTTTTTCCCCACATATGTGGTATTGGCGTAGTTATGAGAAATTGCACAACAAATTTTGTGGTCCATTTTCTGCTCTTACTCTTGTGAAAATAACAAATTTGGGGCTAAAGTAAAATTTTTATGAAGAAAAATAAAATGTTCATTTTTTCCTTCCACAGTGCATTAATTCCTGTTTTTGAGGACTTTGAGGGGTGCAGTTTTTAGAATGGTGTCATCTTTGGGTATTTTCTGTCCCCAAAATTACTTCAAATGTGCTGTGGTTCCTAAAAAAAAGGGTTTGTAAGTTTTGTTGGAAAAATGAGAAATTGCTGATCAACTTTTACCCTCCTAACAAAAAAAGAAAGTTTAAAAAATTATGCAGATGTAAAGCAGACATGTAGAAAATGTTATTTATTAACTATTTTGTGTAACATAACTCTCTGGTTTAAGTGCATAAGAATTAAAAGTATGAAAATTGCACAATTTTCAAAATTCACAAATAAACCAAAGTCAAATCGAAGCAAATTTTATCACAATCATGAAGAAAAATATTTAACGAAAAAACACTCTCAGAATCACTGGGATCTGTTGAAGCGTTCCAGAGTTCTTATCTCACAAAGTGACACTATTCAGAATTGTAAAATTTGGCCTGATCACGAAGGTGAAAACGTGCTCAGGGTGAAGGGGTTAAAGCTCTATCATGCAGGTTACGGAGTGTAACTACCTTAAAAAGTATTTATGTGCACATACTCTGAGACTGACAGGTCTAATACCCTGGAGAGAACACGTATTGCAATGTGTTAACCTCTTCCCGACCGCCCACAGTAGAGAAACGTTGGCGCTTGCTGGGCTTTGTGCAGCGCCGACGGTTTTGTGCCCCCCGGGACCCCCACATACCTTACAACGCGGGGATCCCGGTGCGCAATGCATGCTGGGACCCCCAACGTCATCGAGACCTGATTGGTTCAGGTCCTGATGACGTCAGCGTCACAGCAGCCAATGGGAGCGATCGCTGGGAAAGCTGCTTGTTTCCCGGCGATCTCACTCATTGTAACGCGGCTTCTCCTCTGATCTAACACTGACAGATGATCAGAGGTGAAGCAGTGTTACTGTGTGACTAGATCGCTGCCTGGCACAGCTGATTGCTGCCTGGCACAGCTGTGCCAGGCAGCGATCTTGTCACACAGTAACGCTGCTTCACCTCTGATCATCTGTCATTGTGAGATCAGAGGAGAAGTCGCGTTATTATGTGCCAGGCAGCGATCTTGTCACATAGTAACGCTGCTTCACCTCTGATCATCTGTCAGTGTGAGATCAGAGGAGAAGTGGCGTTACTATGAGTCAGATCGCAGGGCAGCGATCTTGTCACAAAAATAAAAAAAGAAAAAAAAAAAGCAGGTACACAGGTTAGGGCTAGGGCTAGGGCTAGGGTTAGGGCTAGGGTTAGGGCTAGGGTTAGGGCTAGGGCTGGGATTAAGGTTATGGGTGTGTTGGTGTTAGGTTTGTGGTTAGGGTTATGGTTAGGGCTGAGATTAGGGTTAGGGGTGTGTTGGGGTTAGGGTTGGAATTAGAATTGGGGGTTTCCACTGTTTAGTTACATCAGGGGCTCTGTAAATGCAATATGACGCCCGCAGACCATTCCATCAAAGTCTGCATTTCAGAACGTCACTACTTCCCTTCCGAGCCCCACCGTGTGCCCAAACAGTAGTTTTCTACCACATATGGGGTACCAGCGTACTCAGGACAAATGGACAACAACTCTTAGGGTCCAATTTCTCCTGTTACCCTTGTGAAAATAAAAATTGGGGGCTAAAAGATCATTTTTGTGGAAAAAAAACGATTTTTTTATTTTCACGCCTCTACATTATAAACGTTACTGAAACACTTGGGGGTTCAAAGTGCTCACCACACATCTAGATAAGTTCCTTGGGGGGTCTAGTTTCCAAAATGGGGTCATTTGTGGGGGGTTTCCACTGTTTAGGTACATCAGGGGCTCTGTAAACGCGACATGACACCTGCAGACCATTCCATCAAAGTCTGCATTTCAGAACGTCACTACTTCCCTTCCGAGCCCCGACGTGTGCCCAAACAGTAGTTTTCTCCCACATATGGGGTACCAGCGTACTCAGGACAAATTGGACAACAACTCTTAGGGTCCAATTTCTCCTGTTACCCTTGTGAAAATAAAAATTGGGGGCTAAAAGATCATTTTTGTGGAAAAAAAATGATTTTTTTATTTTCATGCCTCTACATTATAAACTTTACTGAAACACTTGGGGGTTCAAAGTGCTCACCACACATCTAGATAAGTCCCTTGGGGGGGTCTAATTTCCAAAATGGGGTCACTTGTGGGGGTTTCCACTGTTTAGGTACATCAGGGGCTCTCCAAATGTGACATGGCATCCGATCTCAATTCCAGCCAATTCTGCATTGAAAAAGTCAAACGGCACTCCTTCCGTTCTGAGCTCTGCCGTGTGCTCAAACTGTGGTTTAGCCCCACATACGGGGTATTGGCGTATTCGGGAGAAATTGCACAAAAAATTTTGTGTTCATTTTCTCTTTTTACACTTGTGAAAATAAAAAAAATGGTTTTGAAGTAAAATGTTTGTGAAAAAAAGTTAAATGTTTATTTTTTCCTTCCATATTCCATTCATTCACGTGAAGCACCTGAAGGGTTAATAAACTTCTTGAATGTGGTTTTGAGTACATTGAGAGTTGCAGTTTTTAGAATGGTGTCACTTTTGGGTATTTTTTGTCATATTGACCCCCCAAACTCACTTCAAATGTGAGGTGGTCCCTAAAAAAAATGGTGTTGCAAGTTTTGTTGTAAAAATGAGAAATCGCTGGTCAACTTTTAACCCTTATAACTTCCTAAAAAAAAAAAACTATGTTTCCAAAATTGTGCAGATGTAAAGTAGACATGTGGGAAATGTTATTTATTAACTATTTTGTGCGATATCACTCTCTGATTTAAGGGCATAAAAATTAAAAGTTTGAAAATTGCAAAATTTTCTAAATTTTCGCCAAATTTTGATTTTTTTAACAAATAAGCGCAGATCATATCTAAAAAATTTTACCACCATCATGAAGTACAATATGTCATGAGAAAACAATGTCAGAATCAGTAGGATCCGTTGAAGCGTTCTAGAGTTATGACCTCATAAAGTGATACTGGTCAGAATTGAAAAAATTGGCCCAGTCACGAAGGCAAAAACAGGCTCGGGTGCGAAGGGGTTAAACCAATGGGTTAAGCCCCATACTAGGACTAACTAAAAAAAGTAAGGATAAAGCGCTCAATTAATCAAACTCAGAGTTTTGCCTACATTTTGTGAATGTTGGTGTTTTCACACCAGTTTCTTTCAGTCCTGACAAAGTAGACGAAGCTGAGGAGGGATGTGGTCTATTTCATGACAAACTGTAGTATTCCGTATGTTAGAAATCTCATTCCAGCACCTGGCTTAATTAAGATTTCTAGTGTAGAGCATAGAGGCACACATCACTTGTCAGATTCATGAAAAGGCATACACCTCTTCATGAATTAGGAGCATCTGACTCCAGCACAACCCTCATCAAGACCGGCATGAACAGTCACATTATTTAACTTGCATGGTGAACACCATAAAAAACTAAAAATAAAAACCACTCCAAAAATATGGCTTTTACATCATAGTGACACAGAAAAAAATGGAATAATGGAAAAAAGAGATCAAAAGGAGTCTTGTGTCATGAAAATAATAACGCATGCTGAAATGATTCAGGTATAGGGTTGTTTTTCAGCCAAAAGTTTGCGTTTTTGCTTAAGAAAACTACAATGAACAAAGAATGGCATCTAAATATCTTTCAAGAGCAACTTTTCCCAACAAGAAGAAATTTGGTGATGAACAATGCTTTTTCCAGCATGTGGACCACCATGTTACAAAGCAAAAGTTATAACTAAGTGGCTAGTTGAACAAAACATTGAAACAGAACATTGTGCCATTGCCAGGAAACTCCCGAGATCTCAAACTCAATAAGAACCTGTGGGCAATCCTCAAAACGCAGGTGGACAAACAAAAACACAGAAGAAGCCTGCGATCACATGAGTGCATAAAACATTGTCAGCAGTTCAAAGCATTGGCAGTAACCAAGCGAAGGGAGAGTGCAGTTTAATCTGAGCTTACATCATGGGTTTACCATGACAGAGAGGAGCCAAAATACCACACCGTCTGATTTTTTCTACTACTGCTCTGACTAGAAGCACTTCTCTTTCATATTAAATAGTCAAGGCTTCTTCTAGCATTGCAGGTATTAATCTGCTTAATTGAGAGCTACTGGATGCTTGCCTGTATTAAGGTTCTCATCTGTTCACTGTTGGCCCCTCCTCTCTCCTATCCTATATATACTGGACTCTAGCAAACAAGCATTGCCAAAGCTAGCTTCATTGGTGCATGGTTCACAAGTTGGTTGAGAGTTGTTGTTTGAGAAGGTGTTTGGTGAATTTATCCAAGACCGCTGCATAGTTTAGGTTGTGTACTAATCCTCTCCTTCTCCTATTTTGTTTTTCCCTCATCCTCCAATCCTTGGAATTTTCCTCTGTTGTTTGTGTGTGCATATTTTAATGATAGGTATTTTTCTTTATCCCTGTTGTTATTCTGGTTGGGGTACTGCCATATATCAGTACCCCCCTCTTCCCTTGGTGGGGGAAGTGAACAGATTGAGAGCGGATTAAGGAGGTCAGCAAGGTACGTGGCCCTGGCGTCTTCACCATTAGAAGTAATCCAAAGAATAGGGATAACTAGGGTGCCCCTAGCATTAGGGACAAGGAAGGAGCCCTTTTTCCCAGGATGCCTGACAACAGAGTGATGACTGCTCACTCATACGTGGAGCAGACTGACTCTGACGATGCTGTGACGTGCCATCAGTTCAACTGACAAGCCCTGCGATGTGCTTTCTAATGACAAGCAGTACATCACAGTGATTGTCAGCTGAAAGCATGGCACTTCTCTGCACAGATCCTGCCAAAGCTTTGGAGGAGAGTAAAGTCTGATCTGAGCATGCGTGTTCAGACTGATGTCATTCACAGCGGTAGCACTACTCCCACCAATGACGTGCACTTCTCAGTACGTCCAATTCTGGTTTGCAGACTGGAAGTAACAGAGTCAGAATCACAACAGAGGAATATAGCAACCACACAGAAATGAACCTACAAGAGCAGGGCAGGTAATAGGAGTATATTAGAAAACTGATAGGAAGAGATACGCTCTAAGAAATGGGGTGAACTTTATTAGTGAAAAACCTCTTTAATTTCTACTTAAATAGAAAATGTGCGCACACCAGCAGTTTTCTCTGATAACAACTTATTTTGTCTGACCCATCAGTGGAATTCTTGTAATCTACACATCACCGGGACATTTTACATAGGAATACTTTTTACTAAATGAACAGAACAGCTTTAAACAAGTAATTAGATGGGTCAATTTCTGAGGCAGCTAAATCAGATCAGATTTTTTATGCTGTAAACACTATGTAATTTAAAGCTAGTTTTCAAACTAATAAAGCAATCTTATATACCGATATGCATAGATAGATATTACTGAGATATATAATCAGTGCTTTGCGTGTGTAGTTTTCCGTACTTGTATTTAGCTAATAAATAAATAAAAAATGGCGTAACAAACAACTGTAAACTGGTGTTAGTAATCTGGGAAGGGGCTAATAAATATCAAGCTTCCCAGTCTATTAATATCAGCTCACAGCTGTCTGTTTAGTCTTTACTGGTAATTAAATAAAGGGGGACCCAAAAAAATGATGTGGTGTCCCCCCTATTTTTTAACAACCAGCAAAGTCTAAGCAGACAGCTGTGGGCTGATATTAATAGGCTGGGAAGGGTCATTTGGATATTGACCCCTTCCCAGCCTAATCAGAGAGGCCTTCAGCTGACCTCTAAATGGTGAATCCATTAGTTGTGCCAATTCTGGCGCTTAACCTCAGGTCTTCCTGATTGCCCTGGTGTGATTGCAATTGTAGTAATGGTTTTGGGGTTGATGTCAGCTGTGTGATGTCTGCTGACATCAAGCCCAGGGGTTAGTAATGGAGCGGAATCTGTCAGACAACCCCATTTCAAACCACATAGTCAAAATAAATAAACACACACAGACAAGTCCTTTAATTGTAAAAAGCACTCCCTGACAATTACCTTCTTGTACCCATTTTTTAACAAAAAAAAGTAATCCACATCTGTCCATCGTAATCCACTATATGGAGGTTCCATGACGATCTCCGTAATCTTCAACCAGGAAATGGAGCCCGATTCAGAAAATGCAGCTCCACAGACTAGAGCAGTAGCCACTGTCGGTTCTCATGCTGTGCAGTGCGAGCACCCAGCTGCTGTGATGAGCGGTGATGTCAGTAAGATTATCGCAGTTCACAGCCGCTGAACCATGGTAACCTTCATGAAGTCACCGCTCACAGTATGACAACTTACTGTGCAAGGGTCTCTATTACTACTTAATTATGCTCACAGATAAGGCATGAAAAACAGGCTCACAAACTGCCTATAAAAATAAAATTTAATCACTGGTTTAATAGGATCTTACTTACCACAGCAATACAAACTAACAATGCACAAAACACAAACCTGGACAAAAAGCTATAGTAGTGTGTTCAAAGATACATTTACTTCTTGGCGTAAATGACGTTAAACATATATGTATGTTCCTAAGATACAAATGCCTGTTGACAACTCTTACAAGCTATTGCTCAGTGCAGGCTAAAAGTCTACCAGCTACTGCAGATAACATCTTTGCCTCTGGTTCCCTGGAAGTGCCGGATATTGTTCCGTTAAATATATCTCACTTTGTTCTTTTCATTTCACAACTTCAACAGCTACCATCAGATATTAGTTTCATAAGAAGCAGAGATATGAGAGCTAAATGAGGTTAATGTGGGCTGTGCGGGATTATTGTCTCTTGTCTTCCTCAAATGGTAACACTATATGCATAAGCGCTTGGCTATGACAAGTTACTTAAAGCAGCAGATAAGATCTGTGTGCACAATGAAATGTATAAAAACTGGCTATACCAATATATATCTCCAGTCTAAAGATTGTTAAAAGCTAAACAGAAGAGAATATACAGCTGACATATTCTGACCTCAATTTGTTTGGCCAAGTGGGGATGATAGGTAGTGACTGAGCTGCGACGAGTTGCAGGAACAAAAGGTACAAAACTATGCTTGTCAAAGAATGACGTCTGAGTGCCGTGACCGCACAATCAACAGATTCGAGGAGAGTCGGGATCCTCACACAAACCCTTAAACTATTTTTATTGAACTTTTCTGCCTGATCTCTTTGGTAAGTGGGAAGCACAAGACCCCAATGCAGCTATGGTTGTTATAAAGATATTAAAGTATTCTAGTCATTGCCAAGGATCACAAGAAAGATGCAGTAGCTGTGCATTGGATGTAGCATAAAATGTGTTCATTCGAATTACTTTCTTGAGCAGCAAATCTCTTCCTCGTGTAATGTAAAAACGGGCTCTAAGAGTATCAACTGACAGCCCTTGCTGCTCCAATTCGTACAGTGAAAAAGTGAGACATTTTAGCCTTCATGGTTCTTCCGAAGGTCTCTAAATATTTTCTGAGAGTTTGCAGTCTGGGAAAGAGATACGATAGACATCTAATGGTAAGAGGTCAGTGTCAACTAATAATATATATATATATATATATATATATATATATATATATATATATATATAAAATTAATGTTTTACTAACTTATATAATAATGATATATTAAAGTCAGAAAGCATTCTGTGTGATACAATTTTTAGGAAAACAGACATCTGATAGAGGGCAAATAATTTTTGCAGCACTGAATTAGACCTTTTAAATACACTAAATTTTCAAATTGAAAATGTTTCACAAATTTATCTGTCATATTTTTGCACAGTATTCTCAGAAAAAAGTTAAATAATACATTGCTTGAGTATTGATACACATTTTCACTTTCACTGGCAAAACTTAATTCTGTCTATGTCATTTTGCTGTGGACCCATAACCATTTTCCTTATGCATTGGATCTATCTGATGTTTACCGCATAAAGTGATGCTATTCTTTTCTATTCCTTATCTACACCTCAAAAACATTTCTAGAATTCAACCTTTTCTTACTTTCGACTCTGCAAAAACTCTTTTTCTGGCTCTTATTCATTCTCGTCTGGACTATTGTAACTCTCTACTAATCGGTCTCAATCTTACCACTCTCCCCTCTCCAATCTGTTTTGAATGCTGCAGCCAGGATCATATTCCTTATCAACAGTTACACCGATGCCTCTACCTTGTGCCAGTCATTACACTGGTTACCCACCCCAGAGTTCAATATAAACTTATCACTCTCATCCACAAAGTGCTCCACAGTTCAGCACCACCCTACATCTCCTTCCTTGTCTCAGTCTACCACCCTACCCATGCCCTCCGTTTTACTAATGACTCAATCCTCAATAACCAGAACCTCCCACTCCCGTCTCCAAGACTTCTCACGTGCTGCACCATTTCTTTGGAATGCACTACCCAGGATAATTCAGTTAATCTGCAATACCCACAGTTTTAATCATGCCCTAAAAACGCATTTCTTCAGAATGGCCAACCACCTCAGCATATTTATCTAACTATACCTGTGTTGCCCATTTAAAATTTTCTTCATAACCAGGACCCTTGTAACATGTTCTCACACACTTTAATGCTTTTACTAGCCATCTATGTCTATACTTTTACACATACTGGTTGGTTACCGGTTAATACACCGCTACATGAACACCCAATTTATTACATTATTGCTTGTCAGAACAATGAAAGCAATTGTTACCATCCACCTTTCGTGTCTCCCCTATATTTCCTCACAGAAACCTCAAGATAAGTGCTCAGCATAGAACACAAGAATGTGATCCTAATAAAAATGCTAACTTATCCCACACAAAATAAGACCCCATTCAGGCCGTCATCTGTCACTGGGAAGAACAAAGACTCTGGAAAAGTGACACTGCTCCCATCCCCTCAAATAAAATCCAGTGACATCTGTGCTCTCAAATCCAAATGCCCCTCCTTCTGAGACCCATTGTGCCTAAACCGCAATAAGCAGCCAGATGCTTGGCATTATTGTAGTGGGGAGAGACCAATTAATTTATAAGGTGCGTGTCAGAAGCAAAAGCTGAGCAAAATGTATGGGGGAGCTAAACTGTATGAGGGGTCAATGTATGGGCACTAAATTGGCATATGTGCAATTCACCAGAATAAAGCATGGTGTGGATGTTACAAAATAGTCATTGCAGCCGTAGATTAATTTATTGAGAGGTGCAATTTCTACAATGGTGTAATTATTGGGGGTCTTCTGCTGTTCAGGCACCTTAGGGGCTCCACAAATGTTGCCCACAAACTATTCTAGGGCTTCAAAAGCAAAATAATGCTCCTTACTTCTCAGCCTAGTCGTGTGGCCTAACAGTAGTTTCTAACAACATATGGGGCATCACTGCGTTCAGGAGAAATTGCACAATAAATTGTGGGGTCCAGTTTCACCTGCTAACCCTTGTGTAACTGACAAATTTGCAACAAATAAAAAAATTACATTTTTAAAACTAAATTGTTATAGTTTCATTTCCCAATGTGTGTGATGCATTTATAGGTTCAAAATACTCACAACACTCCTAGATGAGTTTCTTAACCAGTGACATTTCTAATATGGGGTCACCTGGAGGGGTTGCTGTTTTGGCATCCCAGAAGCTCAACTAATCGCTTTCACAATCTATTCAAATAGAATTTGCATTCTAAAAGCCAAGTAGCGCTCCTTCACATCCGACCTCTGCTGTGTACTCAAAAACTAGTGTACAACCACATATGGGGTACTGCCACGTTCAGTAAAAATTGCATAGCAAATTTTGGGGTCCATTTTCTCCTATTACCTCGCGTGGAAATTATAAATTTTGTGCTAAAATAGTATTTTAGTGAAAAAATGTAATTTTTTGCTTTCACATCTAAATTATACAACATTTTGTGAATCACATGTACGTTAAAAATGTTCAGTACACCTCTAGATGAATTCCTTCAGTAATACCAGAAGGGTTAAAACACTTCCTGACAGTTTTGAAGTATTTGAGTGGTGCGGTTATTAAGATGGTATTACTTCTAAAGGAGTTTCCAATATTTAAGCCCCTCAATGTCCTTTTAAATCTGAATAGGTCCCTTATGAAACATCCTAACATCCTAACAAAATAAAATGACGTTTGTAAAATGATGCAGATGCAAGGTAGACATGTGGGAAATATTATATATTAATTATTTTGTACAGTATGACTAACTGGCTTAAGGATATTAAAATTGAAAGTTTTAAAATTGCTAATTTTTCAAAATTTTCGCCATATTTCCGATATTTTCACAAATAAATGCAAAATATATCACTTAAATACATTGCCGCATTCCAGAGTTATTACCACATGAAGTGAGACTGGTCAGATTTAAAAGATTTGGCATCTTAATTAAAGTCAAAAATGGTTCGGTCACTATGAGATTAAATAATTTTGATGAGGGAAATTTTAAAAAAAAGCTAAAATAAAAAAAGTGGCTGCATCATTATAATTGGGGATATAGTTGTGTTCAGAATTAGCCAATCATGTTTAAATTCATGTTACGTAGTAGTCAGTACACAACTGTCATCATCCCCATCCTAGTATGCATGGCTTTCGCATCCCTATCCTGGTATGCATGGCCCCCTCATCTCTATCCTGGTATGCATGGCCCCCTCATCCCCATCTTGCTATGCATGGCCCCCTCATCTCATCCCCATCCTGGTATGCATGGCCTCCTTATCCCTATCCTGGTATGCATGGCCCCTTTATCTCTAGTCTGGTACACATGTCCTCCTTATCCCTAGCCTGGTAGGCATGGCACACTCATCCTTATCCTGGTATGCATGGCATCCTCATGCCTATCCTGGTATGCATATCCTCCTCATCCCTATCCTGGTATGAACGGCTCCCTCATCCCTATCCTGGTATGCAGGGCCCCCATCTCCGTCCTGGAATGCATGGCCCCATCCTTATCCTGGTATGATTCGCCACCATCCCCATTCTGGTATGCATGGACCCCATCAGAAAAACATAAAAAAATAAACCATTATACTTACCTTCCTTGTGGTCACTCGCAGCATCTCGTTCCGATGCCAGCAGCTGATTTATGCTTGTAAGCAGTGCATGGCAGGGACATCATGCGCTGCTACTTACAAGCTGAGGACAGCTGCCAGAATACTCACTGCTCTCCATGCTGGGACTATGTGCATGGAGAGCAGTGAATATTCATTGCTTTCAATAGCTGGCACAGTGTTAGCTGCAGCCGCCGGCTTCCTGCAGCTGCCAGGAGTTCACGTGTGCCCGCTACTAAAGGGAATGAATATTCACTGCATTCCAAGCCTATGGGAATGGAAAGCAGTGAATATTCATTCCTTTATGTAGCGGGTACATGCGAATGTGCAGCAGCTGTTGCGGCTCCTGCCTCCTGTGATCCGCTGCTCCGCCGGTGTCCCACCTCAGCCAGAGCAGGTACATCCGAACTATAAGTTGCACAACTCATTTTTCTCCAAATTTTTTTGGAAAAAAGTCCAAAAAATATGGTACACCAAAAGCCATGATCTATAAACAGCTTACAACACAGCAAAGTACTCTCATTACTAAAAGCCATTAGTCAGGAGAAGCATACAAATAAAACATCCAATGCATACCATGGGAATTTCTGAAAATTGTCATCAAGAAGTGACTTAAATTTGACAAGACAGTGATATTACCTAGAACTGGACATCCTTCAAAAATTCATGAAAAGACAAGAAGAAAATTTATCCAGGAGACTTCCAAGAGGTCTACAGCAACAGTACAGGAGCTGTAGGAAGTTCTGGCAAGTACTGCATATGACAACAATCTCCTGCAAAGCCAATACTGCACATCACAAAAAAATCACCATGCCCACAGTGAATCATGGTGGAGGCATCATTAGCATTTTTGACTGTTTTTGTCAACTGGAACTGAGGATTTAGTCAAGGTGTAGAGAATTATGAACATTTCCAAATTTCAATCAATTTTGTAACAAAACCTTCAGGCCTCGGTTAAAAAGCTGAAGAAGAATTTCACCTTTCAGCATGACAATGACTATGTGCATATTTCCAAATAAACAAAAGAATGGCTTCACCAGAGGAAGGTAACAGTTTTGGAATGGCCGCAGCTAGACCCTAATCCAATTTAAAATCTTTAGGCTGACTTGAAGCGCGCTATACCCAGGAGATGACCTCACTATCAGATTTGCATTGCTACTGCAAGGAAGAGTGGGCAAAGATTGTCAATTCTTGGTGTGCCATGGTGATACACTCCTACTCAACAAGACTGAAAGCTGTTATAAATTCAAAGGGTACTTGAACAAAGTACAATATTAATTTAATGATAAGCATAATTATGAATCAAAAACAGTGTGCACTACTAAAGAGAGGTGCCGAGGTAGGTTCCTACACCGTGACAATTTATGAAACAAAGAACCTGGCAGGTTCTTTGTTTCACAAACATAATTATGATGACAAATTATTTTAGTTTTTTTTTTTTTTACAGCCTCTAAAATTTAAGTTTATTTTTCAATTGAATTGTGCAGATTACTGGTGACATTAAGGCTATGTGTGCACGTTGCAGATTTCCTTGTGGAAATTTTTGCAAGGATTCTGCCTCTCATGATCACCATCCCAGGCTAAAACCAAATCTGGCACTTAGCCTTGCCCTTCCCACTTGCCTTGTAGCAGTGGAAAGTAGGGTAATATTTGAGGGGTTGATGTCACCTTTGTATTGTACGGTAACATCAACCCCACGGATTAGTAAAGGAGAGGCATCTATAAGACACCTATTCATTACTAACCCCATAGTTACATGGTAAATAAACACACAGCCAGAATAAAGTCCTTTAATTGAAATAATCACACAGACTCCTTTATTGAATCTTAATTTACCATACTTACTGTATCGCCTAATCCACGACTCCCTCATGCCCTGCAGCAAAAAAAAATAATAAACCAACATATAATACTCCCTGTCCGACATAGTCCATTTACTGAGTGTTCCACGACGATCTCACGTGTAGAACAGTAACATCGGGAGATGAGACTGCTCTACCCGGCCTCCAGTGATACACTGACAAGAGGTGATCCCTCCCATAGAGTATCATTGAAATGCCGTGAGAATTCACCAGAGTTCATCAGCTCCGGTGCTCACTTACGGCACTACCGCTGTGTGAGAACTTTCCCACGCAGCGGTGCCATAAGTGAAAGCACCGAAGCTGACCTGCTGATACACTGACAGGAGGTAAACGCTCCTGCAGTGTATTACCAGCAGCCGGGTAGAGTGGTCACATCTCCACATGTGACCTACATGTGAGATCGTCGTGGGGCAATCTGGATTACCTGGACTACGGCGGACAGGGAGTAGACACGCGTAATCAATGAAATCTCAAGAATATCAAGGAATTCAACAGAGAAAGGTTTTGCTCAGTGTCAGAAAGTTTGGTCTCAGTCACAGGCAATGGAACTTGCAACAGGATAATGACCCAAAACACACAGCTAAAAATACCCAAGAATGGCTAAGAGGAAAACATTGGACTATTCTGAAGTGGCCTTCTATAAGTCCTGACCTAAATCCTATTGAGCACCTTTGCAAAGAGCTAAAACATGGCATCTGGAAAAGGCAACCTTCAAACACGAGACAACTGGAGCAGTTTGCTCTTGAGGAGTGAGCCAAAATATCTGTCGAAAGGTGCAGAAGTCTTATTGACAGCTACAGGAATCGTTTGATTGCAGTGATTGCCTCAAAAGGTTGTTCAACAAAATATTAAGTTAAGGTTACCATCATTTCTGTCCAGGCCAATTTTATGAGTTTTATTTTTTTTTTAAATTCTGTTGAAGCATGGCTGAAAAGAAACTTCTGACTTTCATTTGTTCATTTTCATAGATTTTTGATTTATTATTACTTTTGTTAGAATCAAGTTATTTCTGTGACCATTGTAGGTTTTTCTGTCATTAAACGAGGGGTACCAACAATTTTGACCACGTGTGTACGTTGATTTATTGTTTTACATTATTTCTAGAAGATGAGGTCCTCGGGGATCTGATGTGAGGCGAGTATAATGAGTTTTTATTTTTATGTGAATATGTATCTGTGCGCCAGGAGATGATACTACTCTCCCATCAGTGGTACCTGCTGTCACTGTTATCAGTGACAGCAGACATAACCAGATGGGATTAATTCCCAATTTTAAGTCCAAAATAATTAAATTACAGGGTACTCCACAAAAACCCAAGACATGCACCTCTATTCACCCCTATAGTGTATAGGAAAAATGATGTACACCTTATCACTATAATGCAAGAATTTGGGAATCTGGGAATCTCGGGCGCAGATAACTACTGCACATGCCCAAGATTCCTGCCCCGCAGTGTGAATAAACCATAAGCGACTGCGGGGCCGGGTCTCTGGCCGCCGACGTCATGACAGAGGATGGGCGACAGTAACCAAGAAGACATAGTACAGCGAAGGCACCAGGATTTGAAAATAAAGATTTGGAGGCGGAGACACAATGCAGCAATATGAGTGATGGATGTGAGGCATCTCTGTCAGATGGGGAAAGACCTGCCCCCCTGATAAATATCAGGTATGTCTGACCAATTTTAAAATCGATTATTTCTGCGGTGCAAGGTACCCTGTTATGAATGAGTCACCGAGGAAGAAACAACAAAAAGCAAGCTAAGCCCAGAAAACCGGAGAGGTTGGTAACTAGCGGATTGCACACCCCTGATCCTATCCACAACAACTAGCAGTAGCCATGGAGTGTGCCTACGGTGGTCCTAGACGCCTTGTCACGGCTGGAGAACTAAATAAGCCTAAAGAAAGAAAGGGAAAATCTAAACTGCCCCAGAGCAGACCCCAAAGCAATAGACAGCCCCCAATATGTATTGTCGATGCGATCACTGTGCACTTAGTCATGACGTATTTATACTGCAAATATCGGAAAGGGGTTTAAAAGGTGTTCTATGAGATTAGAAAGAAAACAAAATAAATAAGGGAAATTGTCATTATAAAATAATTCCTCTTTAAATTTAATTAGCAAATCACAATATTTTAGTTAAGGGAGGTAATCACTATAGAATTAAACTAGCTGCCTTCCTGTTATACTGACAGAAACCTGACCTTGCAGTTAGGACCGGTGCCTGGGTTTGTATGTAGTAGGAAATTGTATTGCTGTGACCTAGAGAACTCCTATGCCACCCATTGTCATTCAGAAAGTCAGAGTGGGCAGCAGTGTGAGCAGACTCTTCTTACCTCAGCTCCGATGCTATCTACTGTATTGCATCTCAATATCCACTGGATATAAATCTTCCTACACATAGAGACAGAGTGGAGCTCCCTACTGCACACGCTCACCGGCACAATCCTATTAATATTCTAGGACAGGTTTCTGTCAAGAGTAAAAAGACAGCAGCCATTTTAACCCTATTGTGATTACCTCCCTGAACAAAACCAATTTGCTAATAAAAGAATTTAGGAATTTATAATGACATGCCCTTTATCGATTTATTTTTTTACTATTCCCAGATAACCCTTTTAATATTTTAATTTTCTAACATATGGTCTCACATTATCCTCATTACCCACTAGTACAGAGAAGAGTAGATTGCATAGTGATGAGCTGCCGCTGTCATAGTGCAAATGCTGCAAAGTAGTACAACCCATAACATTTTCTATTTTTCTGACATTACAGTGGGAATTAAGTTTTTCTGGTGACATGCCATCTTGACGGTGGATAAATAACACTATCGTGCCGATAATCTTGCTAGATTTCTGAAGTAAAACAGAGTAGCAACATTTTGAATAATTAAAAATTGCGCAAACATTTTGCAACTTTTGTTGTTTTCACGCCTTTCCCAGCCAGACCTCACAAACTGGATGGAGCATGGGTGGGTCAAGTGTAGAAGCATGCCCAATAGTTTCCTAAAAGGTTGCATCATAAATATACACCAGACTTTTATTTAATGAATAAGGCTGGAGTCACACTTGTGAGTGTGATGCGAGAAACTCGCACGAGTCTCTTACATCAACAATCCGGCGCTGCCGCCGGCACTAGGAACCGGAGTGTGCGGTTGCATGTATTTCAACACAGCCGCACATTCTGGTCCCGAGTGCCGGTGGCAGTGCCGGGTATTGATGCGAGAGACTCGTGCAAGTTTCTCGCATTACACACGCAAGTGTGACCCAGTCTAAGACCCATCATACTCCTGCACGCCGATCATTAAGACTGGCATATGAAACGCCAGTGGGCGGCAACAACCGTGACTGAACGCAGTGAAGCACACCCATAAATGACTAAATGAGTAGGTACAATAAAGCTATATAAAGTGATTTTTCCATTTTATTACAGCCCTGTTTTTAATGAAAAAAGTGTTGATGATGCACATTGCATCACTAACTACGCACTGGGGACAGTTTACATGCTACAAAGGACATGACTGGTTCCCTTTAAGGGAACTCTTTAGATTTAGGCATGGCGATATCACACAATTCAACAATATTATAAATATTTAAACCTGAACTGGTATTTTAAGAAAAATTTTTATGAAATAGAGATATGGGAAGAAGAGAAAAAAAAATCAGCAATTCATCCTTTGTTTTAAGACGTTTTAAATTTTAACTTTATTCTGTGGGTCAGAAAAATTATGGCGACACCAGATGTATGTAGTTTTATTACTACTTTTGTACAATAAACACACAATACATTTGTTTTGTGTTGCCTTATTCTGAGGCCATACATTTACAATTTTCTGTCTAAAGGCAGAGACACACTGGCGAATTTTTCGTCTGAGAATCGGATTGTAAAACTTGCCCTGGCCGGCAGCTCTCCTGACCTGAGCATGACAGTGTGATGGATTACTATGCAGCTGTCAAGTTCAGGTCAGGAGAGGTGCCAGCCAGGGCAAGTTTTACGATCCGATTCTCGGATGAAAAATTCGCCAGTGTGTCTCTGCCCTAAGATTAGTAAAAGGGCTAATTTTTTATGTCATAAGATATAGTTTTCAGTAGTACCATTTTCAGATACATGACTTTTTTGTTCATTTTTTATTACACTTTTTGGGAGAAGGAATGTCCAAACTAAATGGTAATTCTGGATTTTTTTCTTAAACACGTCCCTATTCTAATCAGTTTAATTAATATAATTACTTTATTCTGCAGGTCAATATGATAATGACAATACCCAATTTATGTATTTTTTTATGCTTTACTATTTTTGGGTAGTTTGTCAAATTCCGAGGCCCATAATTCATTAATTTTTCTGTTAACAAAGTGGTATTACCACTTGTTTTTTTTTTGCAGGATAAGTTGTAGTTTTCATTGGTGCCACTTTTGTGTACATACAACTTTTTTATCTCTTCATTTTTTGCGGGGCTGCATGAGAAAAAGCAGCATGATTTTTGTACTTTTTTCTTACAGCATTCACTAAGTAGTACAAATAATGAAATAGCATTATAGTATGAGACAATATGATGGTAATTACATTGATTCACAATTTATGTTTTTTCTGTTGTATTACATTTTGACAAGTAAAATATAGTATTTTAATCACATTTTTAGAGCCATAAATTTTTCATTTTTTTGTGCATTGAGTTCCATCAAGGCTTGCTTTGTGTAAAACACCCTAGTCTTTAGTTATACCATTTTTGATCACTTTTTATTTCGCTTTTTCATGAGGCGGCGTGAACACAAACAGCATTATGGCAATGTTTCCTCTATTTAGCTATCATTCATTGTGCCAGATAATTACTGACATAGCATTTTTATATGTATTAATATAGACAATGCAATAGCAATTATGAGTTATTTATAATGGATATTAATTTTTTGATATTTATTGGCCATTATACATTATTTTTTATTGGAAAAACTGGCATGGGAGTTTTTACTTTTAACACTTAAAACTTTTTAGTTTTTACACATTTTTTCACAATGTTTATTAGTACCCTAAGAGGACACGGACAGTATTTGATTAGTTATTCTGTTAGGCCCGACCCGCCTTTTGACTGAGATGTGTGCCAGAGATGTAGTACATTGTTCTACTGTTCACAGACACCTGCAAAATATGGCCTTCAAGAATAGTCATCAGAAGAAAAACTCTCCTGCTTCCTCACCATCAAATTCAGCATCAGAAGTATGCAAAAGAATATCTAAACAAGTCTGATGCAATTTGGAGACAAGTCCTGTTGACCGATTAGGTTAAAATAAAACACTTTGGCCCCAATGATCAAACTTTTACATACCACGGTATGTATATACACACGAGGTCAAATTTGGTGCTTCTAGTGATGAGCGAGCACTAAAATGCTCGGGTGCTCACTGCTCGGGTTGAGCAAAATTGGATTGCTCGGGTGCTCGATGTGAATAATGTTGTTATAGCCTTACGCCACTTTTACAGACTCACAATAAAACATAAAAAAAAACAAACCAAAATGGATTTTCCTGGGAAATATGTTAAGAAACATCCTTTCCAGGGTAATGACTTGTATATAAGGAAAAATAAATAACCAAAAACAAAAATGCTCCTCCACACCTTAGGCTATGTTCACACGTAAAGTTTTTGATGCGTTTTTGAACTTTAGCATTGCTTTCAACCAAGACAAATGCATTCACTGGGAAATGTCATTTTAACATTTTACAACCTTATCTGGCCATGTGGTGTGTGACACATCATCAGACACATCCTGTTTCATTTATGAAGGAGGAATACAGAAAGGAACACAGAAAGTTACAAAGCCTATTTTTATAGGGCCATCAGGCGGCCTTTACTATTCTTAAAGGGCCAGCAGTCGGCCCTCACTATTCTTAGAGATTCATCAGCCAGCTATGCTTTGTTGTTCCCAGTATTAAACAGTGGGTCTCCTATACTGTTAATGCGCATGCAGTGAGTGGCAGGACTGCCAAAAATTAGGACGCACCCCAATACCTCTCTGATGAGACGTACAGGAGGGCCTCATGAAAAAATGTTCCCATTATTAAGAATTGGGTCTCCCATAGTGTTTGCCTTTGCAGTGAATGCAAGGGCTGGCAAAAATTTGGAGGCACTCCAATGCCCCATGGAAGAGACGTAGAGGAGCGCCTCATAAAAAAATGTTCCTACTAGAAAGCAGCGGGTCTCCTATACTTGTAATGCCCATGCACTAAGTGTATGGGCTGACAAACATTTACCCCTGGGGGTATACATGAACACACTAACAAATAGTTTTTACCAACATCATAAACACCCTTTACAAAAAATATGTGGGTGTTGCATCACTGACCATGGTCACCCTAGTGATATGATAGTGGAGGAAGAGGATGAGAAGTAGGAGGACAACAGCAAATAGCCAACATCAGGAAGCGTATAACCATGTGTGGGTGTGAAGAGGTGCATGGGAATAGACCTCCCAAAAAAAGACACTGGATTTGAGTTTATGTTACGCTGCTATCATTTGGTGTTATTGAGAAGTCTGGCCAATCCAGCCCTTGTTCATTTTTATGAGTCAGCCTGTCTGCATTTTCAGTTCACAGGCGGATGCGCTTATCAGTTATAATTCCACCAGCGGCACTAAAAATTCACTCTGACAAAATGCTAGTGGCAGGGCAGGCCAGGACCTCCAAGACGTAGAGAGCCAGTTCATGCCACGTGTCCAGCTTGGATACCCAATAATAAAGCACGGAGGACTTTGGTACGGTCAGCAAGGTACTTCCTCAGCATCTTCCAAAACTTTGCACTCCTTGTGAGAGTACCCCATGCCTCAGGGCCTGTGCGATGGGAGGGTCTGAGAAAACTCTCCCAGAAGTTTGCCATTGTTCTCCTGCTTCTGCTGGAGTGTCTCTCTCACCTGTACTCCTTGGTTGTCCAATGAACTGTAACCTCTGCTGCCAGTGTTTTCAGATGATAATTTTTTTAATAATTCTGCAACAAGGGCTCTCTGGTACTGCCCCATTTTAGTAGACCTGTCCACCTCGGGAATAAGAGATAGAAAGTTCTCCTTGTAGCATGGGTCTAGAAGTGTCACCAACCAGTAATGACTGTCACCCAAAATTTGGAGAACACGAGGGTAAAGGCAGCATAACATAAACTCAGCCATGCATGCCAGACTTCTAACAGGCAAGACTTTCGTGTCCTCACCAAGAGGACGACTGACCATGCTCTCATCCTCCTCCTTTTCCTCAGGCCATCCATGCTGAACAGATGGTATGACAGTTGTGCAGGTAGTACCATCTATAGCGCATGAAACTAGCTCCTGTTCTTCCTCCTCTTCCTCATTGTCACCCAATCCACATTGGGATGAGATGAGACTGGGCTGTGGTTCCTTGCTCCATCTCATTGTGCTCCGCCTGCAATGCATCCTATTTGATTGTGAGCAGAGACTGTTTAAAAACACAGAAGCAAAATGGTAATGCTAATTATGGCGTCATTGCCGCTTACCATCTTAGTGGAGTCGTCAAAGTTTTGGAGGATGGTACATATGTCTGACATCAGGTCCACTCCTGAGGTCTTAATTGTGGAGTCTGAATTGAATACTGACAACCTCGTTGATGCTGGTAGTCAAAAACTGCCTCTTCTGCTCACAAATTCTTTCCAACATCTGCAGTGTAGAGTTCCAACGCGTGGGGTCATCACACACCAGTCGGTGAGCTGGAAGCTGCTGAAGTACGGCAACAGTGGCAGGAGCTGTAGATGACTTTCTAAAATGGGCACACAGGCAGTGTACTTTGACAAGCAAATCCTGCAGCTCCAAGTAGGTTTTTTTTTTTTTTGAAACCGCTGAACCATAAGGTTAAGCACATGGGCCAGGCATGGTACCTGTGTGAGCTCACCTCGCCTCAGATCAGACACCAGATCAGGGCATTGTCACTCCTGGCAGTGGGTTGAGCGGTGTCAGCTACAGATCTGCCTGCTCTTTCAGAGCTGTCCACAACTTCAGCATTGTGCGGTTTGTCACTTAAGCATATTAGCTTCAGCACAGCCTGTTGCCGCTTTGCTGAGGCAGTACTGCAGTGCTTTGCGCTTGTGACTGATGTCATTTTGGAGATGAAGGCTAAAGAGGAGAAGGGGGAGGATGAGGTGCAAGAGCGGTAGACTGTGGGGACAACCTTGATTGACGTAGTGCCTGCAATCCTCGGCGTCGCAAGGACATGTTCCATCCCAAGGTCCATCTGGGTTCCGGCATCCACTATGTTAACCCAGTGTGCCGTCAGCAAGATGTACAGTTGTGGCCAAAAGTATTGACACCCCTGCAATTCTGTCAGATAATACTCAGTTTCTTCCTGAAAATGAATGCAAACACAAATTCTTTGGTATTATTATCTTCATTTAATTTGTCTTAAATGAAAAAACACAAAACAGAATGAAGCAAAAAGCAAAACATTGATCATTTCACACAAAACTCCAAAAATGGGCCAGACAAAAGTATTGTCACCCTCAGCCTAATACTTGGTTGCACAACCTTTAGCCAAAATAACTGCGACCAACTGCTTCCGGCAACCATCAATGAGTTTCTTACAATGCTCTGCTGGAATTTTAGATCATTCTTCATTGGCAAACTGCTCCAGGTCCCTGATATTTGAAGGGTGCCTTCTCCAAACTGCCATTTTTAGATCTCTTCACAGGTGTTCTATGGGATTCAGGTCTGGACTCATTGCTGGCCACCTTAGAAGTCTCCAGTGCTTTCTCTCAAACCATTTTCTAGTGCTTTTTGAAGTGTGTTTTGGGTCATTGTCCTGCTGGAAGACTCATGACCTCTGAGGGAGACCCAGCGTTCTCACACTGGGCCCTACATTATGCTGCAAAATTTGTTGGTAGTCTTCAGACTTCATAATGCCATGCACACAGTCAAGCAGTCCAGTGCCAGAGGCAGCAAAGAAACCCCAAAACATCAGGGAACCTCTGCCATGTTTGACTGTAGGGACCGTCTTCTTTTCTTTGAATGCCTCTTTTTTTCTCCTGTAAACTCTATGTTGATGCCTTTGCCCAAAAAGCTCTACTTTTGTCTCATCTGACCAGAGAACATTTTTCCAAAATGTTTTAGGCTAATTCAGGTAAGTTTTGGCAAACTCCAGCCTGGCTTTTTTATGTCTCGGGGTAAGAAGTGGGGTCTTCCTGGGTCTCCTACCATACAGTCCCTTTTCATTCAGATGCCGACGGATAGTACGGGTTGACACTGTTGTACCCTCGGACTGCAGGGCAGCTTGAACTTGTTTGGATGTTAGTCGAGGTTCTTTATCCAACATCCGCACAATCTTGCGTTGAAATCTCTTGTCAATTTTTCTTTTCTGTCCACATCTAGGGAGGTTAGCCACAGTGCCATGGGCTTTAAACTTATTGATGACACTGCGCACGGTAGACACAGGAACATTCTGGTCTTTAGAGATGGACTTGTAGCCTTGAGATTGCTCATGCTTCCTCACAATTTGGTTTCTCAAGTCCTCAGACAGTTCTTTGGTCTTCTTTCTTTTCTCCATGCTCAATGTGGTACACACAAGGACACAGGACAGAGGTTGAGTCAACTTTAATCCAAGTCAACTGGCTGCAAGTGTGATTTAGTTATTGCCAACACCTGTTAGGTGCCACAGGTAAGTTACAGGTGCTGTTAATTACACAAATTAGAGAAGCATCACATGATTTTTCAAACAGTGCCAATACTTTTGTCCACCCTCTTTTTTATGTTTGGTGTGGAATTATATCCAATTTGGCTTTAGGACACTTCTTTTTGTGCTTTTTCATTTAAGACAAATTAAATGAAGATAATAATACCAAAGAATTTGTGTTTGCAATCATTTTCAGGAAGAAACTGAGTATTATCTGACAGAATGGCAGGGGTGTCAATACTTTTGGCCACAACGGTACGTTCCCTGCCCACAAGCACTTGTCCGAGTGTCCATGGTTAGGTGGACTTTGCCAGTAGCTGCATTGTTGAGGGCACGGCTAATGTTGTGTAATGCGGGGATGGAACACCGGGAGAAACAGTGGCGGCTGAGGACCGAGTACCTTGGGACGGACACCGCCATCAGGTTGCGGAAAGCTTCCGTCTCCACTAACCTAAAAAAGGCAACATTTTGAGTGCAAGCAGTCGCGAAATGTGTGAATTTAGTAGTGTGGCCTGTGGAGAGTTGACTGCGTATTTGCACTTGTGTTTCAAGGACGGGAGTAAAAACAACTGAACGCTGTGCTGGGACAATGACTTGAACGTTCTTGCTGATAGTGCTAGTTGAGTGTGTGCAACGAAAGGTGCAGGGCAGACGGCATCTTCGCATGCATCATGAACAGGGGATTGGCTTGCATGTACAACATCGGAAGAAGGAGTGGTGTCACCCACAGACACTGTTCCTGGACCCTGGTGTTCGGCCCACAAAGTTGGGTGCTTTGCTGCCATGTGCCTGATCATGCTGGTGGTGGTCAGGCTGGTAGTTTTGCTACTCATGCTGATGCTGGCCTGGTAGGTGGTACAAATGACCTTTTTGGGGTTATCGCCAGAGTCATTAAAAAAACAACCAAACTCGGGAAGACCTAACAGGTGGACTGGCAACTTCCGTCATGTTGGTGTTAAAGGAAACGGTTGTCCACCTTCTGTCTACAGCCGCCACACTGCTTCTTCCTGCCTATTGGGGTGCTATGCCTCGCTCCCACTGTATGCTGCTGTCTTCACTCTGCATGTCCTCCTGCCAGCTTGGGTCAGTTACCATATCATCCACCACCTCGTCTTCCACTTGCACACCCTGGTCCTCCTCCTGACTTTCTGGCAATTGTGTCTCATCATCGTCCACTTCTTGTGACACTTTCCCACAGTCGCCTTCGTGTGACCGTAGCTGCTCAAATATTTGGGCATCGCTACATGCAATCTTCTTTTGCCCCGCTTCAAGTGGATCGGACGAGAGGCCCGAATCTAAAAATGGAAAAGTGAACAGCTCTTCGGGGTGTCCAAGTGTGGGATCAGTTGTCTCCGGGCACTCGGCATGGTGGGAGGAAGGAGGATCAGGGTGAGAAACATGCGGTCCAGACTCACGGCTACTGAGACTTGACCGTGTGGAAGACAAGGAGATGGTGGTTACAAAGTTACTGTAAGCATTATCCGCTATCCAACCAACAACCTTTTGACACTGCTCTGAGTTCAACAGTGGTGTGCTATTGCAGTCCCCTAGTAACTGGGAGAGGAAGGTCGGGCGAGAAGATGTGGGTGCTTGTTGTGGAACAATTTCAGCTTGCCCATGGCCTCAGCCTCTGTATGCACCATCACCATCACTCCAGTTCCCTGTCCCTTGCCTTGCGCTTGCAGAAGGGACAGTGTTCTTTTCTTGATATGCTTAATTTTTCCATCTGTGAACATTGAGCTGATGTGTCTTGCCAAAAAGTTCCATTTTTGTCTCATCTGTCCATAGGACATTCTCCCAGAAGCTTTGTGGCTTGTCAACAAGTAGTTTGGCAAATTCCAGTCTGGCTTTTTTCTGACCTTTTTTCAACAATGGTGTCCTCCTTGGTCGTCTCCCATGAAGTCCACTTTGGCTCATACGACGGATGGTGCGATCGGACACTGAGGTTCCTTGAGCTTGAAGTTCACCTTTGATCTGTTTAGAAGTTTTTCTGTGCACTTTTGTTACCATTCGTATTATCCATCTCTTTGATTTGTCATCAATTTTCCTCCTGCCACATCCAGGGAGGTTGGCTACAGTCCCATGGAGCTTACATTTCTGAATAACATATGCAACTGTAGTCACAGGATCATCAAGCTGCTTTGAGATGGTCTTATAACTTTTACCTTTAACATGTTTGTCTATCATTTGCTTTCTAATCTCCTGAGACAATTCTTTCCTTTGCTTCCTCTGGTCCATGTTGAGTGTGATACACATCATGTCACCAAAAAGCACAGTGAGTTTCTGTAGTCGTCTATACAGGCCTACTCACTGATTCCAAGATTGCAGACACCTGTGATGCTAATTAGTGGACACACCTTGAATTAACATGTCCCTTTTGTCTCATTATTTTCAGGGGTACCATCATTTCTGTCCAGGCCTATTTCACGAGTTTTAGGTTTTTTTTTAAAATTCTGTGGAAGAATGGTTGAAATGTAATGTCTGACTTTAATTTGTTAATTTTCATAGATTTTTGATTTATTATTACTTTTGTCAGATTCAAGTTATTTCTGTGACCATTGTGGGTTTTTCTGTCATTAAACGAGGGGTATCAACAATTTTGACCACGTGTGAATATATGTACATATATATCTATAATATAATGCTAGGAGCGTCACTGTGTCTGAAGCCTTTTTAGACTGTGCAAGCGTGACGCGCCTGCGCAGTCTGGACCCCACAGAGTTACGCATCTGGGGATGAGGATTGTGGCCCAGGAGATCGCGGTATGCATAAGCACTGAACACATATTGCGATCTCCAGCACAACTTTCCTATCCGGTACTGCCGCGGGCCTGAGGCCGGGACATGAATCCTCCGTTGGAAATGTCGCATGCATATAGCCCACTTCAGGTGCCATTTTGTTGGTGGGTGCAAATGAATGAAATAAGGCTGTGATGTCTGGAGAGGGCGGGTTGTGGCGTCGGAATCAAGATGGAGGCGCACAAAACAGGATGAGGGTGCAGGATGGGGGCTGCACATGACAGGAAGGGGGTGCAGGATGGGAGCAGCATATGACAGGATGGGGGCGCAAGATAGTAGCAGCACATGACAAGATTAGGGCGCAGGATTGAAGCAGCACAAATCAGGATGGAGACCATATACCAATATAAATGCTCGCCACCAGGGCATAGAACGGGTTCAATAGCTAGCATATATTCTGTACATATATATATATATATATATATATATATATATATACACATTATATATACACACATCCCTCTTCCTGGGATATATGTCCCTCGTTCTGGTATATATGTCCATCATCCTAGCATAAACATATATGTTCCTCATCCTGGGTATGTATGTCCCTCAACATGGTATGTGTTCCTTATCCTGGGTCCCAACCTGGTATATTTCCTCTGTTCTGCCACTGTTCTTTAATGTATAGAAAAAATAAATAAATCATTATACCAACCCGGGGCATACATAGAAGTCTTGGGACCCCATACCAAAAGTATAATGCACTCCCCACAGTCCTCCATATAGTATAACCCACAGCCCATAGTTCTCCATATAGTAAAATGCACAGCACATACTCCTCCATATAGTATAATACACAGCACATAGTCCTCCATATTAGTATAATACAAAGTCCAGATCCTACATAGTATAATTGACAGCCCATAGACCTCCATAAAGTATAATGCACAGTCCATAATCATCCATAAAATATAATGCACAGCCCATAGTCCTCCATAAAGTATAATGCACCTCATAGTCATCCATAAAGTATAATGCCCAGCCCATAGTCATCATCCATGTAGTATAATACACATCTCATAGTCATCCATGTAGTACAATGCCCAGCCCATAGTCATCCATAAAGTATAATGCCCAGCCCATAGTCATCATCCATGTAGTATAATACACATCTCATAGTCATCCATGTAGTACAATGCCCAGCCCATAGTCATCTATAAAGTATAATGCACAGCCCATAGGCATCATCCATATAGTATAATGCACAGCCAATAGTCATCCATAAAGTACAATGCACAGCCCATTGTCATCCGAAATGTATAAGGCACAGGGTATAGTTATCCATAAAGTATTATGGCCACCATGTACTCACCGATTTTAAAAAAATAACTACCTTCCCTCCGCGTGGCTTCCTCTTGTGAAGCTGGCAGCTTCAGCATACAAGCAATGAGAGTGCATGATGTCAGTGCCATGCACCCCAGGTCACGTGCACACCAACATTAGCTGCTGACCTTTGATTGACCAGCAGCTGGTATTGCCACATTGGTCTGTGCAGCACAATACACTGATGTGCATCTGAGGACAGTTGAAGTTTCTGCTGGCATTGGCAGGCCCCTAACCTGCACAAGCCTGGTCATTACAGTGTGTTTTGCACAAAGCAGTGTATAAAACAGCATGTGTCTGTTAATGAATTTTGTTTATTTTTCAGCTTCCATGGGCCACCACAAAAAATGTATTACAGTCAGGGACTTACATTTCTGTTGTGTTTAATCTGCTTTTGTGGAGAAAATTATGTTGAAATTTCTGGTTGTGCTTGCGTTCACTACCTTCCCATGAAGTGCCGCCATAGGGTCAGCCTCTGCGACTAGTTATCTCAGTTTCCTGTTCAAAGTATGTCTTTTGTGAAAAGTCGCAGCATTTAACAGTAAATATCTACAAAGATGGAGCTGGTCTCTGATTCATGCCCTATGTGGTTTAGGCAGCATGAATGGCCTGACAGGTTCTGTTTAAGGTGAACCTAAAAGGAGGATCAACACCTATAACCTAATTACATGGCATGGATCTTTTCTTTTCTTATTTATCAATGAAGAAAACTTCTGGAATGTGTAACATTGAAAAAAATGTTTTTGTTACCATTCTCTGTAACTTTTTTTCATCGATGGACTTAAGTTAGGGCTCGTTTTTTTTAAATTAACTCTGAGCTGACAATTTTATTGACGCAACTTTGGGGTACATGTGATATTTTGATTTTTTGGGGGCGGGGGGGGAAGACTAGCATGGCAGTTACAGGGGTCATCATTAGACCCAATGCTGCTATGAAATGCTTGCACGAGGGCCAATGGGAACTGGTCTGATTAACTCCGCTCTAGGAGAATTTAGTTGAGTAAAGGGGCAGAACCCGACTAAATGTGACCCCTCACTAACAGGTCATAAACTTAACCTAAACTTAACCTTTATTCATTTTACTTTAAAATATATGCATTGGATGGGGTATAAATAAAATAATTTTTGCCCTATAGATAAATTGTTTTTGTTTCAACTATATTAAGTAGCCATTGATTATCAAAAGTATTATAAAGTGTCATCTAAAGACAGAGTGACAAATATTAATTGCATAAAACTTAGACATGCAGCACATCTGCCCAACATGTTTTACCGAATTATTGCCATGATCAAGGAATGGGACAATGGTGTGGCGTATCTATAGCGCTCAATCCTCTGTTGGAGAGGTATAGCCTACAACAGCTATACACTGGTCAGCTAATCAGAAGCCATAGTGACACTTTCCCTCCTTCCCCTGCTGTGCTGGTGCTAGGTATTGGAGTGAGACTGACACCTCTGCAGAAAAGGTGAATCCACTGACATCTCTGCAAGTGAGGTGAGCCAGTCCAATCCTGCACATACAGCTTTCAACAAGGGACTTTGGTGTTGTTTTTGAAGCTGTGGGTCATTAATTCACAGAAAGTATAAATTCAACTTGTGGTTCTTACAATTTTTTAGTCCACTTCTGGTTTTGGCTTTTAAAGCCATATAAAAAACAGAAAGTTCCCAATAAATTATTGCAATATTGTTTAGTTACATCACATTTATCTTCATATACGTTTTGAAAGAAGATCAAGTGTGTGTGTTAAAGAGGTTGTCCACTACTTTTGCATTGATGACTTATCATTAGGATCAATGTTTGATCGGTTGTGGTCCGACACCCCTGCCAGTCAGTTGTTCTCAGAGTCAGCCGAAACTGCTCAATTTGAAATCAATAGGAGGCGGATGTGTAGTACCTTGCCGTGGCCACAAGATGGAGCAGCTCCACAATCGAGAACGGCTGATCAGCAGGTGTGTCGGATGTCGGTGTCATGTCGGACGCTGTTCACACCACAGCGTCCGGCAGGCAGCGGTAGTTCCATCTCCGTCCACTATAGCCTCAGTGGCGCCGGCTTGATTTTACTCAGGTTATCTGGGGTTAATCTAGCTGGAAATCAGGTGGGATGTTTGGTCACGCCCACGGTCTTTAAATAGTCGTGCTGGCCTGTGGGCGTCGCCAATTATAGCTTGTGTTTTGTGCCAAGTGGTTCCGGTCTGGAGTGGAGGTGTTGGAGAGAGAAATTCATATCTGGTGTCGTATGATCCGTTGTTACCTTTTCGCCTTCCTATATTTGTGCTTTGTTTTGCCCTGTTCACATTATAGTATTGTCCTGTGTGTATGCGGCGCGGTGCGGTTTAAGTTCTCCCTGTCTGTCATTACTGTGTGGGTTTTGGTGGTTTGACAACTCACTGGGTGGAGGGTGGAGGGTTCAGCTTAGGGCTGAGCAGGAGATAAGGAGAGGCTGGAGGCTCAGGCATTTGCACCTTTAGCAAAAACCCTGAGTTGAGGGTCAGACAGGGTTTTCCCTAGTTTGAGGGACTCCGCAGGGGCCCGGGTTTTGTCAGCCTCCTTCGACCTAGGCCTCGCATAACATTATAATCGGCCCAACATTTTTCCATGGATTCCATGACTTCCATAAACCGCCAGTTGGCGGCGCTGTCCGTACAGGTCACCGAGTTGAAGGGGGCAGTTCAGCAGCAGGGCCTGGTTGTAGCTAATGTACAAGTGGCTTCTGCTGGTGCAGGTGCAGAGCCTAAGATTCCGCTGCCTGAACGATTTTCTGGGGAACGCAGCAAATTTGTCATCTTTCTGGAGGCCTGCAAGTTATACTTTCGCATGCGCCCGGTCTCCTCAGGTAATGAGGCTCAGCGGGTGGGTCTGGTGTTATCATTACTGAGTGGGGACCCCCAAGCATGGGCGTTTTCCTTACCAGCCGACTCTGCTACGTTTCATTCGGTTGAGAATGTTTTTTCAGCACTCGGGCTCATTTATGATGACCCCGACAGATCGGCTTTAGCAGAATCTAAAATCCGCGCCCTCCGTCAGGGGGAACGTATGGCGGAAGACTATTGTTCAGAATTTCGCCGTTGGGCAGTAGACACACAGTGGAACGATCCAGCGCTGCGGAGTCAGTTTATTCATGGGGTCTCAGAAAGAGTTAAACAGGCCCTCTGATGTATGAGACTCCTGCATCGTTAGAATCTGCCATGAGTTTGGTTATACGCATTGATCGCCGTTTGCGTCAAGGGGCGCAGGAGACGCTGCCTCTGGGGGAAAGCAGGGGTGCCAGTGTGGTTGCTGCAGATGAGCCCACGGAACCTATGCAAATCGCTGGGGTATCACATGTGCAGCGTCGCGTTCCTGGGTTCAGGAAGCATGGAGCATGTTTTTACTGTGGTAAAAGAGATCATTATGTAAATGCTTGTCCTGTGCTACCAAAGAAAGTCGCACCGGCGGAAAACTGGTAAGCTCAGAGGGTATGGAGGAGGCCCAACTGAGCGTATGCATATCCTCCATGATGGTATCTCAATGTATGCTCCCTGCCAGGGTTATTATTGCGGGCAGAGAGCTACCAATATCAGTGTTTGTGGATAGCGGTTCAGCCACCAATCTCATGGATGAGGAGTTTGCACGCATGGCAGGTTTCAAGATCAAAAAACTCCCTCATCCTATTCGCGTGGTTACCATTAATGCCGCTCCCCTCCCACAGGGGGAGATTACTGAGTTTGTAGCTGAGGTTAAACTCCACATTGGGGTCCTACATTCTGAGTGGGTTACATGTAAGGTACTCAATAATCTCCCAGCACAAATAGTCCTGGGTTTCCCATGGTTGTCTAAGCACAACCCGGTGATTGACTGGAGAACCCAGGACATAGTCCAGTGGAGCAGTTTCTGCCAGGAGAATTGCTTGGCCACATGTGTGTCCGCCGTGAAGCCCAGCCTTCCGGAGGCATTGCAGGATTTTGCGGACGTATTCTCTGAGAGGGGTTGCTCAGAACTACCACCACATCGAGCCTATGACTGTCAAATTAGGTTAAAACCCGGGGCTAAATTGCCAAAGGTGAGGATGTTTAGTATTTCTGGTCCGGAGAGACAAGCTCTTAAGGACTACATTGCGGAGAGTTTAAGTAAAGGGCACATCCGGCCTTCATCCTCACCTGTAGCAGCGGGGTTTTTCTTCATTAAGAAAAAAGATGGGGGGTTACGCCCGTGTCTGGATTTCCGGGAGTTAAACCAGATTACGGTCCGTGATCCCTACCCGATGCCTCTGATCCCTGATTTGTTCAACCAGGTGGCTGGTGCGAAGTGGTTTTCCAAACTTGACCTCAGGGGGGCATATAACCTCATAAGGGTCCGTCAGGGGGATGAGTGGAAGACGGCATTTAATACCCCTGAGGGTCATTTTGAAAGCCTAGTTATGCCATTTGGATTGACAACCGCGCCTGCTGTGTTCCAACATTTCATAAATGATGTATTTGCTCATGTGCTGGGGAAATTTGTGATTGTGTACCTGGATGATATCCTTATTTATTCGAGCGACCAGGACACTCGTTTAGAGCATGTCAGGCAGGTGTTACAGCTGCTCCGTGAGAATAAGCTCTATGCTAAGCTTGAAAAATGCGTGTTTTTTGTTCAAGAGTTGCCTTTTTTGGGATATATTGTGTCCGCCGCAGGGTTTAAAATGGATGCCGCGAAGGTGCAAGCGGTGCTGCGATGGGAACGGCCTGGTAATCTAAAAGCGCTCCAGCGGTTCCTTGGGTTTGCCAACTATTATAGGAAGTTTATTAAGAATTTCTCTACTATAGCCAAACCGCTCACGGACATGACGAAAAAAGGTACCAATCTCGCTATCTGGTCTGAGGATGCGGTGCGTGCATTTGAGCTTCTGAAGAACCGTTTTGCTTCAGCCCCCATTCTGGTGCAACCGGACGTATCTAAACCTTTTACGGTGGAGGTCGATGCGTCTGAGGTGGGGGTGGGGGCAGTACTGTCACAGGGCTCGTCCTTGAGCAATTTGCGTCCATGCGCCTACTTCTCCAAGAAGCTGTCGCCGGCCGAACGGAATTACGACATCGGCAACAGGGAGTTGTTGGCCATCAAATTGGCTTTTGAGGAATGGCGACACTTCTTGGAGGGGGCGGCCCACCAGGTCACAGTCATCACCGACCATAAAAACCTGCTCTATCTGGAGTCGGCCAAGCGTCTGTCTCCCAGGCAGGCTCGCTGGGCATTGTTTTTTACACGGATGCCTTGTCCAGGTGTTTTCCGGGGGGAGAACCTCGGGAAGAGCCAGTACCCATCCTCCAGGAAGGTGTAGTGGTTTCGGCTCTCACGACTGAGGTAGAGGCGGAGATTGCCGAGGCCCAGGAGGAGGTACCACCAGGACTTCCCGCTAATAAGTCGTTCGTACCCCTTCATCTTCGTCTTAAAGTGTTGGGGGAACACCACGACTCGGTCCTGGCCGGTCATCCAGGGGTTAAGGGCACCTTGGAACTGGTATCGCGCCGCTTCTGGTGGCCAAAAATCCGGCAGGATGTGGTTTCATACGTGACAGCTTGCATCACGTGCGCCAGGGCCAAGTCGCCCAGAACCCGTCCTGCTGGCACTCTACAGCCTCTGGGGATACCTAGTAGGCCATGGACAGAAATCTCCATGGACTTTATCACAGACTTGCCTGCCTCGGCGGGGAACACGGTCATCCTGGTGGTGGTTGATCGATTTTCGAAGATGGCGCACTTTGTGTCGTTGCCTTCCTTGCCCAACGCTAAGACGTTGGCTCAGGTCTTTGTGCAGGAGGTGGTCAGACTGCACGGAGTTCCGTCGGACATAGTGTCTGATAGGGGTACCCAGTTTGTGGCGAAGTTTTGGAAAGCTTTTTGCTCACGATTGGGGATCAAGTTGTCTCATTCGTCGGCGTTTCATCCGCAGTCAAATGGTCAAACTAAGTGCATGAACCAAAATCTGGAGCAGTATTTGCGATGTTTTGTGTCTGACAACCAAGAGGAGTGGTTGACGTTCCTTCCCTTGGCCGAGTTCGCATTAAATAATCACCGCCAAGAATCATCGGGAGAGTCTCCGTTCTTTTGTGTTTATGGGCACCATCCTCAGTTTTGTACCTTGCGTCAGGTTGGCTCTGGGGGCGTCCCAGAGGAGGACCGGTTAGGAGTTCAACTATCATCGGTCTGGAGGAGTGTGAAACAGCGATTGCTGAGCATGAGTGCAAGATACAAACGTGTGGCTGACTCTAGACGCGTGCCAGGTCCGGACCTGTGTGTGGGTGATTGGGTGTGGTTAGCTACTAAAAACATAAAACTCAAAATTCCATCATTGAAATTGGGTCCAAGGTTTATTGGCCCTTTTAAGATTGCTGCCATCATAAACCCTTATCGGTTGGAGCTTCCTGCGGTATACAAGATACACAACGTGTTTCACAGGTCTTTATTGAAAAAGGTGGTAGGCTCTGTGGACACGACGCCGATGCCACCTCCAGTCATGGTGGATGGCGATTTAGAGTTTGAAGTCTCCAAGGTGGTGGACTCTCGAGTACTGCGCCGTACTCTTCAGTATTTGGTGCACTGGCGGGGGTATGGTCCGGAGGAGAGGTCTTGGGTACCAGCCTCGGACATACATGCGGATCGGCTGGTCAGTTCCTTTCACCGCCGTCATCCGGACAAGCCGGGTCCTATGAGTCTTGAGGGCCCTGGGGTCCCTCGTAGAAGACGGGGTACTGTCATGTCGGACGCTGTTCACACCACAGCGTCCGGCAGGCAGCGGTAGTTCCATCTCCGTCCACTATAGCCTCAGTGGCGCCGGCTTGATTTTACTCAGGTTATCTGGGGTTAATCTAGCTGGAAATCAGGTGGGATGTTTGGTCACGCCCACGGTCTTTAAATAGTCGTGCTGGCCTGTGGGCGTCGCCGATTATAGCTTGTGTTTTGTGCCAAGTGGTTCCGGTCTGGAGTGGAGGTGTTGGAGAGAGAAATTCATATCTGGTGTCGTATGATCCGTTGTTACCTTTTCGCCTTCCTATATTTGTGCTTTGTTTTGCCCTGTTCACATTATAGTATTGTCCTGTGTGTATGCGGCGCGGTGCGGTTTAAGTTCTCCTTGTCTGTTATTACTGTGTGGGTTTTGGTGGTTTGACAACTCACTGGGTGGAGGGTGGAGGGTTCAGCTTAGGGCTGAGCAGGAGATAAGGAGAGGCTGGAGGCTCAGGCATTTGCACCTTTAGCAAAAACCCTGAGTTGAGGGTCAGACAGGGTTTTCCCTAGTTTGAGGGACTCCGCAGGGGCCCGGGTTTTGTCAGCCTCCTTCGACCTAGGCCTCGCATAACATTATAATCGGCCCAACATTTTTCCATGGATTCCATGACTTCCATAAACCGCCAGTTGGCGGCGCTGTCCGTACAGGTCACCGAGTTGAAGGGGGCAGTTCAGCAGCAGGGCCTGGTTGTAGCTAATGTACAAGTGGCTTCTGCTGGTGCAGGTGCAGAGCCTAAGATTCCGCTGCCTGAACGATTTTCTGGGGAACGCAGCAAATTTGTCATCTTTCTGGAGGCCTGCAAGTTATACTTTCGCATGCGCCCGGTCTCCTCAGGTAATGAGGCTCAGCGGGTGGGTCTGGTGTTATCATTACTGAGTGGGGACCCCCAAGCATGGGCGTTTTCCTTACCAGCCGACTCTGCTACGTTTCATTCGGTTGAGAATGTTTTTTCAGCACTCGGGCTCATTTATGATGACCCCGACAGATCGGCTTTAGCAGAATCTAAAATCCGCGCCCTCCGTCAGGGGGAACGTATGGCGGAAGACTATTGTTCAGAATTTCGCCGTTGGGCAGTAGACACACAGTGGAACGATCCAGCGCTGCGGAGTCAGTTTATTCATGGGGTCTCAGAAAGAGTTAAACAGGCCCTCTGATGTATGAGACTCCTGCATCGTTAGAATCTGCCATGAGTTTGGTTATACGCATTGATCGCCGTTTGCGTCAAGGGGCGCAGGAGACGCTGCCTCTGGGGGAAAGCAGGGGTGCCAGTGTGGTTGCTGCAGATGAGCCCACGGAACCTATGCAAATCGCTGGGGTATCACATGTGCAGCGTCGCGTTCCTGGGTTCAGGAAGCATGGAGCATGTTTTTACTGTGGTAAAAGAGATCATTATGTAAATGCTTGTCCTGTGCTACCAAAGAAAGTCGCACCGGCGGAAAACTGGTAAGCTCAGAGGGTATGGAGGAGGCCCAACTGAGCGTATGCATATCCTCCATGATGGTATCTCAATGTATGCTCCCTGCCAGGGTTATTATTGCGGGCAGAGAGCTACCAATATCAGTGTTTGTGGATAGCGGTTCAGCCACCAATCTCATGGATGAGGAGTTTGCACGCATGGCAGGTTTCAAGATCAAAAAACTCCCTCATCCTATTCGCGTGGTTACCATTAATGCCGCTCCCCTCCCACAGGGGGAGATTACTGAGTTTGTAGCTGAGGTTAAACTCCACATTGGGGTCCTACATTCTGAGTGGGTTACATGTAAGGTACTCAATAATCTCCCAGCACAAATAGTCCTGGGTTTCCCATGGTTGTCTAAGCACAACCCGGTGATTGACTGGAGAACCCAGGACATAGTCCAGTGGAGCAGTTTCTGCCAGGAGAATTGCTTGGCCACATGTGTGTCCGCCGTGAAGCCCAGCCTTCCGGAGGCATTGCAGGATTTTGCGGACGTATTCTCTGAGAGGGGTTGCTCAGAACTACCACCACATCGAGCCTATGACTGTCAAATTAGGTTAAAACCCGGGGCTAAATTGCCAAAGGCGAGGATGTTTAGTATTTCTGGTCCGGAGAGACAAGCTCTTAAGGACTACATTGCGGAGAGTTTAAGTAAAGGGCACATCCGGCCTTCATCCTCACCTGTAGCAGCGGGGTTTTTCTTCATTAAGAAAAAAGATGGGGGGTTACGCCCGTGTCTGGATTTCCGGGAGTTAAACCAGATTACGGTCCGTGATCCCTACCCGATGCCTCTGATCCCTGATTTGTTCAACCAGGTGGCTGGTGCGAAGTGGTTTTCCAAACTTGACCTCAGGGGGGCATATAACCTCATAAGGGTCCGTCAGGGGGATGAGTGGAAGACGGCATTTAATACCCCTGAGGGTCATTTTGAAAGCCTAGTTATGCCATTTGGATTGACAACCGCGCCTGCTGTGTTCCAACATTTCATAAATGATGTATTTGCTCATGTGCTGGGGAAATTTGTGATTGTGTACCTGGATGATATCCTTATTTATTCGAGCGACCAGGACACTCGTTTAGAGCATGTCAGGCAGGTGTTACAGCTGCTCCGTGAGAATAAGCTCTATGCTAAGCTTGAAAAATGCGTGTTTTTTGTTCAAGAGTTGCCTTTTTTGGGATATATTGTGTCCGCCGCAGGGTTTAAAATGGATGCCGCGAAGGTGCAAGCGGTGCTGCGATGGGAACGGCCTGGTAATCTAAAAGCGCTCCAGCGGTTCCTTGGGTTTGCCAACTATTATAGGAAGTTTATTAAGAATTTCTCTACTATAGCCAAACCGCTCACGGACATGACGAAAAAAGGTACCAATCTCGCTATCTGGTCTGAGGATGCGGTGCGTGCATTTGAGCTTCTGAAGAACCGTTTTGCTTCAGCCCCCATTCTGGTGCAACCGGACGTATCTAAACCTTTTACGGTGGAGGTCGATGCGTCTGAGGTGGGGGTGGGGGCAGTACTGTCACAGGGCTCGTCCTTGAGCAATTTGCGTCCATGCGCCTACTTCTCCAAGAAGCTGTCGCCGGCCGAACGGAATTACGACATCGGCAACAGGGAGTTGTTGGCCATCAAATTGGCTTTTGAGGAATGGCGACACTTCTTGGAGGGGGCGGCCCACCAGGTCACAGTCATCACCGACCATAAAAACCTGCTCTATCTGGAGTCGGCCAAGCGTCTGTCTCCCAGGCAGGCTCGCTGGGCATTGTTTTTTACACGGATGCCTTGTCCAGGTGTTTTCCGGGGGGAGAACCTCGGGAAGAGCCAGTACCCATCCTCCAGGAAGGTGTAGTGGTTTCGGCTCTCACGACTGAGGTAGAGGCGGAGATTGCCGAGGCCCAGGAGGAGGTACCACCAGGACTTCCCGCTAATAAGTCGTTCGTACCCCTTCATCTTCGTCTTAAAGTGTTGGGGGAACACCACGACTCGGTCCTGGCCGGTCATCCAGGGGTTAAGGGCACCTTGGAACTGGTATCGCGCCGCTTCTGGTGGCCAAAAATCCGGCAGGATGTGGTTTCATACGTGACAGCTTGCATCACGTGCGCCAGGGCCAAGTCGCCCAGAACCCGTCCTGCTGGCACTCTACAGCCTCTGGGGATACCTAGTAGGCCATGGACAGAAATCTCCATGGACTTTATCACAGACTTGCCTGCCTCGGCGGGGAACACGGTCATCCTGGTGGTGGTTGATCGATTTTCGAAGATGGCGCACTTTGTGTCGTTGCCTTCCTTGCCCAACGCTAAGACGTTGGCTCAGGTCTTTGTGCAGGAGGTGGTCAGACTGCACGGAGTTCCGTCGGACATAGTGTCTGATAGGGGTACCCAGTTTGTGGCGAAGTTTTGGAAAGCTTTTTGCTCACGATTGGGGATCAAGTTGTCTCATTCGTCGGCGTTTCATCCGCAGTCAAATGGTCAAACTAAGTGCATGAACCAAAATCTGGAGCAGTATTTGCGATGTTTTGTGTCTGACAACCAAGAGGAGTGGTTGACGTTCCTTCCCTTGGCCGAGTTCGCATTAAATAATCACCGCCAAGAATCATCGGGAGAGTCTCCGTTCTTTTGTGTTTATGGGCACCATCCTCAGTTTTGTACCTTGCGTCAGGGGGGCTCTGGGGGCGTCCCAGAGGAGGACCGGTTAGGAGTTCAACTATCATCGGTCTGGAGGAGTGTGAAACAGCGATTGCTGAGCATGAGTGCAAGATACAAACGTGTGGCTGACTCTAGACGCGTGCCAGGTCCGGACCTGTGTGTGGGTGATTGGGTGTGGTTAGCTACTAAAAACATAAAACTCAAAATTCCATCATTGAAATTGGGTCCAAGGTTTATTGGCCCTTTTAAGATTGCTGCCATCATAAACCCTTATCGGTTGGAGCTTCCTGCGGTATACAAGATACACAACGTGTTTCACAGGTCTTTATTGAAAAAGGTGGTAGGCTCTGTGGACACGACGCCGATGCCACCTCCAGTCATGGTGGATGGCGATTTAGAGTTTGAAGTCTCCAAGGTGGTGGACTCTCGAGTACTGCGCCGTACTCTTCAGTATTTGGTGCACTGGCGGGGGTATGGTCCGGAGGAGAGGTCTTGGGTACCAGCCTCGGACATACATGCGGATCGGCTGGTCAGTTCCTTTCACCGCCGTCATCCGGACAAGCCGGGTCCTATGAGTCTTGAGGGCCCTGGGGTCCCTCGTAGAAGACGGGGTACTGTCATGTCGGACGCTGTTCACACCACAGCGTCCGGCAGGCAGCGGTAGTTCCATCTCCGTCCACTATAGCCTCAGTGGCGCCGGCTTGATTTTACTCAGGTTATCTGGGGTTAATCTAGCTGGAAATCAGGTGGGATGTTTGGTCACGCCCACGGTCTTTAAATAGTCGTGCTGGCCTGTGGGCGTCGCCGATTATAGCTTGTGTTTTGTGCCAAGTGGTTCCGGTCTGGAGTGGAGGTGTTGGAGAGAGAAATTCATATCTGGTGTCGTATGATCCGTTGTTACCTTTTCGCCTTCCTATATTTGTGCTTTGTTTTGCCCTGTTCACATTATAGTATTGTCCTGTGTGTATGCGGCGCGGTGCGGTTTAAGTTCTCCTTGTCTGTTATTACTGTGTGGGTTTTGGTGGTTTGACAACTCACTGGGTGGAGGGTGGAGGGTTCAGCTTAGGGCTGAGCAGGAGATAAGGAGAGGCTGGAGGCTCAGGCATTTGCACCTTTAGCAAAAACCCTGAGTTGAGGGTCAGATAGGGTTTTCCCTAGTTTGAGGGACTCCGCAGGGGCCCGGGTTTTGTCAGCCTCCTTCGACCTAGGCCTCGCATAACAGTCGGACCCTGAACTATCAGACACTGAGTGACCTATTCGCAGGATAGATCATCTATGAAAAAGTGACGGACAACCTCTTTAATTATTGATACGTCCATGTAAACAATAAAAGCCTTTTCATGGAGTGAAAAGCTAAAATACATATTGTCACGATAACTGTGGATTACAAGATTACAATTCTATAATGGTCAACCGATGGATTTATAAGGGACACTTGCTTTGTTTGATAATCTCACCCAATTACGACTGCACCAACAAAAATCTTATATTATTCAAGATGATTAGCTTGAATGTATCCTCATAATTTTAAATTGACCTCACCTGACATTTGGGTCATATCTGGTGCCTCATCTGTTTCCATGTTTCTCTGATTATCTGTAAATTAAATTTTAAAGACTGTTAAAATTTATTTAATTGGGTTGTAAACTAAAATCTATAATTATTAAACTATTCTTCTCTTTACTCTTGTTTCCTTCAGTACCTGCCCGGGTATCAGACAGGAACAGTCCTTGAGTCTTTTTTAAAAAAAATAGAATTACTAAGATGTATAAAGAAATATCATTAGTAGCACAGGAGGACCAAATTTGTTATTTATTGTTAATTTCCTACTGCATAATAACCCAAAATGCAAACTGACTGCAACAAAATTAAGCAGAAAATTAAATGGCCTTGGGTCATTGTAGGCACAGAATTCATTCTCTTGGCTGATCCATACTTATGTTCCTTTTAATTTACTGAGCATGCATCGATGAACCTTGAGTCAGCTTGGTGACACGCGTACAATCAGCAATCAAAAACGAAAGCAATTTGCTGAAGAATGTCTCATTTGCCCAAGCAAGGCTGCATATCTGAGCAGAAACTGTCGCAGGCTCTATTAATAATGAATACACCTCAAACAGTAGCAGATGGGTAAAACAGAAGCTCTCGTCTTAAACATATAAGGAGTCCCATAATCAGACCATACTGTCCATCTTCTACTTAGGGAGAAGTGAATCTCCCAAAATAGCAAAAAAAGCCCGGGAGAGAGAGACAAACCAGACCTTCCTGTTTAACTTAACAGATGGCTCCACAGCTATGGAACAAATAGTAGGAAACACTTGCCCCTCTGTTGCAACACGTAATGTTCTGAAGACTGAGTTGCAAGTACAAGGAAACACGAGGGAAATACAGACTTGAGGGTAGCTAGGTATAAAGCAAGTAAAAAGTTTGGTTTGCGCTGAGGACCTTGGTGGTGCTATTCTCAGGTGTCTTGAGTGCACATCTGGTGGCTACACAGTCAAATGTCTGGAGCCAGATGCCTGAACAACTTATTCAAACATTTCAAACATTTTTGAACAAAATAGCAAGTTTCATCTCTGTTGCTTTTTTGTAAAAGTTTTTGTACCTTTACATGTTTTCGTACATAGACATAATAATGAATACTTTTAGTAAAATGCTGTCTCATTTCAACACCACTGCACATTTGGACAGGTAACTGTAAGTGTTAGCATATCTTAACATATTTTTAAAACTATTGGGAAATGAGTACAGTATAAGCATTTACATTTTCTAAATAATAAGAAAAAATATTTCCAATTCGGTAATACTTTCTCATAGCACCAGGTTCCCTGAATAAAAGGTTTATATCAAAATGGTTGCCTTATCATGACAATCCTTTTTTGTACTAAAACCACCCTATTAGCATATGTTACAGGTTCAGAAAGCCCGAGCGAAGACCTACTAGCTGGCCTTAAATTTTTCCCTGAAATTGCAGTGAACATGCCTTTTAACAACGTCCTCACTATGTCAACTAAGGGACACAACACCTAAATGATTAAATTGCTGTGATTGGTAGTCTCACCCATTCATGACATGGGCCTTGTATTTAAGGGACTATACCTATGTAAAAAAATATTCAGAATTGAGAGTCCTCAGTCGTTGATACCTTTTAATGGCTAACTGAAAAGATGGTAATACATTGCAAGCTTTCGAGACTACTCAGGTCTCTTCATCAGGCTAGACTAATACAAAATCTGAAGTCACATATTTATGCACAATACAGCCTAGTAAAAATGCAATAGATAAGACAAGTGACGTGAAGCAGAACTATCAATATGGGAGAGGGAGAAACATAAATATAAACATTGGACCAGTTCATAGATAAGGAGTCTGGATGTTTTATGGTCCTCTGATTGGGGTCTAGTTCTGTGTTGCCCCGCAAGGTTTTAAAAGGAAATTCCTTAATTGATGTAAAAAGACATAAATCCATGCGACACATTCATTCCAGCACTGAGAGTGTCAAAGTTCGTCATAAATTTGTACTCCCAATGTATACCTATGTAGTGAGAGTCATAGATATTTTGGAATGGCACAGGCTGAAAGTTGAGCCTGCACTGGTAAAGGGGGTGTTTTCTGTATATTACATAACTCCAGTCCTAGTTATTGACCCCCAGAGATGCTGCAGTGACCTAGTGTCCACAGCATAAAAGCGGCTGAACACATGGAGGTGGGCGCAACTGTGACGTGATCTCAAGGTGCTGCTAATGCATTTCCATAGCATCTGGGAAGCCAACAATGATCCCCAAGTCTGTCATCTTTGAAATTTGAACTCTTGTTAAAAGGATGCCTTTTACTTTTTGGTCTTGAAACACATATGGAAAGAAAACAGCTTCCTTCCCAACTTTTCAGTCACTTCTTCCTCGAACCCTGTGACATAGCCCATTATACTATATGAAGAGGAGAAGAAGGACTGAGGAGTAGAGAGAGAAAACAGACAGAAGAAAACATAAAGCCATAATGCTGAATTTTAGAACATGTCAGATCAGAGTTTTCTTAACAGCCTAACATATCAGTATTGTAATATAATGTCACCTATGCCCATGGTGCTTGTTTCTGTGCACCAAGAAGAGATGAAGAGGAGTCCATCTCTGGGCGTTTAGCTGAATATGGGAAAGATCTCAGCAGCTGGTTACCTCCAATCAGTTCAGAATGTATGTAGATGGCAAATACAGACCTAAATGTATTTATAAAAAATATTGGAAAAAAAATAAATTATTCTGAATATAAAAAGTTCATGAACATTCAAGTCTTTAAAGAGAATAGCACTTGTAATGGCAAGCAATACTTAAGAGAATCTTTTACCAGGTACAGCATGCTAAACTGGCCACATCATAGAATAATCGCTGCACAGGTGAATAAAACATTCTTTTTATTTTTTTATTATTTATTGCGGAGATATTAGATTGTAATTTTTAAGTTATAATTAGAGTTGAGCGATACCGTCCGATACTTCAAAGTATCGGATCGGAATGGATCGGCCGATCTTAAAAAAAAAGTATCGGTATCGCCGATTCCGATACCGGAAGTCCCATTCAAGTCTATGGGACTTCCGGTATCGGAATAAGAAAAATCCTGTTTTTCCCTTGTACAGCCTCTCTGGGGTCTGTACGGGCCTTTCGGGGGGCTGTGCCGGCCTGCCAGGGGGTCTGTGCAGGCTCCGGTGGTCTGTGCCGGCCTGCCGGGGGGCTGTGCAGGCTCCGGTGGGCTGTGCCGGCCTGCCGGGGGGCTGTGCCGGCCTGCCGGGGGGCTGTGCAGGCTCCGGGGGTCTGTGCAGGCATCGTCCGATGGGACTACAAGTCCCATCGGGCGATGCCTGCTACCATGACAGTGATTGACACATTAGCCAATGATGGGACAGTAGTAGTCCCATCATCCGGCTAATGTGTTGAATGTAAAAAAAAAAAAAAAAAAAATTACATGCTACATACATGCTACATACATACAACATGCATACTACATACATGCTACATTCATACTACATACTACATACATGCTACATTCATACTACATATATACAGTGGGGAAAAAAAGTATTTAGTCAGTCAGCAATAGTGCAAGTTTCACCACTTAAAAAGATGAGAGGCGTCTGTAATTTACATCATAGGTAGACCTCAACTATGGGAGACAAACTGAGAAAAAAAAATCCAGAAAATCACATTGTCTGTTTTTTTTTCATTTTATTTGCATATTATGGTGGAAAATAAGTATTTGGTCAGAAACAAGCAATCAAGATTTCTGGCTCTCACAGACCTGTAACTTCTTCTTTAAGAGTCTCCTCTTTCCTCCACTCATTACCTGTAGTAATGGCACCTGTTTAAACTTGTTATCAGTATAAAAAGACACCTGTGCACACCCTCAAACAGTCTGACTCCAAACTCCACTATGGTGAAGACCAAAGAGCTGTCAAAGGACACCAGAAACAAAATTGTAGCCCTGCACCAGGCTGGGAAGATTGAATCTGCAATAGCCAACCAGCTTGGAGTGAAGAAATCAACTGTGGGAGCAATAATTAGAAAATGGAAGACATACAAGACCACTGATAATCTCCCTCGATCTGGTGCTCCACGCAAAATCCCACCCCGTGGGGTCAGAATGATCACAAGAACGGTGAGCAAAAATCCCAGAACCACGCGGGGGGACCTAGTGAATGAACTGCAGAGAGCTGGGACCAATGTAACAAGGCCTACCATAAGTAACACACTACGCCACCATGGACTCAGATCCTGCAGTGCCAGACGTGTCCCACTGCTTAAGCCTGTACATGTCCGGGCCCGTCTGAAGTTTGCTAGAGAGCATTTGGATGATCCAGAGGAGTTTTGGGAGAATGTCCTATGGTCTGATGAAACCAAACTGGAACTGTTTGGTAGAAACACAACTTGTCGTGTTTGGAGGAAAAAGAATACTGAGTTGCATCCATCAAACACCATACCTACTGTAAAGCATGGTGGTGGAAACATCATGCTTTGGGGCTGTTTCTCTGCAAAGGGGCCAGGACGACTGATCCGGGTACATGAAAGAATGAATGGGGCCATGTATCGTGAGATTTTGAGTGCAAACCTCCTTCCATCAGCAAGGGCATTGAAGATGAAACGTGGCTGGGTCTTTCAGCATGACAATGATCCAAAGCACACCGCCAGGGCAACGAAGGAGTAGCTTCGTAAGAAGCATTTCAAGGTCCTGGAGTGGCCTAGCCAGTCTCCAGATCTCAACCCTATAGAAAACCTTTGGAGGGAGTTGAAAGTCCGTGTTGCCAAGCGAAAAGCCAAAAACATCACTGCTCTAGAGGAGATCTGCATGGAGGAATGGGCCAACATACCAACAACAGTGTGTGGCAACCTTGTGAAGACTTACAGAAAACGTTTGACCTCTGTCATTGCCAACAAAGGATATATCACAAAGTATTGAGATGAAATTTTGTTTCTGACCAAATACTTATTTTCCACCATAATATGCAAATAAAATGAAAAAAAAACAGACAATGTGATTTTCTGGATTTTTTTTTCTCAGTTTGTCTCCCATAGTTGAGGTCTACCTATGATGTAAATTACAGACGCCTCTCATCTTTTTAAGTGGTGGAACTTGCACTATTGCTGACTGACTAAATACTTTTTTTCCCCACTGTACTACATGCAACATACATACTACATATATACTACATGCATGCAACAAGCATACTACATATATACTACATGCAACATACATATTACATATATACTACATGCAACATACATACTACATATATACTACATGCATGCAACATGCATACTACATATATACTACATGCTACATACATACTACATATATACTACATACATACTGCATGCTACATACATACTACATGCTACATACATACCACATATATACTACATACATACTACATGCATGCTACATGCTACATACATACCACATACATACTACATACATACTACATGATACATACATACTACATATATACTACATGCAACATACATACTACATATATACTACATGCATGCAACATGCATACTACATATATACTACATGCTACATACATACTACATATATGCTACATACATACTACATATATACTATATGCATGCTACATACATACTACATGCTACATACATACTACATACATACTACATACATACTACATGCATGCTACATGCATGCTACATACATACTACATACATACCACATACATACTACATACATACTACATGCTACATACATACTACATATATACTACATGCATGCTACATACATACTGCATGCTACATGCATGCTACATACATACTACATGCTACATACATACCACATATATACTACATACATACTACATACAATACATTCATACAATACATACATAGACATACAGTACATATAACATAGAGTAACATACTTACCAATACTTGTCACATTGTTCCCCGAAGCCATTGTCTTTTACGGAATAAATATTAACATAACAAACCACAAAAATACTCACCCACGATCCGAAGCAGTCCACGAGTGTGTCCCACGACGATCTTGGGTAGAGAACTGCAGCATCAGCTGTTGCTGCCGTTCTCTACGGGCTGCAGGAATCCAATGACGGAAGGTAGGTATCCTTCCGCACTGTATTCCTCCGCCACTTAAAAAAAAAAAGTCCCTAGTCTCACTTTATGCCATTGCTGCGTGGGAATTTCCATAGCCCATAGCCTCCACACATGCAGCATGACACCCCCATAGCCTCCACGTGTGCAGCATGAAACCTCCATAGCCCCCCCATGTGCAGCAAGACACCCCCATAGCCTCCCCATGTTCACCCCCATAGAATCGCCATATTCACCCAATAGAATCCCCGTGTTCACCACCATAGAATCCTCATGCTCACCCCCACAGAATCCCCATCTTCACCCCCACAGAATCCACATGATCACCCCCATAGAATCCCCATGTTCACCCCCAAAGAATCCCCATGTTCACCCCCAAAGAATCCCCATGTTCACCCCCAAAGAATCCCCATGTTCACCCCCAAAGAATCCCCATGTTCACGCCCATAGAATCCCCATGTTCACCCCATAGAATCCCCATGATCACCCCCATAGAATCCCCATGTTCACCCCCATAGAATCCTCATGTTCACCCCATAGAATCCCCATGTTCACCCCCATAGAATCCCCATGTTCACCCCCATAGAATCCCCATGTTCACCCCATAGAATCCCCATGTTCACCCCAATAGAATCCCCATGATCACCCCCATAGAACACCATGTTCACCCCATAGAATCCCCATGATCACTCCCAAAGTATCATTATATCAGAATTGGAAACGTAAGCTCAAAAATTCAATTTGGAGAATGAGGGGAGCATTACTAATTATTTATAAGTAAATTACAACTTTTATTGAATCAAAAAACAAAACAAACACACAGAAATCCACAAACAACTGTGTCACCTATATAGGCCCTAAATCGGGGCCCTGATAACAGCTACCTACCAGCGGAGGTTGTCACCCTAAACACAATCGAGATTGGCGCCCCCGCTCCACGATTGCTGACCCTGTTATACCTAGATAACCCTGGACTGGTGCAACACACAATTACCATTTAACCAGGAAAGGAGTGTAAAGGTGTCGCCAGTAAGGGTAGGTTTGGGCAACAATAGAAAAGGTGCAAAAAAAAGTGCTGTAAACACGAGACATAAAGTGACAAGTGCAAACAAATGAGTACCTGACTATATTGTTCCCTGTGACTGAACACCTTCCTGTCAGCGGAGGTTGGCACCCTACTTGTCAGCGGAATGGCGCCCCCGCTCCACGACGGCTATCCCTGAAGTCCCTGATATAACTGATAAATTAAACAAGGATAGCAAAAGCTAGATAGCCAGAAGGTGTATTTAACCTATAAGGCCAATATTAGCCCACAAGAGAGAAAGATACTAATGATAAATAATTAAATCATGTTGATAACAATAAAAGGGTACTCAAAGTTGGTGGTTGATGGAGTGAAACCTCAACGTGTTTCTCCTTTTAGGATCATCAGGAGGCAGATAATCAGCATCTGATCACAGGACACCATGTTTCGGTAAAAAATTAAGTTTCTTTAATCAGGGTTGCTTTAAAAACAGCTACGTGTCAACAAACGTGATAATGAAACTGTGTCCATGATGGAAATGTGGGAGGAACACTGGGAAATTGCATATTGCAAGCAGATGCGTTTCAAACGACCATAGATGGACCATGTCTGCGGAGGGCTCTCAATTCTGTTCACATGGGTAGAGGTTTCATTATGGAACAGTCCCTTTAACCCCCTCACCCCCAAGGGTGGTTTGCACGTTCATGACCGGGCCAATTTTTACAATTCTGACCACTGTACCTTTATGAGGTCATAACTCTGGAACGCTTCCATGGATCCCGGTGATTCTGACACTGTTTTCTCGTGAAATATTGTACTTCATGTTAGTGGTAAAATTTCATTCAAATAACTTGCGTTTATTTGTGAAAAAAACGGAAATTTGGCAAAAATTTTGAAAATTTCGCAATTTTCCAACTTTGAATTTTTATGCCCTTAAATCACAGAGATACGGCACACAAAAAACTTGATAACTAACATTTCCCACATGTTTACTTTACATCAGCACAATTTTGGAACCAAAATTTTTTTTCTTAGGAAGTTATAAGGGTTAAAAGTTGACCAGCGATTTCTCATTTTTACAACACCATTTTATTTTTAGGACCACATCACATTTGAAGCCACTTTGCGGGGTCTATATGATAGAAAATACCCAAAAGTGACACCATTCTAAAAACTGAACCCCTTAAGGTGCTCAAAACCACATTCAAGAAGTTTATTAACCCATTAGGTGCGTCACAGGAATTTTTTTGAATATTTAAAAAGAAATGAACATCTAACTTTTTTTCACAAAAAAAATACTTCAGGTTCAATTTTTTTTTATTTTACCAAGGGTAACAGGAGAAATTGGACTGCAAAAGTTATTGTGCAATTTGTCCTGAGGACGCTGATACCTGATTTGTGGGGGGGAACGACTGTTTCGGCGCATGGCAGAGCTCAGAATGGAAGGAGCGCCGTTTGACTTTTTCAATGCAAAATTGGCTAGAATTCAGATCGGACGCCATGTCACGTTTGGAGAGTCCCTGATGTACCTAAACAGTGGAAACCCCCTACAAGTGACCCCATTTTGGAAACTAGACCCCCCAAGGAACTTATCTAGATATGTGGTGAGAACTTTGAACCCACAAGGGCTTTACAGAAGTTTATAACGTACAGCGGTACAATTAAAAAATCATATTTTTTCCACAAAAATGATCTTTTCACCCCAATTTTTATTTTTCCAAGGGTAACAGGACCCTAAAAGTTATTGTGCAATTTGTCCTGAGTATGCTGATACCCCACATGTGGGGGTAAACCACTATTTGGGCGCATGGCAGAGCTCGGAAGGGAAGCAGCGCCATTTGACGTTTTTGGCTTGAATTGAGATCGGACATCATGTCGCGATTGGAAAACCCCTGATGTACCAAAACAGTGGAAACCCCCCACTAATGACACCATTTTGGAAACTAGACCCCCTAAGGAACTTATCTAGATGTGTGGTGAGAACTTTGAACCCCCAAGGGCTTCACAGAAGTTTATAACATAAAGCCGTACAATTAAAAAATCATATTTTTTCCACAAAAATGATCTTTTCACCCTCAATTCTTATTTTTCCAAGGGTAACAGCACCCTAAAAGTTATTGTGCAATCTGTCCTGAGTACGCGGATACCCCACATGTGGGGGTAAACCACTATTTGGGCGCATGGCAGAGCTCGGAAGGGAAGCAGCGCCATTTGACGTTTTTGGCTGGAATTGAGATCGGACACCATGTCGCGATTGGAAAACCCCTGATATACCTAAACAGTGGAAACCCCCCACAAGTGACACCATTTTGTAAACTAGACCCCCAAAGAACTTATCTAGATGTGCGGTGAGCACTTTGAACCCCCCAGTGCTTCACAGAAGTTTATAACGCCCGGGCGTGAAAATAAAAAATTCGTATTTTTTCCACAAACATGATCTTTTTGTCACCATTTTTTTATTTTCCCAATGGTAACAGGAGAAATTGAACCCCAAAAGTTGTTTTCCAATTTGTCCTGAGTACGCTGACACCCCATATGTGGGAGAAAACTACGGTATGGACACACGTCAGGGCTCGGAAGGGAAGTAGTGACATTTTGGAATGCAGACATTGATGGAATGGTCTGCGGGTGTCATGTTGCCTTTGGAGAGCCCCTAATGTACCTAAACAGTGGAAACCCCCCACAAATGACCCCATTTTGAAAACTAGACCCCCTAAGGAACTTATCTAGATGTGAGGTGAGCACTTTGAACCCCCAGGGGCTTCACAGAAGTTTATAATGCCAGGGCATGAAAATAAAAAAATCGTATTTTTTCCACAAACATGATCAATTAGTCCCCAATTTTTTTATTTTCCCAAGGGTAACAGGAGAAATTGAACCCCAAAAGTTGTTGTCCAATTTGTCCTGAGTACGCTGACACCCCATATGTGGGAGAAAACTACTGTATGGACACACGTCAGGGCTCGGAAGGGAAGTAGTGACGTTTTGGAATGCAGACTTTGATGGAATGGTCTGCAGGTGTCATGTTGCCTTTGGAGAGCCCCTAATGTACCTAAACAGTGGAAACACCCACAAATGACCCCATTTTGGAAACGAGAACCCCTAAGGAACTTATCTAGATGTGTGGTGAGCACTTTGAACCCCCTAGGGCTTCACAGAAGTTTGTAATGCCCGGGCATGAAAATAAAAAAATCGTATTTTTTTCCACAAACATGATCAATTAGTCCCCAATTTTTTCATTTTCGCAAGGGTAACAGGAGAAATTGGACCCTAAAAGTTGTTGTTCAATTTGTCATGAGTACGCTGACACCCCATATGTGGGAGAAAACTACTGTATGGACACACGTCGGGGCTCGGAAGGGAAGCAGTGACGTTTTGGAATGCAGACTTTGATGGAATGGTCTGCGGGTGTCATGTGCTCTTGGAGAGCCCCAGATGTACATAAACTATTGAAACTCCCCACAAGTGACCCCATTTTGGACACTAGACCCCCCCACGGAACTTATCTAGATGTGTGGTGAGCACTTTGAACCCCCAAGTGCTTCACAGAAGTTTATAACGCTCGGACGTGAAAATAAAAAAAAAATTTTCCACAAAAATGATATTTTTGCCCCCAATTTTTTATTTTCCTAAGGGTAACAGGAGAAATTGGACCCCAAAAATTGTTTTGAAATTTGTCCTGAGTAGGCTGATACCCTACATGTGGGGGTAAAACACTGTTTGGGCGCATGGCAGAGCTTGGAAGGGAAGGAGCACCATATGACTTTTTCAACTCAGAATTGGCTGGAATTGAGATCAGACGCAATGTTGCATTTGGAGAGCCCCTGATGTACCCAAACAGTGGAAACCCCCAATTCTAACTCCAACCCAAACCCCAACACACCCCTAACCCTAATCTCAGCCCTAACCCTAACCCAAGCCCTAACCCTAGCCCTAACCCTAACCCTAGCCCTAACCCTAGCCCTAACCCTAGCCCTAACCCTAGCCCTAATAGAAAAATGGAAATAAATACATTTTTTTTTATTTTATTATTTTTCCCTAACTAAGGGGGTGATAACGGGGGGTTTGATTTACTATTTATGGCAGTTTTTATGTTTGGCAGCTGTCGCACGCTAAAAGACGCTTTTTATTGTAAAAATAGTTTTTGCATCACCACATATTGAGAGCTATAATTTTGACCCACCGAGTCATGTGAGGTCTTATTTTTTGCAGGACGAGTTGACGTTTTTATCGGTACCATTTTCGGGCACGTGACATTTTTTGATCGCTTTTTATTCCGATTTTTGGGACGCAGAATGAACAAAAACCAGCGTTTCATGAATTTCTTTTGGGGGGGTGCGTGTACACCGTTCCGCGTGCGGTAAAATTGATAAAGCGGTTTTATTCTTTGGGTCAGTACGGTTACAGCGATACCTCATTTAGGTCTTTTTTTATGTTTTGTCGGTTTTATGCAATGAAAACTATTTTATATAAAAAATAATTATTTTTGCATCGCTTTATTCTGCGAGCTATAACTTTTTTATTTTTTCGCTGATCATGCTGTGTGGTGGCTCGTTTTTTGCGGGACAAGATGACGTTTTCAGCGGTACCATGGATATTTATATGCGTCTTTTTGATCGCGCGTTATTACACTTTTTGTTTGGCGGTATGATAATAAATCATTATTTTTTGCTTCGTTTTTTATATTTATTTTTTAAGGGGTTCGCTAAAGGGGTTAACTAATGGGACAGTTTTATAGGGCAGGTCGTTACGGACGCGGCGATACCTAATATGTGTACTTTTATTGTTTTTTTTTTATTATTTTCAAAAAATGAATTTATTGGGGAATATTTTTTTTTTTTTTACTAATTTATTTGGCGATTTTTTTAATTTATTTTTACACTTTTTAATTTTTTTTTTACTTTATTACATAGTCCCAGGTGGGACATCGCTGATCTGTCACATCACAGATCACTGTGACAGATCAGCGATCTGTCACAGGCAGTGCCGAAGGCTTCCTCATGCCTGCGCTTTGCAGGCACTGAGGAAGCCAGCTTCCTGCAGGCCCCCGAAGGCCCCCGTCGCCATCTTGGATTCGGGGGCCTGGAGGAAAGGAGCCCCCCGCAGCAGCGCTGCACATTGCGCTGCCGTGGGGGGCTCAGGGAAGCACGGAGGGAGCCCCCTCCCTGCCGATGCTTCCCTTTAACCCCCGGTACATCGCGATCGTGTTTGATCACGGTGTGCAAGGGGTTAACGTGTCGGGGGCGGTCCGTGACCGCCCCTGACACATTGTGCCGGGTGTCAGCTGTGATAATCAGCTGACACCCGGCCGCGATCAGCGGCGCTCACCACGTGGGCGCCGCTGATCGCGGTAGACGTACTATCCCGTCCACGGTCATACGGGCCCGGGTACCGTGGACGGGATAGTACGTCGGATGTCAGGAAGGGGTTAAAGAGACTGTCAGTACAAAATGACTGTTCAAACCAAGTACAGGCGCTCAAGGCTTCATGGCGGCCAATCATTTATACACACCTTCCCACCGGCTTGGTTTCCTTCTTATCATCTCTGGCTCTGTGAAACCAGAGCTGTCAATCGAAGACGAGGAGGTGGATGTGGAGATTGAGGGAAAACAAGCAGATGAAAAGGGTAATATAAATGACTAGCTCCACCATGAAGCACTGAGCGACGGGACTTTGTTTGAACAGTCATTCTGAGTCTCTTTAAGTTCTCTACTATAGTTATTACACTGTTAGTCAGATGAAACCTTTTCAGAACCTTTAGCAACAGCTGTCAAGGAGTAGATGAAGATGTTGGGATCCTAAGATTAATTAAAAACATACATGGAAGGGTGAGAAGGAATGAGCATCAAGGACAATTCTATTCCTCTGTTAAAGTTCTTTAATTCTTTTACGCTAAATTTCACACCTAGCTGTATTTAAAATAAACAGGAAAACACCTTTTCCTGTGCTCATTTACCTCATCTGCTTTTTATCCTGTGTGCTGCGTTGCAAAATGATCTTTAGTACTTGAAAGATCAAAAAAATATAAATAACATTTAGCACAAGAAACATTTTTAAAGTAATAAATGATTACTTATGAACATACATAGATACAGGTGCATCTCACAAAATTAGAATATCATCAAAAAGTTAATTTATTTCCGTTCTTCATTACAAAAAGTGAAACTCGTATAGTATATAGAGTCAATATAAACAGTGATGTATTTCAAGTGTTTATTTCGTTAATGTTGATGATTATGGCTTACAGCCAATGAAAACCCAAAAGTCTTTATCTCAGTAAATTAAAATACTTTATAACACCAGCTTGAAAAAATGATTTTAAAATGTGTAATGTTGGCCTACTGAAATGTACACTACCATTCAAAAGTTTGGGATCACTCAGACAATTTTGTGTTTTCCATGAAAACTCATACTTTTATTAATCAGATGAGTTGCCAAATGAATTTAAAATCTAGTCCAGACAGTGACAAGGTTCGTAAAATTAATTTGCTGAGGGAACCTGGAAAAATTTCACCCCATGCTTCCAGAAGCCCCTCCCACAAGGTGGTTTATCTTGATGGGCACTTTTTGCGTACCATACGGTCAAGCTGCTCCCACAATAGCTCAATGGGGTTGAGATCTGGTGACTGTGCTGGTCACTCAATTACAGATAGAATACCAGCTGCCGGCTTCTTCCCTAAATAGTTCTTGCATAATTTGGAGGTGTGCTTTGGGTCATTGTCCTGTTGTAGGATGAAATTGGTTCCAATCAAGCGCTGTCCACAGGGTATGGCAAGGCGCTGCAAAATGGAGTGATAGCCTTCCTTATTCAAAATCACTTTTACCTTGTACAAATCTCCCACTTTACCAGCACCAAAGCAACCCCATACTATCACATTACCTCTTGACAGATGGCATCATGCCCTCTTCCAGCATCTTTTCAGTTGTTCTGCGTCTCACATATGTTCTTCTGTGTGATCCAAACACCTCAATCTTGGATTTGTCTGTCCGTAACACTTTTTCCCAATCGTCCTCTATCCAATGTCTGTGTTCTTTTGCCCATATTAATTTTTTCCTTTTATTATCCAGTCTCAGATATGGCTTTTTCTTTGCCACGCTGCTCTGAAGGCCAGCATCCCGGATTCGTCTCTTCATTGTAGATGTTGACACTGGCGTTTTGCGTGTACTATTTAATGAAGCTGCTAGTTGAGGACCTGTGAAGCATCGATTTCTCAAACTACAGACTCTAATGTACTTGTTTTGTTACTCAATTGTGCAACGTGGCCTCCCACTTCTCTTTCTACTCTGGTTAGAGCCTGTTTGTGCTCTCCTCTGAAGGGAGTAGTACACAGCGTTGTAGGAAATCTTCAGTTTCTTGGCAATTTCTTACATGGAATAGCATTCATTTCTAAGAACAAGAATAGACTGTCAAGTTTCACATGAAAGTTCTTTTTTTCTGGCCAATTTTGAGAGTTTAATGGAACCAACAAAAGTAATGCTCCAGATTCTCAACTAGCTCAAAGGAAGGTAAGGTTTATAGCTTCTCTAATCAGCCAAACTGTTTTCAGCTGTGCTAACATACTTGCACAAGGGTTTTCAAGGGTATTCTAACCATCCATTAGCCGTCTTACACAGTTAGTATTCACAAAGTACCATAAGAATACTGGCGTGATGGTTGTTGGAAATGGGCCTCTATACACCTATGAAGATATTGCATTACAAACCAGACGTTTGCAGCCAGAATAGTCATTTACCACATTAATAATGTATAGAGTGTATTTCTGAATCATTTAATGTTAGCTTCATAGGAAAAAACTGTGCTTTTCATTCAAAAATAAGGAAATTTCTAAGTGACCCTAAACTTTTGAACGGTAGTGTATGTTCAGTAAATGCACTCACTACTTGGTTGGAGCTCCTTTTGCATCAATTACTGCATCAATGCGGCGTAACATGGAGGCGATCAGCCTGTGGCACTGCTGAGGTGTTATGGAAGCCCAGGTTGCTTTGATAGCAGCCTTCAGCTCATCTGCATTGTTGGGTCTGGTGTCTCTTCTCTCTTCCGCTTGACAAAACCCCATAGATTACCTATGGGATTAAGGTCAGGTGAGTTTGCTGGCCAGTGAAGCACAGTGAAACTGTTGTTTTTAAACCAGGAATTGGTACTTTTGGAAGTGTGGACAGGTGCCACGTCCTGCAGGAGAATGAAATTTCCATCTCCAAAAAGTTTGTTGGCAGAGGAAACCATGAAGTGCTCTAAAATTTCCTTGTAGATGGCTGCGCTGACTTTGATCTTGATAAAACACAGCGAACCTACACCAGCAGATGACATGGCTCCCCAAGCCATCACTGATTGTGGATATTTCATACTAGACCTTGGAAACGAAGGTCCCAGAGTCTGGAGGAAAGTGGAGAGGTACACAATGCAAGTTGCCTGAGGTCTAGTAATAATAATAATAATAATAATCTTTATTTATATAGCGCCAACATATTCCGCAGCGCTTTACAGTTTAACAGTTTCAAAACACAAGTCATAAGTAACAACGCTAACAATACAATAATTAAAGCAAAATAAGACGAAATAAGACGACCCTGCTCGTGAGAGCTTACAATCTACAATGAGGTGGGGGAGATACAGAGTACAGGTGTGTATTTACAATGGTGTATTTACAATGAAGGTCCAGCCATCTTGCGGGAGTGAAGGATGGATGGAGATAGTGAATGGGCTACACACGCACACTTACACAGAGAATGACTTTGATTAGTGAATGTGATAGGCCGCTCTGAACAGGTGTGTTTTGAGGGAGCGCCTAAAACTATGCAAATTGTGGATAGTCCTGATATCTTGGGGTAGAGCATTCCAGAGGATAGGAGCAGCACGGGAGAAGTCTTGGAGTCGGGAGTGGGAGGTACGGATTAGTGCAGAGGTTAGTCGAAAGTCGTTTGCAGAGCGCAGCGATCGGCTAGGCCGATAGACAGAAATGAGAGAAGAGACGTAAGGGGGTGCCGCACTGTGGAGAGCTTTGTGGGTGAGAACAAGTACTTTGAATTGGATCCTATAATGAATGGGCAGCCAATGTAAGGACTGGCGAAGAGCGGACGCGTCCGAGTACCGATTCCCCAGATGGACGATCCTGGCCGCTGCATTAAGTATGGACTGGAGAGGGGATAGTCGAGTGACGGGGAGGCCAATTAATAGAGCGTTGCAGTAATCCAGGCGAGAGTGGATCAATGCAACAGTGAGGGTTTTTGTTGTTTCCATAGTGAGAAAAGGGCGGATTCTAGAGATGTTCTTTAGGTGTAAGCGGCAGGAGCGGGCAAGGGATTGTATATGGGATGTGAAGGAGAGATTGGTGTCAAACATAACACCCAGACAGCGCACCTGCTGCCGGGGTGTTATTGTGGTACCACCCACGGAGAGGGAAATGTCAGATTTAGGGAGGTTAGTAGACGGCGGGAGCAGAAGAAGTTCAGTTTTGGAGAGGTTGAGTTTCAGATAGAGAGCGGACATGATATTGGAGACTGCGGACAGACAGTCACTGGCGTTCTGTAGTACAGCGGGGGTAAGGTCGGGGGAAGACGTGTATAGTTGTGTGTCATCAGCATAAAGATGGTACTGAAAGCCAAATGTGCTGATGGTCTGTCCAATTGGGGCCATGTAGAGAGAGAAAAGAAGGGGGCCAAGGACTGAGCCCTGAGGTACCCCGACAGCAAGAGGAAGAGGAGATGACGTGGAGCCAGAGAACAAAACACTGAAGGAGCGGTCAGAGAGATAGGAAGAGAACCAGGAGAGTGCAGTGTCCTTAATGCCTAGTTACTGGAGCCTAGAGAGTAGGAGATGGTGGTCACCAGTATCGAAAGCTGCAGATAGGTCAAGAAGAATGAGCAGAGAGTGGTCACCGTTACGTTTTGCTGTCAGAAGGTCATTGGTCACTTTGATGAGTGCAGTTTCAGTCGAATGTAGGGGGCGGAAGCCGGACTGTGAAGGGTCTAGAAGGGAGTGAATGGAGAGGTAACGGGTAAGGCGGGAGTAAACTAGGCGTTCCAAAAGTTTAGAGATGAAGGGGAGATTGGAGACTGGTCTGTAGTTGTTTGTGCAGGATGGGTTGAGAGCAGGTTTCTTTAGTAATGGAGTAACGATGGCGTGTTTGAAGGAGGATGGGAAAATGCCCGAGGAGAGGGAGAGATTAAAGATTGTAGTTAGGTGGGTTGTGACGACTGGAGAGAGAGACTGGAGGAGATGTGAGGGAATGGGGTCGGTAGTGCATGTAGTCGGACGAGAAGAAGAGAGGAGTCTGGAGACTTCTTCTGTGATGGGATCAAATGTGGAGAGTGAGCCAGGGGAGATGTAGGAAGGGATGGGAGTCACAGCACTTGGTGGTTGGGAGCAGATTTCTTGACGGATATTATCTATTTTTTCTGTAAAGTGGGAGGCCAGGTCATCAGCACAAATGTCTGTGATAGGGGCTTGTGCTTTTGGCCTGAGGAGGGAGTAAAAAGTGTCAAAAAGTTTCTTGGGGTTGTTGGCTAGTGAGGAGATCAGGGTGGTGAAGTAGGTCTGTTTGGCAAGGTGAAGGGCAGCGTTATAGGTTCTTAACATAAATTTGAAGTGGATGAAGTCTTCTGGTCTGCGGGTTTTTCTCCATAGGCGTTCAGCACTCCTGGAGCATCGCTGGAGAAGTTGAGTTTGCGATGTGAGCCAGGGCTGTTTTACTCTGTGTTTGGAGGTTCTGAGGGTGAGGGGAGCTACTTGGTCAAGGGTGCTTCTAAGAGTGTCATTGTAGTGATGAACAGCCAGATTAGGACAGGAAAGAGAGGAGATTGGGGACAGAGATGAGTGTAGGGAATCTGAAAGTGTCTGAGGGTTAATGGCTTGCAGATTTCTGAATGTGTGATAGGTAGGAGTGTGCTGGGGTGGGTGAGGATTTGTGAGCGTGAAGGAGAGAATGTTGTGGTCAGAGAGTGGAAGCGGTGAGTTATTTAGGTGGGAGATTGAACAGAGCCGGCAGAAGACCAGATCAAGGGTGTTACCGTCCTTATGTGTCTCAGAGGTTGAAAGCTGTGAGAGGCCTAGAGAGGTGGTTAGTGATAGAAGCTGGGATGCAGATGTGGAATTAGGGCTGCTAATGGGGATGTTGAAGTCTCCCAGGATGAGGGTTGGTAGTTCTGAGGACATGAAGTGTGGCAGCCAGGCTGAAAAGTGGTCAAGGAAGTGGGTGGGGGAGCCTGGGGGCCGGTATATGACCGCTACCCTGAGGGAGAGGGGACGGAAGAGCCTGATGGTGTGGACCTCAAAAGAAGGGAATAAGAGTGATGGGACTGGGGGGATGACCTGGAAAGTGCATTGTGGGGACAGGAGTATGCCAACTCCACCACCAGGTCAGTTTGTGGGTCTCGGGGAGTGAGAGAATTGTAAGCCACCGTAGGAAATGGCAGCAGGAGAGACAGTGTCAGTATCCTGAATCCAGGTTTCAGTGAGGGCCAACAGATTAAGAGAGTTGTTCAGAAAGTAGTTGTGTAGGAAAGGAAGCTTGTTACAAGCAGACCGTGGATTCCAGAGGGCACAATTAAAAGATTGAGATGAGGGAGTGCAAGTAATGTTAATCAGATTATTGTGGTTTCGATATGAGGTAGGGTAGGGGTTGAGGTTGGGGGATGGTGGACCAGGGTTGGGGGAGATGTCCCCTGAAATCAGTAGGAGAAGGAAGATAAAGAGCCAATAGTTGTTGGAATTGTAAGTAGTTTTTTTCTGCGATGTGTTTGGGCAAGATTGGCTGAGGTTTCTCAGGAAGGTGAGGAGTGTGTGGGAGCTGTACATGGGAGAAGGAAGTATAGAGGGGCTGATGTGTATGAGTCGTGATGAGTGTGAAGTTTCCACAATCAGTAATGGTTTGGGGAGCTACGTCATCTGCTGGTATAGGTCAACTGTGTTTTATCAAGACCAAAGTCTGTGCAGCCATCTACCAGGAAATTTTAGAGCACTTAGTGCTTTCCTCTGCCAACAAGCTTTTTGGAGATGGAAATTTCATTCTCCAGCAGGACTTGGCACCTGTCCAAACTGTCAAAAGTACCAATGCCTAGTTTAAAAACAACAGTATCACTGTGCTTGATTGGCCAGCAAACTTGTCTGACCTTAACCCTTCTCTATGGGGTATTGTCAAGAGGAAGATGAGAGAGAATCTATGGGGTATAGTCAAGAGGACGATGAGAGACACCAGACCCAGCAATGTAGATGAGCTGAAGGCTGCTATCAAAGCAACTTGGGCTTCCATAACACCTCAGCAGTGCCAAAGGCTGATCGTCTCCACGTCACGCCTCATTGATGCAGCAACTGATGCAAAAGGTGCCCTGACCAAGCTTTGAGTGCATTTACTGAACATACATTTCAGTAGGCCAACATTTCGAATTTTAAAATCATTTATTCAAGCTGGTGTTATAAAGTATTCTAATTTACTGAGATAATGACTTTTGGTTTTCATTGGCTATAAGCCATTATCATCAACATTAACAGAAATAAACACTTGAATTACATCACTCTGTTTATAATGACTCTATATAATACACTAGCTGAAGAGCCCGGCATTGCCCGGGCATAGTAACTAATTACAGTCCCACTCTCCACTCGCCGTCCTGCTATATCACTTCGAAGCCCAGCTCTCCACCCGCTGTCCTGCATTCTCTCTCAGCAGCCCCGCTCTCCATCCACCGTCCGTTCTCTCCCTCTGCAGTCCCTGTCTACACTGGCCATCCCGCTCTCTCCCTCAGCATCCCCGCTTTTGCTCCACAGCCCTGCTGTCTTGCTGTGCAGCCCAGCTCTTCATCCACCGTCACGCTCTCTCCTTCCACAGCCCCTCTCTCCAATCACCGTCCCGCATTCTCCCTTCACAGCCCTGCTCTCTCCCTCAGCAGCCCCTCTCTCTACTGGCCGTCCTGCTCTCTCCCTCCATATCCTTGCTCTTCATTTGCCATCCCACTCTCTGCCTCCACAGCCCTTGTCTCCACTGGCTATCCCGCTCTTCCTCAGCAGCCCAGCTCTCCACCCGTGTCCCGCTCTATCCCTTATAGTCCAGTCAAAATATGAAAAAAAAATCCTTTACCCTGAACAAATTCCAAGCAAGCATTTTATTGTTTTTTTGGTAGTATTACATGTAGGGAAAAACATACTAAAAGTTTACCAAGATAGGGTTACCACAAAGGGTCCAAATGTGACATCAAAAAATATGGCCGCCAAAGCTGTAAAATGTTAAATGCGACTCGCCTTTCAGTGTCTATCATATTTCTTTTACAATTACTACTATTATATTTATTATTTAATGATTTATTTATCTTCTTTTACAGAGCTGAGAATGATGGAAAGTCAAGAAACTTGCCCCTTATGCAGCTATGAAGTAGAAGATGACGGAGAAAGAGTGGTGATTGGTGCGAAAGGAGCTGAAGGGATCAATAAAGCCAGTATTGAGAGGGGCGTTAGTGTAGGGTCAGTGGGCCGGGCTGGGGGGGTGGACCCTCTGTATACCGCGCAGTGACGTACAGACACAAGATGGAGGCACGTTTTGGGTGCAACAGGTCCAAGTTTATTCTTTCTTTCACCGTCCGCCTGACGGTCCCACAACACACCGCGATTCTCTTCACAGCTCTCGGGTTACAGAACACATTGAGACAGCGTACTTTCAACAGGGACGTGTATATACATACCGTCCCTTTTCACTCTGTGACGCTCTGACAGCTCCGTCACTGTGGTTGCCGTAGGCCTGTACACCAACAGTAATTTTACTGGTCATACGTCGTTCCAAATACGGTGTCCTACACCCAGAGCCTCGTCTATACTGTGGTACTTCATGTCAGGACCACCCCCCTTGACTTCCTTTCTCCTCAGTCCCCTAGTTAGGTTTTCCTCACAGTGCACCAACTGTCACAGTCTTCTTGTCACTTGAGCTCCCCCTGGGGACTGGAACTTTCTGGAACCATCCTGTCCAATTTATAGCTTTCCCGGTTCCCTGCAACTCCGCCCCCCATGACCAATGGTTTCTTAGCCCTAAGCTGATGTCAAGTCCTAAGCTCACACTCCTCCCTGCCCTCTAATGTCAATTCCAGGTACTGCACGTCACCAACACTTTCCTAGCTGTTTTCCCTCCTGTCATAACTGACATCCTGCCTGACAAGTGCAAACCCCTTTGAAACCTGTCCAGTCAGTCCATCCGTCAGGTCACCTTCCCTATATTAGCACTGTGGTAGCTGCTGGAGCAGTGGTGCACAAGAGATGTCATATGAACTACATAAACAAGAAGCAATTAGACTTGCATAAGAAAGCTACTTCCGTTCATCATTCACCTGCCAAGAGAGGTACATGGGTGTCTACTGGATCCTATGATAGCACGACGCAGTGTTTGTTCTGTGGACACGAAGTGGTGAAGACAAGATCTAGTAGTGATTTCGATGACTATAGCTTTGTTAAAATGGATGGATTTGTAAGGTCCATCTTGTCACATTGCAAAGAGCGTAATGATGAGTGGGCAATCACCAATGGAGAATCGCGTACTTTGGGAAGGACTTACATGCTGCAGACTGTCTGTATCATCGTTCATGTGACATTAACTTTCGGACAAATTACGGAATTCCTAGGCGTCATGGTGGTGGATCTACTACAAAGAAACCGCGGAAGGTAGGGAGGCCGATGAACATGGACCAAGAGCAAGCGTTCTTGAGAATGTGTGCATTTCTTGAGGACAACGATGAAGAGCAACTGACTGTCACAGATCTTGCAAAGAAAATGACAGAGTATCTTGTAGAAGGAGTCAGTGCTGCCTATAGTAATAAATGGCTGAGGTATAGGCTGGAGGAGAGGTATGGCGATTCACTATACATAGCAGAGTGTGAAGGGTTGCCTAACATTGTAACGTTCCGTGAAAAGAAGAGAATAATCCTGAGGGACTATTTCCGTAGTCAGGAAACGAATGAAGAAGCCCAGAAGAGAGCCATCATAGAGACTGCGGCCAAACTAATCAAGAGCGATATCAAGTCTAAGATCCCATCTTCAACCGATGAATATCCAAAGACTTCTTTGCTTGAATGTCAGTTTGCCTTAGAGTATCTGCCCCTGAGTTTGCTTTGCTTGCTTGAAACCCTCTTTGTTGGAAAGGACATTCACAGGAAGGTCGCAAGCATTGGACAATCAGTTGTTCAGGCTGTACGTCCCAGGGCTGTAGTAGCTCCGTTGCAGCTTGGGTTAGCAGTCCAGCTCCATCATCATTTCAGGTCTCGATTTTTTGTAGACAGTCTCTCAGCCATGGGATATTGTTCATCATATTCGGAAGTTCAGCGATTTGAGGAAAACGCTGCCGCTTCTGTTGGCCAGGATGTACTCGGTGGTACCATAGACAGACTGGATACGGCACTGCTGTTCGCTGCGGACGTCGATCATAATATCATCACGTTAGATGGGAAGGGGACTTTCCACGGCATGGGGATGGTAGCTACTGTGACTCCAGGAAGGAAGGTCAGTCGTACTATTCTCAGACGGAAGACTGCGGACTTGGAGATAGTTGAACAAAGCAGAGTTGATGTAAGGGAATACTGTTTCGCAAAACACACTCGCCGAAACATAAAATTCAAGCCCTTGCCATTTCTCAACGCCATTGACCAATGTGTTGATGTATTGTGGGAGATGTCTTTACGCTTCAAACAGCCTGCACCGAGCTGGAATGGAATGATGCACATGCTACATAAAGATTGTGATCATCCAGGGTCGTCTTTGGTAATCTTCCTGCCCATCATTGCAATCAAACTAAAGGAACAAAAAGCGCAATAGGGTCTTATCCGGGTTATTGTTAGAAGAATAAATTAGAATCTACTCACCCTTTTCAGGAGAGGTTCAGGCATATAAGATCCGTAGTCAGCTTGCTGCACGTCCAAAGGTCAACTCTGTGACCGTAAAACTTCAGATTCTTTGGAGTAAATTCATGGACTTCAGTGCGCTGCTAGACAAATTCACTTTTCCAGGTTATGAGAAAGATTAACTGTTTATTTCCCAACGCGTTTCAAAGTGTATACCACTTCATCAGGGGATGACATATGATGAAGAAGTGGTATACACTTTGAAACGCGTTGGGAAATAAACAGTTAATCTTTCTCATAACCTGGATAAGTGAATTTGTCTAGCAGCGCACTGAAGTCCATGAATTTACTCCAAAGAATCCTGCCCATCATTGACATGTCATGCATCTTCTCTACTCTTGAGTATCTGTGCAACCATGCTGATAAACACCGATCCACTGCAGTTGTTACATTCGATCAGCCACTCTACTGGAAAGCGCTAGAAATCAAACACGAGGTGCCTGAAGACAGCCCGGGTTGAGATGTTGTCCTGATGCTCGGGAGCTTCCACACATTGATGAATCTTATGGGTGCCATAAGAACGTTGATGGATGGGAGTGGAATCAAAGAGATCTTGGGAACAATTTACGGTGACAATGCTGTGCAACACATCATGACTGGAAAGGCAGTTCAGCGTGCAGTTCGTGGCCATCTCCTCCTTGATCAGTGTCTTACTCAGCAAGTTGCAGACAAAGTACTTTGCGACCATCCCAGTTTTACAGACCTGTTGCAAGAACTTGAGCAGTTGTATGCTCGGACACTGACAGGGGAGAATGACTTGAATTCGGTCAACACTTCTACCTGCCTTAGTGAAATTGTCCACCAAAAGAAACGGATTATGCGCTAACTCTTGCACCAGTAAACTACGGCTGAATTACCAACAGATGCTTGGAATTGCAAGGGAGCTTATCGAGGCCGATCGTACAGGATCCTGGCTGATGCACCTTCATTCTGTAGCCGAATGTTTGCCCATTCTTGCAGCTGCTGGGCATGGGAACTATGTGAAGGCCGCCTACCTTTACCTCCAGTCTATGACCACTCTGGAAGATGATATGCCATCAGTCTTCCATAGATTTATGAATGGCTTGCAAGTTGTAAGGCGGACTGATCAGTACTGGGCAGGCCTGGGTTGCGACCTAGTCATCGAGCAATCTCTGATGCGCTCCCTAAAAACTGCAGGAGGACTCACCAGAGGAAGTGGAATGTCCGAACATCAGAGGGCCTTGTGGACTCTGTCTGTGCGTGCCAGTGTCCTCTTCCTACAGTGATGCAATGCAGGGTTTCACTTGCCAGAGTTTTGTCACCAGTGAACAACACAAGGAGGCAAGAACGTCAAGGACGAGACGAGATTGTGAAGACCTGGAGAAAATTGCAGATAAACTTGAGAACTTTTCACCTTTCTCTGATGAAGTGTCTCTTCACAACATTATCACCGGTGTCAATGCAAATAAGGATGTGAATGTCTATAACCTGTTCACCATTGGCAGAGAAATAGTGGCAACAATGGAGGGTCAATCACTGTTTTCAGTTAAGTACAAGCGGTCAATGAAAGCCAAGACCCTGGCATCCAGTGAGGCTATTGACGTTGCTAAGGACAAAACAATAGACCCTGCTCTTTTGTTCCAAAGGTTTCTTGTGGTGTCTCAAACTGTTGATCTTTCCCTTGATGAGGTGATGGCCTATGAACTTTCACCATACCCACCATCCCTCTTTGAGGCAAAACATCTCTTATGCAAACTAAACAAAGCACAACTGATGGCTGCTATAAAAGAACAGAGTTCAGATGACGCAGTACTCAAGGATGTACCAGAAGTGGAACTTTATGTTCTTGATGGAGGTTCTCTTCTCCATCGACTGAAGTGGTCAGAAGGAAAGACATATTGTTCAATCGCTGAAGACTATGCATCTTTCACACTAAAGCACTATGGTAAGGCTACGATAGTATTTGATGGTTACATTGGATGACCAAACACAAAGGACATTACCCATCAGCAACGGCGCAAAAAACGAACAAGTAACTAAGTGAACATTGCTGAAGGAACAAAATTTGTTTGGAAAAAGGAGGACTTCCTTTCGAATGTGGAGAACAAACAGTCTCTTATCAATCTCGTTTCACAGCGCATGAATGACAGAGGTTGCCACGTAATATAATCAGAGGGGGATGCAGATGTGGAGATTGTTAAGGCAGCAGTGTCAATGTCATCCAACAAAAGTACTAGTCTCATTGGTGAAGATACAGATTTTTGGTGTTGTTAGTTCATCACACATCAACCAGAGATGGCAACAAGCTTTATTTCTACTCGGATAAAGGGAGTCCTGCAACAGTATACGACATTAAGGTTATGAAGAAGTTCCTGGGAAACCATGTCTGCAGCAGTCTTGTGTTCCTTCATACATTCACGGGTTGCGATACCACTTCCTCGGTTTTTGGAATTGGAAAAAAACTCGGTCTACACAAGGTTTTGAAAGGAGACTCGGTCTTAAATAGCTGTGCTAAAATCTTTTCCACATCTAACAAAAACAGAGCTGAGACTGAAGACGCTGGGTGTAAAGCGATGGTGGCATTGTTCGGGGGCAAACCTGGAGACAATCTGTCTGCAATGAGATATTCTACTCTCTGCAAAAAAGTTGGTTCAGCCAAAATCTTTGTTACACCTGAACGACTGCCACCGACCTCCTCTGCAACGAAGTATCATGCCCTTCGGAGTTACCTCCAAGTGATGCTTTGGATGGACAATGGTGCGGCCATGGACACTACTGAATGGGGATGGGAATTGCAGAACAACAGTCTAGTTCCAGTGATGATGGATACTTCACCCGCGCCAGAAACACTTTTGAAAATAATTCATTGCAATTGTTCTCGTGGTTGTAGTACACTTCGGTGCACTTGCAAAAGACACGGACTTACCTGTTCACGGGTATGCGGACCATGTCAAGAAGGGCATTGTGACAATATGAGTGAGGAAGCAGTGTCTGATGATGAAAATAGTGACTATTGACCTGACACGCTTATTCAGTGATGAAGTAGGTCTTAAAATGCACTGTGTATTAATCTATAATTTCTAGAAATGTACATATATGTCATGACGTCATTGATGACGTCATGACCTTGCCTGTCCATGTAGTTAGTATAAAACTTTGTATAAAAATTGTTATATGAAAATATATAGTATACAAAATGCAAACTCTTCTGTAACCTAAAGCTACAGCTTTGAAATAGGGCAATATTCGTTATTTTTAGTGCGATGGCTGTCATCGTCTTATGACGTCATAGTTAGGACCTTTGTGGTGATCAATTTTTGGAAAACTTTTAATATGTTCTTCCCCACATATAATAGTAATAAAAAAAATCATAAAATGCTTTCTTGGAATTTGTTCCGGGTCAAACCGTATTTTGACTGGACTATTAACAGCATCCCTCTCAAGCCACCATCACGCTCTCTCCTTCCGTAGCCCGCTCTCCACCCATTGTCTCGCTCTCTCCCTCTGCCGCACCACTCTCCATCCATGCCCCGTTCTCCCTCTACAGCCCCATCCTCTCTCCACAGCCCCGCTCTCCACACGCTGTCCTGCTCTATCCCTCCGCAGCACCACTCTCCATCTGTGTCCCTTTTTCCTTCGCAGCTCCGCTCTCCACCCACGTCCCGCATTTTCCCTCTGCAACCCCACTCTCCATCAGCCAGTGGGCGGGGATATGTGGAGTGGGAGGGCAGTGAGTGGGGCTTGATACATACACAAAAACATTTAGATAGATAAATAAATAGGATTTAAAAAGGTCTATTAGGACCGATATGTTACCAAATGGACTAATACAAGTCCACTGTATTTGTGTAATTATTTTGACTGAGTGCTGCCTTTTTTTCTCTAGTACATTCAAAACTTGGAGAGTGGATGTCTCGAAATCCTACTACTGTTATTAAATTTTGTACTGCTTCAAATGTATTTTTGGATCTAGATACAATTGTGCTCAAAAGTTTACATACCCCAGCAGAATTTTTGCTTTCTTGGCCTTTTTTCAGAGAATATGAATGATAACACCAAAACATTTTCTCCACTCAAGGTTAGCGGTTGGGTGGCACTACTGTGTTTTCTCTTTTTAAATCATAATGGCAACCCAAAACATCCAAATGACCAAGATCAAAAGTTTACACACCTCATTTCTTAATACCGTGTATTGCCACCTCTAACATCAATGACAGCTTGAAGTCTTTTGTGGTAGTTGTGGATGAGGTTCTTTATTTTCTCAGATGGTAATGCCGCCCACTCTTCTTGGCAAAAAGCCTCCAGTTCCTGTACATTCGTGGGCTGTCTAGCATTAACTGTTCTCTTGAGGTCTCCCCAGAGTGGCTCAATGATATTGAGGTTAGGAGACTGAGATGGCCACTTGAGACCCTTCACTTTGTTCTGCTGTAGCCAATGACAGGTCAACTTGGCCTTGTGTTTTGGATCGTTGTCATGTTGGAACGTCCAAGTATGTCCCATGCGCAGCAATATTTGCTGATAACGTGCTGCATTCATCTTTCCTTCAACTTTGACCAAGTTTCCTGTGCCTTTGTAGCTCACACATCCCTAAAACATCAGCTATCCACATCCATGCTTTACTGTCGGAATGGTGTTCCTTTCATCATAGGCATTGTTTCCCTCTCTCCAAATGTAACATTAATGGTTGTGGCCAAAAAGTTCAATTTTGGTTTCATCACTCCAAATTACCTTGTTACAGAAGTTTTGAGGCTTGTCTCTGTGTTGTTTTGCATATTGTAGGCAAGATACTTTGTGGCATTTGCACTGTAATGGCTTTCTTCTGGTGACTCGACCATGCATCCCATTTTTCTTCAAGTGCCTCCTTATTGTCCATCTTGAAACAGCCATATCACTAGTTTTAAGAGAGTCCAGTGTTTCAGCTGATGTTTTTTGTGGGTTTTTCTATGCATCCCAAACAATTTTCCTGGCCGTTGTAGACAAAATTTTTGTTGGTCTACCTGACCGTGGTTTTTTTTTTCCAGAGCCCTTGATTTTCCATTTGTTAATCACAGTTTAAACACTGCTGAATGGCATTATCAATTCCTTGGATATCTTTTGTATCCCTTTCCTCTTTTACAGTTCAGCTACCTTTTCCCATAGATCCGTTGACAATTCTTTTACTTTCTCTATGACTCACAATCCAGAAACGTCAGTGGCTGGATGAAAGATGCAAGAGTTTGTCTGGATCCCAAAAACTGTCTCAGCTTTTATGCACACACACTGATTGCAAGCAAACAGGTCACAGGTGAGGGTGTTACCTTTAGTAGCCAGTCAAACCCATTTGTGTCAACTTCTGTGCATGTTATCAGGTCAAAATCACCAGGGTATGTAAACTTTTGATCAGGGTCACTTGGATATTTTGGGTTGTCAGTTTGATTTAAAAAGAGAAAGTACAGTAGTTTGACAATGAATGGCTTCACCCAACCACTAACCATGAATGGAGAAAAAGTTTTGGTATTATCATTCATATTCTCTGAAAAAAGGCCAAGAAAGCAAAAATCATGTGAATTTTGATAAATTAACAGAGGTTACAGAGTGGAATTCACAATGATTTTAGATAACGAGCTATATCCATCAGTAGAGAAAGTAACACCACAAGCACAGTGGCGTTAGCATAAAAAGCCTTAGGGGAGAATTTTTAACAATCCTTTACAAGCAATTTAAGGTGAAATCCCATGAAAAAAATTTTTTAGTTTGACAAATTGCACAAAACATAATTTTTTTTGTGCAAATTTTTCAATTTAAATTAAAGTGGTTGTAAACTGTACAATTAGAAAGTATGGCTGCATTCTTCCCAAAAAAGCACCACACAGGTTGTGTCTGGTACTCTGAGGGTACATGCCCACGATCAGGAATTGTTGCGGGTTTGACGCTGCATATTTATGCAGCGTCAAACCCTCAGCGGCCAGATATTGCAGCATAGTGGATGGGATTTCTAAAAATCACATGTACACTGTGCGTGCATCTGAGCCTGAGGATCACCCGTAGACACTGACATGCGGCGTGTCTTTCAAGACCGCAGAATTTTAATTTCTCTTAAAATTAGAAATTTAGTCAATAGAATGTATTGAACGTGGCAAATCCGCACGGTTCCATGAACACATGCGGACTGACCTGCGTTAAATAGAAGGCAGCGTTTTTGACCCAGCGAAAATACGCTGCGTCCAAAGCTCTGCTACTTCCGGATCGTGGGCATATAGCCTAACTTCAAAGGAGTAGAGGATCAAGTCTACATTGAATCTTTGAACAGGTTTGACGGTTTCTAAAAAACAAAACCAGCCAAGATATTTCTAATCCTGGACAAACCATTTTAATAAAAAATTATTTTGTATGTGTTATAGCATCACATGAGCAATCTTCTTTTGATTCCATTTCAGAAAGTCCATCTCCTCTATACTATATCAGTAATACACAAAATTAGGAGCTAGTCAGACTCTTTCTTTCCTCTTGTATGGGCAGTGTAGCAATTCCTTGTATTGTGCAGGCCAGTGAATCAGAATCAGCCCAATCCAAGAGTCATTTTCTCACCATCATTGAACACATTAGGTAAAACATTCTGAAAACGAATAAAAAGAACATAGGGGAGCGCTGTAACAAGTATGTCAGAACACATGGATATGATTCAATTAAAGACACTGCTCTGTTCTGCCTGGTCCAACAGGGAAACAATATTTAACTCCTTAGTGACCGAGCTAATTTTGAACTTAATGACCAGGTCAAATTTTAGAAATCTGACCAGTGTCAATTTATGTTTAACTCTGGAACACACCACCGGATCCCAGTGATTCTGAAACTGTTTTTTCTTGACATATTGTACTTCATTATAGTAAAATTTGTTCGTTATGACCATTTTGGTGAACGTTTTGAAGAAAAAAAATTTTAATTGTCAAACTTTCAATCTGAATATCCTTACACCAGTTAGTCATGCTGTACAAAATTAATAAAACATTTCCCATATGTACTTTACATCTGCATAATTTTTGAAACTTCATTTTATTTTGTTAGGATGTTAGAGGGGGTTAAAATTTTAGTACCAATTTCTCAATTTTTCAACAAATTTACAAAACCTGTTTTTTGGACCTATTCAGGTTTCAATGGACTTTGAGGGGTCCATAAATTGGAAACTACCCAAAAGTGATACCATTTTATAAACTGCATACCTCAAATATTTCAAAACTATTGTCAGGAAATTTTTGAACCCCTCACGTGCTACTCAGGAATTAATGTAAAGTGTAATGAAAATATATAAATTTTACCTTTAAAATGTTGCTTTAGCCCCAATTTTTTGACTTTTGCAAGAGGTAACACCAAAAGGTGGACCCCACAGTTTGTTACCCACTTTGTTTTTACAGCCATGAGACTCCACATGTAGTCAAAAAGTTCTGTTTGGACAAAAGGCTGGGCTCGGAACGGAAAGAGCAATATTTGAATTTTAAAACACAAATTGGCTGAAATAGATTGCGGGCAACATGGCATATTTGCAATGTCCCTAAAGTGCCTAAACAACAGACCCCCCTCATACACACTCATAAATGACCCCATTTTGTAAAGTACACTCCTCAAGGATTTTATCCAGTGGTGCAATGAGGATTTTGAACTCAAAAGTACTACATAGAATTTGCTAACATTAGCTCGTCATATTGAATATGTTGTCATTAGTGTTGAGAGGAATTGCTCGTTGCTCGAGTTTGCATCAGGTGCATGGGTATGCACCATGTATTGCGGTTGCTCGCATGATGTGTTCGAGTCCCTGCCCCTCATGTTTCGAGGCTGTTAGACAGCCAGTGTATGGCAGGCAATCCCCACATTTTTTTTCTGGTTGTCTAACAGCAGCAAAACATGCGGGGCATGGTGATACTCGAGCTTGTCACTCAAGCACCCACGATACTCGGTGCATACCCAAGCACTCGATGAAAACTTGGGTAGAGAGCACTTGTACTAAACAAGTATCGTCGTCATTTTATGAAAAAAACCTAACCCTAAGTCTATCCCCAACCCTAAGCCCAACCCCAAGCCAAACCCTAATCCTTACGAATGAAAGAAATAAAAATTATAAAATAAAAAAATAATAATCTGACTAAGGGGATGATATGGGGGGATGATTTACTAATTATTGGCATTTGATCACTGTGAAAGGGTCTATCACAGTGATCAAGTCAGGTGCCGGCCGGTAAATGTCGGCGGGTGCACTACGGAGCAGTAGGGCCCTGGGCACATAATTTCTCTCTCCTCTAAAATGAATATCATGTCAGAAGAGAGATAAATGATTTTAATAGCGGGCATACTTTTTTTTTCTTTTATATAATCGATCACCAGAAAAAACGGCTAATCGTATTCTCCAGTGTCTCAGATACCACCAATAGCTGAAACCCCGGAGATTTTCGGACTCTGGGAAGGAGGGGGGGTGCTATACCATTATTCACAATCGCTGTTTTAAAATGAATAAGGCCCCTTTGCGGCCGCCGTATTAATGTGTATCGGCAGTCGATAAGGTGTTAAACATTTGACACCCCATTTAAGTAAATATACTTTGACAACAATACAGGAAAGTAGTACATACTGAAACTAAAGATAATATCACTTTTTAGGTCTTCTACTTGTTCTATAAGTTAGTAATTTTGTTGAGAAAATTTCACATTATGTTTTTTAACGTAATAGAGACCATTTAGACATTTTCAATATGAATCCATTAACTATGACCCATTCTAATAAAAATGGATGCACTATTTAATTTTAGCATGAATCACATTTTAACTCTTTGACCTCCTTAGCCAAATTTTGCACTTTTGTTTTTTGTTCTCTCCTTCTTCCAAGAACCATAACTTTTTTTTTATTATTTTCGCTCACATAGCTGTATGACGACTTGTTGTTTTGCAGACTGAGATATAGTTTTAAATAACAGCATTCTTTTTACCATTCAAAGTACTGAAAAAAGTTTGGTGAAGTTTTGAAAAAATGCAATTCTGTCATGTTTTATAAGGTTTTGTTTTTATGCCATATATTCTGTGGTAAAATTTACTATGAAGTATGATTCTCCAGGTCAGTATGATTATGGCAACAAACTTTTTTTTTTCATTTAAGTGAAAAAAAAAAATCTGAAAGTTTGAAAAAATAAATTGGAAGGGTTTGTGTTGCCATATTCCAAGATCCATAACAGTTAATTTTGTCTATTGGCCTGGGTGAATGCTTGATTTTTTGTGTAACAAACTGACAGCTTTACTGATACCTTGCTTGGCTGCAAACGACATTTTGATCGTTTTTTATTGCATTTTTTAGGTAGGGTGGAATGGTGACTATTTGTGGACCATCCTCATGGAGTTGGTTTCAAACCATTTGTGCAGACACATGCACATTTGTGGCCTGCTGGAGGTCATTTTGCAGGGCTCTGGCAGTGTTCCTCCTTTTCCTCCTTGCACAAAGGCTGAGGTAGCAGTCCTGCTGCTGGGTTGGTGCCCTCCTACGGACCCTTTCACGTCTCCTGGTGTACTGGCCTGTCTCCTGGTAGCGCCTCCAGCCTCTGGACACTACGCTGACAGATACAGCAAACCTTCTTGCCACAGCTCACATTGATGGGCCATCCTGGATGAGTTGCACTATCTGAGCCACTTGTGTGGGTTGTAAAGTCTGTCTCATGCTACCACGAGTATGAAAGCACAACCATCATTCATAAATGACCAAAACATCAGCCAGAAAGCATTAATACTGAGATGTGGTCTGTGGTCCCCACCTGCAGAACCACTCCTGTTGTGAATTCCCTGGCTCAGACTTCTGAGCCGAAGCTCCCCCTGCTCCCTCTGTGGGTTAATGGAGGTAGTGGAGCTGGCCAAATTGACAGAGATCTGCCACCTGACGATGATGACGATGATGACGAATGGAGATGTAGGGTTACGGATTGGAGTATTTATGTCTGCAGACTTCCCGCAATCCCTGCTGGTGATTGCTTTCCTGTGCATTCAGAGGTCTGATGTCTCCTGCCCTGTCTCTGCATTGTTCAGCTAAGTGATTCATTTGCTTAACCTTTGCATCTGATCTGGTTTTGTCTATCTCTGCTTGTTGTGCGGGTTCAGCTTGCTCCTGCTGGGGGCTGTGCTGGACCACCGCTCCATATGTTACTGCTTGTGTCAGTTTGTTCAGTCCCCTGTTATATTGGTCTCTTTTGCTTTGCTTCCAGTTAATACCGGAGTGCTGATATAGTGGGGGCAAAGTTGTGTGACTTCAGTGTTTTTGTACATCAGATGTGTTGGATTTTTCAGGGTTTTTTGTGTGATTGCATACAGTGTCTTTCCTTTCCTATCCTGTCTAGTCAGTTTGGGCCCCATCATTTGCTCAGTCTATTTTTCTGCCTGCGTTTGTGTTTCATCTTGTCTCACCGACAATATATGTTTGGGGCTACCTATTTTTTGGGGTCTGCTCCGGGGCAGTTTAGATTTCACCTTTCTTGCTTTAGGCTTAGTTAGCTCTCTGGCTGTGCCGAGGTGTCTAGGGCATCATAGGTACGCTTCACGGCTACTGCTAGTTGTGTGGATAGGATCAGGGGTCTGCAATCCGCTTAGTTACCAATCTCTCTGGTTTTCTGGTGGCTTAGCCTGTTCCTGCCATCCTCCTCGGTGACCCATTCATAACACACTCCTTTATTGAGGGTGTCTTGATAATTGCCAATAATTTCCATCTGTTGTCTATTCCATTTGCAAAACAGCATGTGAAATTGCTTGTCAAATCTGGTGGAACAGGCTTTTTCTGGAGAAATATGTTACCAATAAAATGGTCTCGAGGGGATTACGGGTCAAGGTCAGTCTCACCTTCCCAGTGGATGATGAACATTTTATTTCTAAATGGGAGGAGGCATGCAACATGTGTTCACTTACCCTTATGCAACTTATTAATTTAAATTCTACGAATATCTCTGAATTAGATAAATCTATTGATGTTGCCCAAGCAGAGATACGGAATGGTTGCCCAGCTGAGAAAATACAACAATTTGAAACAGATCTTGATAAATCTATGGACCAGCTGGTCAAAAAGATTCAAGATAACCAGCTATCTAAGTTTAATTGAGATAAAAGGGATTACCAGACTGGTAAGGTCTATCTCTGGAGAAGTAAAAATAATCCGATTTTACACAGAACATCTTCTAGTGTCTCAGTTTCTTCATTAAGTGAACAATCGGATGCATCATCTATTTCCATCACTTCACATGGGGCCAATGAAGTTCATAAATTACGTGATCATTCTCTATCATCCATATAAAAGGCGGATGATGAACCCATCTGAAGTTAATCGGAGAGACAACAAGGTGATTCATTTAAGTCACTATATACTCTCAGATGTAGATCTTTCTTTGCTTGGTAAGGGTCTATCCTTCTCGCCAACACCAAGGTATGATACTTTCAGTGCAGTGAAAGACTTACATATTTTTCCTAGGTCGTTGCTTTTCAAGAGGTACTTTTTTAATAATGATATTCAATCTCTTTTTCCTACAGAGGAGGAACAGGAGGCTTTGAGGACCCTGGAAGAGCTGACCTTTGAACAGGACAATGTAGGAGGTAAGATCCCTCCATCCATCCATCCAAGATTGACTAAGTTCCCATCCTTTAACATCGTGTCCCAATATTGATTTGTTTGTGGTGGGTGGTGACTGAAGAATTCTTGAGAATTCCGAAATTCGGTGGAAGGGACAATCTTACAAGGGAGGAGAGAGTTTGTTTGAGGTTCCTCCAAAATCTACCTGACGTGGTGCTGAAGCCGTCTGATAAAGGTGGTAATGTTGTGCTGTGGCCTAAGCCTATGTATGAGAGAGAGGCGTTCCAACAGCTGAACAATACCACTTGCTATAGGAAGCTTACATATAATCCCCTCTCTGCATTTAGTGCTAAGCTTGATGCTATTCTAACTAAGGCTATCAGTGACGACATTATCACCAAAGAACTGGCTTCGGAACTCACAGTGAAGGAACCTACTATCTCCACCCTGTACCTTCTACCGAAGGTTCATAAAGACATGATTTCACCACACGGCAGACCTATCACTTCGGGGAGAGGGAACTTTTTAGAACATATTAATAGATGGATCGATTATGATCTACAGCCACTAGTGATCAGCCTCCAGTATGCAAAGAAAATGAAAAAAAAACAGACAATGTGATTTTCTGGATTTTTTTTTCTCAGTTTGTCTCCCATAGTTGAGGTCTACCTATGATGTAAATTACAGACGCCTCTCATCTTTTTAAGTGGTGGAACTTGCACTATTGCTGACTGACTAAATACTTTTTTTCCCCACTGTATTTGTATATGTTTGTAATGGGGGTTTATCTGCTACAGAGGTTATATGACATATGTATTGTTGATGTTGAGAAATATATCTGTTCCCTATGTCATATTTGTATATACAATATATATATATATATTTGTATAAGAAAGCGAACAGCTCTTTTCCTTATAGAGCTGTATTTATATTGTGATATGTGATGGCAATTATGCTACATTAATGCCACTAGGCCATTATTTGTATATATATCCCTCTATATATTGCCCCTATACTTGTTCTAGATGTATTGTCCATTTAATGGTCTGTACACACACAGGCATCTATTTTTACCATCTTTGGTGGCTATAGTCTCTTTTCATTATCTTTGGCAACGCCCCTTTAATTATATATTCACTATTATGTATTCTTTTGTTCATTCTTTTATTATTCTAGTTTGCCCTTTCATGTGCCCCTGTCTAAGATGGCCGCCGCTTGCTTGCTTTCTATTGCTCATGCATCCCTTGTGCTTCCTCTGTCTCGGCTGTTGCATCTTCCCTGACGCTTGGCACGTAATCACGAGGGGCCCCACGTGTTTCCGGTGTCAGCTGTCAGGGGGAGGTGCTGGCCGCATCATTGGTTTCACAGGTGACGTGACGCTAGGTGTATTTTACACTTAATACTTCCGGCTGGCGCCAAGTAAGTACATCCCACATGCATTGTCTCTCCACGCCCCCTGAGGAAGTTCTGTTACTCGGAAACGCACATCGGGATGGGCTGACGGACCCTCATTCCCTGCATCTTTCAGGTACTGACCCTGTACTGTTGCACATATGGCCGCTATTGTTGGGATATACTATTGATTTGCATGGCACTTGCCCTATCCATGGTGGCTATGTCACTCTATGATATTTCATCATGTATAAGGAATGTTTTGATGCAGTAATCTGTGGTCCCTCTAGCCCCTGTTTCTTCTTTGTGGCTGTTTGAGCATGCATATGTCCCCCTGCTATACCCTTGTACCTGTCACATTGTTTATTATATTTAATAAAGCATTTATATTACATATTGGACTGTATGACTGCTGTTTTGCCTGCTTGATATTCATGTGCAGTTGGTTCTATTTAGGTCATGTATGGGTGGTATATAATATTTTCTATCAGTACTAACATTGCACCCCTCTGCATGTAACATGCTTGTCACTGTTCTGCTATACAGTTGAAGTGTACCTACGATAAAAATTAGACGTCTGCATTCTTTCTATGTGGAAAAACTTGCAAAATCAGCAGTGTATGAATTACTTATTGTCCACACTGTATGCGTGTATAGTTCTTTCAAAGAGAAGTCCAGCAATACCTTTACCTAAACAGTCCAGTCCTCCATTGTTGAGAACATTTGCATTGTTATCCTGAAGATCTGAAGATTCTGGCACTACAGCTCTATTCGCCACCCAGTGCTGCTGCCTGCTTGACGGACAGCTTCTATGCCATGTGAGTTCAGGCAATAGAGCCAAGTGTTAAGCAGGAGGAGGCAATGTTGGGGGGAGAAAAGAACTGAAATGACAGAAGCTTCATATCTGGAGACTCAATTACATATCAATTGAAATACTGATTTCTCAGTAATGGAGGAATGGACTGCCCATGTAAAAGGTATTGCTGAACTTGTCTTTGAAAGAATTACATGCACATAAAAATAGTGTGAAATCCTGCTGACAGATTTTCTTTGAAGTGCATTAGCTCCCAAAATTCACTAGATCAATACCAACTAAGCAGTAAACTTATCGATTACTCATGGCGTAGCCTGAAGAACAGAAATTACAGTACCTCTCTGTATTTCAATATAGTGTAGACATTTTTCGTATGTCTATGCAGATTCATCCCTGTTTGAAGTTTTTGTTTAGTTTCTCCTATGTATGTCCCTGCATTGCACCTTGTACTGGACACACCTGTAGGAATATACTGTATACTACAGGATAGGGACTTTTCCTTGTGCCGCCCAATGGCTGGCACAGATTTAAAAACAACATTCTGCACCAAAAGAAGGTGCATTTTATTATGCTACACTCGTCAAAACTGTGAACTTCATAGGTCTGAAAAGAGACCACATTTGGTGCATATTATATAAATGTCCTTAAAAAAAGTCACAAAGGAAGAAATGTAAAAATATACAGGAAAATTGTGGTATAAATACAGTAGCTTTATTCTCTATAAAGCAGGAATCCTACAATACATTATCAAAGATATTAAAGGGAATCAGGTTTTTGCAGTTTCATCTAAGAGCAGCATAATGTAGAGAGACGCTGAATCCAACGATGTATCACTTAATTTACTGGGTTCGGCAGTTGTGACACAATCAGAGTTTTTAGATTTAGAATGTAGCAGAGCTGCTAAAGCTAGTCCCACCCCCACCAGGCTTTCTATGTACATGGTCTATTGAAAGTGAGCTGCTTATCAGAGGGAGGGGGGTGTCAGTCTAGCAGTCGCATGAGCATCAGACCTGGCAGTGATAATGTCCTGGTGATAAAACCTCATTGTAAGTTAACAGCACACAGCCTGATAAGTGACACATCGCTGAAATTTGTGCTTTAACCCCCACCTCATGCTGTCCTCTGATTACATTGCATAAGACTGTTCGCAGATTCCCTTTCCTGCACGCAACCTCCGATCCTCACAAGATCTCCTTCTCTACTCCCCTCTTATCTCCTCTTCCCACAATCGCATACAAGATTTCTCTCGTGCATCACCCCTACTCTGGAACTCTCTACCACAACATATCAGACTCTCACCTACCATCGAAACTTTCAAAAAGAGCCTGAAGACCCACCTCTTCCGACAAGCCTAGAACCTGCAGTAACCACCGATCGACCAAACCGCTGCATGACCAGCTCTACCCTCGCCTACTGTATTCTCACCCATCCCTTGTAGATTGTGAGCCTTCGCGGGCAGGGTCCTCTCTCCTGTACCAGTTATGACTTGTATTGTTTAACATTATTGTACTTGTTTTTATTATGTATACCCCTCCTTACATGTAAAGCGCCATGGAATAAATGGCGCTATAACAATAAATAATAATAATAATAACAGCTCCAGAAACTAATACTATTTGTGGAATAACATTTGTATAGTACTTCTATAAAATAAATTTGATAATAACAAATAGATGCAGTGGTAAACAATCATGATTGTTTATAGGATCAGATATAATTTGCACTCCCATAGACTTGAATAGGCGAGTCCCACCTGAAATACAAATGGAATAGTACATGCTGTGGTTTTTTTCACACGGACACTCGTTCCATGCGAAAAAACTGTTATGTGAACAGCCTGATAGAATGATATTGGTCAGTGCGTTGTAAGCGCACTATCCAAATTTAAAGTAGACAGCACATGTCTGTACAATACGTTTGTCTGAACGAGCCCTAAAATGCAAACTTAACATATTGCCAATGCGTTACGAGCTAATTGTTCTTGTTCATCGCTTAACAAGTCAAGAATAAGAATTATTAGTTCAAAATGAGTTGGCCGGTAGGTGGAAACAGCATTACAAAGGTATGCGCTTTTTAATACAATTCTAAAAGTTACGAATAGACGTAGTCAATATTAATTTCCCATATTATTTCCTGAAATGATATATTCCTACATATTAGGGAACAGCAAAACAGAGTTGGGGCAGCTGTAATTTTTTCATGTAATGCTGGTCTTCTACAGGTACCATATCATGTTAAGAGGGTAAGTTCACACACGGCATATCTGTTACAGAACACTCTGCAACTGAAATCTGTTCATATGAATTTTTACAAACCCAAGAGACCCCGATATAATTTAGTAGGGTGTGTTGGACACTGTTGGGTGTCCATTTTGTGGTACACAAATCTTCCAGAGTTTTAGTACATCACTTTGTCCCACCTTCTGTGTATGATCTATTGAAGTCATATCAATGGGTGATTGATTACAAACATATAAGTTATTGCCTAGCCAAAGGATAGAGGATAACCTGTTGATCTTTTGGTGTACTACTGCTAGGACCCTCAGAGATCCGAAATCGTGGTTTTAGTCACAGCGGTCATCTTGTGGATAGGGCATAACTTTTTTGTTAATAACTCTTTAAGGCTATGTTCACACTGGAATCAGAGGTTCTGTTTGAAGCTTTTATTGACAGTCCTAGAAGATATGGCAGGACTAATATTGTAGCATACAGCATTATTCTCCCTGTCAAAACAAAGAGAAGTACTATAGAATCCCATACTGATTCCACAGTAGTTCTATAGGGTTCATCAGGAGCCAGGGGTATCCATCATACAAATGATCTCACAATGCTTTGACATTTCTTATATAGACATAAATCCCGACACAAATGTAAAGGGGGATATAAGTGTTTTAAAATGACTATCTTTTTTTAAGTCTACTTTTGTACAGACACATTCCACTTACTACTAGTGATATTATTGTTGAGACACTACTACTTCTTTGACTCGTCTTCTGCATACCTGAACATCCTACAAAGCTACAGAAAAATCATGTTTGTGACTGTTGGAGAGATTTAGCAATAGTATTGCATGATGTATAGATATTCAGCTTAGTAAAAATAGTGATAAATGCCCCCAAATTTACTGCATGAATTCAGTACATGGCATAATAAATTTAGCATAACTCATTAGACATTTTATACATGTTTTGAATTATGGCACCTAATGCCAATATTTTACACCAACAACCTCTTTTATTTCCTTTCAGCCATACCCATTTTCCTTTTTTAAGGCTGTTGGGGAAGGTGTAAAACTGCATGAAACCTCAACATTTTACCATATTTTCATTGTAATTTTGGTACATTTTATCTACTTAAATCCCATCACCTGTGTAATGCTAAGGAAATCCTGAAAACATGATGAGCTGAGGGCCGTGTGGATGGGAGCTGGGGAGCACTGCTCTAACTTAATAGTCCTAAAAACAATATCAAAATATATTCTAACTAGCTTGGCCCGTGCGAAATTGGTCGTCAGAGGCGCAGGCAATTTCAGAAAAAGCAAGCTGGTCAAACGTAATTGTATTTCATGAGCTGATGAACACAGACAGGTATTTATATATGTGGATTGGTAATACAATAAATTGGTTTGATAATTAACCTAAAAACAATATAAAAATATATTCTAATTTTTATTACTGTAGATACTTCTATATTTTATAAGAGCATAATCAACATAAACAAATCTATAATCAATTCCAAGCGTCATATTAAAATTCACTGAAATAAAACTTTTGGACGACTTTACTATCAAGACAAGATAGAGCGGTAGTAGATATAAGATTTGATATTCCGATGGAGCACCACACCCTCTGGTAGTAACACACCTTGTTTCTCATCTTTTTTTTAACAGCATACCAATGTTTACTAATGGAAATAAACAAAAATAAAGCAATCATAAAGGAGTGGTAGCTTATTTTACAGTACTCAACATGGTTTTGAAGATCGGTTAGTGTGACAGCATTGAAATGTATGGTCAGTAACTTGATACCTAGAAAACGGATAAAACTACAAGAAAGTCATTTTGTTTTATAAACTACACTTCAAAAAATCAGAGGTTATGATGCTGACCCCAAAATATGTCAAATCTTGGACATACCCTCCAGTGACCTACTGAACGCCTGCCAGCTGCAAACACCCAAACATGACTGTATAGCTCATTATGAAATTAGCCAGTATTTTAGGCACTCTCCTTACAAGCAGATTTCCTTATTGATGTCCCAAACATGATCAATGACTCCCAAAATAATATTCTGTGAGAACTGATCCACAACATTCCTGATTCCTAGGTTTAGCAGTAAACATAGCAATCATCTTCTGTATTACCAGTGGCGTACTTTGTTTCTGTAGTTCATTTCATTCCACTTTCTTATCTGTCCTGTGTCATTTCACAACTTCCTTAAATTACCCTGTGCATTTTGTTCCCCATTTCTCCATTAGTAATCATATTAATGTGTTTTGCATCCAGAACACAGTACAGAAATATAGATAATATAAACTGGATTATAACAAATTACATCAAAAGGAATTAAGGGATATGATCATCTATCCATTCTCATACAAAAAGTTAAAATGCTTGTAATAAGTCAGATCTGCCCTCATGTTTTAGCTGCTAGCATAGTATGGAAATGGTTGTGTGGCTATAAGTATGGTATTTTATATTATATTTATGTTGTGAAAAATAATTGTAACTAACCTTACTCCTAACATATATCAAAAATTGTCTAACTTGGAAAAGGCTTTACTGGAGAAAAAGTTCCCATTTTGTATATTCTCTTGTTCATAAATTTATCAGAAGATTAGTAAAAACAAGAGAAACTTTTACTGGCATCGCTCGCTAAATCAGTTCTTGAAATCATTAGATTATTGTTAGGTTTTACTGAAAAAAAAACGCTAACTACATTTACGGCGAGAGAATCAATATGCAAATGAAAATGACAATACAACCCTAGGACTCTTCTCATTATTTCCATCTACGCAGAAACTTCATTCACGTGAACTGAAGATTCATTCAATGAAATTCAGAATTCCAAGTCTAAATACAGTTTGGAGACACATTTACTGCCCCATCCTTCTGTAATGTCAGCTCATAAGAAGTAGGTAAAACAACATGCGTACATGAAGTGGATGAAACAATCCTTCTAAGATGAATTGACCTAATTATGCATATGAGCAAATGACATGCCAGGTGCCTATGTACAAAATACCAGAACTGATCTGTGTGACAAGGAATGTTAAATTCTGGATTTAGATTGATTTTATTGTAAACGTAAAAATGTGAGTATTTGTGTCCACTACGGTCATGAGCTGAACTAATGAGAGAATATATTAACTGACAGATAGGATAAAGTGAAAAAGTTATTAATAACAGAGTAGAAAACTTATCACACACATAATGTATATCCTATGCAGTATCCGTATACGGTGTCACATATGCTGCGTGTACTATTGTCATGTAATATATTCGGTAGAATTATATAGATGTGTGGATGTTAGTGTAATGTATTTTCTATGATATCTGGCTCCTTCCATGATTCTGGGAGCAGACTCCCCGGCTCTGGCACACCGGCTCATCCTACTTGTTGAATAGAAGAGTAAACTGTATTGGAACAAAGATTCTTGGCATGAATATTTTACTATATGTGTTACTATTTTTTTCCTATCCATACTATATATAATGTATCTGTATTTTGTGTGTGAGTATGGACGGAGGGATAGAGTGCATCAATAGACAGGCAGCTATAGGGCAGTAAAGATGCGGTTCTGGACGTGCTGAGGGTGTTTATATAAGTAAATAAATATATATATTTATCCACACATCTATATATGTATACATAACTTTTTATTTCTATAGCGCCAACATATTCTGTAGCACTTTCCAATGCTCTATAGCCGGGACACTTCCCTCCACACTGGAGGAACTTGGCAGGGAGCTGTGCACTTCCCGCACAGTACAGGGCAGGTGCATGCCCGCGCACTATGGGGCGCACTCGCCTACACATCCATACAGGTGACTCCCGCGCAGCCCCTGGAGCGGACGCCGCATTACCTGCTCTGCCGTGGGCTGGCCGTAGACAGCTCTCCCAGTCCCCTGCAGCTGCTCCATGTGCTGCTCTGAGCGGCGCCGCAGGATGAAGCTCAGGTCTCAGTCCCACCCCTCTCCACTCCACTTCCTCATTCCAGTGTAGCATGACAGCAGCCTGGTGTGTCGCCTGGCATGTCCTGCACTGATGCGCCGGTGGCCGCCACTTCCATTTAATAGGCGAGCTGGCAGCGGAGACTGATGCTGCGCTCGTCAGGAGAACACACCTCCCCGCGGAGAGCGCTGGACACTGAGGACGGCCGCGTGCCTCACCTCAGGCAGTTACCTCACAGGCTGTGGACACGTCAGGTAGTGGGGACCCCACGCCACGTGACATGTCACTGCTGCACTAACTTCTGTGAGCGCAGGCTCTGCACTAATAAGCACGCAGACATTGTACCTCAGGTATATGGCAGAAACTTTGTACCAGGTATGAATGGCCTGAGCCCTGAGTAGAGCAGAACTTACTGACCACTGACGCCCATATTTCTGTTCATAGTCAAAGAAATGTAAAAATAGCCCAGGTATAAGTACGGACAGTGACCGAAGCACAAATAAGATGCTGAACCTGGCGCGAAGTGCCTCACGTTCCTCATGGCGGCCATGCTTGCGTATTCACACCACAATCGATTGTCGCCACCAGATTTGGACATACGCTGCGGGACGCGCAGGGTGTGAGACCCCAACATCATTATACGCTCTCATTTCTTTATGGGAGAATATTTTTGTAGGAGCTACAACATCTTTACAGCTGATACAACAGTGATGGAGGTTCGGGGTTATAAAGCGGCTCAGCCAGGCTGATGGGTAGCACTTGTTAATCCTAGCAAAATATTGTGTCACAATTGGCCAAGATAGCCCATGGTCTTCATTTCACGAGAGACCTCAGGTTACCCCCTGCAAGGAGCTCTGGTATTGATCCTTTACTAAAAAGTGCATGTAAAAAGTGGTGCTCCTGCCAGCCTTCATTGGCTCCTACGTACGTGCTCCTATGCAGCATCAATAGAAAAAGATAGGATGTTAAAAATAATTTTAAAAAAATGGTTATTCCCACCTTTTGACGGCCTCCGATGTCCTTAGCGGCGCTCCCAGTACGTTCCGTTCCCTGGGATGCTTTGCGCAAAGGACCTTTGTGATGTCACGCTCGCGAGACCGCTACGTCATCTCAGGTGATTTGCGCAATGCATCCCTGAGAACAGAAGATGCCGGCAGCACCGCTGAGATGCGGGAGGGCTTCGGGGGCCGACAGAGGGTAAGTATATCCCTATTTTTTTATTTTAATTCTATTTTTACAGGAATATGGTACCCTTGGCATGGAGGAGAGTCTCCTCCAGACCCTGGGTACCATCCGCACATGAAGCTCTCACTTTACGGATGGTGGGCATAGCCACATGCGTAAAGTGAGTGTTTCAGTGCAATCCTATGGCGGTGGAATTGCCGCGATTCTGCAGAAAGAATGGACATACTGTGGATTTTACCGCTATGCGATTCCGCAGCGGAAAATTCGCAGCATGGGCACAGCAACTGCGGAATCCCATAGGATTGCATGGGAATGCGTTTTTTAAGCCTTTCTGCTGCTGGAAAAACGTCAGAAAAGCTTAAAAAACGCAACGTGGGCACACAGCCTATTGCTTTCAGATTTTTTGGGAGGTTCCATTCCAGGACCGCTCAGACCTTATCAGGATCCATACGGAAACCTGCAGCTGACACTAGTAAACCTATGAATTGAACCTACTGTACGGCGAATACACAGTTCTCCAACTTGGCATACAGTTTATTATCCTATAGAACCTGTAACACCTGTGAAATGGAAGACCTGCGATTCATTTATATATATAAAAATGAATGTGTGTATGTATGTGTGTATCGGCCATGCCCACTCCACATAGCCCCACCCAATCACAAAGCATCTTTCATTTCACCAAAGCTGCTTAAAAGAAGCTGAGCTGTGATTGGTTGCTATGAGTAACAGTTTTCCCACTCCACAACACCTCAGCAGACACTGACCGGGTGGGAGATATCTAGCATCCCCGAGAACATAAGCTTCCAGCCATTGTCTGCCCCCCAGAAAGGAAGGAGCAGAGAGCACATGGCAGAAATGAATTACCTCCTCCCTGTCCATATACCCATCACATCCTCCATCCCATAGTCCCATAGGCACATCTTCCCTCTTAAAGGGATCTCCAGTATGGAAGTCATGGCAAATCCCTTAGTGCTCTGATTCTGACCCCAGACTTCTATTAAACAGATCATTGGTATGGAAGTCAGGGCAAATCTATCCAGCGCTCTGGTTCTGACCCCAGGCCCCTCCTAAAGGCATCCCCGGATGGAAGCTAGGACCGTTCCACTTAGTGCTCTGGTTCTGACCCCAGACCTCTCTTAAAGGGATCCCCGGTATGGAAGTGAGGGCAAATTCACTCTGCACTCTGGTTCTGACCCCAGGCCCCTCTTAAAGGGATCCCCGGTATGGAAGTCAGGGCAAATCCACTCAGTGCTCTGGTTCTGACCCAGACCTCTCTTACAGGGATCACCAGTATGGAAGTGAGGGCAAATCCACTCTGTGCCCTAGTTCTGACCCCAGGCCCCTCTTAAAGGGATCCCTGGTATGGAAGTAAGGGCAATTCCACTCTGCGCTCTGGTTCTGACCCCAGGCTGATGGGATGATGTAGCATATTGGGGGTAGTAGTCCGGTGGCTGACGGGATGATGTGGCATATTAAGGGTAGTAGCCTGGTGGCTCTGGCTGATGGGATGATGTGGGATATTAGGGATAGTAGTCCGGTGGCTCTGGCTGACGGGATGATGTGGGATATTAGAGGTAGTAATCCGGTGGCTCTGATGGGATGATGTGGGATATTGGTGGTAGTAGTTCGGTGGCACTGACGGGATGATGTGGGATATTAGGGGTAGTAATCCGGTGGCCCTGGATGATGGAAAATGTGGGATATTAGGGGTAGTAGTCCAGAGGCTCTGATGGGATGATGTGGGATATTAGTGGTAGTAGTCCAGTGTCTCTGGCTGACGGGATGATGTGGGATATTAGGGGTAGTAGTCCGGTGGCTCTGGCTGATGGGATGATGTGGGATATTAGCAGTAGTTGTCCGGTGGCTCTGGCTGACGGGATGATGTGAGATATTAGGGGTAGTAGTCGGGTGGCTTTGACAGGATGATGTAGCATATTAGGGGTAGTAGTCCGGTGGCTCTGGCTGACGGGATGATGTGGGATAATAGGGGTAGTAGTCCGGTGGCTCTGATGGGATGATGTGGGATCTTAGGGGTAGTAGTCCAGTGGCTCTGACAGGATGATGTGGGCTATTAGTGGTAGTAGTCCGGTAGCTCTGACAGGATGATGTGGGATATTAGTGGTAGTAGTCCGGTGGCTCTGGCTGATGGGATGTGGGATAATAGGGGTAGTAGTTTGGTGGCTCTGATGGGATGATGTGGGATATTAGAGGTAGTAATCCGGTGGCTCTGACGGGATGATGTGGGATATAAGTGGTAGTAATCCGGTGGCTCTGGCTGACGGGATGATGTGGGATATTAGTGGTAGTAGTCCGGTGGCTCTGACGGGATGATGTGGGATATTAGAGGTAGTAATCCGGTGGCTCTGATGGGATGATGTGGGATATTAGTGGTAGTAGTTCGGTGGCACTGACGGGATGATGGATATTAGGGGTAGTAATCCCGTGGCCCTGGATGACGGAAAATGTGGGATATTAGGGGTAGTAGTCCAGAGGCTCTGATGGGATGATGTGGGATATTAGTGGTAGTAGTCCAGTGTCTCTGGCTGACGGGATGATGTGGGATATTAGGGGTAGTAGTCCGGTGGCTCTGGTTGATGGGATGATGTGGGATATTAGCAGTAGTAGTCAGGTGGCTTTGACAGGATGATGTAGCATATTAGGGGTAGTAGTCCGGTGGCTCTGGCTGATGGGATGATGTGGGATAATAGGGGTAGTAGTCCGGTGGCTCTGATGGGATGATGTGGGATATTAGGGGTAGTAGTCCAGTGGCTCTGACAGGATGATGTGGGCTATTAGTGGTAGTAGTCCGGTAGCTCTGACAGGATGATGTGGGATATTAGTGGTAGTAGTCCGGTGGCTCTGGCTGACGGGATGTGGGATAATAGGGGTAGTAGTTCGGTGGCTCTGACGGGATGATGTGGGATATAAGTGGTAGTAGTCCGGTGGCTCTGACGGGATGATGTGGGATATTAGGGGTAGTAGTCTGGTGGCTCTGACAGGATGATGTAGGATATTAGGGGTAGTAGTCTGGTGGCTCTGACAGGATGCTGTGGAATATTAGTGGTAGTAGTCCGGTGGCTCTGGCTGACGGGATGATGTGGGTTAGTAGGTGTAGTAGTCTGGTGGCTCTGGCTGACGGGATGATGTGGGATATCAGGGGTAGTAGTCCAGTGGCTCTGGCTGACGGCATGATTTGGGATATTAGTCGTAGTAGTCCGGTGGCTCTGACTGACGGGTGTCAGGAACACTGCACTGCACTTGCTCACTGAGCCAGTGCGCGTGTCCTGAGTACAAAAAAAGTGCTCAAAGATACCTATGGAGCAGGGCAGTAGCGGTGACGATGCGTGCGTCAGACTATTAGGACCTGAAGCACGTGACTGCTGGGGGCATGGCCTAAGCTCCACAGAGCTGCAGGGAAACTCCTAGAAAGGTAACTACAGGACAATGTCACCAAGGGGCATAGACAGAGACAGAAACCAGATCAAGCCGGGTCAAAGCACGAGCTAGCAATACAGTACCAAAGGGTTAGACAGAATGGATAGTCAGGACGTAGCAATAGATCAGAAAAAGAGAACGGGCAGTAGACGGTACAATAGGGACAAACTGTAACGGAGTAACGATAGCCAAGCCAGGAGGTCAGAACCAGAAAAAACAATAGTACCAAAACGAGAGGTGGAGTACAGAGTGAGGGAATGGACCGGGTCATACATGGGAAGCAAACAAGCAACGCAGAATACATGCACACCAGGGGTCAGACACACCAGAACAACAAGGAGCATCTAATACCATATGCAAATAGTATTTTATTGAATATATTCATAAGTTATAAAAAGATTTTTATTTATTATTATTTATATAAATTTTTTTATTTATTTAAAAATGTGAAGGACACAAGACATAAGGTCTGACACAGTTACTATAATTGCAGATCAGGGAGACAACCTTATAATATCTTCACATATACCAATGGTACCAGACATATAGAGTGATTTATGCCACTTTAGATATACATATATATACATATAGCATATGCCAAACTAGTATCCACACACAATCTATTAGAACAATCTGAATAGTATAAAAGGGGCTGCTTGGTGTGACCGGTTACACAGATATTTTCGGGTGAGACCTTTTATACTATTCAGATTGTTCTAATAGATTGTATGTGGATACTAGTTTGGCATATGCTATATGTATATATATATGTATATCTAAAGTGGCATAAATCACTCTATATGTCTGGTACCATTGGTATATGTGAAGATATTATAAGGTTGTCTCCCTGATCTGCAATTATAGTAACTGTGTCAGACCTTATGTCTTGTGTCCTTCACATTTTTAAATAAATAAAAGAATTTTATATAAATAATAATAAATAAAAATCTTTTTATAACTTATGAATATATTCAATAAAATACTATTTGCATATGGTATTAGATGCTCCTTATTCTTTCTTTTTTGTTTACAAGTTTTATTGGAGTATACCTTTTATTATTTTTATCACCTAGTTTTAACTCCTTTTTCTGGGATTTTTTTAATTAACACCAGAACAACAGTATAGCTGACAGAGAACCCTGGTAAAGAGTGATTATAAATGCCCCTCCCAGATCCAGAAAGAGGCCACGAACACTTAACCCTGTGGGTGCAGGGCAAGAGCCCTGTTCAAACCATGACAGTACCCCCCTCTTACTGGGGGGCCACTGGACCCCCAGGCTTGTCTGGGTATCTGGCGTGGAAAGCCCGCACCAGACGATCGGCATGCACCGAACTGGCCGGAACCCATGACCGATCCTCCAGAGAGTACACCTTTCAGTGTATCAGATACTGGAGTCTCAGGCGCACCCACCGGGAGTCGATAATGTGCCCTACCTCATACTCCAGCTGCCCCTCTACCAGCACTGGTGGAGCATTTGATGAGGGATTCTCTCTCACCGTCCCCACAGGCTTTAACAGGGAAAGACATCAGAAATTTTAAAGGAGGTGGGCAGCTGCAGTCGGTAGGCTACTGGGTTAACAACCTCCACAACTTTGTATGGGCCAATAAACTTGGGGCCCAGCTTTATAGATGGTATCTTAAGCTTGATATTGCGGGTGGATAGCCACACCTTCTCCCCTACTGCAAATGCTGGACCTGGCCCCCTCCTCTTGTCAGCAAACCGCTTATAGTTTTCCTGGGCCTTGGAAATATTCCACTGAACCTCCCTCCAAAGGATTCTAAGACGTTGTGTCGCACCCTCAGCTACAGGACAACCTGAATCCAAGCGGGAAAACTCTCCAAAATGTGGGTTAAACCCATAGTTGATCTGAAAGGGAGACTTACCAGTAGATTGACTCACACGACCGTTGAATGCAAACTCTGCCATGGGCAATACCTCACACCAGTCCTCCTGCCTGGAAGAGGCCAAGCATCTCAGAATCTGCTCCAACGATTGATTCGTGCGCTCCGTCTGTCCATTAGACTTTGGGTGGTAGGCAGAGGAGAAGGACAACGAAATCCCCAGCTTTTTGCAAAAAGCCCTCCAGAACCTGGCTACAAACTGTACCCCTCTGTCTGACACCACATTCATAGGCACTCCATGCAACCGAATTATATGCTGCATAAATAAGCGGGCCAGGGTTTCAGCAGATGGTAACGCGGGGAGAGGTACAAACTGGGCTTGTTTTGAAAACCTATCCACCACCACCCATATCACCGAGTTGCCCCTGGAAGGAGGAAGATTTGTGACAAATGTGTCCATGGTCTATCCGGAATTGGCAAAGGCACCAACTCCCCGGCCGGCCGGACCGGAGAACTTTTAGAACGAGCGCACACCCCACATGCAGTCACAAACTTTTTAATATCTGTTACCATAGAGGGCCACCAGAAACCCCTCGCAATTGCCCCCTGGGTAGCTGCAATCCCAGGGTGAGCACTCAACATAGAATCGTGAAATTCCTGCATAAGTCTGAGACGGAAACGTTCCGGTACAAACAATTTAGCCTGGGCCTCCAAAATCTCTCTCTGTAACTCAGATGAGATTTCGCCCACCACTACTCCTGGCTGAAGAATGGAGGAGGGAGGTTCTGGAGGGGACACCGAATCAAAGCTTCGGGATAAGGCATCAGCCTTGATGTTTTTAGATCCTGAGTGGAATGTGATGGTAAACTGAAATCGAGAAAAAAAAAGCACCCACCGAGCCTGTCTAGGGGTCAATCTCTTGGCAGACTCGATATAGGCCAAATTTTTGTGATCAGTGATGACTGTAATGGGATGAATAGCCCCCTCCAGGAAATGCCTCCATTCTTCAAAAGCCAACTTTACCGCCAACAACTCTCTATTGCCGACATCGTAATTTCTCTCGGCAGAGGAAAATTTTTTAGAGAAGAAGGCGCAAGGCCTCAGTTTAGTAAGGGTAGGAGGGCCCTGAGACAAAACTGCCCCCACCCCTACTTCCGAGGCGTCCACGATAAAAGGTCTTGACAGGTCGGGTTGTACCAATACAGGGGCTGAAGAAAAGCACTTTTTTAATGTCATGAAAGAATTTTTTGCAGCTACAGACCAATTTTTTACATCAGCTCCCTTGAGAGTAAGGTCCGTTAGAGGTTTTACCACCTGCGAGAAGCCCTTAATAAATTTCTTATAAAAGTTAGCAAAGCCTAAAAATCGCTGCCACCCTTTCAAGTCATGAGTAGTGTTGAGCATTCCGATACCGCAAGTATCGGGTATCGGCCGATACTTGCTGTATCGGAATTCCGATACCGACTTCCGATATTTTTTCAATATCGGAATTCGGCATCGGAATCGGAAGTTCAGTTGATTGACGGCCTGACGTCATCATGATGCGCGGTGTGTGCGTATCATGATGCGCCGTCATTTCGGGCCTTCCGGGGGTCTCTGCCGGCCTGCCGGGGGGCTGTGCCGGCCTGCCGGGGGGCTGTGTGGACTGCCCGGGGTCTGTACCGGCCTGCCGGGGGGCTGTGCCGGCCTGCCGGTGGTCTGTGCACCCTGTGGGGGTCTGTACCGGCCTGCCGGGGGGCTGTGCCGGCCTGCCGGGGGGATGTGCTGATGTCCGGGGGTCTGTGCAAGCATCGTCCGATGGGACTACAAGTCCCATCTGGCGATGCCTGCTACCATGACAGTGATTGACACATTAGCCAATGATGGGACAGTAGTAGTCCCATCATCCGGCTAATGTGTTAAATGTTAAAAAAAAAAAAAAAAAAAAAAAAAAAATACTACATACATACTACATGCATGCTACATACATACTACATGCTACATACATACTACATATATACTACATACATACTACATACATGCTACATACATACTACATGCATGCTACATACATACTACATATATACTACATACATGCTACATACTGCATGCTACATACATACTACATACATACTACATACATACTACATGCATGCTACATACATACTACATATATACTACATGCATGCTACATACTACATACATACTACATACATACTACATACATACTACATGCATGCTACATACATACTACATGCTACATACATACCACATACATACTACATACATACTACATACTACATATATACTACATGCATGCTACATACATACTACATGCTACATACATACCACATACATACAATACATACTACATACATACTACATACATACTACATGCTACATACATACTACATATATACTACATGCATGCTACATACATACTACATGCTACATACATACCACATACATACTACATACATACTACATACATACTACATGCTACATACATACTACATATATACTACATGCATGCTACATACATACTACATATATACTACATGCTACATACATACCACATATATACTACATACATACTACATGCATGCTACATACATACTACATATATACTACATGCTACATACATACCACATACATACTACATACATACTACATACATACTACATGCTACATACATACTACATATATACTACATGCATGCTACATACATACTACATACATACTACATGCTACATACATACCACATATATACTACATACATACAATACATTCATACAATACATACATAGACATACAGTACATATAACATAGAGTAACATACTTACCAATACTTGTCACATTGTTCCCCGAAGCCATTGTCGTCTACGGAATAAATATTAACATAACAAACCACAAAAATACTCACCCACGATCCGAAGCAGTCCACGAGTGTGTCCCACGACGATCTTGGGTAGAGAACTGCAGCATCAGATGATGCTGCCGTTCTCTACGGGCTGCAGGAATCCAATGACGGAAGGTAGGTATCCTTCCGCACTGTATTCCTCCGCCACTTAAAAAAAAAAAAGTCCCTAGTCTCACTTTATGCCATTGCTGCGTGGGAATTTCCCACACAGCAATGGCATAAAGTGAGACTAGGGACTTTTTTTTTTTTAAGTGGCGGAGGAATACAGTGCGGAAGGATACCTACCTTCCGTCATTGGATTCCTGCAGCCCGTAGAGAACGGCAGCAACAGCTGATGCTGCAGTTCTCTACCCAAGATCGTCGTGGGACACACTCGTGGACTGCTTCGGATCGTGGGTGAGTATTTTTGTGGTTTGTTATGTTAATATTTATTCCGGAAAAGACAATGGCTTCGGGGAACAATGTGACAAGTATTGGTAAGTATGTTACTCTATGTTATATGTACTGTATGTCTATGTATGTATTGTATGAATGTATTGTATGTATGTAGTATATATGTGGTATGTATGTAGCATGTAGTATGTATGTAGTATGTATGTAGCATGCATGTAGCATGCAGTATGTATGTAGCATGCATGTAGTATATATGTAGTATGTATGTAGCATGCATGTAGTATATATGTAGTATGTATGTAGTATGTATGTAGCATGTAGTATGTATGTAGCATGCATGTAGTATATATGTAGTATGTATGTAGCATGTAGTATGTAGCATGCATGTAGTATATATGTAGTATGTATGTAGCATGTATGTATGTAGCATGCATGTAGTATATATGTAGTATGTATGTAGCATGTAGTATGTATGTAGCATGCATGTAGTATATATGTAGTATGTATGTAGCATGCATGTAGTATATATGTAGTATGTATGTAGCATGTAGTATGTATGTAGCATGCATGTAGTATGTATGTAGCATGTAATTTTTTTTTTTTTTTACATTTAACACATTAGCCGGATGATGGGACTACTACTGTCCCATCATTGGCTAATGTGTCAATCACTGTCATGGTAGCAGGCATCGCCCGATGGGACTTGTAGTCCCATCGGACGATGCCTGCACAGACCACCGGCAGGCCGGCACAGCCCACCGGCAGGCCGGCACAGCCCCCCGGCAGGCCGGCACAGCCCCCCGGAGCCTGCACAGCCCCCCGGCAGGCCGGCACAGCCCCCCGGCAGGCCGGCACAGCCCCCCGGAGCCTGCACAGACCACCGGCAGGCCGGCACAGACCACCGGAGCCTGCACAGACCCCCTGGCAGGCCGGCACAGCCCCCCGAAAGGCCCGTACAGACCCCAGAGAGGCTGTACAAGGGCAGGAAAGGGTTTTTCTTATTCCGATACCGGAAGTCCCATAGACTTGAATGGGACTTCCGGTATCGGAATCGGCGATACCGATACTTTTTTTAAAGATCGGCCGATACCATCCGATACGATACTTTGAAGTATCGGACGGTATCGCTCAACTCTAGTCATGAGGCTGTACCCAATCTGTAACAGCCTGGACCTTCTTAGGATCCATGCAGAACCCCTCCCCTGACACACTCAACCCTAGAAAGGATACTTCTTGCGTGAAAAATGAGTATTTTTCCAACTTGGCATACAAATGATTCTCCCTCAGTCTCAGGAGAACCATCCGCAAATGGTGCAAGTGAGATTGACTGTCCACCGAGTACACCAGAATGTCATCCAAATAGATAACCACAAAACGACCAATTAAATCAGAGAAAATTACATTAATAAAATTCTGAAAAACAGCAGGAGTGTTGGTGAGACCAAAGGGCATAACCAAGTTTTCGAACAGCCCTTCAGTCAGGAATGCTGTTTTCCATTCGTCCCCTTCCCGGACTCTTATAAGGCTGTATGCCCCACGTAAATCCAGTTTAGAGAACCACTTGGCCCCGGTGAGTTGGTTACATAGATCAGGAATTAGGGGGAGAGGGTATGTATTTTTCACAGTAATTTTGTTTAATTCCCGAAAGTCGAGGCACGGCCGCAAACCACCATCTTTTTTCTTAACAAAAAAGAAGCCCGCCGCCACAGGTGAAACAGAAGGCCTAATATGCCCTTTCCGGAGACTCTCAGTAATGTACTCCTTCATGGCTAGACGTTCGGGCCTGGACAAATTGAACAGGCGAGCCTTGGGTAACTTGGCTCCAGGGACTAGATTAATGGCACAATCAAAGGGTCTATGTGGTGGTAGCGCCTCAGCCTCACTTTCAGAAAATACATCTTCAAAATCTCCCCCATGACCCAGTCAATAGTAGGATTGTGACGTTGAAGCCAAGGCATACCCAATACCAGTCCATCCGGCAGATTATTTAGAACAAAACACCTTAATTTTTCCACGTGAGTGGAACCCACTTTCAGCGAAAAGGTATCAGTCATGAAACAAATTCCCTCCTGGGTGATAGGAGAAGAATCAATTGCCACAATTTTAACAGGATCTTTTAACCTGACTGTCCCTATCTTATGAAAAGTCACAACTTTGGCATCGATCAGATTAATAGAAGAACCACCGTCAACAAAGGCGGTAGTCCCAACCGGACCACCTGTAAGTTCTAGTTCCACCGGAAGCAGGATTTTAGTAACTGAGGAAAGGGGTACCTGGGAGTCTGGGCAACCTCCTCGATTGTTACCCAGACGGCTTCACTGAAGAAGGGCAAGAAGGACAGTTCCTTCTCCAATGTCCAGCGGATCCACAGTAAAACAAAATTGGTTGTTTCTACGGCATCTTCTCTCTTTTTCCTCCAATGACGTGGCACCAACCTCCATGGGCTCAGGACTAGATGCAGAGTCTCTCAGATTGGATAATAAAGGGGTCTCCTGCAGCATGACCCCTCTTGCCCGCAGCCTACGGTCCATGCGGACAGCCTGGATCATAGCATCCTCCAAAGAATCCGGTGGAGGATGAAGGGCTAGGGCATCTTTCAAACGTTCGGACAGGCCTCTGCAGAACAAACCCCGGAGGGCAGCATCATCCCAGGAGACCTTCGCTGCCCAGCATCTGAACTCAGAGCAGAACCATTCAGCAGAATGCCTCCCCTGTGTCACACTCATCAACATATCCTCTGCCAGATGCACTCTATCAGGCTCATCATAAATGTACCCCAAAGCCTCAAAGAACAAATTCACAGACATACGCTCAGGAGCAGAGGAAGACAGAGAGAAAGCCCATGCCTGTGGAGCCCCCCGAAGTAGGGAAATGACGACCCCCACCCTCTGGAACTCATCCCCGGAGGAGCAGGGCCTCAGAGAAAAAAATAGCTTGCATCCTTCTCTGAACGACCTGAACTCCCTTTTATCCCCTGAGAAAGGGTCTGGCAATTTGACCGGAGATTTGGGGGATGCCAATGACACATCTCTATCCCCAGCACTAGGAGCCCCTGCAGCGACAGCCCCCTGCACAGTATCCACCAACTGTTGCTGGGTATGGGTCATCGTGTGCTGTTCCACATTAAGTTTGTGGAACATTTGGGTCAGGTGTTTGACCTGATCAGCCAAAGCTTGTATGGGATCCATGAGGATAACACACTTTTTTTTTTCTTTTTCTTCAGAGGAAAAAAAAACCTGAAATGGTCAGCTATAATGTCAGGAACACCGCACTGCACTTGCTCACTGAGCCAGTGCGCATGTCCTGAGTACAAAAAAAGTGCTCAAAGATACCTGTGGAGCAGGGCAGTAGCGGTGACGATGCGTGCTTCAGACTATCAGGACCTGAAGCACGTGACTGCTGGGGGAGTGGCCTAAGCTCCACAGTGCTAGGAGCTGCAGGGAAACTCCTAGAAAGGTAACTACAGGACAATGTTACCAAGGGGCATAGACAGGGACAGAAACCAGATCAAGCCGGGTCAAAGCACGAGCTAGCAATACAGTACCAAAGGGTTAGACAGAATGGATAGTCAGGACGTAGCAATAGATCAGAAAGCCAGAACGGGCAATAGATGGTACAATAGGGACAAACTGTAACAAAGTAACGATAGCCAAGCCAGGAGGTCAGAAACAGAATAGACAATAGTACCAAAATGAGAGACGGAGTACAGAGTGAGGGAACGAACCGGGTCATACACGGGAAGCAAACAAGCAACGCAGAATATACGCACACCAGCGGTCAGACACACCAGAACAACAGTATAGCTGACAGAGAACCCTGGTAAAGAGTGAGTATAAATACCCCTCCCAGATCCAGAAAGAGGCCATGAACACTTAACCCTGTGAGTGCAGAGCAAGAACCCTGTTCAAACCATGACAACGGGATGATGTGGGATATTAGGGGTAGTAGTCCGGTGGCTCTGGCTGATGGGATGATGTGGGATATTATAGTGAATGTGGCTATGCGGAGTGGGCGGGGCTATACACTCAGCTTTATATATATATATATATATATAATTATTATAATTTGTTATAACTAACTGTAGTTAGTTAATATGCCCAGGCAACGCCTTGCTCTTCAGCTAGTAATATATAAAGATTTTCTAACTCCAGAGGACATGACACGCTCGTGATACTACTCCCCCTTCTACGAGGTGCCACAGGAACCTGGGACCGGGTTTATCCGGATGGGCCAAATGAAAGGACCTTATCAACCTGCAGGCATTAACCTCAGATACCGGCACCCACATCCTCTCCTCAGGACCATACCCCTTCCAATGTACTAGGTACTGTACAAAACAGCGAACCTTACAGGAATCAATTCTCGCTACCTGAAATTCTAAATTGCCATCAATAATAACCGGTGGCGGTGATAAAGGTGATGGTACCACAGGCGCAACATATTTGAGCAACGATCTGTGGAAGAGTCAGGGAAGCTTGCTTGAGACGAAAAGTTACAGGGTTGAATATGATAGCCTCCTTATAAGGACCAATAAACCTATGACCTAGTTTCTAAGAAGGAACTTTCAGTTTGATATTTTTGGTGGACAGCCATACCACCTCACTCACCCTCACGTCCGGACCTGACAATCGTTTTTTATTAGCCATACATTTGTATTTGCCCCCCATTATCTTTAAATTATTTTGAACCCCTTCCCACACAGATGATAGCAAAAGACGAGAATTGTTCCTCCAATGGAAACCCCAAAGACTCATCTTTACTAAAGGTTCAGAATTGTGAATGGTGACTTCCCAGAGAATACCAATCCTCCTGGTTATTTACCACAAAACATCTGAGGTAAGTCTCCAAACTTTGGTTTAGGCGTTTAGTCTGACCATTAGGCCGGGGTCACACTTGCGAGTGCAATGCGAGATCCTCACGCGAGTCTCTCACCTCAGTACCTGGCATTGCTGCGGGCACTCCGGATTGTTGTGCGCGGCTGCATGTATTTCTATGCAGCTGAACGCTTGGGTCTGAACTGCCGGTGGCAGTGCCAGCTATTGAGGCAAGAGTGTGGTGCTCCTAAGGGTCCAGTTGTCATAGAGGTACTGCACCTCATCCAGAGGTGTGGTATCCCACTCTCAGGAAAGGAGGGAGCACTACTCAGGACTTTAACACTCGCACCCAACACACACCAGCTCAGTCAGGGCATCTGGGTGTACCCTGCAGGAGGATGGCCTCATCCCAGGCTGGCTAGGAAAGGCTGTTGGTAGGTGAGTGGGGAAAGGTAGAGAAGGGGCGGAGCTTGTTGAGTGGTGTGAGAGGTGACACCCAATGAGTGATAGTTAGTGGGAGGAGTTAGTGCTGAGGTGAGAAGATTGTTCTAGAAAGAGTAAGTCAGTCAGTTGGTGACGGGACAGCAGAGGAGTAGGACTGAAGTAGGAAGAGCAAGAGCCAGAGAGTAGTGAGGAACATCTGAAGGAAGCTCCTAGACAGTGAGAAAGGGTCCTTGGGGCAAGGGAAGTGCGGAAGCCACCTGTGAGGCCCATATCCAGTAGTGGAAGGAACAGGCCTTGGTGAGGGAGCCAGTCCCTAATACTAGTGGAGAACAAGAAGGCTCAGTTAGCAAGCTGGAGGCTGAGTTAACTGCAAGTAACTCAGCCACAACCACAACCATTCCTTAAAAAGGTAGCCATATAGGATCCCAGGGCCTGACCAACATCGTCCCAACAAGGCCCGCGGCTGTTGGCATAAGGGCCTGACACACTAAGTGATATCGCTAGCAATATCGCTATAACTTGTGATGTTATAGCGATATTGCTAGCGATATTGCTGTGTGTGATACTTACCTACGACCCGCTCCCCCGCTGGTTATCGCTGATTGCGCGAGAACATCCTGGACCATTTCTCGTCGTCAGCTTCCTGCGGCGCTTCCTGTAGAGAGACGAGCGACGAGCGTGGAGCCGGGCGGAAGGACGTCAGGATCGCCTAGTGTGACAGATAAGTAGCGACCCCCGACCCATGCGATGTCGCTGGTGAGACCTGCCTGTGTGGCAGCTCACTAGTGACCACTTAGCGATGCACCAGCGATCCTGACCACGTCATATCGCTGGTCAGGATCGCTGATGCATCGCTAAGTGTGACAGTACCTTTAGGGACATTGTTGTGAAGGTGCTAAGTAGAAGTGACAGCCAGCACAGTGAGACGGCCAGAGGAAAGGCAAACATCAAAGGGAGTCCTGGAAAGGTGTTTCCTGAACTGCCTGGGAGTTGGCTGGACTCCTCACCCAAAGGACATGGCACCAAGTGGGCACCTGCGCACATAAAAAACTGAGTAAATACTCTGAAACTGCACCCAGCCGTGTCCCTCGTGTCATTTGCGTCTCACCTGCCCTACACCGCACTCACCACCACAGTCATCGTCTCAACCGATAACATCTTTACTGCCATGGGACAAAAGCTCTGCCTGTGGAGAGCAATAATAACTTAGCTGCATCATCATCAGTCCCAGAGTATCTGCTTGGCAGTGCTGGTCACCTCTGACCGGAAACCACAGGTGGTGTCACAACAAATATTCCTTTACAAACTACCTCTTCACCATTACCATCTTTCATCTACCCCATCATCATCATTCATTTATTAACTTTACTGGATGTCCAGAGCCACGGACCGGGTCACCGCTACTGTGACACCAAGTTACGTAAGGGCGCTCCAAGAGACTTGCGAGAGTTTCTCGCATTGCACTCTCAAGTGTGACCCCGGCCTTGGGCCACATGCACACATTGAGTATTTGGTGAGTTTTTTACCTAAGTATTTGTAAGCCAAAACCAGGAGTGGGTGAAAAATGCAGAAGTGATGCAAATGTTTCTATTATGCTTTTCCTCTGACCACTCCACTCCTGGTTTTGGCTTACAAATACTTGGGTAAAAAACTCACCAACTACTCAATGTGTGAGTAATGGCCTTAGTTTGAGGGTGGAACACCAAGGAAAAGTATAGATGCATCCCTAAGCGGTAACAAAATGCCCTCCAAAATTCAGATACAAAGTGGGTCCCTCGATCTGACACCATATCGGAGGGAACCCAGTGAAGCTTCACAATATCAGTGACAAACACCTGTCAGTGTCTTAGCATTAGGAATAGTAGGTAATTCAATAAAGTGCGCCGTTTTACTAAACCTTTCCACCACAGCTAAGGCTGGGTTCACATTGCGCTATGGAAGTCCATCTAATGGACACGTCTTTAAGTAGCCAAAACGCAATGTATCGGACATTGTAGCGCACCCATAGACTTGCATTAATATGACGCATCGTAATGCATGTCAAAATTGCCATGCATTTGTAACATTCCGTTTTTTGTGACTCACCTTCCAACGTGGCCTGCAGCGTTTTCGGGTCTGGTCCAGCTAACGCACTGGTAACGGAAGCGTTAATTCTGCCATTGAAGTCTATTGCAAACGCAGCCAGACGCAAATCAAGCAAAATGTCCAAATGAAACCATGCGTTGGATTGCGTTAATGAGGCTTTTTCATGTGGTCATGTGACAGGAAATAAGATTTCAGCCATTTTGGAGCATACACTCTGCAGACACAGTCGTCAGAACGCCATCTTCACAGGGGTGTCTAGTATGTGAGTGACCTGAGGCAATGTACGTACAATTCTATATGTCTATATACAGTCATGGCCAAAAGTTTTGAGAATGACACAAATATTAATTTTTACAAAGTCTACTGCTTCATTTTTTCTAATGGCAATTTGCATATACTCCAGAATGTTATAAAGAGTGATCAGCTTAACAGCAATTACTTGCAAAGTCAATATTTGCCTAGAAAATGAACTTTATCCCCCAAAACACATTTCAACATCATTGCAGCCCTGCCTTAAAAGGACCAGCTAACATCGTTTCAGTGATTGCTCCATTAACACAGGTGTGGGTGTTGATGAGGACAGGGCTGGAGATCAATCTGTCATGATTAAGTAAGAATGACACCACTGGACACTTTAAAAGGAGGCTGGTGCTTGGCATCATTGTTTCTCTTCTGTTAACCATGGTTATCTCTAAAGAAACACGTGCAGTCATCATTGCACTGCACAAAAATGGCCTAACAGGGAAGAGTATCGCAGCTAGAAAGATTGCACCTCAGTCAACAATCTATCGCATCATCAAGAACTTCAAGGAGAGAGGTTCCCTTGTTGCCAAAAAGGCTCCAGGGCGCCCAAGAAAGACCAGCAAACGCCAGGACCGTCTCGTAAAAGTGTTTCAGCTGCGGGATCGGGCTACCAGCAGTGCAGAGCTTGCTCAGGAATGGCAGCAGGCAGGTGTGAGTGCATCTGCACTCACTGTGAGGCGGAGACTCTTGGAGCAAGGCCTGGTCTCAAGGAGGGCAGCAAAGAAGCCACTTCTCTCCAGAAAAAACATCATGGACAGACTGATATTCTGCAAGAGGTACAGGGAGTGGACTGCCGAGGACTGGGGTAAAGTCATTTTCTCTGATGAATCCCCTTTTCGATTGTTTGGGACATCTGGAAAACGGCTTATTCGGAGAAGACGAGGTGAGCGCTACCACCAGTCTTGTCTCATGCCAACTGTCAAGCATCCTGAAACCATTCATGTGTGGGGTTGCTTCTCAGCCAAGGGAATGGGCTCTCTCTCCGTCTTGCCTTAAAATACAGCCATGAATAAAGAATGGTACCAGAATGTCCTCCGAGAGCAACTTCTCCCAACCGTCCAAGAGCAGTTTGGCGATCAACAATGCCTTTTTCAACATGATGGAGCATCTTGCCATAAAGCAAAGGTGATAACTAAATGGCTCAGGGAACAAAACATAGAAATTTTGGGACCATGGCCTGGAAACTCCCCAGATCTTAATCCCATTGAGAACTTGTGGTCAATCATCAAGAGACGGGTGGACAAACAAAAACCTTCAAATTCAGACAAAATAAAAGCATTGATTTTGCAAGAATGAACTGCTATCAGTCAGGATTTGATCCTGAAGTTGATTGAGAGCATGCCAGGGAGAATTGCTGAGGTCCTGAAGAAGAAGGGTCAACACTGCAAATATTGACTTGCTGCATTAACTCATTCTAACTGTCAGTATAACCTTTTGTTACTCATAATATGATTGCAATTATATTTCTGTATGTGATAAAAACATCTGACAAAGGCTAGTTTCACACTTGCTTTTTTTTGCAGCGCGTTTTTCCCGCAAAAAAACGCATTGAAAAAACGCATACATAAGCATACAACTGCTGCGTTTTTTTCAAGCATTTTTATGAGCATGCATGAAAAAAACGCAGCGTTTTTATGCGTTTGTATGCGTTTTTAGCGCGTTTTTACCGCGTATGCGTTTTTTTCCAACATTTTTAGGTGGCCCCTCACTACCCAAACCATGACTTTACTAACCCTAACCCTGACCCTAACCCTAACCCTAACCCTGACCCTAACCCTAACCCTAACCCTGACCCTAACCCTTAACCAAATCATACTTAACCCTAACCCAAACCCTAAACCCTAACTAACCCTAACCCTAACCCTGACCCTAACCCTAACCCTGACCCTAACCCTGACCCTAACCCTAACCCTAACCCTGACCCTAACCCTAACCCTAACCCTGACCCTAACCCTAACCCTAACCCTAACCCTGACCCTAACCCTAACCCTAACCCTGACCCTAACCCTTAACAAAACCATACTTAACCCTAACCCTAACCCTAACCCTGACCCTAACCCTAACCCTAACCCTAACCCTAACCCTTAACAAAACCATACTTAACCCTAATCCTGACCCTAACCCTGACCCTAATCCTTAACAAAACCATACTTAACCCTAACCCTGACCCTAACCCTAACCCTGACCCTAACCCTAACCCTAACCCTGACCCTAACCCTAACCCTGACCCTAACCCTTAACAAAACCATACTTAACCCTAATCCTGACCCTAACCCTGACCCTAACCCTTAACCAAACCATACTAAACCCTAACCCTGACCCAAAACCCAACCCTAACCCTGACCCTGACCCTA